>NC_084463.1:731000-1462000 GCF_027409185.1 Cynocephalus volans
ATTTGGAAGCTGGCGGGGGTGGGGGAAAAAAGAAAGAAAGAAAAACTGTTGTATCCAATTTCCTTGAACATTCATGGAAATTTCAATAAAATAATAAAAAGATTGTTAACCTGCATAAAGTAAAAGTGTAAGAATGCAGAAGATTGAATATTAATGTTGTCAACCATGATTTGGAAGCTGGGGGGTTGTGGGGGATAAAAGAAAGAAAGAAAAACTGTTGTATGCCATTTCCTTGAACATTCAAGGAAATTTCAATAAAATAATAAAAGATTGTTAATCTGCATAAAGAAAAACATTAAGAATGCAGAAGATAGAATATTAATGTTGTCAACCATGATTTGGAAGCTAGGGGCGGTGGGGGATAAAAGGAAGAAAGAGAAACTGTTGTATCCCATTTCTTTGAACATTCATGGAAATTTGATTAAACAATAAAAAGAGTGTTAATCTGCATAAAGAAAAAGAGTAAGAATGCAGAAGATAGAATATTAATGTTTTCAACCATGATTTGGAAGCTAGGGGGGTTGGAGGATGAAAGAAAGAAAGAAAAACTTTTGTATCCCATTTCCTTGAACTTTCATGGAAATTTCAATAAAATAATAAAAAGATTGTTAATCTGCATAAAGAAAAAGTGTAAGAATGCAGAAGATAGTATATTAATGTTGTCAACCTCGATTTGGAAGCTGGGGTGGTGGGGGATAAAAGAAAGAAAGAAAAAATGTTGTATCACATTTCCTTGAACATTCATACAAATTTCAATAAAATAATAAAAAGATTGTTAGTCTGCACAAAGAAAAAGTGTAAGAATGCAGAAGAGAGAATATGAATGTTGTGAACCATGATTTTGTAGCTGTCGGCGGTGGGGGATAAAAGAAAGAAAGAAAAACTGTTGTATCCCATTTCCTTGAACATTCATGGAAAGTTAAATAAAATAATAAAAATATTGTTAATCTGCATAAAGAAAAAGAGTAAGAATGCAGAAGATAGAATATTAATGTTGTCAACGATGATTGGGAAGCTCGGGGGGTGGGGGCAAAAAGAAAGAAAGAGAAACTGTTGTATCCCATTTCCTTTAACATTCATGGCAATTTCAATAAAATAATAAAAAGATTGTTAATCTGCATAAAGAAAAAGAGTACGAATGCAGAAGATAGAATATTAATGTTGTCAAACATGATTTGGAACCTGGGGGGCGTGGGTGATAAGAGAAGAAAGAAAAATTGTTGTATCCCATTACATTGAACATTCATGGAAATTTCAATAAAATAATAAAAAGGTTGTTAATCTGCATAAAGAAAAAGAGTGAGAATGCAGAAGATAGAATATTAATGTTGTCAACCATGATTTGGAAGCTGGGGGCGGTGGGGGATAAAAGAGAGAAAGAAAAACTGTTGTATCCCACTTACTTGAACATTCATGGAAAGTTCAATAAAATAATAAAAAGATTGTTAATCTGCATAAAGAAAAAGTGTAAGAATGCAGGACATAGAATATCAATGTTGTCAAGCATTATTTGGAAGGTGGCGGGGGTGGTGGATAAAATAAAGAAAGAAAAAGTGTTGTAGCCCATTTCCTTGAACATTCATGGAAGTTACAATAAAATAATAAAAAGATTGTTAATCTGCATAAAGGAAGATTAAGAATGCAGAAGATAGAATATTAATGTTGTCAACCATGATTTGGAAGCTGGGGGGTGTTGGGGGATAAAAGAAAGAAAGAAAAACTGTTGTATCCCATTTCCTCGAACATTCATGGAAAGTTCAATAAAATAATAAAAAGATTGTTAATCTGCATAAAGAAAAAGTGTAAGAATGCAGAAGATAGTATATTAATGTTGTCAACCATGATTTGGAAGGTGGGGTGTTGTGGGGGATAAAAGAAAGAAAGAAAAACTGTTGTATGCCATTTCCTTGAACATTCAAGGAAATTTCAATAAAATAATAAAAGATTGTTAATCTGCATAAAGAAAAACAGTAATAATGCAGAAGATAGAATATTAATGTTGTCAATCATGATTTGGAAGCTAGGGGGGTTGGGGGATGAAAGAAAGAAAGAAAAAGTGTTGTAGCCTATTTCCTTGAACATTCATGGAAATTTCAATAAAATAATAAAAAGATTGTTAATCTGCATAAAGAAAGATGAAGAATGCAGAATATAGAATATTAATGTTGTCAACCATGATTTGGAAGCTGGGGGGTGTTGGGGGATTAAAGAAAGAAAGAAAAACTGTTGTATCCCATTTCCTTGAACATTCATGGAAAGTTCAATAAAATAATAAAAAGATTGTAAATCTGCATAAAGAAAAAGAGTAAGAATGCAGAAGATAGAATATTAATGTTATCAACCATGATTTGGAAGGTGGGGTGTTGTGGGGGATAAAAGAAAGAAAGAAAAACTGTTGTATGCCATTTCCTTGAACATTCAAGGAAATTTCAATAAAATAATAAAAGATTGTTAATCTGCATAAAGAAAAACAGTAAGAATGCAGAAGATAGAATATTAATGTTGTCAGCCATGATTTGGAAGCTAGGGGCTGTGGGGGATAAAAGAAAGAAAGAAAACCTGTTGTATCCCATTTCCTTGAACATTCATGGAAATTTGAATAAAACAATAAAAAGAGTGTTAATCTGCATAAACAAAAATTGTAAGAATGCAGAAGATAGAATATTAATGTTGTCAAGCATGATTTGGAAGCAGGCGGGGGTGGTGGATAAAAGAAAGAAAGAAAAACTGTTGTATCCCATTTCCTTGAACATTCATGGAAATTTCAATAAAATAATAAAAAGATTGTTAATCTGCATAAAGAAAAAGAGTAAGAATGCAGGACATAGAATATTAATGTTGTCAAGCATTATTTGGAAGGTGGCGGGGGTGGTGGATAAAATAAAGAAAGAAAAAGTGTTGTAGCCCATTGCCTTGAACATTCATGGAAGTTACAATAAAATAATAAAAAGATTGTTAATCTGCATAAAGAAAAACTGTAGGAATGCAGAAGATAGAATATTAATGTTGTCAACCATGATTTGGAAGCTGGGGGGGTTGGAGGATGAAAGAAAGAAAGAAAAACTTTTGTATCACATTTCCTTGAACAATCATACAAATTTCAATAAAATAATAAAAAGATTGTTAATCTGCATAAAGAAAAACTGTAAGAATGCAGAAGATAGAATATAAATGTTGTCAACCATGATTTAGAGGCTGGGGGGGGTGGGGGATAAAAGAAAGAAAGAAAAACTGTTGTATCCCATTTCCTTGAACATTCATGAAATTTCAATAAAATAATGAAAAGATTGTTAATCTGCATAAACAAAAAGAGTAAGAAGGCCGAAGATAGAATATTAAATTGTCAACCATCATTTGGAAGTTGGGGGGGGTGGGGGATAAAAGAAAGAAAGAAAAACTGTTGTATCCCATTTCCTTGAACATTCATGGATATTTCAATAAAATAATAAAAGATTGTTAATCTGCATAAACAAAAAGAGTAAGAATGCAGAAGATAGAATATTAATGTTGTCAACCATGATTTCGAAGCTGGGGGCGGTGGGGGATAAAAGAAAGAAAGAAAAACTGTTGTGTCCCATTTCCTTGAACAATCATGGAAATTTGAATAAAATAATAAAAAGACTGTTAATCTGCATAAAGAAAAAGTGTAAGAATGCAGAAGATAGAATATTAATGTTTTTAACCATGATTTGTAAGCTGGGGGGGTTGGGGGATGAAAGAAAGAAAGAAAAACTGTTGTATCCCATTTCCTTGAACATTCATGGAAATTTCAATAAAATAATAAAAAGATTGTTAATCTGCATAAAGAAAAAGTGTAAGAATGCAGAAGATAGTATATTAATGTTGTCAACCATGATTTGGAAGGTGGGGTGTTGTGGGGGATAAAAGAAAGAAAGAAAAACTGTTGTATGCCATTTCCTTGAACATTCAAGGAAAATTCAATAAAATAATAAAAGATTGTTAATCGGCATAAAGAAAAACAGTAATAATGCAGAAGATAGAATATTACTGTTGTCAATCATGATTTGGAAGCTGGGGGGGTTGGGGGATGAAAGAAAGAAAGAAAAAGTGTTGTAGCCTACTTCCTTCAACATTCATGGAAATTTCAATAAAATAATAAAAAGGTTGTTAATCTGCATAAAGAAAGATTAAGAATGCAGAATATAGAATATTAATGTTGTCAACCATGATTTGGAAGCTGGGGTGTGTTGGGGGATTAAAGAAAGAAAGAAAAACTGTTGTATCCCATTTCCTTGAACATTCATGGAAAGTTCAATAAAATAATAAAAAGACTGTTAATCTGCATAAAGAAAAAGAGTTAGAATGCAGAAGATAGAATATTAATGTTGTTAAATATGATTTGGAAGCTGGGGGTTGTGGGGGATAAAAGAAAGAAAGAAAAACTGTTGTATCCCATTTCCTTGAACATTCATGGCAATTTCAATAAAATAATAATAAGATTGTTAATCTGCATAAAGAAAAAGAGTAAGAATGCAGAAGATAGAATATTAATGTTGTCAACCATGATTTGGAAGCTGGCGGGGGTGATGGATAAAAGAAAGAAAGAAAAACTGTTTTATCCAATTTCCTTGAACATTCATGTACATTTCAATAAAATAATAAAAAGATTGTTAATCTGCATAAAGAAAAAGAGTAAGTATGCAGAAGATAGAATATTAATGTTGTCAACGATGATTTGGAAGCTGGGGGGTTGTGGGGGATAAAAGAAAGAAATAAAAACTGTTGTATCCCACTTCCTTGAACATTCATGGAAATTTGAATAAAACAATAAAAAGACTGTTAATCTGCATAAAGAAAAAGTGTAAGAATGCAGAGGATAGAATATTAATGTTGTCAACCATGATTTGGAAGCTGGGGGGTTGGAGGATGAAAGAAAGAAAGAAAAACTTTTGTATCCCATTTCCTTGAATATTCATGGCAATTTCAATAAAATAATAAAAAGATTGTTAATCTGCATAAAGAAAGATTAAGAATGCAGAAGATAGTATATTAATGTTGTCAACCATGATTTGGAAGCTGGGGGGTGTTGGGGGATAAAAGAAAGAAAGAAAAACTGTTCTATCCCATTTCCTCGAACATTCATGGAAAGTTCAATAAAATAATAAAAAGATTGTTAATCTGCATAAAGAAAAAGTGTAAGAATGCAGAAGATAGAATATTAATGTTGTCAAGCATGATTTGGAAGCAGTTGGGGGTGGTGGATAAAAGAAAGAAAGAAAAACTGTTGTATCCCATTTCCTTGAACATTCATGGAAATTTCAATAAAATAATATAAGATTGTTAATCTGCATAAAGAAAAAGAGTAAGAATGCAGGAGATAGAATGTTAATGTTGTCAACCATGATTTCGAAGCTGGCGGGGGTGGGGGAAAAAAGAAAGAAAGAAAAACTGTTGTATCCCATTTCCTTAAACATTCATGGAAATTTCAATACAATAATAAAAAGATTGTTAATCTGCATAAAGAAAAAGAGTAAGAATGCAGAAGATAGAATATTAATGTTGTCAACTATGATTTGGAAGCTGGGGGGTTGGAGGATGAAAGAAAGAAAGAAAAACTTTTGTATCCCATTTCCTTGAATATTCATGGCAATTTCAATAAAATAATAAAAAGATTGTTAATCTGCATAAAGAAAAACTGTAAGAATGCAGTAGATAGAATATTAATGTTGTCAACCATGATTTGGAAGCTGGGGGTGTTGGAGGATGAAAGAAAGAAAGAAAAACTTTTGTATCACATTTCCTTGAACATTCATACAAATTTCAATAAAATAATAAAAAGATTGTTAATCTGCATAAAGAAAAACTGTAAGAATGCAGAAGATAGAATATTAATGTTGTCAACCATGATTTAGAGGCTGTGGGGGGTGGGGGATAAAAGAAAGAAAGAAAAACTGTTGTATCCCATTTCCTTGAACATTCATGAAATTTCAATAAAATAATGAAAAGATTGTTAATCTGCATAAAGAAAAAGAGTAAGAAGGCCGAAGATAGAATATTAAATTGTCAACCATGATTTGGAAGCTGGGGGGGGTGGGGGATAAAAGAAAGAAAGAAAAACTGTTGTATCCCATTTCCTTGAACATTCATGGATATTTCAATAAAATAATAAAAGATTGTTAATCTGCATAAAGAAAAAGAGTAAGAATGCAGAAGATAGAATATTAATGTTGTCAACCATGATTTCGAAGCTGGGGGCGGTGGGGGATAAAAGAAAGAAAGAAAAACTGTTGTGTCCCATTTCCTTGAACATTCATGGAAATTTGAATAAAATAATAAAAAGACTGTTAATCTGCATAAAGAAAAAGTGTAAGAATGCAGAAGATAGAATATTAATGTTGTCAACCATGATTTGGAAGGTGGGGTGTTGTGGGGGATAAAAGAAAGAAAGAAAAACTGTTGTATGCCATTTCCTTGAACATTCAAGGAAATTTCAATAAAATAATAAAAGATTGTTTATCTGCATAAAGAAAAACAGTAATAATGCAGAAGATAGAATATTAATGTTGTCAATCATGATTTGGAAGCTGGGGGGGTTGGGGGATGAAAGAAAAAAAGAAAAAGTGTTGTAGCCTATTTCCTTGAACATTCATGGAAATTTCAATAAAATAATAAAAAGATTGTTAATCTGCATAAAGAAAGATTAAGAATGCAGAATATAGAATATTAATGTTGTCAACCATGATTTGGAAGCTGGGGGCTGTTGGGGGATTAAAGAAAGAAAGAAAAACTGTTGTATCCCATTTCCTTGAACATTCATGGAAAGTTCAATAAAATAATAATAAGATTGTTAATCTGCATAAAGAAAAAGAGTAAGAATGCAGAAGATATTATATTAATGTTGTCAACCAAGATTTGGAAGCTGGCGGGGGTGATGGATAAAAGAAAGAAAGAAAAACTGTTGTATCCCATTTCCTTGAACATTCATGGAAATTTCAATAAAATAATAAAAAGATTGTTAATCTGCATAAAGAAAAAGAGTAAGAATGCAGAAGATAGAATATTAATGTTGTCAACGATGATTTGGAAGCTGGGGGGTTGTGGGGGATAAAAGAAAGAAAGAAAATCTGTTGTATCCCATTTCCTTGAACATTCAAGGAAATTTCAATAAAATAATAAAAGATTGTTAATCTGCATAAAGAAAAACAGTAAGAATGCAGAAGATAGAATATTAATGTTGTCAACCATGATTTGGAAGCTAGGGGCGGTGGGGGATAAAAGAAAGAAAGAAAAACTGTTGTATCCCATTTCCTTGAACATTCATGGAAATTTGAATAAAACAATAAAAAGAGTGTTAATCTGCATAAAGAAAAAGTGTAAGAATGCTGAAGATAGTATATTAATGTTGTCAACCTCGATTTGGAAGCTGGGGTGGTGGAGGATAAAAGAAAGAAAGAAAAAATGTTGTATCACATTTCCTTGAACATTCATACAAATTTCAATAAAATAATAAAAAGATTGTTAGTCTGCACAAAGAAAAAGTGTAAGAATGCAGAAGATAGAATATGAATGCTGTGAACCATGATTTTGTAGCTGGCGGTGGTGGGGGATAAAAGAAAGAAAGAAAAACTGTTGTATCCCATTTCCTTGAACATTCATGGAAAGTTCAATAAAATAATATAAAGATTGTTAATCTGCATAAAGAAAAAGAGTAAGAATGCAGAAGATAGAATACTAATGTTGTCAACGATGATTGGGAAGCTTGGATGTTGGGGGGAAAAAGAAAGAAAGAGAAATTGTTGTATCCCATTTCCTTGAACATTCATGGCAATTTCAATAAAATAATAAAAAGATTGTTAATCTGCATAAAGAAAAAGAGTACGAATGCAGAAGATAGAATATTAATGTTGTCAAACATGATTTGGAACCTGGGGGGCGTGGGTGATATGAGAAGAAAGAAAAATTGTTGTATCCCATTACATTGAACATTCATGGAAATTTCAATAAAATAATAAAAAGGTTGTTAATCTGCATAAAGAAAAAGAGTGAGAATGCAGAAGATAGAATATTAATGTTGTCTGCCATGATTTGGAAGCTGGGGTCGGTGGGGGATAAAAGAAAGAAAGAAAAACTGTTGTATACCACTTACTTGAACATTCATGGAAAGTTCAATAAAATAATAATAAGATTGTTAATCTGCATAAAGAAAAAGAGTAAGAATGCAGGACATAGAATATTAATGTTGTCAAGCATTATTTGGAAGGTGGCGGGGGTGGTGGATAAAATAAAGAAAGAAAAAGTGTTGTAGCCCATTTCTTTGAACATTCATGGAAGTTACAATAAAATAATAAAAAGATTGTTAATCTGCGTAAAGAAAGATTAAGAATGCAGAAGATAGAATATTAATGTTGTCAACCATGATTTGGAAGCTGGTGGGTGTTGGGGGATAAAAGAAAGAAAGAAAAACTGTTGTGTCCCATTTCCTCGAACATTCATGGAAAGTTCAATAAAATAATAAAAAGATTGTTAATCTGCATAAAGAAAAAGAGTAAGAATGCAGGACATAGCATATCAATGTTGTCAAGCATTATTTGGAAGGTGGCGGGGGTGGTGGAAAAATAAAGAAAGAAAAACTGTTGTAGCCCATTTCCTTGAACATTCATGGAAGTTACAATAAAATAATAAAAAGATTGTTAATCTGCATAAAGAAAGATTAAGAATGCAGAAGATAGAATATTAATGTTGTCAACCATGATTTGGAAGCTGGGGGGTGTTGGGGGATAAAAGAAAGAAAGAAAAACTGTTCTATCCCATTTCCTCGAACATTCATGGAAAGTTCAATAAAATAATAAAAAGATTGTTAATCTGCATAAAGAAAAAGTGTAAGAATGCAGAAGATAGAATATTAATGTTGTCAAGCATGATTTGGAAGCAGTCGGGGGTGGTGGATAAAAGAAAGAAAGAAAAACTGTTGTATCCCATTTCCTTGAATATTCATGGAAATTTCAATAAAATAATAAAAGATTGTTAATCTGCATAAAGAAAAAGAGTAAGAATGCAGGAGATAGAATGTTAATGTTGTCAACCATGATTTGGAAGCTGGCGGGGGTGGGGGAAAAAAGAAAGAAAGAAAAACTGTTGTATCCCATTTCCTTAAACATTCATGGAAATTTCAATACAATAATAAAAAGATTGTTAATCTGCATAAAGAAAAAGAGTAAGAATGCAGAAGATAGAATATTAATGTTGTCAACCATGATTTGGAAGCTGGGGGTTTGGAGGATGAAAGAAAGAAAGAAAAACTTTTGTATCCCATTTCCTTGAATATTCATGGAAATTTCAATAAAATAATAAAAAGATTGTTATTCTGCATAAAGAAAAACTGTAAGAATGCAGAAGATAGAATATTAATGTTGTCAACCATGATTTGGAAGCTGGGGGGGTTGGAGGATGAAAGAAAGAAAGAAAAACTTTTGTATCACATTTCCTTGAACATTCATACAAATTTCAATAAAATAATAAAAAGATTGCTAATCTGCATAAAGAAAAAATGTAAGAATGCAGAAGATAGAATATTAATGTTGTCAACCATGATTTAGAGGCTGTGGGGGGTGGGGGATAAAAGAAAGAAAGAAAAACTGTTGTATTCCATTTCCTTGAACATTCATGAAATTTCAATAAAATAATGAAAAGATTGTTAATCTGCATAAACAAAAAGAGTAAGAAGGCCGAAGATAGAATATTAAATTGTCAACCATGATTTGGAAGCTGGGGGGGGTGGGGGATAAAAGAAAGAAAGAAAAACTGTTGTATCCCATTTCCTTGAACATTCATGGATATTTCAATAAAATAATAAAAGATTGTTAATCTGCATAAACAAAAAGAGTAAGAATGCAGAAGATAGAATATTAATGTTGTCAACCATTATTTCGAAGCTGGGGGCGGTGGGGGATAAAAGAAAGAAAGAAAAACTGTTGTGTCCCATTTCCTTGAACATTCATGGAAATTTGAATAAAATAATAAAAAGACTGTTAATCTGCATAAAGAAAAAGTGTAAGAATGCAGAAGATAGAATATTAATGTTGTCAACCATGATTTGGAAGGTGGGGTGTTGTGGGGGATAAAAGAAAGAAAGAAAAACTGTTGTATGCCATTTCCTTGAACATTCAAGGAAATTTCAATAAAATAATAAAAGATTGTTTATCTGCATAAAGAAAAACAGTAATAATGCAGAAGATAGAATATTAATGTTGTCAATCATGATTTGGAAGCTGGGGGGGTTGGGGGATGAAAGAAAAAAAGAAAAAGTGTTATAGCCTATTTCCTTGAACATTCATGGAAATTTCAATAAAATAATAAAAAGATTGTTAATCTGCATAAAGAAAGATTAAGAATGCAGAATATAGAATATTAATGTTGTCAACCATGATTTGGAAGCTGGGGGGTGTTGGGGGATTAAAGAAAGAAAGAAAAACTGTTGTATCCCATTTCCTTGAACATTCATGGAAAGTTCAATAAAATAATAAAAAGATTGTTAATCTCCATAAAGAAAAAGAGTAAGAATGCAGAAGATAGAATATTAATGTTGTCAAACATGATTTGGAAGCTGGGGGTTGTGGGGGATAAAAGAAAGAAAGAAAAACTGTTGTATCCCATTTCTTTGGACATTCATGGCAATTTCAATAAAATAATAATAAGATTGTTAATCTGCATAAAGAAAAAGAGTAAGAATGCAGAAGATAGAATATTAATGTTGTCAACCATGATTTGGAAGCTGGCGGGGGTGATGGATAAAAGAAAGAAAGAAAAACTGTTGTATCCAATTTCCTTGAACATTCATGGAAATTTCAATAAAATAATAAAAAGATTGTTAATCTGCATAAAGAAAAAGAGTAAGAATGCAGAAGACAGAATATTAATGTTGTCAACGATGATTTGGAAGCTGGGGGGTTGTGGGGGATAAAAGAAAGAAAGAAAAACTGTTGTATCCCACTTCCTTGAACATTCATGGAAATTTCAATAAAATAATAAAAAGATTGTTAACCTGCATAAAGTAAAAGAGTAAGAATGCAGAAGATAGAATATTAATGTTGTCAACCATGATTTGGAAGGTGGGGTGTTGTGGGGGATAAAAGAAAGAAAGAAAAACTGTTGTATGCCATTTCCTTGAACATTCATGGAAATTTCAATAAAATAATAAAAGATTGTTAATCTGCATAAAGAAAAACAGTAAGAATGCAGAAGATAGAATATTAATGTTGTCAACCATGATTTGGAAGCTAGGGGCGGTGGGGGATAAAAGAAAGAAAGAGAAACTGTTGTATCCCATTTCCTTGAACATTCATGGAAATTTGATTAAACAATAAAAAGAGTGTTAATCTGCATAAAGAAAAAGAGTAAGAATGCAGAAGATAGAATATTAATGTTTTCAACCATGATTTGGAAGCTAGGGGGGTTGGAGGATGAAAGAAAGAAAGAAAAACTTTTGTATCCCATTTCCTTGAACTTTCATGGAAATTTCAATAAAATAATAAAAAGATTGTTAATCTGCATAAAGAAAAAGTCTAAGAATGCAGAAGATAGTATATTAATGTTGTCAACCTCGATTTGGAAGCTGGGGTGGTGGGGGATAAAAGAAAGAAAGAAAAAATGTTGTATCACATTTCCTTGAACATTCATACAAATTTCAATAAAATAATAAAAAGATTGTTAGTCTGCACAAAGAAAAAGTGTAAGAATGCAGAAGAGAGAATATGAATGTTGTGAACCATGATTTTGTAGCTGGCGGCGGTGGGGGATAAAAGAAAGAAAGAAAAACTGTTGTATCCCATTTCCTTGAACATTCATGGAAAGTTAAATAAAATAATAAAAAGATTGTTAATCTGCATAAAGAAAAAGAGTGAGAATGCAGAAGATAGAATATTAATGTTGTCAACCATGATTTGGAAGCTGGGGGCAGTGGGGGATAAAAGAAAGAAAGAAGAACTGTTGTATCCCACTTATTTCAACATTCATGGAAAGTTCAATAAAATAATAATAAGATTGTTAATCTGCATAAAGAAAAAGAGTAAGAATGCAGGGCATAGAATATTAATGTTGTCAAGCATTATTTGGAAGGTGGCGGGGGTGGTGGATAAAATAAAGAAAGAAAAAGTGTTGTAGCCCATTTCTTTGAACATTCATGGAAGTTACAATAAAATAATAAAAAGATTGTTAATCTGCGTAAAGAAAGATTAAGAATGCAGAAGTTAGAATATTAATGTTGTCAACCATGATTTGGAAGCTGGTGGGTGTTGGGGGATAAAAGAAAGAAAGAAAAACTGTTGTGTCCCATTTCCTCGAACATTCATGGAAAGTTCAATAAAATAATAAAAAGATTGTTAATCTGCATAAAGAAAAAGAGTAAGAATGCAGGACATAGCATATCAATGTTGTCAAGCATTATTTGGAAGGTGGCGGGGGTGGTGGAAAAATAAAGAAAGAAAAAGTGTTGTAGCCCATTTCCTTGAACATTCATGGAAGTTACAATAAAATAATAAAAAGATTGTTAATCTGCATAAAGAAAGATTAAGAATGCAGAAGATAGAATATTAATGTTGTCAACCATGATTTGGAAGCTGGGGGGTGTTGGGGGATAAAAGAAAGAAAGAAAAACTGTTCTATCCCATTTCCTCGAACATTCATGGAAAGTTCAATAAAATAATAAAAAGATTGTTAATCTGCATAAAGAAAAAGTGTAAGAATGCAGAAGATAGAATATTAATGTTGTCAAGCATGATTTGGAAGCAGTCGGGGGTGGTGGATAAAAGAAAGAAAGAAAAACTGTTGTATCCCATTTCCTTGAACATTCATGGAAATTTCAATAAAATAATAAAAGATTGTTAATCTGCATAAAGAAAAAGAGTAAGAATGCAGGAGATAGAATGTTAATGTTGTCAACCATGATTTGGAAGCTGGGGGGTGGGAGGATGAAAGAAAGAAAGAAAAACTTTTGTATCCCATTTCCTTAAACATTCATGGAAATTTCAATAAAATAATAAAAAGATTGTTAACCTGCATAAAGTAAAAGTGTAAGAATGCAGAAGATTGAACATTAATGTTGTCAACCATGATTTGGAAGGTGGGGTGTTGTGGGGGATAAAAGAAAGAAAGAAAAACTGTTGTATCCCATTTCCTTGAACATTCTAGGAAATTTCAATGAAATAATAAAAGATTGTTAATCTGCATAAAGAAAAACAGTAAGAATGCAGAAGATAGAATATTAATGTTGTCAACCATGATTTAGAGGCTGGGGGGGGTGGGGGATAAAAGAAAGAAAGAAAAACTGTTGTATCCCATTTCCTTGAACATTCATGAAATTTCAATAATATAATGAAAAGATTGTTAATCTGCATAAAGAAAAAGAGTAAGAAGGCCGAAGATAGAATATTAAATTGTCAACCACGATTTGGAAGCTGGGGGGGTGGGGGATAAAAGAAAGAAAGAAAAACTGTTGTATCCCATTTCCTTGAACATTCATGGATATTTCAATAAAATAATAAAAGATTGTTAATCTGCATAAACAAAAAGAGTAAGAATGCAGAAGATAGAATATTAATGTTGTCAAACATGATTTGGAAGCTGGGGGTTGTGGGGGATAAAAGAAAGAAAGAAAAACTGTTGTATCCCATTTCCTTGAACATTCATGGCAATTTCAATAAAATAATTATAAGATTGTTAATCTGCATAAAGAAAAAGAGTAAGAATGCAGAAGATAGAATATTAATGTTGTCAACGATGATTTGGAAGCTGGCGGGGGTGATGGATAAAAGAAAGAAAGAAAAACTGTTGTATCCCATTTCCTTGAACATTCATGGAAATTTCAATAAAATAATAAAAAGATTGTTAATCTGCATAAAGAAAAAGAGTAAGAATGCAGAAGATTGAATATTAATGTTGTCAACCATGATTTGGAAGGTGGGGTGTTGTGGGGGATAAAAGAAAGAAAGAAAAACTGTTGTATGCCATTTCCTTGAACATTCAAGGAAATTTCAATAAAATAATAAAAGATTGTTAATCTGCATAAAGAAAAACAGTAAGAATGCAGAAGATAGAATATTAATGTTGTCAACCATGATTTGGATGCTGGGGGCGGTGGGGGATTAAAGAAAGAAAGAAAAACTGTTGTATCCCACTTACTTGAACATTCATGGAAAGTTCAATAAAATAATAAAAAGATTGTTAATCTGCATAAAGAAAAAGAGTAAGAATGCAGGACATAGAATATTAATGTTGTCAAGCATTATTTGGAAGGTGGCGGGGGTGGTGGATAAAATAAAGAAAGAAAAAGTGTTGTAGCCCATTTCTTTGAACATTCATGGAAGTTAAAATAAAATAATAAAAAGATTGTAAATCTGCATAAAGAAAGATTAAGAATGCAGAAGATAGAATATTAATATTGTCAACCATGATTTGGAAGCTCGGGGGTGTTGGGGGATAAAAGAAAGAAAGAAAAACTGTTGTGTCCCATTTCCCCGAACATTCATGGAAAGTTCAATAAAATAATAAAAAGATTGTTAATCTGCATAAAGAAAAATTGTAAGAATGCAGAAGATAGAATATTAATGTTGTCAAGCATGATTTGGAAGCAGGCGGGGGTGGTGGATAAAAGAAAGAAAGAAAAACTGTTGTATCCCATTTCCTTGAACATTCATGGAAATTTCAATAAAATAATAAAAGATTGTTCATCTGCATAAAGAAAAAGAGTAAGAATGCAGGAGATAGAATGTTAATGTTGTCAACCATGATTTGGAAGCCGGCGGGGGTGGGGGAAAAAAGAAAGAAAGAAAAACTTTTGTATCCCATTTCCTTGAATATTCATGGAAATTTCTATAAAATAATAAAAAGATTGTTAATCTGCATAAAGAAAAACTGTCAGAATGCAGAAGATAGAATATTAATGTTGTCAACCATGATTTGGAAGCTGGGGGGGTTGGAGGATGAAAGAAAGAAAGAAAAACTTTTGTATCACATTTCCTTGAACATTCATACAAATTTCAATAAAATAATAAAAAGATTGTTAATCTGCATAAAGAAAAACTGTAAGAATCCAGAAGATAGAATATTAATGTTGTCAACCATGATTTAGAGGCTGGGGGGGTGGGCGATAAAAGAAAGAAAGAAAAACTGTTGTATCCCATTTCCTTGAACATTCATGAAATTTCAATAAAATAATGAAAAGATTGTTAATCTGCATAAAGAAAAAGAGTAAGAAGGCCGAAGATAGAATATTAAATTGTCAATCATAATTTGGAAGCTGGGGGGGGGGTAGGGGATAAAAGAAAGAAAGAAAAACTGTTGTATCCCATTTCCTTGAACATTCATGGATATTTCAATAAAATAATAAAAGATTGTTAATCTGCATAAACAAAAAGAGTAAGAATGCAGAAGATAGAATATTAATGTTGTCAACCATGATTTCGAAGCTGGAGGCGGTGGGGGATAAAAGAAAGAAACAAAAACTGTTGTGTCCCATTTCCTTGAACATTCATGGAAATTTGAATAAAATAATAAAAAGACTGTTAATCTGCATAAAGAAAAAGTGTAAGAATGCAGAAGATAGAATATTAATGTTTTCAACCATGATTTGGAAGTTGGGCGGGTTGGGGGATGAAAGAAAGAAAGAAAAACTGTTGTATCCCATTTCCTTGAACATTCATGGAAATTTCAATAAAATAATAAAAAGTTTGTTAATCTGCATAAAGAAAAAGTGTAAGAATGCAGAAGAGAGTATATTAATGTTGTCAACCATGATTTGGAAAGTGGGGTGTTGTGGGGGATAAAAGAAAGAAAGAAAAACTGTTGCATGCCATTTCCTTGAACATTCAAGGACATTTCAATAAAATAATAAAAGACTGTTAATCTGCATAAAGAAAAACAGTAATAATGCGGAAGATAGAATATTAATTTTGTCAATCATTATTTGGGAGCTGGGGGGGTTGGGGGATGAAAGAAAGAAAGAAAAAGTGTTGTATCCCATTTCCTTGAACATTCATGGAAAGTTCAATAAAATAATAAAAAGATTGTCAATCTGCATAAAGAAAAAGAGTAAGAATGCAGAAGATAGAATATTAATGTTGTCAAACATGATTTGGAAGCTGGGGGTTGTGGGGGATAAAAGAAAGAAAGAAAAACTGTTGTATCCCATTTCCTTGAACATTCATGGCAATTTCAATAAAATAATAATAAGATTGTTAATCTGCATAAAGAAAAAGAGTAAGAATGCAGAAGATAGAATATTAATGTTGTCAACGATGATTTGGAAGCTGGCGGGGGTGATGGATAAAAGAAAGAAAGAAAAACTGTTGTATCCCATTTCCTTGAACATTCATGGAAATTTCAGTAAAATAATAAAAAGATTGTTAATCTGCATAAAGAAAAAGTGTAAGAATGCAGAAGATTGAATATTAATGTTGTCAACCATGATTTGGAAGGTGGGGTGTTGTGGGGGATAAAAGAAAGAAAGAAAAACTGTTGTATGCCATTTCCTTGAACATTCAAGGAAATTTCAATAAAATAATAAAAGATTGTTAATCTGCATAAAGAAAAACAGTAAGAATGCAGAAGATAGAATATTAATGTGTTTAAGCATGATTTGGAAGCTAGGGGCGGTGGGGGATAAAAGAAAGAAAGAAAAACTGTTGTATCCCATTTCCTTGAACATTCATGGAAATTTGAATAAAACAATAAAAAGAGTGTTAATCTGCATAAAGAAAAAGAGTAAGAATGCAGAAGATAGAATATTAATGTTTTCAACCATGATTTGGAAGCTAGGGGGGTTGGAGGATGAAAGAAAGAAGGAAAAACTTTTGTATCCCATTTCCTTGAACTTTCATGGAAATTTCAATAAAATAATAAAAAGATTGTTAATCTGCATAAAGAAAAATTGTAGGAATGCAGAAGATAGTATATTAATGTTGTCAACCTCGATTTGGAAGCTGGGGTGGTGGGGGATAAAAGAAAGAAAGAAAAAATGTTGTATCACATTTCCTTGAACATTCATACAAATTTCAATAAAATAATAAAAAGATTGTTAGTCTGCAAAAAGAAAAAGTGTAAGAATGCAGAAGATAGAATATGAATGCTGTGAACCATGATTTTGTAGCTGGCGGTGGTGGGGGATAAAAGAAAGAAAGAAAAACTGTTGTATCCCATTTCCTTGAACATTCATGGATATTTCAATAAAATAATAAAAGATTGTTAATCTGCATAAACAAAAAGAGTAAGAATGCAGAAGATAGAATATTAATGTTGTCAACCATGATTTCGAAGCTGGGGGCGGTGGGGGATAAAAGAAAGAAAGAAAAACTGTTGTGTCCCATTTCCTTGAACATTCATGGAAATTTGAATAAAATAATAAAAAGACTGTTAATCTTCATAAAGAAAGATTAAGAATGCAGAATATAGAATAATAATGTTGTCAACCATGATTTGGAAGCTGGGGGGTGTTGGGGGATTAAAGAAAGAAAGAAAAACTGTTGTATCCCATTTCCTTGAACATTCATGGAAAGTTCAAGAAAATAATAAAAAGATTGTTAATCTGCATAAAGAAAAAGAGTAAGAATGCAGAAGATAGAATATTAATGTTGTCAAACATGATTTGGAAGCTGGGGGTTGTGGGGGATAAAAGAAAGAAAGAAAAACTGTTGTATCCCATTTCCTTGAACATTCATGGCAATTTCAATAAAATAATTATAAGATTGTTAATCTGCATAAAGAAAAAGAGTAAGAATGCAGAAGATAGAATATTAATGTTGTCAACGATGATTTGGAAGCTGGCGGGGGTGATGGATAAAAGAAAGAAAGAAAAACTGTTGTATCCCATTTCCTTGAACATTCATGGAAATTTCAATAAAATAATAAAAAGATTGTTAATCTGCATAAAGAAAAAGAGTAAGAATGCAGAAGATTGAATATTAATGTTGTCAACCATGATTTGGAAGGTGGGGTGTTGTGGGGGATAAAAGAAAGAAAGAAAAACAGTTGTATGCCATTTCCTTGAACATTCAAGGAAATTTCAAAAAAATAATAAAAGATTGTTAATCTGCATAAAGAAAAACAGTAAGAATGCAGAAGATAGAATATTAATGTTGTCAACCATGATTTGGATGCTGGGGGCGGTGGGGGATAAAAGAAAGAAAGAAAAACTGTTGTATCCCACTTACTTGAACATTCATGGAAAGTTCAATAAAATAATAAAAAGATTGTTAATCTGCATAAAGAAAAAGAGTAAGAATGCAGGACATAGAATATTAATGTTGTCAAGCATTATTTGGAAGGTGGCGGGGGTGGTGGATAAAATAAAGAAAGAAAAAGTGTTGTAGCCCATTTCTTTGAACATTCATGGAAGTTACAATAAAATAATAAAAAGATTGTAAATCTGCATAAAGAAAGATTAAGAATGCAGAAGATAGAATATTAATGTTGTCAACCATGATTTGGAAGCTCGGGGGTGTTGGGGGATAAAAGAAAGAAAGAAAAACTGTTGTGTCCCATTTCCCCGAACATTCATGGAAAGTTCAATAAAATAATAAAAAGATTGTTAATCTGCATAAAGAAAAATTGTAAGAATGCAGAAGATAGAATATTAATGTTGTCAAGCATGATTTGGAAGCAGGCGGGGGTGGTGGATAAAAGAAAGAAAGAAAAACTGTTGTATCCCATTTCCTTGTACATTCATGGAAATTTCAATAAAATAATAAAAGATTGTTCATCTGCATAAAGAAAAAGAGTAAG
Organism: Cynocephalus volans; assembly: GCF_027409185.1. Classification (NCBI taxonomy): domain Eukaryota; kingdom Metazoa; phylum Chordata; class Mammalia; order Dermoptera; family Cynocephalidae; genus Cynocephalus; species Cynocephalus volans. The sequence goes on from NC_084463.1 coordinate 749,733, forward strand.
AATGCAGGAGATAGAATGTTAATGTTGTCAACCATGATTTGGAAGCCGGCGGGGGTGGGGGAAAAAAGAAAGAAAGAAAAACTGTTGTATCCCATTTCCTTAAACATTCATGGAAATTTCAATACAATAATAAAAAGATTGTTAATCTGCATAAAGAAAAAGAGTAAGAATGCAGAAGATAGAATATCAATGTTGTCAACCATGATTTGGAAGCTGGGGGGGTGGGAGGATGAAAGAAAGAAAGAAAAACTTTTGTATCCAATTTCCTTTAATATTCATGGCAATTTCTATAAAATAATAAAAAGATTGTTAATCTGCATAAAGAAAAACTGTCAGAATGCAGAAGATAGAATATTAATGTTGTCAACCATGATTTGGAAGCTGGGGGGGTTGGAGGATGAAAGAAAGAAAGAAAAACTTTTGTATCACATTTCCTTGAACATTCATACAAATTTCAATAAAATAATAAAAAGATTGTTAATCTGCATAAAGAAAAACTGTAAGAATCCAGAAGATAGAATATTAATGTTGTCAACCATGATTTAGAGGCTGGGGGGGTGGGCGATAAAAGAAAGAAAGAAAAACTGTTGTATCGCATTTCCTTGAACATTCATGAAATTTCAATAAAATAATGAAAAGATTGTTAATCTGCATAAAGAAAAAGAGTAAGAAGGCCGAAGATAGAATATTAAATTGTCAATCATAATTTGGAAGCTGGGGGGGGGGTAGGGGATAAAAGAAAGAAAGAAAAACTGTTGTATCCCATTTCCTTGATCATTCATGGATATTTCAATAAAATAATAAAAGATTGTTAATCTGCATAAACAAAAAGAGTAAGAATGCAGAAGATAGAATATTAATGTTGTCAACCATGATTTCGAAGCTGGAGGCGGTGGGGGATAAAAGAAAGAAACAAAAACTGTTGTGTCCCATTTCCTTGAACATTCATGGAAATTTGAATAAAATAATAAAAAGACTGTTAATCTGCATAAAGAAAAAGTGTAAGAATGCAGAAGATAGAATATTAATGTTTTCAACCATGATTTGGAAGTTGGGCGGGTTGGGGGATGAAAGAAAGAAAGAAAAACTGTTGTATGCCATTTCCTTGAACATTCAAGGACATTTCAATAAAATAATAAAAGACTGTTAATCTGCATAAAGAAAAACAGTAATAATGCAGAAGATAGTATATTAATTTTGTCAATCATGATTTGGAAGCTGGGGGGGTTGGGGGATGAAAGAAAGAAAGAAAAACTGTTGTATGCCATTTCCTTGAACATTCAAGGAAATTTCAATAAAATAATAAAAGATTGTTAATCTGCATAAAGAAAAACAGTAATAATGCAGAAGATAGAATATTAATGTTGTCAATCATGATTTGGAAGTTGGGGGGGTTGGGGGATGAAAGAAAGAAAGAAAAAGTGTTGTAGCCTATTTCCTTGAACATTCATGGAAATTTCAAAAAAATAATAAAAAGATTGTTAATCTGCATAAAGAAAGATTAAGAATGCAGAATATAGAATATTAATGTTGTCATCCATGATTTGGAAGCCGGGGGGTGTTGGGGGATTAAAGAAAGAAAGAAAAACTGTTGTATCCCATTTCCTTGAACATTCATGGAAAGTTCAATAAAATAATAAAAAGATTGTTAATCTGCATAAAGAAAAAGAGTAAGAATGCAGAAGATAGAATATTAATGTTGTCAAACATGATTTGGAAGCTGGGGGTTGTGGGGGATAAAAGAAAGAAAGAAAAACTGTTGTATCCCATTTCCTTGAACATTCATGGCAATTTCAATAAAATAATAATAAGATTGTTAATCTGCATAAAGAAAAAGAGTAAGAATGCAGAAGATAGAATATTAATGTTGTCAACGATGATTTGGAAGCTGGCGGGGGTGATGGATAAAAGAAAGAAAGAAAAACTGTTGTATCCCATTTCCTTGAACATTCATGGAAATTTCAATAAAATAATAAAAAGATTGTTAATCTGCATAAAGAAAAAGTGTAAGAATGCAGAAGATTGAATATTAATGTTGTCAACCATGATTTGGAAGGTGGGGTGTTGTGGGGGATAAAAGAAAGAAAGAAAAACTGTTGTATGCCATTTCCTTGAACATTCAAGGAAATTTCAATAAAATAATAAAAGATTGTTAATCTGCATAAAGAAAAACAGTAAGAATGCAGAAGATAGAATATTAATGTTGTTAAGCATGATTTGGAAGCTAGGGGCGGTGGGGGATAAAAGAAAGAAAGAAAAACTGTTGTATCCCATTTCCTTGAACATTCATGGAAATTTGAATAAAACAATAAAAAGAGTGTTAATCTGCAAAAAGAAAAAGAGTAAGAATGCAGAAGATAGAATATTAATGTTTTCAACCATGATTTGTAAGCTAGGGGGGTTGGAGGATGAAAGAAAGAAGGAAAAACTTTTGTATCCCATTTCCTTGAACTTTCATGGAAATTTCAATAAAATAATAAAAAGATTGTTAATCTGCATAAAGAAAAATTGTAGGAATGCAGAAGATAGTATATTAATGTTGTCAACCTCGATTTGGAAGCTGGGGTGGTGGGGGATAAAAGAAAGAAAGAAAAAATGTTGTATCACATTTCGTTGAACATTCATACAAATTTCAATAAAATAATAAAAAGATTGTTAGTCTGCAAAAAGAAAAAGTGTAAGAATGCAGAAGATAGAATATGAATGCTGTGAACCATGATTTTGTAGCTGGCGGTGGTGGGGGATAAAAGAAAGAAAGAAAAACTGTTGTATCCCATTTCCTTGAACATTCATGGAAAGTTCAATAAAATAATAAAAAGATTGTTAATCTGCATAAAGAAAAAGAGTAAGAATGCAGAAGATAGAATATTAATGTTGTCAACGATGATTGGGAAGCTTGGTGGGTGGGGGGAAAAAGAAAGAAAGAGAAACTGTTGTATCCCATTTCCTTTAACATTCATGGCAATTTTAATAAAATAATAAAAAGATTGTTAATCTGCATAAAGAAAAAGAGTACGAATGCAGAAGATAGAATATTGATGTTGTCAAACATGATTTGGAACCTGGGGGGCGTGGGTGATAAGAGAAGATAGAAAAATTGTTGTATCCCATTACATTGAACATTCATGGAAATTTCAATAAAATAATAAAAAGGTTGTTAATCTGCATAAAGAAAAAGAGTGAGAATGCAGAAGATAGAATATTAATGTTGTCAACCATGATTTGGAAGCTGGGGTCGTTGGGGGATAAAAGAAAGAAAGAAAAACTGTTGTATCCCACTTACTTGAACATTCATGGAAAGTTCAATAAAATAATAAAAAGATTGTTAATCTGCATAAAGTAAAAGAGTAAGAATGCAGGACATAGAATATTAATGTTGTCAAGCATTATTTGGAAGGTGGCGGGGGTGGTGGATAAAATAAAGAAAGAAAAAGTGTTGTAGCCCATTTCCTTGAACATTCATGGAAGTTACAATAAAATAATAAAAAGATTGTTAATCTGCTTAAAGAAAGATTAAGAATGCTGAAGATAGAATATTAATGTTGTCATGCATGATTTGGAAGCAGGCGGGGGTGGTGGATAAAAGAAAGAAAGAAAAACTGTTGTATCCCATTTCCTTGAACATTCATGGAAATTTCAATAAAATAATAAGAGATTGTTAATCTGCATAAAGAAAAAGAGTAAGAATGTAGAAGATAGAATATTAATGTTGTCAACCATGATTTGGAAGCTGGGGGTGTTGGAGGATGAAAGAAAGAAAGAAAAACTTTTGTATCCCATTTCCTTGAATATTCATGGCAATTTCAATAAAATAATAAAAAGATTGTTAATCTGCATAAAGAAAAACTGTAAGAATGCAGAACATAGAATATTAATGTTGTCAACCATGATTTGGAAGCTGGGGGGGTTGGAGGATGAAAGAAAGAAAGAAAAACTTTTGTATCACATTTCCTTGAACATTCATACAAATTTCAATAAAATAATAAAAAGATTGTTAATCTGCATAAAGAAAAACTGTAAGAATGCAGAAGATAGAATATTAATGTTGTCAACCATGATTTAGAGGCTGGGGGGGTGGGGGATAAAAGAAAGAGAGAAAAACTGTTGTTTCCCATTTCCTAAAACATTCATGAAATTTCAATAAAATAATGAAAAGATTGTTAATCTGCATAAAGAAAAAGAGTAAGAAGGCCGAAGATAGAATATTAAATTGTCAACCATGATTTGGAAGCTCGGGGGGGTGGGGGATAAAAGAAAGAAAGAAAAAGTGTTGTAGCCTATTTCCTTGAACATTCATGGAAATTTCAATAAAATAATAAAAGATTGTTAATCTGCATAAACAAAAAGAGTAAGAATGCAGAAGATAGAATATTAATGTTGTCAACCATGATTTGGAAGCTGGGGGAGGTGGGGGATAAAAGAAAGAAAGAGAAACTGTTGTGTCCCATTTCCTTGAACATTCATGGATATTTGAATAAAATAATAAAAAGACTGTTAATCTGCATAAAGAAAAAGTGTAAGAATGCAGAAGTTAGAATATTAATGTTTTCAACCATGATTTGGAAGCTGGGGGGGTTGGGGGATGAAAGAAAGAAAGAAAAAATGTTGTATTCCATTTCCTGGAACATTCATAGAAATTTCAATAAAATAATAAAAAGATTGTTAGTCTGCATAAAGAAAAAGTGTAAGAATGCAGAAGATAGAATATTAATGTTGTCAACCATGATTTGGAAGATGGGGGGGTGGGGGATAAAAGAAAGAATGAAAAACTGTTGTATCACATTTCCATGAACATTCATGGACATTTCAATAAAATAATAAAAAGATTGTTAATCAGCAAAAAGAAAAAGAATAAGAATGCAGAAGATAGCATATTAATGTTGTCAACCATGATTTGGAAGCTGGCGGTGGTGGGGGATAAAAGAAAGAAAGAAAAACTGTTGTATTCCATTTCCTTGAACATTCATGGAAATTTCAATAAAATAATAAAAAGATTGTTAATCTGCATAAAGAAAAAGTGTAAGAATGCAGAAGATAGAATATTAATGTTGTCAACCATGATTTGGAAGCTGGGGCACGTGTGTGATAAAAGAAGAAAGAGAAACTGTTCTATCCCATTTCCTTGAACATTCATGGAAAATTAAATAAAATAATAAAAATTGTTAAACTGCATAAAGAAAAAGAGTAAGAATGCAGAAGATAGGATATTAATGTTGTCAACCATGATTTGGAAGCTAGGGGCGGTGGGGGTAAAAGAAAGAAAGAAAAACTGTTGTATCCCATTTCCTTGAACATTCATGGAAATTTGAATAAAACAATAAAAATAGTGTTAATCTGCATAAAGAAAAAGAGTAAGAATGCAGAAGATCGAATATTAATGTTTTCAACCATGATTTGGAAGCTGGGGTGGTTGGAGGATAAAGAAAGAAAGAAAAACTTTGTTATACCATTTCCTTGAACATTCATGGAAAGTTCAATAAAATAATAAAAAGATTGTTAATCTCCATAAAGAAAAAGAGTAAGAATGCAGAAGATAGAATATTAAAGTTGTCAACGATGATTTGGAAGCTGGGGGGTTGTGGGGGATAAAAGAAAGAAAGAAAAACAGTTGTATCCCATTTCCTTGAACATTCATGGAAATTTCAATAAAATAATAAAAAGATTGTTAACCTGCATAAAGTAAAAGTGTAAGAATGCAGAAGATTGAATATTAATGTTGTCAACCATGATTTGGAAGGTGGGGTGTTGTGGGGGATAAAAGAAAGAAAGAAAAGCTGTTGTATGCCATTTCCTTGAACATTCATGGAAATTTCAATAAAATAATAAAAAGATTGTTAACCTGCATAAAGTAAAAGTGTAAGAATGCAGAAGATTGAACATTAATGTTGTCAACCATGATTTGGAAGGTGGGGTGTTGTGGGGGATAAAAGAAAGAAAGAAAAACTGTTGTATGCCATTTCCTTGAACATTCAAGGAAATTTCAATAAAATAATAAAAGATTGTTAATCTGCATAAAGAAAAACAGTAAGAATGCAGAACATAGAATATTAATGTTGTCAACCATGATTTGGAAGCTAGGGGCGGTGGGGGATAAAAGAAAGAAAGAAAAACTGTTGTATCCCATTTCCTTGAACATTCATGGAAATTTGAATAAAACAATAAAAAGAGTGTTAATCTGCATAAAGAAAAAGAGTAAGAATGCAGAAGATAGAATATTAATGTTTTCAACCATGATTTGGAAGCTAGGGGTGTTGGAGGATGAAAGAAAGAAGGAAAAACTTTTGTATCCCATTTCCTTGAACTTTCATGGAAATTTCAATAAAATAATAAAAAGATTGTTAATCTGCATAAAGAAAAAGTGTAAGAATGCAGAAGATAGTATATTAATGTTTTCAACCTCGATTTGGAAGCTGGGGTGGTGAGGGATAAAAGAAAGAAAGAAAAAATGTTGTATCACATTTCCCTGAACATTCATACAAATTTCAATAAAATAATAAAAAGATTGTTAGTCTGCACAAAGAAAAAGTGTAAGAATGCAGAAGATAGAATATGAATGCTGTGAACCATGATTTTGTAGCTGGCGGTGGTGGGGGATAAAAGAAAGAAAGAAAAACTGTTGTATCCCATTTCCTTGAACATTCATGGAAAGTTCAATAAAATAATAAAAAGATTGTTAATCTGCATAAAGAAAAAGAGTAAGAATGCAGAAGATAGAATATTAATGTTGTCAACGATGATTGGGAAGCTTGGGGGTGGGGGGAAAAAGAAAGAAAGAGAAACTGTTGTATCCCATTTCCTTGAACATTCATGGCAATTTTAATAAAATAATAAAAAGATTGTTAATCTGCATAAAGAAAAAGAGTACGAATGCAGAAGATAGAATATTAATGTTGTCAAACATGATTTGGAACCTGGGGGGCGTGGGTGATAAGAGAAGAAAGAAAAATTGTTGTATCCCATTACATTGAACATTCATGGAAATTTCAATAAAATAATAAAAAGGTTGTTAATCTGCATAAAGAAAAAGAGTGAGAATGCAGAAGATAGAATATTAATGTTGTCAACCATGATTTGGAAGCTGGGGTCGGTGGGGAATAAAAGAAAGAAAGAAAAACTGTTGTATCCCACTTACTTGAACATTCATGGAAAGTTCAATAAAATAATAAAAAGATTGTTAATCTGCATAAAGTAAAAGAGTAAGAATGCAGGACATAGAATATTAATGTTGTCAAGCATTATTTGGAAGGTGGCGGGGGTGGTGGATAAAATAAAGAAAGAAAAAGTGTTGTAGCCCATTTCCTTGAACATTCATGGAAGTTACAATAAAATAATAAAAAGATTGTTAATCTGCTTAAAGAAAGATTAAGAATGCTGAAGATAGAATATTAATGTTGTCATGCATGATTTGGAAGGTGGCGGGGGTGGTGGATAAAAGAAAGAAAGAAAAACTGTTGTATCCCATTTCCTTGAACATTCATGGAAATTTCAATAAAATAATAAGAGATTGTTAATCTGCATAAGAAAAAGAGTAAGAATGCAGGAGATAGAATGTTAATGTTGTCAACCATGATTTGGAAGCTGGCGGGGGTTGGGGAAAAAAGAAAGAAAGAAAAACTGTTGTATCCCATTTCCTTAAACATTCATGGAAATTTCAATACAAAAATAAAAAGATTGTTAATCTGCATAAAGAAAAAGAGTAAGAATGTAGAAGATAGAATATTAATGTTGTCAACCATGATTTGGAAGCTGGGGGGGTGGGGGATAAAAGAAAGAATGAAAAACTGTTGTATCACATTTCCATGAACATTCATGGACATTTGAATAAAATAATAAAAAGATTGTTAATCAGCATAAAGAAAAAGAATAAGAATGCAGAAGATAGAATATTAATGTTGTCAACCATGATTTGGAAGCTGGCGGGGGTGGGGGATAAAAGAAAGAAAGAAAAACTGTTGTATCCCATTTTCTTGAACTTTCATGGAAATTTCAATAAAATAATAAAAAGATTGTTATTTGCATAAAGAAAAAGTGTAAGAATGCAGAACATAGAATATTAATGTTGTCAACCATGATTTGGAAGCTGGGGCGCGTGTGTGATAAAAGAAGAAAGAGAAACTGTTGTATCCCATTTCCTTGAACATTCATGGAAAATTAAATAAAATAATAAAAATAGTTAATCTGCATAAAGAAAAAGAGTAAGAATGCAGAAGATAGGATATTAATGTTGTCAACCATGATTTGGAAGCTAGGGGCGGTGGGGGATAAAAGAAAGAAAGAAAAACTGTTGTAGCCCATTTCCTTGAACATTCATGGAAATTTGAATAAAACAATAAAAAGACTGTTAATCTGCATAAAGAAAAAGAGTAAGAATGCAGAAGATAGAATATTAATGTTGTCAAGCATGATTTGGAAGCTGGGGGTTTGGGGGGATAAAAGAAAGAAAGAAAAACTGTTGTATCCCATTTCCTTGAACATTAATGGAAATTTCAATAAAATAATAAAAAGATTGTAAATCTGCATAAAGAAAAAGAGTAAGAATGCAGAAGATATAATGTTAATGTTGTCAACCATGATTTGGAACCTGGGGTGGGGAATGGGGGATAAAAGAAAGAAAGAAAAACTGTTTTATCCCATTTCCTTGAACATTCATGAAAATTTCAGTTAAAAAAATAAAAAGATTGTTATTCTGCATAAAGAAAAAGAGTAAGAATGCAGAAGATAGAATATTAATGTTTTCACCGATGATTTGGAAGCTGGGTGGGTGGGGGGAAAAAGAAAGAAAGAGAAACAGTTGTATCCCATTTCCTTGAACATTCATGGAAATTTCAATAAAATAATAAAAAGATAGTTAATCTGCATAAAGAAAAAGAGTAAGAATGCAGAAGATAGAATATTAATCTTGTCAACCATGATTTGGAAGCTTGGGGGGGGGATAAAAGAAAGAAAGAAAAATTTTTGTATCCCATTTCCTTGAACATTCATGAAATTTCAATAAAATAATGAAAAGATTGTTAATCTGCATAAAGAAAAAGAGTAAGAAGGCAGAAGAAAGAATATTATATTTTCAACCATGATTTGGAAGCTGGGGGGGGTGGGGGATAAAAGAAAGAAAGAAAAACTGTTGTATCCCATTTCCTTGAACAGTCATGGAAATTTCAATAAAATGATAAAAAGGTTGTTAATCTGCATAAAGAAAAAGAGTGAGAATGCAGAAGATAGAATATTAATGTTGTCAACCTCGATTTGGAAGCTGGGGGGGTGGGGGATAAAAGAAAGAAAGAAAAAATGTTGTATCACATTTCCTTGAACATTCATACAAATTTCAATAAAATAATAAAAAGATTGTTAGTCTGCAGAAAGAAAAAGTGTAAGAATGCAGAAGATAGAATATTAATGTTGTCAACCATGATTTGGGAGCTGGGGTGGTGGGGGATAACAGAAAGAGAGAAAAACTCTGGTATCACATTTCCTTGAACATTCATGGAAATTTCAATAAAATAATAAAAAGATTGTTAATCCGCATAAAGAAAAAGAGTAAGTATGCAGAAGATAGAATATTAATGTTGCCAAACAGGATTTGGAAACTGGGGGGCGTGGGTGATAAGAGAAGAAAGAAAAATTGTTGTATCCCATTACATTGAACCTTCATGGAAATTTCAATAAAATAATAAAAAGGTTGTTAATCTGCATAAAGAAAGATTAAGAATGCAGAAGATAGAATATTAATGTTGTCAACCATGATTTGGAAGCTGGGGGGTGTTGGGGGATAAAAGAAAGAAAGAAAAACTGTTGTATCCCATTTCCTTGAACATTCATGGAAAGTTCAATAAAATAATAAAAAGATTGTAAATCTGCATAAAGAAAAAGTGTAAGAATGCAGAAGATAGAATGTTAATGTTGTCAACCATGATTTGGAACCTGGGGGGGGGGAATGGGGGATAAAAGAAAGAAAGAAAAACTGTTTTATCCCATTTCCTTGAACATTCATGAAAATTTCAGTTAAAAAAATAAAAAGATTGTTATTCTGCATAAAGAAAAAGAGTAAGAATGCAGAAGATAGAATATTAATGTTGTCACCGATGATTTGAAAGCTGGGTGGGTGGGGGGAAAAAGAAAGAAAGAGAAACAGTTGTATCCCATTTCCTTGAACATTCATGGAAATTTCAATAAAATAATAAAAAGATAGTTAATCTGCATAAAGAAAAAGAGTAAGAATGCAGAAGATAGAATATTAATCTTGTCAACCATGATTTGGAAGCTTGGGGGGGTGGGGGATAAAAGAAAGAAAGAGAAATTTTTGTATCCCATTTCCTTGAACATTCATGAAATTTCAATAAAATAATGAAAAGATTGTTAATCTGCATAAAGAAAAAGAGTAAGAATGCAGAAGATAGAATATTAATGTTGTCAACCATGATTTGGAAGTTGGGGGGGTTGGAGGATGAAAGAAAGAAAGAAAAACTTTTGTATCACATTTCCTTGAATATTCATGGAAATTTCAATAAAATAATAAAAAGATTGTTAATCTGCATAAAGAAAAACTGTAAGAATGCAGAAGATAGAATATTAATGTTGTCAACCATGATATGGAAGCTGGGGGGGTTGGAGGATGAAAGAAAGAAAGAAAAACTTTTGTATCACATTTCCTTGAACATTCATACAAATTTCAATAAAATAATAAAAAGATTGTTAATCTGCATAAAGAAAAACTGTAAGAATGCAGAAGATAGAATATTAATGTTGTCAACCATGATTTAGAGGTTGGGGGGTGGGGGATAAAAGAAAGAAAGAAAAACTGTTGTATCCCATTTCCTTGAACATTCATGAAATTTCAATAAAATAATGAAAAGATTGTTAATCTGCATAAAGAAAAAGAGTAAGAAGGCCGAAGATAGAATATTAAATTGTCAACCATGCTTTGGAAGCTGGGGGGGGGTGGGGGATAAAAGAAAGAAAGAAAAACTGTTGTATCCCATTTCCTTGAACATTCATGGATATTTCAATAAAATAATAAGAGATTGTTAATCTGCATAAACAAAAAGAGTAAGAATGCAGAAGATAGAATATTAATGTTGTCAACCATGATTTCGAAGCTGGGGGCGGTGGGGGATAAAAGAAAGAAAGAAAAACTGTTGTGTCCCATTTCCTTGAACATTCATGGAAATTACAATAAAATAATAAAAGACTGTTAATCTGCATAAAGAAAAAGTGTAAGAATGCAGAAGATAGAATATTAATGTTTTCAACCATGATTTGGAAGCTGGGGGGGTTGGGGGATGAAAGAAAGAAAGAAAAACTGTTGTATCCCATTTCCTTGAACATTCATGGAAATTTCAATAAAATAATAAAAAGATTGTTAATCTGCATAAAGAAAAAGTGTAAGAATGCAGAAGATAGTATATTAATGTTGTCAACCATGATTTGGAAGGTGGGGTGTTGTGGGGGATAAAAGAAAGAAAGAAAAACTGTTGTATGCCATTTCCTTGAACATTCAAGGAAATTTCAATAAAATAATAAAAGATTGTTAACCTGCATAAAGAAAAGCAGTAATAATGCAGAAGATAGAATATTAATGTTGTCAATCATGATTTGGAAGCTGGGGGGGTTGGGGGATGAAAGAAAGAAAGAAAAAGTGTTGTAGCCTATTTCCTTGAACATTCATGGAAATTTCAATAAAATAATAAAAAGATTGATAATCTGCATAAAGTAAAAGGGTAAGAATGCAGAAGATTGAATATTAATGTTGTCAACCATGATTTGGAAGGTGGGGTGTTGTGGGGGATAAAAGAAAGAAAGAAAAACTGTTGTATGCCATTTCCTTGAACATTCAAGGAAATTTCAGTAAAATAATAAAAGATTGTTAATCTGCATAAAGAAAAACAGTAAGAATGCAGAAGATAGAATATTAATGATGTCAACCATGATTTAGAGGCTGGGGGGGGTGGGGGATAAAAGAAAGAAAGAAAAACTGTTGTATCCCATTTCCTTGAACATTCATGAAATTTCAATAAAATAATGAAAAGATTGTTAATCTGCATAAAGAAAAAGAGTAAGAAGGCCGAAGATAGAATATTAAATTGTCAACCATGATTTGGAAGCTGGGGGGGTGGGGGATAAAAGAAAGAAAGAAAAACTGTTGTGTCCCATTTCCTTGAACATTCATGGAAATTTGAATAAAATAATAAAAAGACTGTTAATCTGCATAAAGAAAGATTAAGAATGCAGAATATAGAATATTAATGTTGTCAACCATGATTTGGAAGCTGGGGGGTGTTGGGGGATTAAAGAAAGAAAGAAAAACTGTTGTATCCCATTTCCTTGAACATTCATGTAAAGTTCAATAAAATAATAAAAAGATTGTTAATCTGCATAAAGAAAAAGAGTAAGAATGCAGAAGATAGAATATTAATGTTGTCAAACATGATTTGGAAGCTGGGGGTTGTGGGGGATAAAAGAAAGAAAGAAAAACTGTTGTATCCCATTTCCTTGAACATTCATGGCAATTTCAATAAAATAATAATAAGATTGTTAATCTGCATAAAGAAAAAGAGTAAGAATTCAGAAGATAGAATATTAATGTTGTCAACCATGATTTGGAAGCTGGCGGGGGTGATGGATAAAAGAAAGAAAGAAAAACTGTTGTATCCCATTTCCTTGAACATTCATGGAAATTTCAATAAAATAATAAAAAGTTTGTTAATCTGCATAAAGAAAAAGAGTAAGAATGCAGAAGATAGAATATTAATGTTTTCAACCATGATTTGGAAGCTGGGGGGGTTGGGGGATGAAAGAAAGAAAGAAAAACTGTTGTATCCCATTTCCTTGAACATTCATGGAAATTTCAATAAAATAATAAAAAGATTGTTAATCTGCATAAAGAAAAAGAGTAAGAAGGCCGAAGATAGAATATTAAATTGTCAACCATGATTTGGAAGCTGGGGGGGTGGGGGATAAAAGAAAGAAAGAAAAACTGTTGTATGCCATTTCCTTGAACATTCAAGGAAATTTCAGAGAAATAATAAAAGATTGTTAATCTGCATAAAGAAAAACAGTAAGAATGCAGAAGATAGAATATTAATGTTGTCAACCATGATTTAGAGGCTGGGGGGGGTGGGGGATAAAAGAAAGAAAGAAAAACTGTTGTATCCCATTTCCTTGAACATTCATGAAATTTCAATAAAATAATGAAAAGATTGTTAATCTGCATAAAGAAAAAGAGTAAGAAGGCCGAAGATAGAATATTAAATTGTCAACCATGATTTGGAAGCTGGGGGGGTGGGGGATAAAAGAAAGAAAGAAAAACTGTTGTGTCCCATTTCCTTGAACATTCATGGAAATTTGAATAAAATAATAAAAAGACTGTTAATCTGCATAAAGAAAGATTAAGAATGCAGAATATAGAATATTAATGTTGTCAACCATGATTTGGAAGCTGGGGGGTGTTGGGGGATTAAAGAAAGAAAGAAAAACTGTTGTATCCCATTTCCTTGAACATTCATGTAAAGTTCAATAAAATAATAAAAAGATTGTTAATCTGCATAAAGAAAAAGAGTAAGAATGCAGAAGATAGAATATTAATGTTGTCAAACATGATTTGGAAGCTGGGGGTTGTGGGGGATAAAAGAAAGAAAGAAAAACTGTTGTATCCCATTTCCTTGAACATTCATGGCAATTTCAATAAAATAATAATAAGATTGTTAATCTGCATAAAGAAAAAGAGTAAGAATGCAGAAGATAGAATATTAATGTTGTCAACCATGATTTGGAAGCTGGCGGGGGTGATGGATAAAAGAAAGAAAGAAAAACTGTTGTATCCCATTTCCTTGAACATTCATGGAAATTTCAATAAAATAATAAAAAGTTTGTTAATCTGCATAAAGAAAAAGTGTAAGAATGCAGAAGATAGAATATTAATGTTTTCAACCATGATTTGGAAGCTGGGGGGGTTGGGGGATGAAAGAAAGAAAGAAAAACTGTTGTATCCCATTTCCTTGAACATTCATGGAAATTTCAATAAAATAATAAAAAGATTGTTAATCTGCATAAAGAAAAAGTGTAAGAATGCAGAAGATAGTATATTAATGTTGTCAACCATGATTTGGAAGGTGGGGTGTTGTGGGGGATAAAAGAAAGAAAGAAAAACTGTTGTATGCCATTTCCTTGAACATTCAAGGAAATTTCAGTAAAATAATAAAAGATTGTTAATCTGCATAAAGAAAAGCAGTAATAATGCAGAAGATAGAATATTAATGTTGTCAATCATGATTTGGAAGCTGGGGGGGTTGGGGGATGAAAGAAAGAAAGAAAAAGTGTTGTAGCCTATTTCCTTGAACATTCATGGAAATTTCAATAAAATAATAAAAAGATTGATAATCTGCATAAAGTAAAAGGGTAAGAATGCAGAAGATTGAATATTAATGTTGTCAACCATGATTTGGAAGGTGGGGTGTTGTGGGGGATAAAAGAAAGAAAGAAAAACTGTTGTATGCCATTTCCTTGAACATTCAAGGAAATTTCAGTAAAATAATAAAAGATTGTTAATCTGCATAAAGAAAAACAGTAAGAATGCAGAAGATAGAATATTAATGTTGTCAACCATGATTTAGAGGCTGGGGGGGGTGGGGGATAAAAGAAAGAAAGAAAAACTGTTGTATCCCATTTCCTTGAACATTCATGAAATTTCAATAAAATAATGAAAAGATTGTTAATCTGCATAAAGAAAAAGAGTAAGAAGGCCGAAGATAGAATATTAAATTGTCAACCATGATTTGGAAGCTGGGGGGGTGGGGGATAAAAGAAAGAAAGAAAAACTGTTGTGTCCCATTTCCTTGAACATTCATGGAAATTTGAATAAAATAATAAAAAGACTGTTAATCTGCATAAAGAAAGATTAAGAATGCAGAATATAGAATATTAATGTTGTCAACCATGATTTGGAAGCTGGGGGGTGTTGGGGGATTAAAGAAAGAAAGAAAAACTGTTGTATCCCATTTCCTTGAACATTCATGGAAATTTCAATAAAATAATAAAAAGTTTGTTAATCTGCATAAAGAAAAAGAGTAAGAATGCAGAAGATTGAATATTAATGTTGTCAACGATGATTTGGAAGCTGGGGGGTTGTGGGGGATAAAAGAAAGAAAGAAAAACTGTTGTATGCCATTTCCTTGAACATTCAAGGAAATTTCAATAAAATAATAAAAGATTGTTAATCTGCATAAAGAAAAACAGTAAGAATGCAGAAGATAGAATATTAATGTTGTCAACCATGATTTGGAAGCTAGGGGCGGTGTGGGATAAAAGAAAGAAAGAAAAACTGTTGTATCCCATTTCCTTGAACATTCATGGAAATTTGAATAAAAGAATAAAAAGAGTGTTAATCTGCATAAAGAAAAAGTGTAAGAATGCAGAAGATAGTATATTAATGTTGTCAAACTCGATTTGGAAGCTGGAGTGGTGGGGGATAAAAGAAAGAAAGAAAAAATGTTGTATCACATTTCCTTGAACATTCATACAAATTTCAATAAAATAATAAAAAGATTGTTAGTCTGCACAAAGAAAAAGTGAAAGAATGCAGAAGATAGAATATGAATGCTGTGAACCATGATTTTGTAGCTGGCGGTGGTGGGGGATAAAAGAAAGAAAGAAAAACTGTTGTTTCCCATTTCCTTGAACATTCATGGAAAGTTCAATAAAATAATAAAAAGATTGTTAATCTGCATAAAGAAAAAGAGTAAGAATGCAGAAGATAGAATATTAATGTTGTCAACGATGATTGGGAAGCTTGGGGGGTGGGGGGAAAAAGAAAGAAAGAGAAACTGTTGTATCCCATTTCCTTTAACATTCATGGAAATTTCAATAAAATAATAAAAAGATTGTTAATCTGCATAAAGAAAAAGAGTAAGAAGGCCGAAGATAGAATATTAAATTGTCAACCATGATTTGGAAGCTGGGGGGGTGGGGGATAAAAGAAAGAAAGAAAAACTGTTGTATCCCATTTCCTTGAACATTCATGGATATTTCAATAAAATAATAAAAGATTGTTAATCTGCATAAACAAAAAGAGTAAGAATGCAGAAGATAGAATATTAATGTTGTCAAACATGATTTGGAAGCTGGGGGTTGTGGGGGATAAAAGAAAGAAAGAAAAACTGTTGTATCCCATTTCCTTGAACATTCATGGCAATTTCAATAAAATAATAATAAGATTGTTAATCTGCATGAAGAAAAAGAGTAAGAATGCAGAAGATAGAATATTAATGTTGTCAACCATGATTTGGAAGCTGGCGGGGGTGATGGATAAAAGAAAGAAAGAAAAACTGTTGTATCCCATTTCCTTGAACATTCATGGAAATTTCAATAAAATAATAAAAAGATTGTTAATCTGCATAAAGAAAAAGAGTAAGAATGCAGAAGATTGAATATTAATGTTGTCAACGATGATTTGGAAGCTGGGGTGTTGTGGGGGATAAAAGGAAGAAAGAAAAACTGTTGTATGCCATTTCCTTGAACATTCAAGGAAATTTCAATAAAATAATAAAAGATTGTTAATCTGCATAAAGAAAAACAGTAAGAATGCAGAAGATAGAATATTAATGTTGTCAACCATGATTTGGAAGCTAGGGGCGGTGTGGGATAAAAGAAAGAAAGAAAAACTGTTGTATCCCATTTCCTTGAACATTCATGGAAATTTGAATAAAAGAATAAAAAGAGTGTTAATCTGCATAAAGAAAAAGAGTAAGAATGCAGAAGATAGAATATTAATGTTTTCAACCATGATTTGGAAGCTAGGGGGGTTGGAGGATGAAAGAAAGAAGGAAAAACTTTTGTATCCCATTTCCTTCAACTTTCATGGAAATTTCAATAAAATAATAAAAAGATTGTTAATCTGCATAAAGAAAAAGTGTAAGAATGCCGAAGATAGTATATTAATGTTGTCAACCTCGATTTGGAAGCTGGAGTGGTGGGGGATAAAAGAAAGAAAGAAAAAATGTTGTATCACATTTCCTTGAACATTCATACAAATTTCAATAAAATAATAAAAAGATTGTTAGTCTGCACAAAGAAAAAGTGTAAGAATGCAGAAGATAGAATATGAATGCTGTGAACCATGATTTTGTAGCTGGCGGTGGTGGGGGATAAAAGAAAGAAAGAAAAACTGTTGTATCCCATTTCCTTGAACATTCATGGAAAGTTCAATAAAATAATAAAAAGATTGTTAATCTGCATAAAGAAAAAGAGTAAGAATGCAGAAGATAGAATATTAATGTTGTCAACGATGATTGGGAAGCTTGGGGGGTGGGGGGAAAAAGAAAGAAAGAGAAATTGTTGTATCCCATTTCCTTTAACATTCATGGAAATTTCAATAAAATAATAAAAAGATTGTTAATCTGCATAAAGAAAAAGAGTACGAATGCAGAAGATAGAATATTAATGTTGTCAAACATGATTTGGAACCTGGGGTGCGTGGGTGATAAGAGAAGAAAGAAAAATTGTTGTATCCCATTACATTGAACATTCATGGAAATTTCAATAAAATAATAAAAAGGTTGTTAATCTGCATAAAGAAAAAGAGTGAGAATGCAGAAGATAGAATATTAATGTTGTCAACCATGATTTGGAAGCTGGGGGGGTTGGAGGATGAAAGAAAGAAAGAAAAACTTTTGTATCCTATTTCCTTGAATATTCATGGAAGTTTCAATAAAATAATAAAAAGATTGTTAATCTGCATAAAGAAAAACTGTAAGAATGCAGAAGATAGAATATTAATGTTGTCAACCATGATTTGGAAGCTGTGGGGGTTGGAGGATGAAAGAAAGAAAGAAAAACTTTTGTATCCCATTTCCTTGAATATTCATGGAAATTTCAATAAAATAATAAAAAGATTGTTAATCTGCATAAAGAAAAACTGTAAGAATGCAGAAGATAGAATATTAATGTTGTCAACCATGATTTGGAAGCTGGGGCGGTTGGAGGATGAAAGAAAGAAAGAAAAACTTTTGTATCACATTTCCTTGAACATTCATACAAATTTCAATAAAATAATAAAAAGATTGTTAATCTGCATAAAGAAAAAGTGTAAGAATGCAGAAGATAGTATATTAATGTTGTCAACCATGATTTAGAGGCTGGGGGGGGGTGGGGGATAAAAGAAAGAGAGATAAACTGTTGTTTCCCATTTCCTTAAACATTCATGAAATTTCAATAAAATAAAGAAAAGATTGTTAATCTGCATAAAGAAAAAGAGTAAGAAGGCCGAAGATAGAATATTAAATTGTCAACCATGATTTGGAAGCTGGGGGAGGTGGGGGATAAAAGAAAGAAAGAAAAACTGTTGTGTCCCATTTCCTTGAACATTCATGGAAATTTGAATAAAATAATAAAAAGACTGTTAATCTGCATAAAGAAAAAGTGTAAGAATGCAGAAGATAGAATATTAATCTTGTCAACCATGATTTGGAAGCTTGGGGGGGTGGGGGATAAAAGAAAGAAAGAGAAATTTTTGTATCCCATTTCCTTGAACATTCATGAAATTTCAATAAAATAATGAAAAGATTGTTAATCTGCATAAAGAAAAAGAGTAAGAATGCAGAAGATAGAATATTAATGTTGTCAACCATGATTTGGAAGTTGGGGGGGTTGGAGGATGAAAGAAAGAAAGAAAAACTTTTGTATCACATTTCCTTGAATATTCATGGAAATTTCAATAAAATAATAAAAAGATTGTTAATCTGCATAAAGAAAAACTGTAAGAATGCAGAAGATAGAATATTAATGTTGTCAACCATGATATGGAAGTTGGGGTGGTTGGAGGATGAAAGAAAGAAAGAAAAACTTTTGTATCACATTTCCTTGAACATTCATACAAATTTCAATAAAATAATAAAAAGATTGTTAATCTGCATAAAGAAAAACTGTAAGAATGCAGAAGATAGAATATTAATGTTGTCAACCATGATTTAGAGGTTGGGGGGGGTGGGGGATAAAAGAAAGAAAGAAAAACTGTTGTATCCCATTTCCTTGAACATTCATGAAATTTCAATAAAATAATGAAAAGATTGTTAATCTGCATAAAGAAAAAGAGTAAGAAGGCCGAAGATAGAATATTAAATTGTCAACCATGCTTTGGAAGCTGGGGGGGGTGGGGGATAAAAGAAAGAAAGAAAAACTGTTGTATCCCATTTCCTTGAACATTCATGGATATTTCAATAAAATAATAAGAGATTGTTAATCTGCATAAACAAAAAGAGTAAGAATGCAGAAGATAGAATATTAATGTTGTCAACCATGATTTCGAAGCTGGGGGCGGTGGGGGATAAAAGAAAGAAAGAAAAACTGTTGTGTCCCATTTCCTTGAACATTCATGGAAATTACAATAAAATAATAAAAGACTGTTAATCTGCATAAAGAAAAAGTGTAAGAATGCAGAAGATAGAATATTAATGTTTTCAACCATGATTTGGAAGCTGGGGGGGTTGGGGGATGAAAGAAAGAAAGAAAAAGTGTTGTAGCCTATTTCCTTGAACATTCATGGAAATTTCAATAAAATAATAAAAAGATTGATAATCTGCATAAAGTAAAAGGGTAAGAATGCAGAAGATTGAATATTAATGTTGTCAACCATGATTTGGAAGGTGGGGTGTTGTGGGGGATAAAAGAAAGAAAGAAAAACTGTTGTATGCCATTTCCTTGAACATTCAAGGAAATTTCAGTAAAATAATAAAAGATTGTTAATCTGCATAAAGAAAAACAGTAAGAATGCAGAAGATAGAATATTAATGTTGTCAACCATGATTTAGAGGCTGGGGGGGGGTGGGGGATAAAAGAAAGAAAGAAAAACTGTTGTATCCCATTTCCTTGAACATTCATGAAATTTCAATAAAATAATGAAAAGATTGTTAATCTGCATAAAGAAAAAGAGTAAGAAGGCCGAAGATAGAATATTAAATTGTCAACCATGATTTGGAAGCTGGGGGGGTGGGGGATAAGAGAAAGAAAGAAAAACTGTTGTATCCCATTTCCTTGAACATTCATGGATATTTCAATAAAATAATAAAAGATTGTTAATCTGCATAAACAAAAAGAGTAAGAATGCAGAAGATAGAATATTAATGTTGTCAACCATGATTTCGAAGCTGGGGGCGGTGGGCGCTAAAAGAAAGAAAGAAAAACTGTTGTGTCCCATTTCCTTGAACATTCATGGAAATTTGAATAAAATAATAAAAAGACTGTTAATCTGCATAAAGAAAGATTAAGAATGCAGAATATAGAATATTAATGTTGTCAACCATGATTTGGAAGCTGGGGGGTGTTGGGGGATTAAAGAAAGAAAGAAAAACTGTTGTATCCCATTTCCTTGAACATTCATGTAAAGTTCAATAAAATAATAAAAAGATTGTTAATCTGCATTAAGAAAAAGAGTAAGAATGCAGAAGATAGAATATTAATGTTGTCAAACATGATTTGGAAGCTGGGGGTTGTGGGGGATAAAAGAAAGAAAGAAAAACTGTTGTATCCCATTTCCTTGAACATTCATGGCAATTTCAATAAAATAATAATAAGATTGTTAATCTGCATAAAGAAAAAGAGTAAGAATGCAGAAG
This sequence comes from Cynocephalus volans, assembly GCF_027409185.1. NCBI lineage: Eukaryota > Metazoa > Chordata > Mammalia > Dermoptera > Cynocephalidae > Cynocephalus > Cynocephalus volans. Next base: position 770,333 of record NC_084463.1, read on the forward strand.
ATAGAATATTAATGTTGTCAACCATGATTTGGAAGCTGGCGGGGGTGATGGATAAAAGAAAGAAAGAAAAACTGTTGTATCCCATTTCCTTGAACATTCATGGAAATTTCAATAAAATAATAAAAAGTTTGTTAATCTGCATAAAGAAAAAGAGTAAGAATGCAGAAGATTGAATATTAATGTTGTCAACGATGATTTGGAAGCTGGGGGGTTGTGGGGGATAAAAGAAAGAAAGAAAAACTTTTGTATGCCATTTCCTTGAACATTCAAGGAAATTTCAATAAAATAATAAAAGATTGTTAATCTGCATAAACAAAAAGAGTAAGAATGCAGAAGATAGAATATTAATGTTGTCAACCTCGATTTGGAAGCTGGAGTGGTGGGGGATAAAAGAAAGAATGAAAAAATGTTGTATCACATTTCCTTGAACATTCATACAAATTTCAATAAAATAATAAAAAGATTGTTAGTCTGCACAAAGAAAAAGTGTAAGAATGCAGAAGATAGAATATGAATGCTGTGAACCATGATTTTGTAGCTGGCGGTGGTGGGGGATAAAAGAAAGAAAGAAAAACTGTCGTATCCCATTTCCTTGAACATTCATGGAAAGTTCAATAAAATAATAAAAAGATTGTTAATCTGCATAAAGAAAAAGAGTAAGAATGCAGAAGATAGAATATTAATGTTGTCAACGATGATTGGGAAGCTTGGGGGGTGGGGGGAAAAAGAAAGAAAGAGAAACTGTTGTATCCCATTTCCTTTAACATTCATGGAAATTTCAATAAAATAATAAAAAGATTGTTAATCTGCATAAAGAAAAAGAGTAAGAAGGCCGAAGATAGAATATTAAATTGTCAACCATGATTTGGAAGCTGGGGGGGGTGGGGGATAAAAGAAAGAAAGAAAAACTGTTGTATCCCATTTCCTTGAACATTCATGGAAATTTCAATAAAATAATAAAAGATTGTTAATCTGCATAAACAAAAAGAGTAAGAATGCAGAAGATAGAATATTAATGTTGTCAACCATGATTTGGAAGCTGGGGGAGGTGGGGGATAAAAGAAAGAAAGAAAAACTGTTGTGTCCCATTTCCTTGAACATTCATGGAAATTTGAATAAAATAATAAAAAGACTGTTAATCTGCATAAAGAAAAAGTGTAAGAATGCAGAAGATAGAATATTAATGTTTTCAACCATGATTTGGAAGCTGGGGGGTTGGGGGATGAAAGAAAGAAAGAAAAACTGTTGTATCCCATTTCCTTGAACATTCATGGAAATTTCAATAAAATAATAAAAAGATTGTTAATCTGCATAAAGAAAAAGTGTAAGAATGCAGAAGATAGTATATTAATGTTGTCAACCTCGATTTGGAAGATGGGGGGGTGGGGGATAAAAGAAAGAAAGAAAAAATGTTGTATTCCATTTCCTGGAACATTCATAGAAATTTCAATAAAATAATAAAAAGATTGTTAGTCTGCATGAAGAAAAAGTGTAAGAATGCAGAAGATAGAATATTAATGTTGTCAACCATGATTTGGAAGCTGGGGGTGGTGGGGGATAAAAGAAAGAATGAAAAACTGTTTTATCACATTTCCATGAACATTCATGGACATTTCAATAAAATAATAAAAAGATTGTTAATCAGCATAAAGAAAAAGAATAAGAATGCAGAAGATAGAATATTAATGTTGTCAACCATGATTTGGAAGCTGGCGGGGTGGGGGATAAAAGAAAGAAAGAAAAACTGTTGTATCCCATTTCCTTGAACATTCATGGAAATTTGAATAAAAGAATAAAAAGAGTGTTAATCTGCATAAAGAAAAAGAGTAAGAATGCAGAAGATAGAATATTAATGTTTTCAACCATGATTTGGAAGCTAGGGGGGTTGGAGGATGAAAGAAAGAAGGAAAAACTTTTGTATCCCATTTCCTTCAACTTTCATGGAAATTTCAATAAAATAATAAAAAGATTGTTAATCTGCATAAAGAAAAAGTGTAAGAATGCAGAAGATAGTATATTAATATTGTCAACCTCGATTTGGAAGGTGGAGTGGTGGGGGATAAAAGAAAGAAAGAAAAAATGTTGTATCACATTTCCTTGAACATTCATACAAATTTCAATAAAATAATAATAAGATTGTTAGTCTGCACAAAGAAAAAGTGTAAGAATGCAGAAGATAGAATATGAATGCTGTGAACCATGATTTTGTAGCTGGCGGTGGTGGGGGATTAAAGAAAGAAAGAAAAACTGTTGTATCCCATTTCCTTGAACATTCATGGAAAGTTCAATAAAATAATAAAAAGATTGTTAATCTGCATAAAGAAAAAGAGTAGGAATGCAGAAGATAGAATATTAATGTTGTCAACGATGATTGGGAAGCCTGGGGGGTGGGGGGAAAAAGAAAGAAAGAGAAACTGTTGTATCCCATTTCCTTTCACATTCATGGAAATTTCAATAAAATAATAAAAAGATTGTTAATCTGCATAAAGAAATATTAAGAATGCAGAAGATAGAATATTAATGTTGTCAACCATGATTTGGAAGCTGGGGGGTGTTGGGGGATAAAAGAAAGAAAGAAAAACTGTTGCATCCCATTTCCTCGAACATTCATGGAAAGTTCAATAAAATAATAAAAAGATTGTTAATCTGCATAAAGAAAGATTAAGAATGCAGAAGATAGAATATTAATGTTGTCAACCTCGATTTGGAAGCTGGGGGGGTGGGGGATAAAAGAAAGAAAGAAAAAATGTTGTATCACATTTCCTTGAACATTCATACAAATTTCAATAAAATAATAAAAAGATTGTTAGTCTGCACAAAGAAAAAGTGTAAGAATGCAGAAGATAGAATATGAATGTTGTCAACTATGATTTTGAAGCTGGCGGTTGTGGGGGACAAAAGAAAAAAAGAAAAACTGTTGTATCCCATTTCCTTGAACATTCATGGAAATTTCAATAGGAGAATAAAAAGATTGTTAATCTGCATAAAGAAAAAGAGTAAGAATGCAGAAGATAGAATATTAATGTTGTCAACCATGATTTGGGAGCTGGGGTGGTGGGGGATAACAGAAAGAGAGAAAAACTCTGGTATCACATTTCCTTGAACATTCATGGAAATTTCAATAAAATAATAAAAAGATTGTTAATCCGCATAAAGAAAAAGAGTAAGAATGCAGAAGATAGAATATTAATGTTGTCAAACAGGATTTGGAAACTGGGGGGCGTGGGTGATAAGAGAAGAAAGAAAAATTGTTGTATCCCATTACATTGAACCTTCATGGAAATTTCAATAAAATAATAATAAGATTGTTAATCTGCATAAAGAAAAAGAGTAAGAATGCAGAAGATATTATATTAATGTTGTCAACCATGATTTGGAAGCTGGCGGGGGTGATGGATAAAAGAAAGAAAGAAAAACTGTTGTATCCCATTTCCTTGAACATTCATGGAAAGTTCAATAAAATAATAAAAAGATTGTTAATCTCCATAAAGAAAAAGAGTAAGAATGCAGAAGATAGAATATTAATGTTGTCAAACATGATTTGGAAGCTGGGGGTTGTGGGGGATAAAAGAAAGAAAGAAAAACTGTTGTATCCCATTTCTTTGGACATTCATGGCAATTTCAATAAAATAATAATAAGATTGTTAATCTGCATAAAGAAAAAGAGTAAGAATGCAGAAGATAGAATATTAATGTTGTCAACCATGATTTGGAAGCTGGCGGGGGTGATGGATAAAAGAAAGAAAGAAAAACTGTTGTATCCAATTTCCTTGAACATTCATGGAAATTTCAATAAAATAATAAAAAGATTGTTAATCTGCATAAAGAAAAAGAGTAAGAATGCAGAAGACAGAATATTAATGTTGTCAACGATGATTTGGAAGCTGGGGGGTTGTGGGGGATAAAAGAAAGAAAGAAAAACTGTTGTATCCCACTTCCTTGAACATTCATGGAAATTTCAATAAAATAATAAAAAGATTGTTAACCTGCATAAAGTAAAAGAGTAAGAATGCAGAAGATAGAATATTAATGTTGTCAACCATGATTTGGAAGGTGGGGTGTTGTGGGGGATAAAAGAAAGAAAGAAAAACTGTTGTATGCCATTTCCTTGAACATTCATGGAAATTTCAATAAAATAATAAAAGATTGTTAATCTGCATAAAGAAAAACAGTAAGAATGCAGAAGATAGAATATTAATGTTGTCAACCATGATTTGGAAGCTAGGGGCGGTGGGGGATAAAAGAAAGAAAGAGAAACTGTTGTATCCCATTTCCTTGAACATTCATGGAAATTTGATTAAACAATAAAAAGAGTGTTAATCTGCATAAAGAAAAAGAGTAAGAATGCAGAAGATAGAATATTAATGTTTTCAACCATGATTTGGAAGCTAGGGGGGTTGGAGGATGAAAGAAAGAAAGAAAAACTTTTGTATCCCATTTCCTTGAACTTTCATGGAAATTTCAATAAAATAATAAAAAGATTGTTAATCTGCATAAAGAAAAAGTGTAAGAATGCAGAAGATAGTATATTAATGTTGTCAACCTCGATTTGGAAGCTGGGGTGGTGGGGGATAAAAGAAAGAAAGAAAAAATGTTGTATCACATTTCCTTGAACATTCATACAAATTTCAATAAAATAATAAAAAGATTGTTAGTCTGCACAAAGAAAAAGTGTAAGAATGCAGAAGAGAGAATATGAATGTTGTGAACCATGATTTTGTAGCTGGCGGCGGTGGGGGATAAAAGAAAGAAAGAAAAACTGTTGTATCCCATTTCCTTGAACATTCATGGAAAGTTAAATAAAATAATAAAAAGATTGTTAATCTGCATAAAGAAAAAGAGTGAGAATGCAGAAGATAGAATATTAATGTTGTCAACCATGATTTGGAAGCTGGGGGCAGTGGGGGATAAAAGAAAGAAAGAAGAACTGTTGTATCCCACTTATTTGAACATTCATGGAAAGTTCAATAAAATAATAATAAGATTGTTAATCTGCATAAAGAAAAAGAGTAAGAATGCAGGGCATAGAATATTAATGTTGTCAAGCATTATTTGGAAGGTGGCGGGGGTTGTGGATAAAATAAAGAAAGAAAAAGTGTTGTAGCCCATTTCTTTGAACATTCATGGAAGTTACAATAAAATAATAAAAAGATTGTTAATCTGCGTAAAGAAAGATTAAGAATGCAGAAGATAGAATATTAATGTTGTCAACCATGATTTGGAAGCTGGTGGGTGTTGGGGGATAAAAGAAAGAAAGAAAAACTGTTGTGTCCCATTTCCTCGAACATTCATGGAAAGTTCAATAAAATAATAAAAAGATTGTTAATCTGCATAAAGAAAAAGAGTAAGAATGCAGGACATAGCATATCAATGTTGTCAAGCATTATTTGGAAGGTGGCGGGGGTGGTGGAAAAATAAAGAAAGAAAAAGTGTTGTAGCCCATTTCCTTGAACATTCATGGAAGTTACAATAAAATAATAAAAAGATTGTTAATCTGCATAAAGAAAGATTAAGAATGCAGAAGATAGAATATTAATGTTGTCAACCATGATTTGGAAGCTGGGGGGTTGGAGGATGAAAGAAAGAAAGAAAAACTTTTGTATCCCATTTCCTTGAATATTCATGGAAATTTCAATAAAATAATAAAAAGATTGTTATTCTGCATAAAGAAAAACTGTAAGAATTCAGAAGATAGAATATTAATGTTGTCAACCATGATTTGGAAGCTGAGGGGGTTGGAGGATGAAAGAAAGAAAGAAAAACTTTTGTATCACATTTCCTTGAACATTCATACAAATTTCAATAAAATAATAAAAAGATTGCTAATCTGCATAAAGAAAAAGAGTAAGAAGGCCGAAGATAGAATATTAAATTGTCAACCATGATTTGGAAGCTGGGGGGGGGTGGGGGATAAAAGAAAGAAAGAAAAACTGTTGTATCCCATTTCCTTGAACATTCATGGATATTTCAATAAAATAATAAAAGATTGTTAATCTGCATAAACAAAAAGAGTAAGAATGCAGAAGATAGAATATTAATGTTGTCAACCATGATTTCGAAGCTGGGGGCGGTGGGGGATAAAAGAAAGAAAGAAAAACTGTTGTGTCCCATTTCCTTGAACATTCATGGAAATTTGAATAAAATAATAAAAAGACTGTTAATCTGCATAAAGAAAAAGTGTAAGAATGCAGAAGATAGAATATTAATGTTGTCAACCATGATTTGGAAGGTGGGGTGTTGTGGGGGATAAAAGAAAGAAAGAAAAACTGTTGTATGCCATTTCCTTGAACATTCAAGGAAATTTCAATAAAATAATAAAAGATTGTTTATCTGCATAAAGAAAAACAGTAATAATGCAGAAGATAGAATATTAATGTTGTCAATCATGATTTGGAAGCTGGGAGGGTTGGGGGATGAAAGAAAAAAAGAAAAAGTGTTGGAGCCTATTTCCTTGAACATTCATGGAAATTTCAATAAAATAATAAAAAGATTGTTAATCTGCATAAAGAAAGATTAAGAATGCAGAATATAGAATATTAATGTTGTCAACCATGATTTGGAAGCTGGGGGGTGTTGGGGGATTAAAGAAAGAAAGAAAAACTGTTGTATCCCATTTCCCTGAACATTCATGGAAAGTTCAATAAAATAATAATAAGATTGTTAATCTGCATAAAGAAAAAGAGTAAGAATGCAAAAGATATTATATTAATGTTGTCAACCATGATTTGGAAGCTGGCGGGGGTGATGGATAAAAGAAAGAAAGAAAAACTGTTGTATCCCATTTCCTTGAACATTCATGGAAATTTCAATAAAATAATAAAAGATTGTTAATCTGCATAAAGAAAAACAGTAAGAATGCAGAAGATAGAATATTAATGTTGTCAACCATGATTTGGAAGCTAGGGGCGGTGGGAGATAAAAGAAAGAAAGAAAAACTGTTGTATCCCATTTCCTTGAACATTCGTGGAAATTTGAATAAAACAATAAAAAGAGTGTTAATCTGCATAAAGAAAAAGTGTAAGAATGCAGAAGATAGTATATTAATGTTGTCAACCTCGATTTGGAAGCTGGGGTGGTGGAGGATAAAAGAAAGAATGTAAAAATGTTGTATCACATTTCCTTGAACATTCATACAAATTTCAATAAAATAATAAAAAGATTGTTAGTCTGCACAAACAAAAAGTGTAAGAATGCAGAAGATAGAATATGAATGCTGTGAACCATGATTTTGTAGCTGGCGGTGGTGGGGGATAAAAGAAAGAAAGAAAAACTGTTGTATCCCATTTCCTTGAACATTCATGGAAAGTTCAATAAAATAATAAAAAGATTGTTAATCTGCATAAAGAAAAAGAGTAAGAATGCAGAAGATAGAATATTAATGTTGTCAACGATGATTGGGAAGCTTGGATGTTGGGGGGAAAAAGAAAGAAAGAGAAATTGTTGTATCCCATTTCCTTGAACATTCATGGCAATTTCAATAAAATAATAAAAAGATTGTTAATCTGCATAAAGAAAAAGAGTACGAATGCAGAAGATAGAATATTAATGTTGTCAAACATGATTTGGAACCTGGGGGGCGTGGGTGATAAGAGAAGAAAGAAAAATTGTTGTATCCCATTACATTGAACATTCATGGATATTTCAATAAAATAATAAAAAGGTTGTTAATCTGCATAAAGAAAAAGAGTGAGAATGCAGAAGATAGAATATTAATGTTGTCAACCATGATTTGGAAGCTGGGGTCGGTGGGGGATAAAAGAAAGAAAGAAAAACTGTTGTATCCCACTTACTTGAACATTCATGGAAAGTTCAATAAAATAATAATAAGATTGTTAATCTGCATAAAGAAAAAGAGTAAGAATGCAGGGCATAGAATATTAATGTTGTCAAGCATTATTTGGAAGGTGGCGGGGGTGGTGGATAAAATAAAGAAAGAAAAAGTGTTGTAGCCCATTTCCTTGAACATTCATGGAAGTTACAATAAAATAATAAAAAGATTGTTAATCTGCATAAAGAAAGATTAAGAATGCAGAAGATAGAATATTAATGTTGTCAAGCATGATTTGGAAGCAGGCGGGGGTGGGGGAAAAAAGAAAGAAAGAAAAACTGTTGTATCCCATTTCCTTAAACATTCATGGAAATTTCAATACAATAATAAAAAGATTGTTAATCTGCATAAAGAAAAAGAGTAAGAATGCAGAAGATAGAATATTAATGTTGTAAACCATGATTTGGAATCTGGGGGGGTTGGAGGATGAAAGAAAGAAAGAAAAACTTTTGTATCCCATTTCCTTGAATATTCATGGAAGTTTCAATAAAATAATAAAAAGATTGTTAATCTGCATAAAGAAAAAGTGTAAGAATGCCGAAGATAGAATATTAATGTTGTCAACCATGATTTGGAAGCTGGGGGGGTTGGAGGATGAAAGAAAGAAAGAAAAAGTTTTGTATCACATTTCCTTGAACATTCATACAAATTTCAATAAAATAATGAAAAGATTGTTAATCTGCATAAAGAAAAAGAGTAAGAAGGCCGAAGATAGAATATTAAATTGTCAACCATGATTTGGAAGCTGGGGGGGGGTGGGGGATAAAAGAAAGAAAGAAAAACTGTTGTATCCCATTTCCTTGAACATTCATGGATATTTCAATAAAATAATAAAAGATTGTTAATCTGCATAAACAAAAAGAGTAAGAATGCAGAAGATAGAATATTAATGTTGTCAACCATGATTTCGAAGCTGGGGGCGGTGGGGGATAAAAGAAAGAAAGAAAAACTGTTGTATCCCATTTCCTTGAACATTCATGGCAATTTCAATAAAATAATAATAAGATTGTTAATCTGCATAAAGAAAAAGAGTAAGAATGCAGAAGATAGAATATTAATGTTGTCAACCATGATTTGGAAGCTGGCGGGGGTGATGGATAAAAGAAAGAAAGAAAAACTGTTGTATCCCATTTCCTTGAACATTCATGGAAATTTCAATAAAATAATAAAAAGATTGTTAATCTGCATAAAGAAGAAGAGTAAGAATGCAGAAGATAGAATATTAATGTTGTCAACGATGATTTGGAAGGTGGGGGGTTGTGGGGGATAAAAGAAAGAAAGAAAAACTGTTGTATCCCATTTCCTTGAACATTCATGGAAATTTCAATAAAATAATAAAAAGATTGTTAACCTGCATAAAGTAAAAGTGTAAGAATGCAGAAGATTGAATATTAATGTTGTCAACCATGATTTGGAAGGTGGGGTGTTGTGGGGGATAAAAGAAAGAAAGAAAAACTGTTGTATGCCATTTCCTTGAACATTCAAGGAAATTTCAATAAAATAATAAAAGATTGTTAATCTGCATAAAGAAAAACAGTAAGAATGCAGAAGATAGAATATTAATGTTGTCAACCATGATTTGGAAGCTAGGGGCGGTGGGGGATAAAAGAAAGAAAGAAAAACTGTTGTATCCCATTTCCTTGAACATTCATGGAAATTTGAATAAAACAATAAAAAGAGTGTTAATCTGCATAAAGAAAAAGTGTAAGAATGCAGAAGATAGTATATTAATGTTGTCAACCTCGATTTGGAAGCTGGGGTGGTGGAGGATAAAAGAAAGAAAGAAAAAATGTTGTATCACATTTCCTTGAACATTCATACAAATTTCAATAAAATAATAAAAAGATTGTTAGTCTGCACAAAGAAAAAGTGTATGAATGCAGAAGATAGAATATGAATGCTGTGAACCATGATTTTGTAGATGGCGGTGGTGGGGGATAAAAGAAAGAAAGAAAAACTGTTGTATCCCATTTCCTTGAACATTCATGGAAAGTGCAATAAAATAATAAAAAGATTGTTAATCTGCATAAAGAAATAGAGTAAGAATGCAGAAGATAGAATATTAATGTTGTCAACGATGATTGGGAAGCTTGGATGTTGGGGGGAAAAAGAAAGAAAGAGAAATTGTTGTATCCCATTTCCTTGAACATTCATGGCAATTTCAATAAAATAATAAAAAGATTGTTAATCTGCATAAAGAAAAAGAGTACGAATGCAGAAGATAGAATATTAATGTTGTCAAACATGATTTGGAACCTGGGGGGCATGGGTGATAAGAGAAGAAAGAAAAATTGTTGTATCCCATTACATTGAACATTCATGGAAATTTCAATAAAATAATAAAAAGATTGTTAATCTGCATAAAGAAAAAGAGTGAGAATGCAGAAGATAGAATATTAATGTTGTCAACCATGATTTGGAAGCTGGGGTCGGTGGGGGATAAAAGAAAGAAAGAAAAACTGTTGTATCCCACTTACTTGAACATTCATGGAAAGTTCAAAAAAATAATAATAAGATTGTTAATCTGCATAAAGAAAAAGAGTAAGAATGCAGGACATAGAATATTAATGTTGTCAAGCATTATTTGGAAGGTGGCGAGGTTGGTGGATAAAATAAAGAAAGAAAAACTGTTGTATCCCATTTCCTTGAACATTCATGGAAATTTGAATAAAACAATAAAAAGAGTGTTAATCTGCATAAAGAAAAAGAGTAAGAATGCAGAAGATAGAATATTAATGTTTTCAACCATGGTTTGGAAGCTAGGGGTGTTGGAGGATGAAAGAAAGAAGGAAAAACTTTTGTATCCCATTTCCTTGAACTTTCATGGAAATTTCAATAAAATAATAAAAAGATTGTTAATCTGCATAAAGAAAAAGTGTAAGAATGCAGAAGATAGTATATTAATGTTGTCAACCTCGATTTGGAAGCTGGGGTGGTGGGGGATAAAAGAAAGAAAGAAAAAATGTTGTATCACATTTCCTTGAACATTCATACAAATTTCAATAAAATAATAAAAAGATTGTTAGTCTGCACAAAGAAAAAGTGTAAGAATGCAGAAGATAGAATATGAATGCTGTGAACCATGATTTTGTAGCTGGCGGTGGTGGGGGATAAAAGAAAGAAAGAAAAACTGTTGTATCCCATTTCCTTGAACATTCATGGAAAGTTCAATAAAATAATAAAAAGATTGTTAATCTGCATAAAGAAAAAGAGTAAGAATGCAGAAGATAGAATATTAATGTTGTCAACGATGATTGGGACGCTTGGGTGGTGGGGGGAAAAAGAAAGAAAGAGAAACTCTTGTATCCCATTTCCTTTAACATTCATGGCAATTTCAATAAAATAATAAAAAGATTGTTAATCTGCATAAAGAAAAAGAGTACGAATGCAGGACATAGAATATTAATGTTGTCAAGCATTATTTGGAAGGTGGCGGGGGTGGTGGATAAAATAAAGAAAGAAAAAGTGTTGTAGCCCATTGCCTTGAACATTCATGGAAGTTACAATAAAATAATAAAAAGATTGTTAATCTGCATAAAGAAAAACTGTAGGAATGCAGAAGATAGAATATTAATGTTGTCAACCATGATTTGGAAGCTGGGGGGGTTGGAGGATGAAAGAAAGAAAGAAAAACTTTTGTATCACATTTCCTTGAACATTCATACAAATTTCAATAAAATAATAAAAAGATTGTTAATCTGCATAAAGAAAAACTGTAAGAATGCAGAAGATAGAATATAAATGTTGTCAACCATGATTTAGAGGCTGGGGGGGGTGGGGGATAAAAGAAAGAAAGAAAAACTGTTGTATCCCATTTCCTTGAACATTCATGAAATTTCAATAAAATAATGAAAAGATTGTTAATCTGCATAAACAAAAAGAGTAAGTGGGCCGAAGATAGAATATTAAATTGTCAACCATGATTTGGAAGTTGGGGGGGTGGGGGATAAAAGAAAGAAAGAAAAACTGTTGTATCCCATTTCCTTGAACATTCATGGATATTTCAATAAAATAATAAAAGATTGTTAATCTGCATAAACAAAAAGAGTAAGAATGCAGAAGATAGAATATTAATGTTGTCAACCATGATTTCGAAGCTGGGGGCGGTGGGGGATAAAAGAAAGAAAGAAAAACTGTTGTGTCCCATTTCCTTGAACAATCATGGAAATTTGAATAAAATAATAAAAAGACTGTTAATCTGCATAAAGAAAAAGTGTAAGAATGCAGAAGATAGAATATTAATGTTTTTAACCATGATTTGTAAGCTGGGGGGGTTGGGGGATGAAAGAAATAAAGAAAAACTGTTGTATCCCATTTCCTTGAGCATTCATGGAAATTTCAATAAAATAATAAAAAGATTGTTAATCTGCATAAAGAAAAAGTGTAAGAATGCAGAAGATAGTATATTAATGTTGTCAACCATGATTTGGAAGGTGGGGTGTTGTGGGGGATAAAAGAAAGAAAGAAAAACTGTTGTATGCCATTTCCTTGAACATTCAAGGAAAATTCAATAAAATAATAAAAGATTGTTAATCGGCATAAAGAAAAACAGTAATAATGCAGAAGATAGAATATTACTGTTGTCAATCATGATTTGGAAGCTGGGGGGGTTGGGGGATGAAAGAAAGAAAGAAAAATTGTTGTAGCCTATTTCCTTGAACATTCATGGAAATTTCAATAAAATAATAAAAAGATTGTTAATCTGCATAAAGAAAGATTAAGAATGCAGAATATAGAATATTAATGTTGTCAACCATGATTTGGAAGCTGGGGTGTGTTGGGGGATTAAAGAAAGAAAGAAAAACTGTTGTATCCCATTTCCTTGAACATTCATGGAAAGTTCAATAAAATAATAAAAAGATTGTTAATCTGCATAAAGAAAAAGAGTTAGAATGCAGAAGATAGAATATTAATGTTGTTAAATATGATTTGGAAGCTGGGGGTTGTGGGGGATAAAAGAAAGAAAGAAAAACTGTTGTATCCCATTTCCTTGAACATTCATGGCAATTTCAATAAAATAATAATAAGATTGTTAATCTGCATAAAGAAAAAGAGTAAGAATGCAGAAGATAGAATATTAATGTTGTCAACCATGATTTGGAAGCTGGCGGGGGTGATGGATAAAAGAAAGAAAGAAAAACTGTTGTATCCAATTTCCTTGAACATTCATGGACATTTCAATAAAATAATAAAAAGATTGTTAATCTGCATAAAGAAAAAGAGTAAGTATGCAGAAGATAGAATATTAATGTTGTCAACGATGATTTGGAAGCTGGGGGGTTGTGGGGGATAAAAGAAAGAAAGAAAAACTGTTGTATCCCACTTCCTTGAACATTCATGGAAATTTGAATAAAACAATAAAAAGACTGTTAATCTGCATAAAGAAAAAGTGTAAGAATGCAGAAGATAGAATATTAATGTTTTCAACCATGATTTGGAAGCTGGGGGCGTTGGGGGATGAAAGAAAGAAAGAAAAACTGTTGTATCCCATTTCCTTAAACATTCATGGAAATTTCAATAAAATAATAAAAAGATTGTTAATCTGCATAAAGAAAGATTAAGAATGCAGAAGATAGTATATTAATGTTGTCAACCATGATTTGGAAGCTGGGGGGTGTTGGGGGATAAAAGAAAGAAAGAAAAACTGTTCTATCCCATTTCCTCGAACATTCATGGAAAGTTCAATAAAATAATAAAAAGATTGTTAATCTGCATAAAGAAAAAGTGTAAGAATGCAGAAGATAGAATATTAATGTTGTCAAGCATGATTTGGAAGCAGTCGGGGGTGGTGGATAAAAGAAAGAAAGAAAAACTGTTGTATCCCATTTCCTTGAACATTCATGGAAATTTCAATAAAATAATAAAAGATTGTTAATCTGCATAAAGAAAAAGAGTAAGAATGCAGGAGATAGAATGTTAATGTTGTCAACCATGATTTGGAAGCTGGCGGGGGTGGGGGAAAAAAGAAAGAAAGAAAAACTGTTGTATCCCATTTCCTTAAACATTCATGGAAATTTCAATACAATAATAAAAAGATTGTTAATCTGCATAAAGAAAAAGAGTAAGAATGCAGAAGATAGAATATTAATGTTTTCAACCATGATTTGGAAGCTGGGGGGTTGGAGGATGAAAGAAAGAAAGAAAAACTTTTGTATCCCATTTCCTTGAATATTCATGGAAATTTCAATAAAATAATAAAAAGATTGTTAATCTGCATAAAGAAAAACTGTAAGAATGCAGTAGATAGAATATTAATGTTGTCAACCATGATTTGGAAGCTGGGGGGGTTGGAGGATGAAAGAAAGAAAGAAAAACTTTTGTATCACATTTCCTTGAACATTCATACAAATTTCAATAAAATAATAAAAAGATTGTTAATCTGCATAAAGAAAAACTGTAAGAATGCAGAAGATAGAATATTAATGTTGTCAACCATGATTTAGAGGCTGTGGGGGGTGGGGGATAAAAGAAAGAAAGAAAAACTGTTGTATCCCATTTCCTTGAACATTCATGAAATTTCAATAAAATAATGAAAAGATTGTTAATCTGCATAAAGAAAAAGAGTAAGAAGGCCGAAGATCGAATATTAAATTGTCAACCATGATTTGGAAGCTGGGGGGGGTGGGGGATAAAAGAAAGAAAGAAAAACTGTTGTATCCCATTTCCTTGAACATTCATGGATATTTCAATAAAATAATAAAAGATTGTTAATCTGCATAAACAAAAAGAGTAAGAAGGCAGAAGATAGAATATTAATGTTGTCAACCATGATTTCGAAGCTGGGGGCGGTGGGGGATAAAAGAAAGAAAGAAAAACTGTTGTGTCCCATTTCCTTGAACATTCATGGAAATTTGAATAAAATAATAAAAAGACTGTTAATCTGCATAAAGAAAAAGTGTAAGAATGCAGAAGATAGAATATTAATGTTGTCAACCATGATTTGGAAGGTGGGGTGTTGTGGGGGATAAAAGAAAGAAAGAAAAACTGTTGTATGCCATTTCCTTGAACATTCAAGGAAATTTCAATAAAATAATAAAAGATTGTTTATCTGCATAAAGAAAAACAGTAATAATGCAGAAGATAGAATATTAATGTTGTCAATCATGATTTGGAAGCTGGGGGGGTTGGGGGATGAAAGAAAAAAAGAAAAAGTGTTGTAGCCTATTTCCTTGAACATTCATGGAAATTTCAATAAAATAATAAAAAGATTGTTAATCTGCATAAAGAAAGATTAAGAATGCAGAATATAGAATATTAATGTTGTCAACCATGATTTGGAAGCTGGGGGGTGTTGGGGGATTAAAGAAAGAAAGAAAAACTGTTGTATCCCATTTCCTTGAACATTCATGGAAATTTCAATAAAATAATAAAAAGATTGTTAATCTGCATAAAGAAAAAGAGTAAGAATGCAGAAGATAGAATATTAATGTTGTCAACGATGATTTGGAAGCTGGGGGGTTGTGGGGGATAAAAGAAAGAAAGAAAAACTGTTGTATCCCATTTCCTTGAACATTCATGGAAATTTGAATAAAACAATAAAAAGAGTGTTAATCTGCATAAAGAAAAAGTGTAAGAATGCTGAAGATAGTATATTAATGTTGTCAACCTCGATTTGGAAGCTGGGGTGGTGGAGGATAAAAGAAAGAAAGAAAAAATGTGGTATCACATTTCCTTGAACATTCATACAAATTTCAATAAAATAATAAAAAGATTGTTAGTCTGCACAAAGAAAAAGTGTAAGAATGCAGAAGATAGAATATGAATGCTGTGAACCATGATTTTGTAGCTGGCGGTGGTGGGGGATAAAAGAAAGAAAGAAAAACTGTTGTATCCCATTTCCTTGAACATTCATGGAAAGTTCAATAAAATAATAAAAAGATTGTTAATCTGCATAAAGAAAAAGAGTAAGAATGCAGAAGATAGAATACTAATGTTGTCAACGATGATTGGGAAGCTTGGATGTTGGGGGGAAAAAGAAAGAAAGAGAAATTGTTGTATCCCATTTCCTTGAACATTCATGGCAATTTCAATAAAATAATAAAAAGATTGTTAATCTGCATAAAGAAAAAGAGTACGAATGCAGAAGATAGAATATTAATGTTGTCAAACATGATTTGGAACCTGGGGGGCGTGGGTGATATGAGAAGAAAGAAAAATTGTTGTATCCCATTACATTGAACATTCATGGAAATTTCAATAAAATAATAAAAAGATTGTTAATCTGCATAAAGAAAAAGAGTGAGAATGCAGAAGATAGAATATTAATGTTGTCTACCATGATTTGGAAGCTGGGGTCGGTGGGGGATAAAAGAAAGAAAGAAAAACTGTTGTATCCCACTTACTTGAACATTCATGGAAAGTTCAATAAAATAATAATAAGATTGTTAATCTGCATAAAGAAAAAGAGTAAGAATGCAGGACATAGAATATTAATGTTGTCAAGCATTATTTGGAAGGTGGCGGGGGTGGTGGATAAAATAAAGAAAGAAAAAGTGTTGTAGCCCATTTCCTTGAACATTCATGGAAGTTACAATAAAATAATAAAAAGATTGTTAATCTGCATAAAGAAAGATTAAGAATGCAGAAGATAGAATATTAATGTTGTCAAGCATGATTTGGAAGCAGGCGGGGGTGGGGGAAAAAAGAAAGAAAGAAAAACTGTTGTATCCCATTTCCTTAAACATTCATGGAAATTTCAATACAATAATAAAAAGATTGTTAATCTGCATAAAGAAAAAGAGTAAGAATGCAGAAGATAGAATATTAATGTTGTAAACCATGATTTGGAAGCTGGGGGGGTTGGAGGATGAAAGAAAGAAAGAAAAACTTTTGTATCCCATTTCCTTGAATATTCATGGAAGTTTCAATAAAATAATAAAAAGATTGTTAATCTGCATAAAGAAAAACTGTAAGAATGCCGAAGATAGAATATTAATGTTGTCAACCATGATTTGGAAGCTGGGGGGGTTGGAGGATGAAAGAAAGAAAGAAAAACTTTTGTATCACATTTCCTTGAACATTCATACAAATTTCAATAAAATAATGAAAAGATTGTTAATCTGCATGAAGAAAAAGAGTAAGAAGGCCGAAGATAGAATATTAAATTGTCAACCATGATTTGGAAGCTGGGGGGGGTGGGGGATAAAAGAAAGAAAGAAAAACTGTTGTATCCCATTTCCTTGAACATTCATGGATATTTCAATAAAATAATAAAAGATTGTTAATCTGCATAAACAAAAAGAGTAAGAATGCAGAAGATAGAATATTAATGTTGTCAACCATGATTTGGAAGCTAGGGGCGGTGGGGGATAAAAGAAAGAAAGAAAACTGTTGTATCCCATTTCCTTGAACATTCATGGAAATTTGAATAAAACAATAAAAAGAGTGTTAATCTGCATAAAGAAAAAGTGTAAGAATGCAGAAGATAGTATATTAATGTTGTCAACCTCGATTTGGAAGCTGGGGTGGTGGAGGATAAAAGAAAGAAAGAAAAAATGTTGTATCACATTTCCTTGAACATTCATACAAATTTCAATAAAATAATAAAAAGATTGTTAGTCTGCACAAAGAAAAAGTGTAAGAATGCAGAAGATAGAATATGAATGCTGTGAACCATGATTTTGTAGCTGGCGGTGGTGGGGGATAAAAGAAAGAAAGAAAAACTGTTGTATCCCATTTCCTTGAACATTCATGGAAAGTTCAATAAAATAATAAAAAGATTGTTAATCTGCATAAAGAAAAAGAGTAAGAATGCAGGACATAGCATATCAATGTTGTCAAGCTTATTTGGAAGGTGGGGTGTTGTGGGGGATAAAAGAAAGAAAGAAAAACTGTTGTATGCCATTTCCTTGAACATTCAAGGAAATATCAATAAAATAATAAAAGATTGTTAATCTGCATAAAGAAAAACAGTAACAATGCAGAAGATAGAATATTAATGTTGTTAATCATGATTTGGAAGCTGGGGGGGTTGGGGGATGAAAGAAAGAAATAAAAAGTGTTGTTGCCTATTTCCTTGAACATTCATGGAAATTTCAATAAAATAATAAAAAGATTGTTAATCTGCATAAAGAAAGATTAAGAATGCAGAATATAGAATATTAATGTTGTCAACCATGATTTGGAAGCTGGGGTGTGTTGGGGGATTAAAGAAAGAAAGAAAAACTGTGGTATCCCATTTCCTTGAACATTCATGGAAAGTTCAATAAAATAATAAAAAGATTGTTAATCTGCATAAAGAAAAAGAGTAAGAATGCAGAAGATAGAATATTAATGTTGTCAAACATGATTTGGAAGCTGGGGGTTGTAGGGGATAAAAGAAAGAAAGAAAAACTGTTGTATCCCATTTCTTTGGACATTCATGGCAATTTCAATAAAATAATAATAAGATTGTTAATCTGCATAAAGAAAAAGAGTAAGAATGCAGAAGATAGAATATTAATGTTGTCAACCATGATTTGGAAGCTGGCGGGGGTGATGGATAAAAGAAAGAAAGAAAAACTGTTGTATCCAATTTCCTTGAACATTCATGGAAATTTCAATAAAATAATAAAAAGATTGTTAATCTGCATAAAGAAAAAGAGTAAGAATGCAGAAGACAGAATATTAATGTTGTCAACGATGATTTGGAAGCTGGGGGGTTGTGGGGGATAAAAGAAAGAAAGAAAAACTGTTGTATCCCACTTCCTTGAACATTCATGGAAATTTCAATAAAATAATAAAAAGATTGTTAACCTGCATAAAGTAAAAGAGTAAGAATGCAGAAGATAGAATATTAATGTTGTCAACCATGATTTGGAAGGTGGGGTGTTGTGGGGGATAAAAGAAAGAAAGAAAAACTGTTGTATGCCATTTCCTTGAACATTCAAGGAAATTTCAATAAAATAATAAAAGATTGTTAATCTGCATAAAGAAAAACAGTAAGAATGCAGAAGATAGAATATTAATGTTGTCAACCATGATTTGGAAGCTAGGGGCCGTGGGGGATAAAAGAAAGAAAGAGGAACTGTTGTATCCCCTTTCCTTGAACATTCATGGAAATTTGATTAAACAATAAAAAGAGTGTTAATCTGCATAAAGAAAAAGAGTAAGAATGCAGAAGATAGAATATTAATGTTTTCAACCATGATTTGGAAGCTAGGGGGGTTGGAGGATGAAAGAAAGAAAGAAAAACTTTTGTATCCCATTTCCTTGAACTTTCATGGAAATTTCAATAAAATAATAAAAAGATTGTTAATCTGCATAAAGAAAAAGTCTAAGAATGCAGAAGATAGTATATTAATGTTGTCAACCTCGATTTGGAAGCTGGGGTGGTGGGGGATAAAAGAAAGAAAGAAAAAATGTTGTATCACATTTCCTTGAACATTCATACAAATTTCAATAAAATAATAAAAAGATTGTTAGTCTGCACAAAGAAAAAGTGTAAGAATGCAGAAGAGAGAATATGAATGTTGTGAACCATGATTTTGTAGCTGGCGGCGGTGGGGGATAAAAGAAAGAAAGAAAAACTGTTGTATCCCATTTCCTTGAACATTCATGGAAAGTTAAATAAAATAATAAAAAGATTGTTAATCTGCATAAAGAAAAAGAGTGAGAATGCAGAAGATAGAATATTAATGTTGTCAACCATGATTTGGAAGCTGGGGGCAGTGGGGGATAAAAGAAAGAAAGAAGAACTGTTGTATCCCACTTATTTGAACATTCATGGAAAGTTCAATAAAATAATAATAAGATTGTTAATCTGCATAAAGAAAAAGAGTAAGAATGCAGGGCATAGAATATTAATGTTGTCAAGCATTATTTGGAAGGTGGCGGGGGTGGTGGATAAAATAAAGAAAGAAAAAGTGTTGTAGCCCATTTCCTTGAACATTCATGGAAGTTACAATAAAATAATAAAAAGATTGTTAATCTGCATAAAGAAAGATTAAGAATGCAGAAGATAGAATATTAATGTTGTCAACCATGATTTGGAAGCTGGTGGGTGTTGGGGGATAAAAGAAAGAAAGAAAAACTGTTGTGTCCCATTTCCTCGAACATTCATGGAAAGTTCAATAAAATAATAAAAAGATTGTTAATCTGCATAAAGAAAAAGAGTAAGAATGCAGGACATAGCATATCAATGTTGTCAAGCATTATTTGGAAGGTGGCGGGGGTGGTGGAAAAATAAAGAAAGAAAAAGTGTTGTAGCCCATTTCCTTGAACATTCATGGAAGTTACAATAAAATAATAAAAAGATTGTTAATCTGCATAAAGAAAGATTAAGAATGCAGAAGATAGAATATTAATGTTGTCAACCATGATTTGGAAGCTGGGGGGTGTTGGGGGATAAAAGAAAGAAAGAAAAACTGTTCTATCCCATTTCCTCGAACATTCATGGAAAGTTCAATAAAATAATAAAAAGATTGTTAATCTGCATAAAGAAAAAGTGTAAGAATGCAGAAGATAGAATATTAATGTTGTCAAGCATGATTTGGAAGCAGTCGGGGGTGGTGGATAAAAGAAAGAAAGAAAAACTGTTGTATCCCATTTCCTTGAACATTCATGGAAATTTCAATAAAATAATAAAAGATTGTTAATCTGCATAAAGAAAAAGAGTAAGAATGCAGGAGATAGAATGTTAATGTTGTCAACCATGATTTGGAAGCTGGCGGGGGTGGGGGAAAAAAGAAAGAAAGAAAAACTGTTGTATCCCATTTCCTTAAACATTCATGGAAATTTCAATACAATAATAAAAAGATTGTTAATCTGCATAAAGAAAAAGAGTAAGAATGCAGAAGATAGAATATTAATGTTGTCAACCATGATTTGGAAGCTGGGGGGTTGGAGGATGAAAGAAAGAAAGAAAAACTTTTGTATCCCATTTCCTTAAACATTCATGGAAATTTCAATAAAATAATAAAAAGATTGTTAACCTGCATAAAGTAAAAGTGTAAGAATGCAGAAGATTGAACATTAATGTTGTCAACCATGATTTGGAAGGTGGGGTGTTGTGGGGGATAAAAGAAAGAAAGAAAAACTGTTGTATCCCATTTCCTTGAACATTCAAGGAAATTTCAATGAAATAATAAAAGATTGTTAATCTGCATAAAGAAAAACAGTAAGAATGCAGAAGATAGAATATTAATGTTGTCAACCATGATTTAGAG
The DNA here is from genome assembly GCF_027409185.1 of Cynocephalus volans. Lineage (NCBI taxonomy): Eukaryota > Metazoa > Chordata > Mammalia > Dermoptera > Cynocephalidae > Cynocephalus > Cynocephalus volans. The sequence continues at coordinate 791,306 of NC_084463.1, forward strand.
GCTGGGGGGGGTGGGGGATAAAAGAAAGAAAGAAAAACTGTTGTATCCCATTTCCTTGAACATTCATGAAATTTCAATAATATAATGAAAAGATTGTTAATCTGCATAAAGAAAAAGAGTAAGAAGGCCGAAGATAGAATATTAAATTGTCAACCACGATTTGGAAGCTGGGGGGGTGGGGGATAAAAGAAAGAAAGAAAAACTGTTGTATCCCATTTCCTTGAACATTCATGGATATTTCAATAAAATAATAAAAGATTGTTAATCTGCATAAACAAAAAGAGTAAGAATGCAGAAGATAGAATATTAATGTTGTCAAACATGATTTGGAAGCTGGGGGTTGTGGGGGATAAAAGAAAGAAAGAAAAACTGTTGTATCCCATTTCCTTGAACATTCATGGCAATTTCAATAAAATAATTATAAGATTGTTAATCTGCATAAAGAAAAAGAGTAAGAATGCAGAAGATAGAATATTAATGTTGTCAACGATGATTTGGAAGCTGGCGGGGGTGATGGATAAAAGAAAGAAAGAAAAACTGTTGTATCCCATTTCCTTGAACATTCATGGAAATTTCAATAAAATAATAAAAAGATTGTTAATCTGCATAAAGAAAAAGAGTAAGAATGCAGAAGATTGAATATTAATGTTGTCAACCATGATTTGGAAGGTGGGGTGTTGTGGGGGATAAAAGAAAGAAAGAAAAACTGTTGTATGCCATTTCCTTGAACATTCAAGGAAATTTCAATAAAATAATAAAAGATTGTTAATCTGCATAAAGAAAAACAGTAAGAATGCAGAAGATAGAATATTAATGTTGTCAACCATGATTTGGATGCTGGGGGCGGTGGGGGATAAAAGAAAGAAAGAAAAACTGTTGTATCCCACTTACTTGAACATTCATGGAAAGTTCAATAAAATAATAAAAAGATTGTTAATCTGCATAAAGAAAAAGAGTAAGAATGCAGGACATAGAATATTAATGTTGTCAAGCATTATTTGGAAGGTGGCGGGGGTGGTGGATAAAATAAAGAAAGAAAAAGTGTTGTAGCCCATTTCTTTGAACATTCATGGAAGTTACAATAAAATAATAAAAAGATTGTAAATCTGCATAAAGAAAGATTAAGAATGCAGAAGATAGAATATTAATATTGTCAACCATGATTTGGAAGCTCGGGGGTGTTGGGGGATAAAAGAAAGAAAGAAAAACTGTTGTGTCCCATTTCCCCGAACATTCATGGAAAGTTCAATAAAATAATAAAAAGATTGTTAATCTGCATAAAGAAAAATTGTAAGAATGCAGAAGATAGAATATTAATGTTGTCAAGCATGATTTGGAAGCAGGCGGGGGTGGTGGATAAAAGAAAGAAAGAAAAACTGTTGTATCCCATTTCCTTGAACATTCATGGAAATTTCAATAAAATAATAAAAGATTGTTCATCTGCATAAAGAAAAAGAGTAAGAATGCAGGAGATAGAATGTTAATGTTGTCAACCATGATTTGGAAGCCGGCGGGGGTGGGGGAAAAAAGAAAGAAAGAAAAACTGTTGTATCCCATTTCCTTAAACATTCATGGAAATTTCAATACTATAATAAAAAGATTGTTAATCTGCATAAAGAAAAAGAGTAAGAATGCAGAAGATAGAATATCAATGTTGTCAACCATGATTTGGAAGCTGGGGGGGTGGGAGGATGAAAGAAAGAAAGAAAAACTTTTGTATCCCATTTCCTTGAATATTCATGGAAATTTCTATAAAATAATAAAAAGATTGTTAATCTGCATAAAGAAAAACTGTCAGAATGCAGAAGATAGAATATTAATGTTGTCAACCATGATTTGGAAGCTGGGGGGGTTGGAGGATGAAAGAAAGAAAGAAAAACTTTTGTATCACATTTCCTTGAACATTCATACAAATTTCAATAAAATAATAAAAAGATTGTTAATCTGCATAAAGAAAAACTGTAAGAATCCAGAAGATAGAATATTAATGTTGTCAACCATGATTTAGAGGCTGGGGGGGTGGGCGATAAAAGAAAGAAAGAAAAACTGTTGTATCCCATTTCCTTGAACATTCATGAAATTTCAATAAAATAATGAAAAGATTGTTAATCTGCATAAAGAAAAAGAGTAAGAAGGCCGAAGATAGAATATTAAATTGTCAATCATAATTTGGAAGCTGGGGGGGGGTAGGGGATAAAAGAAAGAAAGAAAAACTGTTGTATCCCATTTCCTTGAACATTCATGGATATTTCAATAAAATAATAAAAGATTGTTAATCTGCATAAACAAAAAGAGTAAGAATGCAGAAGATAGAATATTAATGTTGTCAACCATGATTTCGAAGCTGGAGGCGGTGGGGGATAAAAGAAAGAAACAAAAACTGTTGTGTCCCATTTCCTTGAACATTCATGGAAATTTGAATAAAATAATAAAAAGACTGTTAATCTGCATAAAGAAAAAGTGTAAGAATGCAGAAGATAGAATATTAATGTTTTCAACCATGATTTGGAAGTTGGGCGGGTTGGGGGATGAAAGAAAGAAAGAAAAACTGTTGTATCCCATTTCCTTGAACATTCATGGAAATTTCAATAAAATAATAAAAAGTTTGTTAATCTGCATAAAGAAAAAGTGTAAGAATGCAGAAGAGAGTATATTAATGTTGTCAACCATGATTTGGAAAGTGGGGTGTTGTGGGGGATAAAAGAAAGAAAGAAAAACTGTTGCATGCCATTTCCTTGAACATTCAAGGACATTTCAATAAAATAATAAAAGACTGTTAATCTGCATAAAGAAAAACAGTAATAATGCGGAAGATAGAATATTAATTTTGTCAATCATTATTTGGGAGCTGGGGGGGTTGGGGGATGAAAGAAAGAAAGAAAAAGTGTTGTAGCCTATTTCCTTGAACATTCATGGAAATTTCAATAAAATAATAAAAAGATAGTTAATCTGCATTAAGAAAGATTAAGAATGCAGAATATAGAATATTAATGTTGTCAACCATGATTTGGAAGCTGGGGGGTGTTGGGGGATTAAAGAAAGAAAGAAAAACTGTTGTATCCCATTTCCTTGAACATTCATGGAAAGTTCAATAAAATAACAAAAAGATTGTCAATCTGCATAAAGAAAAAGAGTAAGAATGCAGAAGATAGAATATTAATGTTGTCAAACATGATTTGGAAGCTGGGGGTTGTGGGGGATAAAAGAAAGAAAGAAAAACTGTTGTATCCCATTTCCTTGAACATTCATGGCAATTTCAATAAAATAATAATAAGATTGTTAATCTGCATAAAGAAAAAGAGTAAGAATGCAGAAGATAGAATATTAATGTTGTCAACGATGATTTGGAAGCTGGCGGGGGTGATGGATAAAAGAAAGAAAGAAAAACTGTTGTATCCCATTTCCTTGAACATTCATGGAAATTTCAGTAAAATAATAAAAAGATTGTTAATCTGCATAAAGAAAAAGTGTAAGAATGCAGAAGATTGAATATTAATGTTGTCAACCATGATTTGGAAGGTGGGGTGTTGTGGGGGATAAAAGAAAGAAAGAAAAACTGTTGTATGCCATTTCCTTGAACATTCAAGGAAATTTCAATAAAATAATAAAAGATTGTTAATCTGCATAAAGAAAAACAGTAAGAATGCAGAAGATAGAATATTAATGTTGTTAAGCATGATTTGGAAGCTAGGGGCGGTGGGGGATAAAAGAAAGAAAGAAAAACTGTTGTATCCCATTTCCTTGAACATTCATGGAAATTTGAATAAAACAATAAAAAGAGTGTTAATCTGCATAAAGAAAAAGAGTAAGAATGCAGAAGATAGAATATTAATGTTTTCAACCATGATTTGGAAGCTAGGGGGGTTGGAGGATGAAAGAAAGAAGGAAAAACTTTTGTATCCCATTTCCTTGAACTTTCATGGAAATTTCAATAAAATAATAAAAAGATTGTTAATCTGCATAAAGAAAAATTGTAGGAATGCAGAAGATAGTATATTAATGTTGTCAACCTCGATTTGGAAGCTGGGGTGGTGGGGGATAAAAGAAAGAAAGAAAAAATGTTGTATCACATTTCCTTGAACATTCATACAAATTTCAATAAAATAATAAAAAGATTGTTAGTCTGCAAAAAGAAAAAGTGTAAGAATGCAGAAGATAGAATATGAATGCTGTGAACCATGATTTTGTAGCTGGCGGTGGTGGGGGATAAAAGAAAGAAAGAAAAACTGTTGTATCCCATTTCCTTGAACATTCATGGAAAGTTCAATAAATAATAAAAAGATTGTTAATCTGCATAAAGAAAAAGAGTAAGAATGCAGAAGATAGAATATTAATGTTGTCAACGATGATTGGGAAGCTTGGGGGTGGGGGGAAAAAGAAAGAAAGAGAAACTGTTGTATCCCATTTCCTTTAACATTCATGGCAATTTCAATAAAATAATAAAAAGATTGTTAATCTGCATAAAGAAAAAGAGTACGAATGCAGAAGATAGAATATTAATGTTGTCAAACATGATTTGGAACCTGGGGGGCGTGGGTGATAAGAGAAGAAAGAAAAATTGTTGTATCCCATTACATTGAACATTCATGGAAATTTCAATAAAATAATAAAAAGGTTGTTAATCTGCATAAAGAAAAAGAGTGAGAATGCAGAAGATAGAATATTAATGTTGTCAACCATGATTTGGAAGCTGGGGTCGGTGGGGAATAAAAGAAAGAAAGAAAAACTGTTGTATCCCACTTACTTGAACATTCATGGAAAGTTCAATAAAATAATAAAAAGATTGTTAATCTGCATAAAGTAAAAGAGTAAGAATGCAGGACACAGAATATTAATGTTGTCAAGCATTATTTGGAAGGTGGCGGGGGTGGTGGATAAAATAAAGAAAGAAAAAGTGTTGTAGCCCATTTCCTTGAACATTCATGGAAGTTACAATAAAATAATAAAAAGATTGTTAATCTGCTTAAAGAAAGATTAAGAATGCTGAAGATAGAATATTAATGTTGTCATGCATGATTTGGAAGCAGGCGGGGGTGGTGGATAAAAGAAAGAAAGAAAAACTGTTGTATCCCATTTCCTTGAACATTCATGGAAATTTCAATAAAATAATAAGAGATTGTTAATCTGCATAAGAAACAGAGTAAGAATGCAGGAGATAGAATGTTAATGTTGTCAACCATGATTTGGAAGCTGGGGGGGTTGGAGGATGAAAGAAAGAAAGAAAAACTTTTGTATCCCATTTCCTTGAATATTCATGGCAATTTCAATAAAATAATAAAAAGATTGTTAATCTGCATAAAGAAAAACTGTAAGAATGCAGAAGATAGAATATTAATGTTGTCAACCATGATTTGGAAGCTGGGGGGGTTGGAGGATGAAAGAAAGAAAGAAAAACTTTTGTATCACATTTCCTTGAACATTCATACAAATTTCAATAAAATAATAAAAAGATTGTTAATTTGCATAAAGAAAAACTGTAAGAATGCAGAAGATAGAATATTAATGTTGTCAACCATGATTTAGAGGCTGGAGGGGGTGGGGGATAAAAGAAAGAGAGAAAAACTGTTGTTTCCCATTTCCTTAAACATTCATGAAATTTCAATAAAATAATGAAAAGATTGTTAATCTGCATAAAGAAAAACAGTAATAATGCAGAAGATAGAATATTAATGTTGTCAATCATGATTTGGAAGCCTGGGGGGTTGGGGGATGAAAGAAAGAAAGAAAAAGTGTTGTAGCCTATTTCCTTGAACATTCATGGAAATTTCAATAAAATAAAAAAAAGATTGTTAATCTGCATAAAGTAAAAGTGTAAGAATGCAGAAGATTGAACATTAATGTTGTCAACCATGATTTGGAATGTGGGGTGTTGTGGGGGATAAAAGAAAGAAAGAAAAACTGTTGTATGCCATTTCCTTGAACATTCAAGGAAATTTCAATGAAATAATAAAAGATTGTTAATCTGCATAAAGAAAAACAGTAAGAATGCAGAAGATAGAATATTAATGTTGTCAACCATGATTTAGAGGCTAGGGGGGGTGGGGGATAAAAGAAAGAAAGAAAAACTGTTGTATCCCATTTCCTTGAACATTCATGAAATTTCAATAATATAATGAAAAGATTGTTAATCTGCATAAAGAAAAAGAGTAAGAAGGCCGAAGATAGAATATTAAATTGTCAACCACGATTTGGAAGCTGGGGGGGTGGGGGATAAAAGAAAGAAAGAAAAACTGTTGTATCCCATTTCCTTGAACATTCATGGATATTTCAATAAAATAATAAAAGATTGTTAATCTGCATAAACAAAAAGAGTAAGAATGCAGAAGATAGAATATTAATGTTGTCAACCATGATTTCGAAGCTGGGGGCGGTGGGGGATAAAAGAAAGAAAGAAAAACTGTTGTGTCCCATTTCCTTGAACATTCATGGAAATTTGAATAAAATAATAAAAAGACTGTTAATCTTCATAAAGAAAGATTAAGAATGCAGAATATAGAATAATAATGTTGTCAACCATGATTTGGAAGCTGGGGGGTGTTGGGGGATTAAAGAAAGAAAGAAAAACTGTTGTATCCCATTTCCTTGAACATTCATGGAAAGTTCAAGAAAATAATAAAAAGATTGTTAATCTGCATAAAGAAAAAGAGTAAGAATGCAGAAGATAGAATATTAATGTTGTCAAACATGATTTGGAAGCTGGGGGTTGTGGGGGATAAAAGAAAGAAAGAAAAACTGTTGTATCCCATTTCCTTGAACATTCATGGCAATTTCAATAAAATAATTATAAGATTGTTAATCTGCATAAAGAAAAAGAGTAAGAATGCAGAAGATAGAATATTAATGTTGTCAACGATGATTTGGAAGCTGGCGGGGGTGATGGATAAAAGAAAGAAAGAAAAACTGTTGTATCCCATTTCCTTGAACATTCATGGAAATTTCAATAAAATAATAAAAAGATTGTTAATCTGCATAAAGAAAAAGAGTAAGAATGCAGAGGATTGAATATTAATGTTGTCAACCATGATTTGGAAGGTGGGGTGTTGTGGGGGATAAAAGAAAGAAAGAAAAACAGTTGTATGACATTTCCTTGAACATTCAAGGAAATTTCAAAAAAATAATAAAAGATTGTTAATCTGCATAAAGAAAAACAGTAAGAATGCAGAAGATAGAATATTAATGTTGTCAACCATGATTTGGATGCTGGGGGCGGTGGGGGATAAAAGAAAGAAAGAAAAACTGTTGTATCCCACTTACTTGAACATTCATGGAAAGTTCAATAAAATAATAAAAAGATTGTTAATCTGCATAAAGAAAAAGAGTAAGAATGCAGGACATAGAATATTAATGTTGTCAAGCATTATTTGGAAGGTGGCGGGGGTGGTGGATAAAATAAAGAAAGAAAAAGTGTTGTAGCCCATTTCTTTGAACATTCATGGAAGTTACAATAAAATAATAAAAAGATTGTAAATCTGCATAAAGAAAGATTAAGAATGCAGAAGATAGAATATTAATGTTGTCAACCATGATTTGGAAGCTCGGGGGTGTTGGGGGATAAAAGAAAGAAAGAAAAACTGTTGTGTCCCATTTCCCCGAACATTCATGGAAAGTTCAATAAAATAATAAAAAGATTGTTAATCTGCATAAAGAAAAATTGTAAGAATGCAGAAGATAGAATATTAATGTTGTCAAGCATGATTTGGAAGCAGGCGGGGGTGGTGGATAAAAGAAAGAAAGAAAAACTGTTGTATCCCATTTCCTTGAACATTCATGGAAATTTCAATAAAATAATAAAAGATTGTTCATCTGCATAAAGAAAAAGAATAAGAATGCAGGAGATAGAATGTTAATGTTGTCAACCATGATTTGGAAGCCGGCGGGGGTGGGGGAAAAAAGAAAGAAAGAAAAACTGTTGTATCCCATTTCCTTAAACATTCATGGAAATTTCAATACAATAATAAAAAGATTGTTAATCTGCATAAAGAAAAAGAGTAAGAATGCAGAAGATAGAATATCAATGTTGTCAACCATGATTTGGAAGCTGGGGGGGTGGGAGGATGAAAGAAAGAAAGAAAAACTTTTGTATCCAATTTCCTTTAATATTCATGGCAATTTCTATAAAATAATAAAAAGATTGTTAATCTGTATAAAGAAAAACTGTCAGAATGCAGAAGATAGAATATTAATGTTGTCAACCATGATTTGGAAGCTGGGGGGGTTGGAGGATGAAAGAAAGAAAGAAAAACTTTTGTATCACATTTCCTTGAACATTCATACAAATTTCAATAAAATAATAAGAAGATTGTTAATCTGCATAAAGAAAAACTGTAAGAATCCAGAAGATAGAATATTAATGTTGTCAACCATGATTTAGAGGCTGGGGGGGTGGGCGATAAAAGAAAGAAAGAAAAACTGTTGTATCGCATTTCCTTGAACATTCATGAAATTTCAATAAAATAATGAAAAGATTGTTAATCTGCATAAAGAAAAAGAGTAAGAAGGCCGAAGATAGAATATTAAATTGTCAATCATAATTTGGAAGCTGGGGGGGGGGTAGGGGATAAAAGAAAGAAAGAAAAACTGTTGTATCCCATTTCCTTGAACATTCATGGATATTTCAATAAAATAATAAAAGATTGTTAATCTGCATAAACAAAAAGAGTAAGAATGCAGAAGATAGAATATTAATGTTGTCAACCATGATTTCGAAGCTGGAGGCGGTGGGGGATAAAAGAAGAAACAAAAACTGTTGTGTCCCATTTCCTTGAACATTCATGGAAATTTGAATAAAATAATAGAAAGACTGTTAATCTGCATAAAGAAAAAGTGTAAGAATGCAGAAGATAGAATATTAATGTTTTCAACCATGATTTGGAAGTTGGGCGGGTTGGGGGATGAAAGAAAGAAAGAAAAACTGTTGTATCCCATTTCCTTGAACATTCATGGAAAGTTCAATAAAATAATAAAAAGATTGTTAATCTGCATAAAGAAAAAGAGTAAGAATGCAGAAGATAGAATATTAATGTTGTCAAACATGATTTGGAAGCTGGGGGTTGTGGGGGATAAAAGAAAGAAAGAAAAACTGTTGTATCCCATTTCCTTGAACATTCATGGCAATTTCAATAAAATAATAATAAGATTGTTAATCTGCATAAAGAAAAAGAGTAAGAATGCAGAAGATAGAATATTAATGTTGTCAACGATGATTTGGAAGCTGGCGGGGGTGATGGATAAAAGAAAGAAAGAAAAACTGTTGTATCCCATTTCCTTGAACATTCATGGAAATTTCAATAAAATAATAAAAAGATTGTTAATCTGCATAAAGAAAAAGTGTAAGAATGCAGAAGATTGAATATTAATGTTGTCAACCATGATTTGGAAGGTGGGGTGTTGTGGGGGATAAAAGAAAGAAAGAAAAACTGTTGTATGCCATTTCCTTGAACATTCAAGGAAATTTCAATAAAATAATAAAAGATTGTTAATCTGCATAAAGAAAAACAGTAAGAATGCAGAAGATAGAATATTAATGTTGTTAAGCATGATTTGGAAGCTAGGGGCGGTGGGGGATAAAAGAAAGAAAGAAAAACTGTTGTATCCCATTTCCTTGAACATTCATGGAAATTTGAATAAAACAATAAAAAGAGTGTTAATCTGCATAAAGAAAAAGAGTAAGAATGCAGAAGATAGAATATTAATGTTTTCAACCATGATTTGGAAGCTAGGGGGGTTGGAGGATGAAAGAAAGAAGGAAAAACTTTTGTATCCCATTTCCTTGAACTTTCATGGAAATTTCAATAAAATAATAAAAAGATTGTTAATCTGCATAAAGAAAAATTGTAGGAATGCAGAAGATAGTATATTAATGTTGTCAACCTCGATTTGGAAGCTGGGGTGGTGGGGGATAAAAGAAAGAAAGAAAAAATGTTGTATCACATTTCGTTGAACATTCATACAAATTTCAATAAAATAATAAAAAGATTGTTAGTCTGCAAAAAGAAAAAGTGTAAGAATGCAGAAGATAGAATATGAATGCTGTGAACCATGATTTTGTAGCTGGCGGTGGTGGGGGATAAAAGAAAGAAAGAAAAACTGTTGTATCCCATTTCCTTGAACATTCATGGAAAGTTCAATAAAATAATAAAAAGATTGTTAATCTGCATAAAGAAAAAGAGTAAGAATGCAGAAGATAGAATATTAATGTTGTCAACGATGATTGGGAAGCTTGGTGGGTGGGGGGAAAAAGAAAGAAAGAGAAACTGTTGTATCCCATTTCCTTTAACATTCATGGCAATTTTAATAAAATAATAAAAAGATTGTTAATCTGCATAAAGAAAAAGAGTACGAATGCAGAAGATAGAATATTGATGTTGTCAAACATGATTTGGAACCTGGGGGGCGTGGGTGATAAGAGAAGATAGAAAAATTGTTGTATCCCATTACATTGAACATTCATGGAAATTTCAATAAAATAATAAAAAGGTTGTTAATCTGCATAAAGAAAAAGAGTGAGAATGCAGAAGATAGAATATTAATGTTGTCAACCATGATTTGGAAGCTGGGGTCGTTGGGGGATAAAAGAAAGAAAGAAAAACTGTTGTATCCCACTTACTTGAACATTCATGGAAAGTTCAATAAAATAATAAAAAGATTGTTAATCTGCATAAAGTAAAAGAGTAAGAATGCAGGACATAGAATATTAATGTTGTCAAGCATTATTTGGAAGGTGGCGGGGGTGGTGGATAAAATAAAGAAAGAAAAAGTGTTGTAGCCCATTTCCTTGAACATTCATGGAAGTTACAATAAAATAATAAAAAGATTGTTAATCTGCTTAAAGAAAGATTAAGAATGCTGAAGATAGAATATTAATGTTGTCATGCATGATTTGGAAGCAGGCGGGGGTGGTGGATAAAAGAAAGAAAGAAAAACTGTTGTATCCCATTTCCTTGAACATTCATGGAAATTTCAATAAAATAATAAGAGATTGTTAATCTGCATAAGAAACAGAGTAAGAATGCAGGAGATAGAATGTTAATGTTGTCAACCATGATTTGGAAGCTGGCGGGGGTTGGGGAAAAAAGAAAGAAAGAAAAACTGTTGTATCCCATTTCCTTAAACATTCATGGAAATTTCAATACAATAATAAAAAGATTGTTAATCTGCATAAAGAAAAAGAGTAAGAATGTAGAAGATAGAATATTAATGTTGTCAACCATGATTTGGAAGCTGGGGGGGTTGGAGGATGAAAGAAAGAAAGAAAAACTTTTGTATCCCATTTCCTTGAATATTCATGGCAATTTCAATAAAATAATAAAAAGATTGTTAATCTGCATAAAGAAAAACTGTAAGAATGCAGAACATAGAATATTAATGTTGTCAACCATGATTTGGAAGCTGGGGGGGTTGGAGGATGAAAGAAAGAAAGAAAAACTTTTGTATCACATTTCCTTGAACATTCATACAAATTTCAATAAAATAATAAAAAGATTGTTAATCTGCATAAAGAAAAACTGTAAGAATGCAGAAGATAGAATATTAATGTTGTCAACCATGATTTAGAGGCTGGGGGGGTGGGGGATAAAAGAAAGAGAGAAAAACTGTTGTTTCCCATTTCCTAAAACATTCATGAAATTTCAATAAAATAATGAAAAGATTGTTAATCTGCATAAAGAAAAAGAGTAAGAAGGCCGAAGATAGAATATTAAATTGTCAACCATGATTTGGAAGCTCGGGGGGGTGGGGGATAAAAGAAAGAAAGAAAAAGTGTTGTAGCCTATTTCCTTGAACATTCATGGAAATTTCAATAAAATAATAAAAGATTGTTAATCTGCATAAACAAAAAGAGTAAGAATGCAGAAGATAGAATATTAATGTTGTCAACCATGATTTGGAAGCTGGGGGAGGTGGGGGATAAAAGAAAGAAAGAGAAACTGTTGTGTCCCATTTCCTTGAACATTCATGGATATTTGAATAAAATAATAAAAAGACTGTTAATCTGCATAAAGAAAAAGTGTAAGAATGCAGAAGTTAGAATATTAATGTTTTCAACCATGATTTGGAAGCTGGGGGGGTTGGGGGATGAAAGAAAGAAAGAAAAACTGTTGTATCCCATTTCCTTGAACATTCATGGAAATTTCAATAAAATAATAAAAAGATTGTTAATCTGCATAAAGAAAAAGTGTAAGAATGCAGAAGATAGTATATTAATGTTGTCAACCTCGATTTGGAAGATGGGGGGGGTGGGGGATAAGAGAAAGAAAGAAAAAATGTTGTATTCCATTTCCTGGAACATTCATAGAAATTTCAATAAAATAATAAAAAGATTGTTAGTCTGCATAAAGAAAAAGTGTAAGAATGCAGAAGATAGAATATTAATGTTGTCAACCATGATTTGGAAGATGGGGGGGTGGGGGATAAAAGAAAGAATGAAAAACTGTTGTATCACATTTCCATGAACATTCATGGACATTTCAATAAAATAATAAAAAGATTGTTAATCAGCAAAAAGAAAAAGAATAAGAATGCAGAAGATAGCATATTAATGTTGTCAACCATGATTTGGAAGCTGGCGGTGGTGGGGGATAAAAGAAAGAAAGAAAAACTGTTGTATTCCATTTCCTTGAACATTCATGGAAATTTCAATAAAATAATAAAAAGATTGTTAATCTGCATAAAGAAAAAGTGTAAGAATGCAGAAGATAGAATATTAATGTTGTCAACCATGATTTGGAAGCTGGGGCACGTGTGTGATAAAAGAAGAAAGAGAAACTGTTCTATCCCATTTCCTTGAACATTCATGGAAAATTAAATAAAATAATAAAAATTGTTAAACTGCATAAAGAAAAAGAGTAAGAATGCAGAAGATAGGATATTAATGTTGTCAACCATGATTTGGAAGCTAGGGGCGGTGGGGGTAAAAGAAAGAAAGAAAAACTGTTGTATCCCATTTCCTTGAACATTCATGGAAATTTGAATAAAACAATAAAAATAGTGTTAATCTGCATAAAGAAAAAGAGTAAGAATGCAGAAGATCGAATATTAATGTTTTCAACCATGATTTGGAAGCTGGGGTGGTTGGAGGATAAAGAAAGAAAGAAAAACTTTGTTATACCATTTCCTTGAACATTCATGGAAAGTTCAATAAAATAATAAAAAGATTGTTAATCTCCATAAAGAAAAAGAGTAAGAATGCAGAAGATAGAATATTAAAGTTGTCAACGATGATTTGGAAGCTGGGGGGTTGTGGGGGATAAAAGAAAGAAAGAAAAACAGTTGTATCCCATTTCCTTGAACATTCATGGAAATTTCAATAAAATAATAAAAAGATTGTTAACCTGCATAAAGTAAAAGTGTAAGAATGCAGAAGATTGAATATTAATGTTGTCAACCATGATTTGGAAGGTGGGGTGTTGTGGGGGATAAAAGAAAGAAAGAAAAGCTGTTGTATGCCATTTCCTTGAACATTCATGGAAATTTCAATAAAATAATAAAAAGATTGTTAGTCTGCACAAAGAAAAAGTGTAAGAATGCAGAAGATAGAATATGAATGCTGTGAACCATGATTTTGTAGCTGGCGGTGGTGGGGGATAAAAGAAAGAAAGAAAAACTGTTGTATCCCATTTCCTTGAACATTCATGGAAAGTTCAATAAAATAATAAAAAGATTGTTAATCTGCATAAAGAAAAAGAGTAAGAATGCAGAAGATAGAATATTAATGTTGTCAACGATGATTGGGAAGCTTGGGGGTGGGGGGAAAAAGAAAGAAAGAGAAACTGTTGTATCCCATTTCCTTGAACATTCATGGCAATTTTAATAAAATAATAAAAAGATTGTTAATCTGCATAAAGAAAAAGAGTACGAATGCAGAAGATAGAATATTAATGTTGTCAAACATGATTTGGAACCTGGGGGGCGTGGGTGATAAGAGAAGAAAGAAAAATTGTTGTATCCCATTACATTGAACATTCATGGAAATTTCAATAAAATAATAAAAAGGTTGTTAATCTGCATAAAGAAAAAGAGTGAGAATGCAGAAGATAGAATATTAATGTTGTCAACCATGATTTGGAAGCTGGGGTCGGTGGGGAATAAAAGAAAGAAAGAAAAACTGTTGTATCCCACTTACTTGAACATTCATGGAAAGTTCAATAAAATAATAAAAAGATTGTTAATCTGCATAAAGTAAAAGAGTAAGAATGCAGGACATAGAATATTAATGTTGTCAAGCATTATTTGGAAGGTGGCGGGGGTGGTGGATAAAATAAAGAAAGAAAAAGTGTTGTAGCCCATTTCCTTGAACATTCATGGAAGTTACAATAAAATAATAAAAAGATTGTTAATCTGCTTAAAGAAAGATTAAGAATGCTGAAGATAGAATATTAATGTTGTCATGCATGATTTGGAAGGTGGCGGGGGTGGTGGATAAAAGAAAGAAAGAAAAACTGTTGTATCCCATTTCCTTGAACATTCATGGAAATTTCAATAAAATAATAAGAGATTGTTAATCTGCATAAGAAAAAGAGTAAGAATGCAGGAGATAGAATGTTAATGTTGTCAACCATGATTTGGAAGCTGGCGGGGGTTGGGGAAAAAAGAAAGAAAGAAAAACTGTTGTATCCCATTTCCTTAAACATTCATGGAAATTTCAATACAAAAATAAAAAGATTGTTAATCTGCATAAAGAAAAAGAGTAAGAATGTAGAAGATAGAATATTAATGTTGTCAACCATGATTTGGAAGCTGGGGGGGTGGGGGATAAAAGAAAGAATGAAAAACTGTTGTATCACATTTCCATGAACATTCATGGACATTTGAATAAAATAATAAAAAGATTGTTAATCAGCATAAAGAAAAAGAATAAGAATGCAGAAGATAGAATATTAATGTTGTCAACCATGATTTGGAAGCTGGCGGGGGTGGGGGATAAAAGAAAGAAAGAAAAACTGTTGTATCCCATTTTCTTGAACTTTCATGGAAATTTCAATAAAATAATAAAAAGATTGTTATTTGCATAAAGAAAAAGTGTAAGAATGCAGAACATAGAATATTAATGTTGTCAACCATGATTTGGAAGCTGGGGCGCGTGTGTGATAAAAGAAGAAAGAGAAACTGTTGTATCCCATTTCCTTGAACATTCATGGAAAATTAAATAAAATAATAAAAATTGTTAATCTGCATAAAGAAAAAGAGTAAGAATGCAGAAGATAGGATATTAATGTTGTCAACCATGATTTGGAAGCTAGGGGCGGTGGGGGATAAAAGAAAGAAAGAAAAACTGTTGTAGACCATTTCCTTGAACATTCATGGAAATTTGAATAAAACAATAAAAAGACTGTTAATCTGCATAAAGAAAAAGAGTAAGAATGCAGAAGATAGAATATTAATGTTGTCAAGCATGATTTGGAAGCTGGGGGTTTGGGGGGATAAAAGAAAGAAAGAAAAACTGTTGTATCCCATTTCCTTGAACATTAATGGAAATTTCAATAAAATAATAAAAAGATTGTAAATCTGCATAAAGAAAAAGAGTAAGAATGCAGAAGATATAATGTTAATGTTGTCAACCATGATTTGGAACCTGGGGTGGGGAATGGGGGATAAAAGAAAGAAAGAAAAACTGTTTTATCCCATTTCCTTGAACATTCATGAAAATTTCAGTTAAAAAAATAAAAAGATTGTTATTCTGCATAAAGAAAAAGAGTAAGAATGCAGAAGATAGAATATTAATGTTTTCACCGATGATTTGGAAGCTGGGTGGGTGGGGGGAAAAAGAAAGAAAGAGAAACAGTTGTATCCCATTTCCTTGAACATTCATGGAAATTTCAATAAAATAATAAAAAGATAGTTAATCTGCATAAAGAAAAAGAGTAAGAATGCAGAAGATAGAATATTAATCTTGTCAACCATGATTTGGAAGCTTGGGGGGGGGATAAAAGAAAGAAAGAAAAATTTTTGTATCCCATTTCCTTGAACATTCATGAAATTTCAATAAAATAATGAAAAGATTGTTAATCTGCATAAAGAAAAAGAGTAAGAAGGCAGAAGAAAGAATATTATATTGTCAACCATGATTTGGAAGCTGGGGGGGGTGGGGGATAAAAGAAAGAAAGAAAAACTGTTGTATCCCATTTCCTTGAACAGTCATGGAAATTTCAATAAAATGATAAAAAGGTTGTTAATCTGCATAAAGAAAAAGAGTGAGAATGCAGAAGATAGAATATTAATGTTGTCAACCATGATTTGGAAGCTGGGGCCGGTGGGGGATAAAAGAAAGAAAGAAAAACTCTTGTATCCCACTTACTTGAACATTCATGGAAAGTTCAATAAAATAATAAAAAGATTGTTAATCTGCATAAAGAAAAAGAGTAAGAATGCAGGACATAGAATATTAATGTTGTCAAGCAGTATTTGGAAGGTGGCGGGGGTGGTGGATAAAATAAAGAAAGAAAAAGTGTTGTAGCCCATTTCCTTGAACATTCATGGAAGTTACAATAAAATAATAAAAAGATTGTTAATGTGCATAAAGAAAGATTAAGAATGCAGAAGATAGAATATTAATGTTGTCAACCATGATTTGGAAGCTGGGGGGTGTTGGGGGATAAAAGAAAGAAAGAAAAACTGTTGCATCCCATTTCCTCGAACATTCATGGAAAGTTCAATAAAATAATAAAAAGATTGTTAATCTGCATAAAGAAAAAGTGTAAGAATGCAGAAGATAGTATATTAATGTTGTCAACCTCGATTTGGAAGCTGGGGGGGTGGGGGATAAAAGAAAGAAAGAAAAAATGTTGTATCACATTTCCTTGAACATTCATACAAATTTCAATAAAATAATAAAAAGATTGTTAGTCTGCAGAAAGAAAAAGTGTAAGAATGCAGAAGATAGAATATTAATGTTGTCAACCATGATTTGGGAGCTGGGGTGGTGGGGGATAACAGAAAGAGAGAAAAACTCTGGTATCACATTTCCTTGAACATTCATGGAAATTTCAATAAAATAATAAAAAGATTGTTAATCCGCATAAAGAAAAAGAGTAAGTATGCAGAAGATAGAATATTAATGTTGTCAAACAGGATTTGGAAACTGGGGGGCGTGGGTGATAAGAGAAGAAAGAAAAATTGTTGTATCCCATTACATTGAACCTTCATGGAAATTTCAATAAAATAATAAAAAGGTTGTTAATCTGCATAAAGAAAGATTAAGAATGCAGAAGATAGAATATTAATGTTGTCAACCATGATTTGGAAGCTGGGGGGTGTTGGGGGATAAAAGAAAGAAAGAAAAACTGTTGTATCCCATTTCCTTGAACATTCATGGAAAGTTCAATAAAATAATAAAAAGATTGTAAATCTGCATAAAGAAAAAGTGTAAGAATGCAGAAGATAGAATGTTAATGTTGTCAACCATGATTTGGAACCTGGGGGGGGGGAATGGGGGATAAAAGAAAGAAAGAAAAACTGTTTTATCCCATTTCCTTGAACATTCATGAAAATTTCAGTTAAAAAAATAAAAAGATTGTTATTCTGCATAAAGAAAAAGAGTAAGAATGCAGAAGATAGAATATGAATGTTGTCACCGATGATTTGAAAGCTGGGTGGGTGGGGGGAAAAAGAAAGAAAGAGAAACAGTTGTATCCCATTTCCTTGAACATTCATGGAAATTTCAATAAAATAATAAAAAGATAGTTAATCTGCATAAAGAAAAAGAGTAAGAATGCAGAAGATAGAATATTAATCTTGTCAACCATGATTTGGAAGCTTGGGGGGGTGGGGGATAAAAGAAAGAAAGAGAAATTTTTGTATCCCATTTCCTTGAACATTCATGAAATTTCAATAAAATAATGAAAAGATTGTTAATCTGCATAAAGAAAAAGAGTAAGAATGCAGAAGATAGAATATTAATGTTGTCAACCATGATTTGGAAGTTGGGGGGGTTGGAGGATGAAAGAAAGAAAGAAAAACTTTTGTATCACATTTCCTTGAATATTCATGGAAATTTCAATAAAATAATAAAAAGATTGTTAATCTGCATAAAGAAAAACTGTAAGAATGCAGAAGATAGAATATTAATGTTGTCAACCATGATATGGAAGCTGGGGGTGTTGGAGGATGAAAGAAAGAAAGAAAAACTTTTGTATCACATTTCCTTGAACATTCATACAAATTTCAATAAAATAATAAAAAGATTGTTAATCTGCATAAAGAAAAACTGTAAGAATGCAGAAGATAGAATATTAATGTTGTCAACCATGATTTAGAGATTGGGGGGGTGGGGGATAAAAGAAAGAAAGAAAAACTGTTGTATCCCATTTCCTTGAACATTCATGAAATTTCAATAAAATAATGAAAAGATTGTTAATCTGCATAAAGAAAAAGAGTAAGAAGGCCGAAGATAGAATATTAAATTGTCAACCATGCTTTGGAAGCTGGGGGGGGTGGGGGATAAAAGAAAGAAAGAAAAACTGTTGTATCCCATTTCCTTGAACATTCATGGATATTTCAATAAAATAATAAGAGATTGTTAATCTGCATAAACAAAAAGAGTAAGAATGCAGAAGATAGAATATTAATGTTGTCAACCATGATTTCGAAGCTGGGGGCGGTGGGGGATAAAAGAAAGAAAGAAAAACTGTTGTGTCCCATTTCCTTGAACATTCATGGAAATTACAATAAAATAATAAAAGACTGTTAATCTGCATAAAGAAAAAGTGTAAGAATGCAGAAGATAGAATATTAATGTTTTCAACCATGATTTGGAAGCTGGGGGGGTTGGGTGATGAAAGAAAGAAAGAAAAACTGTTGTATCCCATTTCCTTGAACATTCATGGAAATTTCAATAAAATAATAAATAGATTGTTAATCTGCATAAAGAAAAAGTGTAAGAATGCAGAAGATAGTATATTAATGTTGTCAACCATGATTTGGAAGGTGGGGTGTTGTGGGGGATAAAAGAAAGAAAGAAAAACTGTTGTATGCCATTTCCTTGAACATTCAAGGAAATTTCAATAAAATAATAAAAGATTGTTAATCTGCATAAAGAAAAGCAGTAATAATGCAGAAGATAGAATATTAATGTTGTCAATCATGATTTGGAAGCTGGGGGGGTTGGGGGATGAAAGAAAGAAAGAAAAAGTGTTGTAGCCTATTTCCTTGAACATTCATGGAAATTTCAATAAAATAATAAAAAGATTGATAATCTGCATAAAGTAAAAGGGTAAGAATGCAGAAGATTGAATATTAATGTTGTCAACCATGATTTGGAAGGTGGGGTGTTGTGGGGGATAAAAGAAAGAAAGAAAAACTGTTGTATGCCATTTCCTTGAACATTCAAGGAAATTTCAGTAAAATAATAAAAGATTGTTAATCTGCATAAAGAAAAACAGTAAGAATGCAGAAGATAGAATATTAATGTTGTCAACCATGATTTAGAGGCTGGGGGGGGTGGGGGATAAAAGAAAGAAAGAAAAACTGTTGTATCCCATTTCCTTGAACATTCATGAAATTTCAATAAAATAATGAAAAGATTGTTAATCTGCATAAAGAAAAAGAGTAAGAAGGCCGAAGATAGAATATTAAATTGTCAACCATGATTTGGAAGCTGGGGGGGTGGGGGATAAAAGAAAGAAAGAAAAACTGTTGTGTCCCATTTCCTTGAACATTCATGGAAATTTGAATAAAATAATAAAAAGACTGTTAATCTGCATAAAGAAAGATTAAGAATGCAGAATATAGAATATTAATGTTGTCAACCATGATTTGGAAGCTGGGGGGTGTTGGGGGATTAAAGAAAGAAAGAAAAACTGTTGTATCCCATTTCCTTGAACATTCATGTAAAGTTCAATAAAATAATAAAAAGATTGTTAATCTGCATAAAGAAAAAGAGTAAGAATGCAGAAGATAGAATATTAATGTTGTCAAACATGATTTGGAAGCTGGGGGTTGTGGGGGATAAAAGAAAGAAAGAAAAACTGTTGTATCCCATTTCCTTGAACATTCATGGCAATTTCAATAAAATAATAATAAGATTGTTAATCTGCATAAAGAAAAAGAGTAAGAATTCAGAAGATAGAATATTAATGTTGTCAACCATGATTTGGAAGCTGGCGGGGGTGATGGATAAAAGAAAGAAAGAAAAACTGTTGTATCCCATTTCCTTGAACATTCATGGAAATTTCAATAAAATAATAAAAAGTTTGTTAATCTGCATAAAGAAAAAGAGTAAGAATGCAGAAGATAGAATATTAATGTTTTCAACCATGATTTGGAAGCTGGGGGGGTTGGGGGATGAAAGAAAGAAAGAAAAACTGTTGTATCCCATTTCCTTGAACATTCATGGAAATTTCAATAAAATAATAAAAAGATTGTTAATCTGCATAAAGAAAAAGAGTAAGAAGGCCGAAGATAGAATATTAAATTGTCAACCATGATTTGGAAGCTGGGGGGGTGGGGGATAAAAGAAAGAAAGAAAAACTGTTGTATGCCATTTCCTTGAACATTCAAGGAAATTTCAGTAAAATAATAAAAGATTGTTAATCTGCATAAAGAAAAACAGTAAGAATGCAGAAGATAGAATATTAATGTTGTCAACCATGATTTAGAGGCTGGGGGGGGTGGGGGATAAAAGAAAGAAAGAAAAACTGTTGTATCCCATTTCCTTGAACATTCATGAAATTTCAATAAAATAATGAAAAGATTGTTAATCTGCATAAAGAAAAAGAGTAAGAAGGCCGAAGATAGAATATTAAATTGTCAACCATGATTTGGAAGCTGGGGGGGTGGGGGATAAAAGAAAGAAAGAAAAACTGTTGTGTCCCATTTCCTTGAACATTCATGGAAATTTGAATAAAATAATAAAAAGACTGTTAATCTGCATAAAGAAAGATTAAGAATGCAGAATATAGAATATTAATGTTGTCAACCATGATTTGGAAGCTGGGGGGTGTTGGGGGATTAAAGAAAGAAAGAAAAACTGTTGTATCCCATTTCCTTGAACATTCATGTAAAGTTCAATAAAATAATAAAAAGATTGTTAATCTGCATAAAGAAAAAGAGTAAGAATGCAGAAGATAGAATATTAATGTTGTCAAACATGATTTGGAAGCTGGGGGTTGTGGGGGATAAAAGAAAGAAAGAAAAACTGTTGTATCCCATTTCCTTGAACATTCATGGCAATTTCAATAAAATAATAATAAGATTGTTAATCTGCATAAAGAAAAAGAGTAAGAATGCAGAAGATAGAATATTAATGTTGTCAACCATGATTTGGAAGCTGGCGGGGGTGATGGATAAAAGAAAGAAAGAAAAACTGTTGTATCCCATTTCCTTGAACATTCATGGAAATTTCAATAAAATAATAAAAAGTTTGTTAATCTGCATAAAGAAAAAGTGTAAGAATGCAGAAGATAGAATATTAATGTTTTCAACCATGATTTGGAAGCTGGGGGGGTTGGGGGATGAAAGAAAGAAAGAAAAACTGTTGTATCCCATTTCCTTGAACATTCATGGAAATTTCAATAAAATAATAAAAAGATTGTTAATCTGCATAAAGAAAAAGTGTAAGAATGCAGAAGATAGTATATTAATGTTGTCAACCATGATTTGGAAGGTGGGGTGTTGTGGGGGATAAAAGAAAGAAAGAAAAACTGTTGTATGCCATTTCCTTGAACATTCAAGGAAATTTCAGTAAAATAATAAAAGATTGTTAATCTGCATAAAGAAAAACAGTAAGAATGCAGAAGATAGAATATTAATGTTGTCAACCATGATTTAGAGGCTGGGGGGGGTGGGGGATAAAAGAAAGAAAGAAAAACTGTTGTATCCCATTTCCTTGAACATTCATGAAATTTCAATAAAATAATGAAAAGATTGTTAATCTGCATAAAGAAAAAGAGTAAGAAGGCCGAAGATAGAATATTAAATTGTCAACCATGATTTGGAAGCTGGGGGGGTGGGGGATAAAAGAAAGAAAGAAAAACTGTTGTGTCCCATTTCCTTGAACATTCATGGAAATTTGAATAAAATAATAAAAAGACTGTTAATCTGCATAAAGAAAGATTAAGAATGCAGAATATAGAATATTAATGTTGTCAACCATGATTTGGAAGCTGGGGGGTGTTGGGGGATTAAAGAAAGAAAGAAAAACTGTTGTATCCCATTTCCTTGAACATTCATGTAAAGTTCAATAAAATAATAAAAAGATTGTTAATCTGCATAAAGAAAAAGAGTAAGAATGCAGAAGATAGAATATTAATGTTGTCAAACATGATTTGGAAGCTGGGGGTTGTGGGGGATAAAAGAAAGAAAGAAAAACTGTTGTATCCCATTTCCTTGAACATTCATGGCAATTTCAATAAAATAATAATAAGATTGTTAATCTGCATAAAGAAAAAGAGTAAGAATGCAGAAGATAGAATATTAATGTTGTCAACCATGATTTGGAAGCTGGCGGGGGTGATGGATAAAAGAAAGAAAGAAAAACTGTTGTATCCCATTTCCTTGAACATTCATGGAAATTTCAATAAAATAATAAAAAGTTTGTTAATCTGCATAAAGAAAAAGTGTAAGAATGCAGAAGATAGAATATTAATGTTTTCAACCATGATTTGGAAGCTGGGGGGGTTGGGGGATGAAAGAAAGAAAGAAAAACTGTTGTATCCCATTTCCTTGAACATTCATGGAAATTTCAATAAAATAATAAAAAGATTGTTAATCTGCATAAAGAAAAAGTGTAAGAATGCAGAAGATAGTATATTAATGTTGTCAACCATGATTTGGAAGGTGGGGTGTTGTGGGGGATAAAAGAAAGAAAGAAAAACTGTTGTATGCCATTTCCTTGAACATTCAAGGAAATTTCAGTAAAATAATAAAAGATTGTTAATCTGCATAAAGAAAAGCAGTAATAATGCAGAAGATAGAATATTAATGTTGTCAATCATGATTTGGAAGCTGGGGGGGTTGGGGGATGAAAGAAAGAAAGAAAAAGTGTTGTAGCCTATTTCCTTGAACATTCATGGAAATTTCAATAAAATAATAAAAAGATTGATAATCTGCATAAAGTAAAAGGGTAAGAATGCAGAAGATTGAATATTAATGTTGTCAACCATGATTTGGAAGGTGGGGTGTTGTGGGGGATAAAAGAAAGAAAGAAAAACTGTTGTATGCCATTTCCTTGAACATTCAAGGAAATTTCAGTAAAATAATAAAAGATTGTTAATCTGCATAAAGAAAAACAGTAAGAATGCAGAAGATAGAATATTAATGTTGTCAACCATGATTTAGAGGCTGGGGGGGGTGGGGGATAAAAGAAAGAAAGAAAAACTGTTGTATCCCATTTCCTTGAACATTCATGAAATTTCAATAAAATAATGAAAAGATTGTTAATCTGCATAAAGAAAAAGAGTAAGAAGGCCGAAGATAGAATATTAAATTGTCAACCATGATTTGGAAGCTGGGGGGGTGGGGGATAAAAGAAAGAAAGAAAAACTGTTGTGTCCCATTTCCTTGAACATTCATGGAAATTTGAATAAAATAATAAAAAGACTGTTAATCTGCATAAAGAAAGATTAAGAATGCAGAATATAGAATATTAATGTTGTCAACCATGATTTGGAAGCTGGGGGGTGTTGGGGGATTAAAGAAAGAAAGAAAAACTGTTGTATCCCATTTCCTTGAACATTCATGTAAAGTTCAATAAAATAATAAAAAGATTGTTAATCTGCATAAAGAAAAAGAGTAAGAATGCAGAAGATAGAATATTAATGTTGTCAAACATGATTTGGAAGCTGGGGGTTGTGGGGGATAAAAGAAAGAAAGAAAAACTGTTGTATCCCATTTCCTTGAACATTCATGGCAATTTCAATAAAATAATAATAAGATTGTTAATCTGCATAAAGAAAAAGAGTAAGAATGCAGAAGATAGAATATTAATGTTGTCAACCATGATTTGGAAGCTGGCGGGGGTGATGGATAAAAGAAAGAAAGAAAAACTGTTGTATCCCATTTCCTTGAACATTCATGGAAATTTCAATAAAATAATAAAAAGTTTGTTAATCTGCATAAAGAAAAAGAGTAAGAATGCAGAAGATTGAATATTAATGTTGTCAACGATGATTTGGAAGCTGGGGGGTTGTGGGGGATAAAAGAAAGAAAGAAAAACTGTTGTATGCCATTTCCTTGAACATTCAAGGAAATTTCAATAAAATAATAAAAGATTGTTAATCTGCATAAAGAAAAACAGTAAGAATGCAGAAGATAGAATATTAATGTTGTCAACCATGATTTGGAAGCTAGGGGCGGTGTGGGATAAAAGAAAGAAAGAAAAACTGTTGTATCCCATTTCCTTGAACATTCATGGAAATTTGAATAAAAGAATAAAAAGAGTGTTAATCTGCATAAAGAAAAAGTGTAAGAATGCAGAAGATAGTATATTAATGTTGTCAAACTCGATTTGGAAGCTGGAGTGGTGGGGGATAAAAGAAAGAAAGAAAAAATGTTGTATCACATTTCCTTGAACATTCATACAAATTTCAATAAAATAATAAAAAGATTGTTAGTCTGCACAAAGAAAAAGTGTAAGAATGCAGAAGATAGAATATGAATGCTGTGAACCATGATTTTGTAGCTGGCGGTGGTGGGGGATAAAAGAAAGAAAGAAAAACTGTTGTTTCCCATTTCCTTGAACATTCATGGAAAGTTCAATAAAATAATAAAAAGATTGTTAATCTGCATAAAGAAAAAGAGTAAGAATGCAGAAGATAGAATATTAATGTTGTCAACGATGATTGGGAAGCTTGGGGGGTGGGGGGAAAAAGAAAGAAAGAGAAACTGTTGTATCCCATTTCCTTTAACATTCATGGAAATTTCAATAAAATAATAAAAAGATTGTTAATCTGCATAAAGAAAAAGAGTAAGAAGGCCGAAGATAGAATATTAAATTGTCAACCATGATTTGGAAGCTGGGGGGGTGGGGGATAAAAGAAAGAAAGAAAAACTGTTGTATCCCATTTCCTTGAACATTCATGGATATTTCAATAAAATAATAAAAGATTGTTAATCTGCATAAACAAAAAGAGTAAGAATGCAGAAGATAGAATATTAATGTTGTCAACCATGATTTCGAAGCTGGGGGCGGTGGGCGATAAAAGAAAGAAAGAAAAACTGTTGTATCCCATTTCCTTGAACATTCATGTAAAGTTCAATAAAATAATAAAAAGATTGTTAATCTGCATAAAGAAAAAGAGTAAGAATGCAGAAGATAGAATATTAATGTTGTCAAACATGATTTGGAAGCTGGGGGTTGTGGGGGATAAAAGAAAGAAAGAAAAACTGTTGTATCCCATTTCCTTGAACATTCATGGCAATTTCAATAAAATAATAATAAGATTGTTAATCTGCATAAAGAAAAAGAGTAAGAATGCAGAAGATAGAATATTAATGTTGTCAACCATGATTTGGAAGCTGGCGGGGGTGATGGATAAAAGAAAGAAAGAAAAACTGTTGTATCCCATTTCCTTGAACATTCATGGAAATTTCAATAAAATAATAAAAAGATTGTTAATCTGCATAAAGAAAAAGAGTAAGAATGCAGAAGATTGAATATTAATGTTGTCAACGATGATTTGGAAGCTGGGGTGTTGTGGGGGATAAAAGGAAGAAAGAAAAACTGTTGTATGCCATTTCCTTGAACATTCAAGGAAATTTCAATAAAATAATAAAAGATTGTTAATCTGCATAAAGAAAAACAGTAAGAATGCAGAAGATAGAATATTAATGTTGTCAACCATGATTTGGAAGCTAGGGGCGGTGTGGGATAAAAGAAAGAAAGAAAAACTGTTGTATCCCATTTCCTTGAACATTCATGGAAATTTGAATAAAAGAATAAAAAGAGTGTTAATCTGCATAAAGAAAAAGAGTAAGAATGCAGAAGATAGAATATTAATGTTTTCAACCATGATTTGGAAGCTAGGGGGGTTGGAGGATGAAAGAAAGAAGGAAAAACTTTTGTATCCCATTTCCTTCAACTTTCATGGAAATTTCAATAAAATAATAAAAAGATTGTTAATCTGCATAAAGAAAAAGTGTAAGAATGCAGAAGATAGTATATTAATGTTGTCAACCTCGATTTGGAAGCTGGAGTGGTGGGGGATAAAAGAAAGAAAGAAAAAATGTTGTATCACATTTCCTTGAACATTCATACAAATTTCAATAAAATAATAAAAAGATTGTTAGTCTGCATAAAGAAAAAGAGTAAGAATGCAGAAGATAGAATATTAATGTTGTCAACGATGATTGGGAAGCTTGGGGGGTGGGGGGAAAAAGAAAGAAAGAGAAATTGTTGTATCCCATTTCCTTTAACATTCATGGAAATTTCAATAAAATAATAAAAAGATTGTTAATCTGCATAAAGAAAAAGAGTACGAATGCAGAAGATAGAATATTAATGTTGTCAAACATGATTTGGAACCTGGGGTGCGTGGGTGATAAGAGAAGAAAGAAAAATTGTTGTATCCCATTACATTGAACATTCATGGAAATTTCAATAAAATAATAAAAAGGTTGTTAATCTGCATAAAGAAAAAGAGTGAGAATGCAGAAGATAGAATATTAATGTTGTCAACCATGATTTGGAAGCTGGGGGCAGTGGGGGATAAAAGAAAGAAAGAAGAACTGTTGTATCCCACTTATTTGAACATTCATGGAAAGTTCAATAAAATAATAATAAGATTGTTAATCTGCATAAAGAAAAAGAGTAAGAATGCAGGGCATAGAATATTAATGTTGTCAAGCATTATTTGGAAGGTGGCGGGTGTGGTGGATAAAATAAAGAAAGAAAAAGTGTTGTAGCCCATTTCTTTGAACATTCATGGAAGTTACAATAAAATAATAAAAAGATTGTTAATCTGCGTAAAGAAAGATTAAGAATGCAGAAGTTAGAATATTAATGTTGTCAACCATGATTTGGAAGCTGGTGGGTGTTGGGGGATAAAAGAAAGAAAGAAAAACTGTTGTGTCCCATTTCCTCGAACATTCATGGAAAGTTCAATAAAATAATAAAAAGATTGTTAATCTGCATAAAGAAAAAGAGTAAGAATGCAGGACATAGCATATCAATGTTGTCAAGCATTATTTGGAAGGTGGCGGGGGTGGTGGAAAAATAAAGAAAGAAAAAGTGTTGTAGCCCATTTCCTTGAACATTCATGGAAGTTACAATAAAATAATAAAAAGATTGTTAATCTGCATAAAGAAAGATTAAGAATGCAGAAGATAGAATATTAATGTTGTCAACCATGATTTGGAAGCTGGGGGGTGTTGGGGGATAAAAGAAAGAAAGAAAAACTGTTCTATCCCATTTCCTCGAACATTCATGGAAAGTTCAATAAAATAATAAAAAGATTGTTAATCTGCATAAAGAAAAAGTGTAAGAATGCAGAAGATAGAATATTAATGTTGTCAAGCATGATTTGGAAGCAGTCGGGGGTGGTGGATAAAAGAAAGAAAGAAAAACTGTTGTATCCCATTTCCTTGAACATTCATGGAAATTTCAATAAAATAATAAAAGATTGTTAATCTGCATAAAGAAAAAGAGTAAGAATGCAGGAGATAGAATGTTAATGTTGTCAACCATGATTTGGAAGCTGGCGGGGGTGGGGGAAAAAAGAAAGAAAGAAAAACTGTTGTATCCCATTTCCTTAAACATTCATGGAAATTTCAATACAATAATAAAAAGATTGTTAATCTGCATAAAGAAAAAGAGTAAGAATGCAGAAGATAGAATATTAATGTTGTCAACCATGATTTGGAAGCTGGGGGGTTGGAGGATGAAAGAAAGAAAGAAAAACTGTTGTATCCCATTTCCTTGAACATTCATGGAAATTTCAATAAAATAATAAAAAGATTGTTAATCTGCATAAAGAAAAAGAGTAAGAAGGCCGAAGATAGAATATTAAATTGTCAACCATGATTTGGAAGCTGGGGGGGTGGGGGATAAAAGAAAGAAAGAAAAACTGTTGTATGCCATTTCCTTGAACATTCAAGGAAATTTCAGTAAAATAATAAAAGATTGTTAATCTGCATAAAGAAAAACAGTAAGAATGCAGAAGATAGAATATTAATGTTGTCAACCATGATTTAGAGGCTGGGGGGGGTGGGGGATAAAAGAAAGAAAGAAAAACTGTTGTATCCCATTTCCTTGAACATTCATGAAATTTCAATAAAATAATGAAAAGATTGTTAATCTGCATAAAGAAAAAGAGTAAGAAGGCCGAAGATAGAATATTAAATTGTCAACCATGATTTGGAAGCTGGGGGGGTGGGGGATAAAAGAAAGAAAGAAAAACTGTTGTGTCCCATTTCCTTGAACATTCATGGAAATTTGAATAAAATAATAAAAAGACTGTTAATCTGCATAAAGAAAGATTAAGAATGCAGAATATAGAATATTAATGTTGTCAACCATGATTTGGAAGCTGGGGGGTGTTGGGGGATTAAAGAAAGAAAGAAAAACTGTTGTATCCCATTTCCTTGAACATTCATGTAAAGTTCAATAAAATAATAAAAAGATTGTTAATCTGCATAAAGAAAAAGAGTAAGAATGCAGAAGATAGAATATTAATGTTGTCAAACATGATTTGGAAGCTGGGGGTTGTGGGGGATAAAAGAAAGAAAGAAAAACTGTTGTATCCCATTTCCTTGAACATTCATGGCAATTTCAATAAAATAATAATAAGATTGTTAATCTGCATAAAGAAAAAGAGTAAGAATGCAGAAGATAGAATATTAATGTTGTCAACCATGATTTGGAAGCTGGCGGGGGTGATGGATAAAAGAAAGAAAGAAAAACTGTTGTATCCCATTTCCTTGAACATTCATGGAAATTTCAATAAAATAATAAAAAGTTTGTTAATCTGCATAAAGAAAAAGTGTAAGAATGCAGAAGATAGAATATTAATGTTTTCAACCATGATTTGGAAGCTGGGGGGGTTGGGGGATGAAAGAAAGAAAGAAAAACTGTTGTATCCCATTTCCTTGAACATTCATGGAAATTTCAATAAAATAATAAAAAGATTGTTAATCTGCATAAAGAAAAAGTGTAAGAATGCAGAAGATAGTATATTAATGTTGTCAACCATGATTTGGAAGGTGGGGTGTTGTGGGGGATAAAAGAAAGAAAGAAAAACTGTTGTATGCCATTTCCTTGAACATTCAAGGAAATTTCAGTAAAATAATAAAAGATTGTTAATCTGCATAAAGAAAAACAGTAAGAATGCAGAAGATAGAATATTAATGTTGTCAACCATGATTTAGAGGCTGGGGGGGGTGGGGGATAAAAGAAAGAAAGAAAAACTGTTGTATCCCATTTCCTTGAACATTCATGAAATTTCAATAAAATAATGAAAAGATTGTTAATCTGCATAAAGAAAAAGAGTAA
Source organism: Cynocephalus volans (assembly GCF_027409185.1). Lineage (NCBI taxonomy): Eukaryota > Metazoa > Chordata > Mammalia > Dermoptera > Cynocephalidae > Cynocephalus > Cynocephalus volans. The sequence continues at coordinate 820,722 of NC_084463.1, forward strand.
GAAGGCCGAAGATAGAATATTAAATTGTCAACCATGATTTGGAAGCTGGGGGGGTGGGGGATAAAAGAAAGAAAGAAAAACTGTTGTGTCCCATTTCCTTGAACATTCATGGAAATTTGAATAAAATAATAAAAAGACTGTTAATCTGCATAAAGAAAGATTAAGAATGCAGAATATAGAATATTAATGTTGTCAACCATGATTTGGAAGCTGGGGGGTGTTGGGGGATTAAAGAAAGAAAGAAAAACTGTTGTATCCCATTTCCTTGAACATTCATGTAAAGTTCAATAAAATAATAAAAAGATTGTTAATCTGCATAAAGAAAAAGAGTAAGAATGCAGAAGATAGAATATTAATGTTGTCCAACATGATTTGGAAGCTGGGGGTTGTGGGGGATAAAAGAAAGAAAGAAAAACTGTTGTATCCCATTTCCTTGAACATTCATGGCAATTTCAATAAAATAATAATAAGATTGTTAATCTGCATAAAGAAAAAGAGTAAGAATGCAGAAGATAGAATATTAATGTTGTCAACCATGATTTGGAAGCTGGCGGGGGTGATGGATAAAAGAAAGAAAGAAAAACTGTTGTATCCCATTTCCTTGAACATTCATGGAAATTTCAATAAAATAATAAAAAGTTTGTTAATCTGCATAAAGAAAAAGTGTAAGAATGCAGAAGATAGAATATTAATGTTTTCAACCATGATTTGGAAGCTGGGGGGGTTGGGGGATGAAAGAAAGAAAGAAAAACTGTTGTATCCCATTTCCTTGAACATTCATGGAAATTTCAATAAAATAATAAAAAGATTGTTAATCTGCATAAAGAAAAAGTGTAAGAATGCAGAAGATAGTATATTAATGTTGTCAACCATGATTTGGAAGGTGGGGTGTTGTGGGGGATAAAAGAAAGAAAGAAAAACTGTTGTATGCCATTTCCTTGAACATTCAAGGAAATTTCAGTAAAATAATAAAAGATTGTTAATCTGCATAAAGAAAAGCAGTAATAATGCAGAAGATAGAATATTAATGTTGTCAATCATGATTTGGAAGCTGGGGGGGTTGGGGGATGAAAGAAAGAAAGAAAAAGTGTTGTAGCCTATTTCCTTGAACATTCATGGAAATTTCAATAAAATAATAAAAAGATTGATAATCTGCATAAAGTAAAAGGGTAAGAATGCAGAAGATTGAATATTAATGTTGTCAACCATGATTTGGAAGGTGGGGTGTTGTGGGGGATAAAAGAAAGAAAGAAAAACTGTTGTATGCCATTTCCTTGAACATTCAAGGAAATTTCAGTAAAATAATAAAAGATTGTTAATCTGCATAAAGAAAAACAGTAAGAATGCAGAAGATAGAATATTAATGTTGTCAACCATGATTTAGAGGCTGGGGGGGGTGGGGGATAAAAGAAAGAAAGAAAAACTGTTGTATCCCATTTCCTTGAACATTCATGAAATTTCAATAAAATAATGAAAAGATTGTTAATCTGCATAAAGAAAAAGAGTAAGAAGGCCGAAGATAGAATATTAAATTGTCAACCATGATTTGGAAGCTGGGGGGGTGGGGGATAAAAGAAAGAAAGAAAAACTGTTGTGTCCCATTTCCTTGAACATTCATGGAAATTTGAATAAAATAATAAAAAGACTGTTAATCTGCATAAAGAAAGATTAAGAATGCAGAATATAGAATATTAATGTTGTCAACCATGATTTGGAAGCTGGGGGGTGTTGGGGGATTAAAGAAAGAAAGAAAAACTGTTGTATCCCATTTCCTTGAACATTCATGTAAAGTTCAATAAAATAATAAAAAGATTGTTAATCTGCATAAAGAAAAAGAGTAAGAATGCAGAAGATAGAATATTAATGTTGTCAAACATGATTTGGAAGCTGGGGGTTGTGGGGGATAAAAGAAAGAAAGAAAAACTGTTGTATCCCATTTCCTTGAACATTCATGGCAATTTCAATAAAATAATAATAAGATTGTTAATCTGCATAAAGAAAAAGAGTAAGAATGCAGAAGATAGAATATTAATGTTGTCAACCATGATTTGGAAGCTGGCGGGGGTGATGGATAAAAGAAAGAAAGAAAAACTGTTGTATCCCATTTCCTTGAACATTCATGGAAATTTCAATAAAATAATAAAAAGTTTGTTAATCTGCATAAAGAAAAAGAGTAAGAATGCAGAAGATTGAATATTAATGTTGTCAACGATGATTTGGAAGCTGGGGGGTTGTGGGGGATAAAAGAAAGAAAGAAAAACTGTTGTATGCCATTTCCTTGAACATTCAAGGAAATTTCAATAAAATAATAAAAGATTGTTAATCTGCATAAAGAAAAACAGTAAGAATGCAGAAGATAGAATATTAATGTTGTCAACCATGATTTGGAAGCTAGGGGCGGTGTGGGATAAAAGAAAGAAAGAAAAACTGTTGTATCCCATTTCCTTGAACATTCATGGAAATTTGAATAAAAGAATAAAAAGAGTGTTAATCTGCATAAAGAAAAAGTGTAAGAATGCAGAAGATAGTATATTAATGTTGTCAAACTCGATTTGGAAGCTGGAGTGGTGGGGGATAAAAGAAAGAAAGAAAAAATGTTGTATCACATTTCCTTGAACATTCATACAAATTTCAATAAAATAATAAAAAGATTGTTAGTCTGCACAAAGAAAAAGTGTAAGAATGCAGAAGATAGAATATGAATGCTGTGAACCATGATTTTGTAGCTGGCGGTGGTGGGGGATAAAAGAAAGAAAGAAAAACTGTTGTTTCCCATTTCCTTGAACATTCATGGAAAGTTCAATAAAATAATAAAAAGATTGTTAATCTGCATAAAGAAAAAGAGTAAGAATGCAGAAGATAGAATATTAATGTTGTCAACGATGATTGGGAAGCTTGGGGGGTGGGGGGAAAAAGAAAGAAAGAGAAACTGTTGTATCCCATTTCCTTTAACATTCATGGAAATTTCAATAAAATAATAAAAAGATTGTTAATCTGCATAAAGAAAAAGAGTAAGAAGGCCGAAGATAGAATATTAAATTGTCAACCATGATTTGGAAGCTGGGGGGGTGGGGGATAAAAGAAAGAAAGAAAAACTGTTGTATCCCATTTCCTTGAACATTCATGGATATTTCAATAAAATAATAAAAGATTGTTAATCTGCATAAACAAAAAGAGTAAGAATGCAGAAGATAGAATATTAATGTTGTCAACCATGATTTCGAAGCTGGGGGCGGTGGGCGATAAAAGAAAGAAAGAAAAACTGTTGTATCCCATTTCCTTGAACATTCATGTAAAGTTCAATAAAATAATAAAAAGATTGTTAATCTGCATAAAGAAAAAGAGTAAGAATGCAGAAGATAGAATATTAATGTTGTCAAACATGATTTGGAAGCTGGGGGTTGTGGGGGATAAAAGAAAGAAAGAAAAACTGTTGTATCCCATTTCCTTGAACATTCATGGCAATTTCAATAAAATAATAATAAGATTGTTAATCTGCATAAAGAAAAAGAGTAAGAATGCAGAAGATAGAATATTAATGTTGTCAACCATGATTTGGAAGCTGGCGGGGGTGATGGATAAAAGAAAGAAAGAAAAACTGTTGTATCCCATTTCCTTGAACATTCATGGAAATTTCAATAAAATAATAAAAAGATTGTTAATCTGCATAAAGAAAAAGAGTAAGAATGCAGAAGATTGAATATTAATGTTGTCAACGATGATTTGGAAGCTGGGGTGTTGTGGGGGATAAAAGGAAGAAAGAAAAACTGTTGTATGCCATTTCCTTGAACATTCAAGGAAATTTCAATAAAATAATAAAAGATTGTTAATCTGCATAAAGAAAAACAGTAAGAATGCAGAAGATAGAATATTAATGTTGTCAACCATGATTTGGAAGCTAGGGGCGGTGTGGGATAAAAGAAAGAAAGAAAAACTGTTGTATCCCATTTCCTTGAACATTCATGGAAATTTGAATAAAAGAATAAAAAGAGTGTTAATCTGCATAAAGAAAAAGAGTAAGAATGCAGAAGATAGAATATTAATGTTTTCAACCATGATTTGGAAGCTAGGGGGGTTGGAGGATGAAAGAAAGAAGGAAAAACTTTTGTATCCCATTTCCTTCAACTTTCATGGAAATTTCAATAAAATAATAAAAAGATTGTTAATCTGCATAAAGAAAAAGTGTAAGAATGCAGAAGATAGTATATTAATGTTGTCAACCTCGATTTGGAAGCTGGAGTGGTGGGGGATAAAAGAAAGAAAGAAAAAATGTTGTATCACATTTCCTTGAACATTCATACAAATTTCAATAAAATAATAAAAAGATTGTTAGTCTGCATAAAGAAAAAGAGTAAGAATGCAGAAGATAGAATATTAATGTTGTCAACGATGATTGGGAAGCTTGGGGGGTGGGGGGGAAAAGAAAGAAAGAGAAATTGTTGTATCCCATTTCCTTTAACATTCATGGAAATTTCAATAAAATAATAAAAAGATTGTTAATCTGCATAAAGAAAAAGAGTACGAATGCAGAAGATAGAATATTAATGTTGTCAAACATGATTTGGAACCTGGGGTGCGTGGGTGATAAGAGAAGAAAGAAAAATTGTTGTATCCCATTACATTGAACATTCATGGAAATTTCAATAAAATAATAAAAAGGTTGTTAATCTGCATAAAGAAAAAGAGTGAGAATGCAGAAGATAGAATATTAATGTTGTCAACCATGATTTGGAAGCTGGGGGCAGTGGGGGATAAAAGAAAGAAAGAAGAACTGTTGTATCCCACTTATTTGAACATTCATGGAAAGTTCAATAAAATAATAATAAGATTGTTAATCTGCATAAAGAAAAAGAGTAAGAATGCAGGGCATAGAATATTAATGTTGTCAAGCATTATTTGGAAGGTGGCGGGTGTGGTGGATAAAATAAAGAAAGAAAAAGTGTTGTAGCCCATTTCTTTGAACATTCATGGAAGTTACAATAAAATAATAAAAAGATTGTTAATCTGCTTAAAGAAAGATTAAGAATGCAGAAGTTAGAATATTAATGTTGTCAACCATGATTTGGAAGCTGGTGGGTGTTGGGGGATAAAAGAAAGAAAGAAAAACTGTTGTGTCCCATTTCCTCGAACATTCATGGAAAGTTCAATAAAATAATAAAAAGATTGTTAATCTGCATAAAGAAAAAGAGTAAGAATGCAGGACATAGCATATCAATGTTGTCAAGCATTATTTGGAAGGTGGCGGGGGTGGTGGAAAAATAAAGAAAGAAAAAGTGTTGTAGCCCATTTCCTTGAACATTCATGGAAGTTACAATAAAATAATAAAAAGATTGTTAATCTGCATAAAGAAAGATTAAGAATGCAGAAGATAGAATATTAATGTTGTCAACCATGATTTGGAAGCTGGGGGGTGTTGGGGGATAAAAGAAAGAAAGAAAAACTGTTCTATCCCATTTCCTCGAACATTCATGGAAAGTTCAATAAAATAATAAAAAGATTGTTAATCTGCATAAAGAAAAAGTGTAAGAATGCAGAAGATAGAATATTAATGTTGTCAAGCATGATTTGGAAGCAGTCGGGGGTGGTGGATAAAAGAAAGAAAGAAAAACTGTTGTATCCCATTTCCTTGAACATTCATGGAAATTTCAATAAAATAATAAAAGATTGTTAATCTGCATAAAGAAAAAGAGTAAGAATGCAGGAGATAGAATGTTAATGTTGTCAACCATGATTTGGAAGCTGGCGGGGGTGGGGGAAAAAAGAAAGAAAGAAAAACTGTTGTATCCCATTTCCTTAAACATTCATGGAAATTTCAATACAATAATAAAAAGATTGTTAATCTGCATAAAGAAAAAGAGTAAGAATGCAGAAGATAGAATATTAATGTTGTCAACCATGATTTGGAAGCTGGGGGGTTGGAGGATGAAAGAAAGAAAGAAAAACTTTTGTATCCCATTTCCTTAAACATTCATGGAAATTTCAATAAAATAATAAAAAGATTGTTAACCTGCATAAAGTAAAAGTGTAAGAATGCAGAAGATTGAACATTAATGTTGTCAACCATGATTTGGAAGGTGGGGTGTTGTGGGGGATAAAAGAAAGAAAGAAAAACTGTTGTATCCCATTTCCTTGAACATTCAAGGAAATTTCAATGAAATAATAAAAGATTGTTAATCTGCATAAAGAAAAACAGTAAGAATGCAGAAGATAGAATATTAATGTTGTCAACCATGATTTAGAGGCTGGGGGGGGTGGGGGATAAAAGAAAGAAAGAAAAACTGTTGTATCCCATTTCCTTGAACATTCATGAAATTTCAATAATATAATGAAAAGATTGTTAATCTGCATAAAGAAAAAGAGTAAGAAGGCCGAAGATAGAATATTAAATTGTCAACCACGATTTGGAAGCTGGGGGGGTGGGGGATAAAAGAAAGAAAGAAAAACTGTTGTATCCCATTTCCTTGAACATTCATGGATATTTCAATAAAATAATAAAAGATTGTTAATCTGCATAAACAAAAAGAGTAAGAATGCAGAAGATAGAATATTAATGTTGTCAAACATGATTTGGAAGCTGGGGGTTGTGGGGGATAAAAGAAAGAAAGAAAAACTGTTGTATCCCATTTCCTTGAACATTCATGGCAATTTCAATAAAATAATTATAAGATTGTTAATCTGCATAAAGAAAAAGAGTAAGAATGCAGAAGATAGAATATTAATGTTGTCAACGATGATTTGGAAGCTGGCGGGGGTGATGGATAAAAGAAAGAAAGAAAAACTGTTGTATCCCATTTCCTTGAACATTCATGGAAATTTCAATAAAATAATAAAAAGATTGTTAATCTGCATAAAGAAAAAGAGTAAGAATGCAGAAGATTGAATATTAATGTTGTCAACCATGATTTGGAAGGTGGGGTGTTGTGGGGGATAAAAGAAAGAAAGAAAAACTGTTGTATGCCATTTCCTTGAACATTCAAGGAAATTTCAATAAAATAATAAAAGATTGTTAATCTGCATAAAGAAAAACAGTAAGAATGCAGAAGATAGAATATTAATGTTGTCAACCATGATTTGGATGCTGGGGGCGGTGGGGGATAAAAGAAAGAAAGAAAAACTGTTGTATCCCACTTACTTGAACATTCATGGAAAGTTCAATAAAATAATAAAAAGATTGTTAATCTGCATAAAGAAAAAGAGTAAGAATGCAGGACATAGAATATTAATGTTGTCAAGCATTAATTGGAAGGTGGCGGGGGTGGTGGATAAAATAAAGAAAGAAAAAGTGTTGTAGCCCATTTCTTTGAACATTCATGGAAGTTACAATAAAATAATAAAAAGATTGTAAATCTGCATAAAGAAAGATTAAGAATGCAGAAGATAGAATATTAATATTGTCAACCATGATTTGGAAGCTCGGGGGTGTTGGGGGATAAAAGAAAGAAAGAAAAACTGTTGTGTCCCATTTCCCCGAACATTCATGGAAAGTTCAATAAAATAATAAAAAGATTGTTAATCTGCATAAAGAAAAATTGTAAGAATGCAGAAGATAGAATATTAATGTTGTCAAGCATGATTTGGAAGCAGGCGGGGGTGGTGGATAAAAGAAAGAAAGAAAAACTGTTGTATCCCATTTCCTTGAACATTCATGGAAATTTCAATAAAATAATAAAAGATTGTTCATCTGCATAAAGAAAAAGAGTAAGAATGCAGGAGATAGAATGTTAATGTTGTCAACCATGATTTGGAAGCCGGCGGGGGTGGGGGAAAAAAGAAAGAAAGAAAAACTGTTGTATCCCATTTCCTTAAACATTCATGGAAATTTCAATACTATAATAAAAAGATTGTTAATCTGCATAAAGAAAAAGAGTAAGAATGCAGAAGATAGAATATCAATGTTGTCAACCATGATTTGGAAGCTGGGGGGGTGGGAGGATGAAAGAAAGAAAGAAAAACTTTTGTATCCCATTTCCTTGAATATTCATGGAAATTTCTATAAAATAATAAAAAGATTGTTAATCTGCATAAAGAAAAACTGTCAGAATGCAGAAGATAGAATATTAATGTTGTCAACCATGATTTGGAAGCTGGGGGGGTTGGAGGATGAAAGAAAGAAAGAAAAACTTTTGTATCACATTTCCTTGAACATTCATACAAATTTCAATAAAATAATAAAAAGATTGTTAATCTGCATAAAGAAAAACTGTAAGAATCCAGAAGATAGAATATTAATGTTGTCAACCATGATTTAGAGGCTGGGGGGGTGGGCGATAAAAGAAAGAAAGAAAAACTGTTGTATCCCATTTCCTTGAACATTCATGAAATTTCAATAAAATAATGAAAAGATTGTTAATCTGCATAAAGAAAAAGAGTAAGAAGGCCGAAGATAGAATATTAAATTGTCAATCATAATTTGGAAGCTGGGGGGGGGTAGGGGATAAAAGAAAGAAAGAAAAACTGTTGTATCCCATTTCCTTGAACATTCATGGATATTTCAATAAAATAATAAAAGATTGTTAATCTGCATAAACAAAAAGAGTAAGAATGCAGAAGATAGAATATTAATGTTGTCAACCATGATTTCGAAGCTGGAGGCGGTGGGGGATAAAAGAAAGAAACAAAAACTGTTGTGTCCCATTTCCTTGAACATTCATGGAAATTTGAATAAAATAATAAAAAGACTGTTAATCTGCATAAAGAAAAAGTGTAAGAATGCAGAAGATAGAATATTAATGTTTTCAACCATGATTTGGAAGTTGGGCGGGTTGGGGGATGAAAGAAAGAAAGAAAAACTGTTGTATCCCATTTCCTTGAACATTCATGGAAATTTCAATAAAATAATAAAAAGTTTGTTAATCTGCATAAAGAAAAAGAGTAAGAATGCAGAAGATTGAATATTAATGTTGTCAACGATGATTTGGAAGCTGGGGGGTTGTGGGGGATAAAAGAAAGAAAGAAAAACTGTTGTATGCCATTTCCTTGAACATTCAAGGAAATTTCAATAAAATAATAAAAGATTGTTAATCTGCATAAAGAAAAACAGTAAGAATGCAGAAGATAGAATTTTAATGTTGTCAACCATGATTTGGAAGCTAGGGGCGGTGTGGGATAAAAGAAAGAAAGAAAAACTGTTGTATCCCATTTCCTTGAACATTCATGGAAATTTGAATAAAAGAATAAAAAGAGTGTTAATCTGCATAAAGAAAAAGTGTAAGAATGCAGAAGATAGTATATTAATGTTGTCAAACTCGATTTGGAAGCTGGAGTGGTGGGGGATAAAAGAAAGAAAGAAAAAATGTTGTATCACATTTCCTTGAACATTCATACAAATTTCAATAAAATAATAAAAAGATTGTTAGTCTGCACAAAGAAAAAGTGTAAGAATGCAGAAGATAGAATATGAATGCTGTGAACCATGATTTTGTAGCTGGCGGTGGTGGGGGATAAAAGAAAGAAAGAAAAACTGTTGTTTCCCATTTCCTTGAACATTCATGGAAAGTTCAATAAAATAATAAAAAGATTGTTAATCTGCATAAAGAAAAAGAGTAAGAATGCAGAAGATAGAATATTAATGTTGTCAACGATGATTGGGAAGCTTGGGGGGTGGGGGGAAAAAGAAAGAAAGAGAAACTGTTGTATCCCATTTCCTTTAACATTCATGGAAATTTCAATAAAATAATAAAAAGATTGTTAATCTGCATAAAGAAAAAGAGTAAGAAGGCCGAAGATAGAATATTAAATTGTCAACCATGATTTGGAAGCTGGGGGGGTGGGGGATAAAAGAAAGAAAGAAAAACTGTTGTATCCCATTTCCTTGAACATTCATGGATATTTCAATAAAATAATAAAAGATTGTTAATCTGCATAAACAAAAAGAGTAAGAATGCAGAAGATAGAATATTAATGTTGTCAACCATGATTTCGAAGCTGGGGGCGGTGGGCGATAAAAGAAAGAAAGAAAAACTGTTGTATCCCATTTCCTTGAACATTCATGTAAAGTTCAATAAAATAATAAAAAGATTGTTAATCTGCATAAAGAAAAAGAGTAAGAATGCAGAAGATAGAATATTAATGTTGTCAAACATGATTTGGAAGCTGGGGGTTGTGGGGGATAAAAGAAAGAAAGAAAAACTGTTGTATCCCATTTCCTTGAACATTCATGGCAATTTCAATAAAATAATAATAAGATTGTTAATCTGCATAAAGAAAAAGAGTAAGAATGCAGAAGATAGAATATTAATGTTGTCAACCATGATTTGGAAGCTGGCGGGGGTGATGGATAAAAGAAAGAAAGAAAAACTGTTGTATCCCATTTCCTTGAACATTCATGGAAATTTCAATAAAATAATAAAAAGATTGTTAATCTGCATAAAGAAAAAGAGTAAGAATGCAGAAGATTGAATATTAATGTTGTCAACGATGATTTGGAAGCTGGGGTGTTGTGGGGGATAAAAGGAAGAAAGAAAAACTGTTGTATGCCATTTCCTTGAACATTCAAGGAAATTTCAATAAAATAATAAAAGATTGTTAATCTGCATAAAGAAAAACAGTAAGAATGCAGAAGATAGAATATTAATGTTGTCAACCATGATTTGGAAGCTAGGGGCGGTGTGGGATAAAAGAAAGAAAGAAAAACTGTTGTATCCCATTTCCTTGAACATTCATGGAAATTTGAATAAAAGAATAAAAAGAGTGTTAATCTGCATAAAGAAAAAGAGTAAGAATGCAGAAGATAGAATATTAATGTTTTCAACCATGATTTGGAAGCTAGGGGGGTTGGAGGATGAAAGAAAGAAGGAAAAACTTTTGTATCCCATTTCCTTCAACTTTCATGGAAATTTCAATAAAATAATAAAAAGATTGTTAATCTGCATAAAGAAAAAGTGTAAGAATGCAGAAGATAGTATATTAATGTTGTCAACCTCGATTTGGAAGCTGGAGTGGTGGGGGATAAAAGAAAGAAAGAAAAAATGTTGTATCACATTTCCTTGAACATTCATACAAATTTCAATAAAATAATAAAAAGATTGTTAGTCTGCATAAAGAAAAAGAGTAAGAATGCAGAAGATAGAATATTAATGTTGTCAACGATGATTGGGAAGCTTGGGGGGTGGGGGGAAAAAGAAAGAAAGAGAAATTGTTGTATCCCATTTCCTTTAACATTCATGGAAATTTCAATAAAATAATAAAAAGATTGTTAATCTGCATAAAGAAAAAGAGTACGAATGCAGAAGATAGAATATTAATGTTGTCAAACATGATTTGGAACCTGGGGTGCGTGGGTGATAAGAGAAGAAAGAAAAATTGTTGTATCCCATTACATTGAACATTCATGGAAATTTCAATAAAATAATAAAAAGGTTGTTAATCTGCATAAAGAAAAAGAGTGAGAATGCAGAAGATAGAATATTAATGTTGTCAACCATGATTTGGAAGCTGGGGGCAGTGGGGGATAAAAGAAAGAAAGAAGAACTGTTGTATCCCACTTATTTGAACATTCATGGAAAGTTCAATAAAATAATAATAAGATTGTTAATCTGCATAAAGAAAAAGAGTAAGAATGCAGGGCATAGAATATTAATGTTGTCAAGCATTATTTGGAAGGTGGCGGGTGTGGTGGATAAAATAAAGAAAGAAAAAGTGTTGTAGCCCATTTCTTTGAACATTCATGGAAGTTACAATAAAATAATAAAAAGATTGTTAATCTGCGTAAAGAAAGATTAAGAATGCAGAAGTTAGAATATTAATGTTGTCAACCATGATTTGGAAGCTGGTGGGTGTTGGGGGATAAAAGAAAGAAAGAAAAACTGTTGTGTCCCATTTCCTCGAACATTCATGGAAAGTTCAATAAAATAATAAAAAGATTGTTAATCTGCATAAAGAAAAAGAGTAAGAATGCAGGACATAGCATATCAATGTTGTCAAGCATTATTTGGAAGGTGGCGGGGGTGGTGGAAAAATAAAGAAAGAAAAAGTGTTGTAGCCCATTTCCTTGAACATTCATGGAAGTTACAATAAAATAATAAAAAGATTGTTAATCTGCATAAAGAAAGATTAAGAATGCAGAAGATAGAATATTAATGTTGTCAACCATGATTTGGAAGCTGGGGGGTGTTGGGGGATAAAAGAAAGAAAGAAAAACTGTTCTATCCCATTTCCTCGAACATTCATGGAAAGTTCAATAAAATAATAAAAAGATTGTTAATCTGCATAAAGAAAAAGTGTAAGAATGCAGAAGATAGAATATTAATGTTGTCAAGCATGATTTGGAAGCAGTCGGGGGTGGTGGATAAAAGAAAGAAAGAAAAACTGTTGTATCCCATTTCCTTGAACATTCATGGAAATTTCAATAAAATAATAAAAGATTGTTAATCTGCATAAAGAAAAAGAGTAAGAATGCAGGAGATAGAATGTTAATGTTGTCAACCATGATTTGGAAGCTGGCGGGGGTGGGGGAAAAAAGAAAGAAAGAAAAACTGTTGTATCCCATTTCCTTAAACATTCATGGAAATTTCAATACAATAATAAAAAGATTGTTAATCTGCATAAAGAAAAAGTGTAAGAATGCAGAAGATAGAATATTAATGTTGTCAAACATGATTTGGAAGCTGGGGGTTGTGGGGGATAAAAGAAAGAAAGAAAAACTGTTGTATCCCATTTCCTTGAACATTCATGGCAATTTCAATAAAATAATAATAAGATTGTTAATCTGCATAAAGAAAAAGAGTAAGAATGCAGAAGATAGAATATTAATGTTGTCAACCATGATTTGGAAGCTGGCGGGGGTGATGGATAAAAGAAAGAAAGAAAAACTGTTGTATCCCATTTCCTTGAACATTCATGGAAATTTCAATAAAATAATAAAAAGTTTGTTAATCTGCATAAAGAAAAAGTGTAAGAATGCAGAAGATAGAATATTAATGTTTTCAACCATGATTTGGAAGCTGGGGGGGTTGGGGGATGAAAGAAAGAAAGAAAAACTGTTGTATCCCATTTCCTTGAACATTCATGGAAATTTCAATAAAATAATAAAAAGATTGTTAATCTGCATAAAGAAAAAGTGTAAGAATGCAGAAGATAGTATATTAATGTTGTCAACCATGATTTGGAAGGTGGGGTGTTGTGGGGGATAAAAGAAAGAAAGAAAAACTGTTGTATGCCATTTCCTTGAACATTCAAGGAAATTTCAGTAAAATAATAAAAGATTGTTAATCTGCATAAAGAAAAACAGTAAGAATGCAGAAGATAGAATATTAATGTTGTCAACCATGATTTAGAGGCTGGGGGGGGTGGGGGATAAAAGAAAGAAAGAAAAACTGTTGTATCCCATTTCCTTGAACATTCATGAAATTTCAATAAAATAATGAAAAGATTGTTAATCTGCATAAAGAAAAAGAGTAAGAAGGCCGAAGATAGAATATTAAATTGTCAACCATGATTTGGAAGCTGGGGGGGTGGGGGATAAAAGAAAGAAAGAAAAACTGTTGTGTCCCATTTCCTTGAACATTCATGGAAATTTGAATAAAATAATAAAAAGACTGTTAATCTGCATAAAGAAAGATTAAGAATGCAGAATATAGAATATTAATGTTGTCAACCATGATTTGGAAGCTGGGGGGTGTTGGGGGATTAAAGAAAGAAAGAAAAACTGTTGTATCCCATTTCCTTGAACATTCATGTAAAGTTCAATAAAATAATAAAAAGATTGTTAATCTGCATAAAGAAAAAGAGTAAGAATGCAGAAGATAGAATATTAATGTTGTCAAACATGATTTGGAAGCTGGGGGTTGTGGGGGATAAAAGAAAGAAAGAAAAACTGTTGTATCCCATTTCCTTGAACATTCATGGCAATTTCAATAAAATAATAATAAGATTGTTAATCTGCATAAAGAAAAAGAGTAAGAATGCAGAAGATAGAATATTAATGTTGTCAACCATGATTTGGAAGCTGGCGGGGGTGATGGATAAAAGAAAGAAAGAAAAACTGTTGTATCCCATTTCCTTGAACATTCATGGAAATTTCAATAAAATAATAAAAAGTTTGTTAATCTGCATAAAGAAAAAGTGTAAGAATGCAGAAGATAGAATATTAATGTTTTCAACCATGATTTGGAAGCTGGGGGGGTTGGGGGATGAAAGAAAGAAAGAAAAACTGTTGTATCCCATTTCCTTGAACATTCATGGAAATTTCAATAAAATAATAAAAAGATTGTTAATCTGCATAAAGAAAAAGTGTAAGAATGCAGAAGATAGTATATTAATGTTGTCAACCATGATTTGGAAGGTGGGGTGTTGTGGGGGATAAAAGAAAGAAAGAAAAACTGTTGTATGCCATTTCCTTGAACATTCAAGGAAATTTCAGTAAAATAATAAAAGATTGTTAATCTGCATAAAGAAAAGCAGTAATAATGCAGAAGATAGAATATTAATGTTGTCAATCATGATTTGGAAGCTGGGGGGGTTGGGGGATGAAAGAAAGAAAGAAAAAGTGTTGTAGCCTATTTCCTTGAACATTCATGGAAATTTCAATAAAATAATAAAAAGATTGATAATCTGCATAAAGTAAAAGGGTAAGAATGCAGAAGATTGAATATTAATGTTGTCAACCATGATTTGGAAGGTGGGGTGTTGTGGGGGATAAAAGAAAGAAAGAAAAACTGTTGTATGCCATTTCCTTGAACATTCAAGGAAATTTCAGTAAAATAATAAAAGATTGTTAATCTGCATAAAGAAAAACAGTAAGAATGCAGAAGATAGAATATTAATGTTGTCAACCATGATTTAGAGGCTGGGGGGGGTGGGGGATAAAAGAAAGAAAGAAAAACTGTTGTATCCCATTTCCTTGAACATTCATGAAATTTCAATAAAATAATGAAAAGATTGTTAATCTGCATAAAGAAAAAGAGTAAGAAGGCCGAAGATAGAATATTAAATTGTCAACCATGATTTGGAAGCTGGGGGGGTGGGGGATAAAAGAAAGAAAGAAAAACTGTTGTGTCCCATTTCCTTGAACATTCATGGAAATTTGAATAAAATAATAAAAAGACTGTTAATCTGCATAAAGAAAGATTAAGAATGCAGAATATAGAATATTAATGTTGTCAACCATGATTTGGAAGCTGGGGGGTGTTGGGGGATTAAAGAAAGAAAGAAAAACTGTTGTATCCCATTTCCTTGAACATTCATGTAAAGTTCAATAAAATAATAATAAGATTGTTAATCTGCATAAAGAAAAAGAGTAAGAATGCAGGGCATAGAATATTAATGTTGTCAAGCATTATTTGGAAGGTGGCGGGTGTGGTGGATAAAATAAAGAAAGAAAAAGTGTTGTAGCCCATTTCTTTGAACATTCATGGAAGTTACAATAAAATAATAAAAAGATTGTTAATCTGCTTAAAGAAAGATTAAGAATGCAGAAGTTAGAATATTAATGTTGTCAACCATGATTTGGAAGCTGGTGGGTGTTGGGGGATAAAAGAAAGAAAGAAAAACTGTTGTGTCCCATTTCCTCGAACATTCATGGAAAGTTCAATAAAATAATAAAAAGATTGTTAATCTGCATAAAGAAAAAGAGTAAGAATGCAGGACATAGCATATCAATGTTGTCAAGCATTATTTGGAAGGTGGCGGGGGTGGTGGAAAAATAAAGAAAGAAAAAGTGTTGTAGCCCATTTCCTTGAACATTCATG
Source organism: Cynocephalus volans (assembly GCF_027409185.1). Lineage (NCBI taxonomy): Eukaryota > Metazoa > Chordata > Mammalia > Dermoptera > Cynocephalidae > Cynocephalus > Cynocephalus volans. Next base: position 836,408 of record NC_084463.1, read on the forward strand.
GAAGTTACAATAAAATAATAAAAAGATTGTTAATCTGCATAAAGAAAGATTAAGAATGCAGAAGATAGAATATTAATGTTGTCAACCATGATTTGGAAGCTGGGGGGTGTTGGGGGATAAAAGAAAGAAAGAAAAACTGTTCTATCCCATTTCCTCGAACATTCATGGAAAGTTCAATAAAATAATAAAAAGATTGTTAATCTGCATAAAGAAAAAGTGTAAGAATGCAGAAGATAGAATATTAATGTTGTCAAGCATGATTTGGAAGCAGTCGGGGGTGGTGGATAAAAGAAAGAAAGAAAAACTGTTGTATCCCATTTCCTTGAACATTCATGGAAATTTCAATAAAATAATAAAAGATTGTTAATCTGCATAAAGAAAAAGAGTAAGAATGCAGGAGATAGAATGTTAATGTTGTCAACCATGATTTGGAAGCTGGCGGGGGTGGGGGAAAAAAGAAAGAAAGAAAAACTGTTGTATCCCATTTCCTTAAACATTCATGGAAATTTCAATACAATAATAAAAAGATTGTTAATCTGCATAAAGAAAAAGAGTAAGAATGCAGAAGATAGAATATTAATGTTGTCAACCATGATTTGGAAGCTGGGGGGTTGGAGGATGAAAGAAAGAAAGAAAAACTTTTGTATCCCATTTCCTTAAACATTCATGGAAATTTCAATAAAATAATAAAAAGATTGTTAACCTGCATAAAGTAAAAGTGTAAGAATGCAGAAGATTGAACATTAATGTTGTCAACCATGATTTGGAAGGTGGGGTGTTGTGGGGGATAAAAGAAAGAAAGAAAAACTGTTGTATCCCATTTCCTTGAACATTCAAGGAAATTTCAATGAAATAATAAAAGATTGTTAATCTGCATAAAGAAAAACAGTAAGAATGCAGAAGATAGAATATTAATGTTGTCAACCATGATTTAGAGGCTGGGGGGGGTGGGGGATAAAAGAAAGAAAGAAAAACTGTTGTATCCCATTTCCTTGAACATTCATGAAATTTCAATAATATAATGAAAAGATTGTTAATCTGCATAAAGAAAAAGAGTAAGAAGGCCGAAGATAGAATATTAAATTGTCAACCACGATTTGGAAGCTGGGGGGGTGGGGGATAAAAGAAAGAAAGAAAAACTGTTGTATCCCATTTCCTTGAACATTCATGGATATTTCAATAAAATAATAAAAGATTGTTAATCTGCATAAACAAAAAGAGTAAGAATGCAGAAGATAGAATATTAATGTTGTCAAACATGATTTGGAAGCTGGGGGTTGTGGGGGATAAAAGAAAGAAAGAAAAACTGTTGTATCCCATTTCCTTGAACATTCATGGCAATTTCAATAAAATAATTATAAGATTGTTAATCTGCATAAAGAAAAAGAGTAAGAATGCAGAAGATAGAATATTAATGTTGTCAACGATGATTTGGAAGCTGGCGGGGGTGATGGATAAAAGAAAGAAAGAAAAACTGTTGTATCCCATTTCCTTGAACATTCATGGAAATTTCAATAAAATAATAAAAAGATTGTTAATCTGCATAAAGAAAAAGAGTAAGAATGCAGAAGATTGAATATTAATGTTGTCAACCATGATTTGGAAGGTGGGGTGTTGTGGGGGATAAAAGAAAGAAAGAAAAACTGTTGTATGCCATTTCCTTGAACATTCAAGGAAATTTCAATAAAATAATAAAAGATTGTTAATCTGCATAAAGAAAAACAGTAAGAATGCAGAAGATAGAATATTAATGTTGTCAACCATGATTTGGATGCTGGGGGCGGTGGGGGATAAAAGAAAGAAAGAAAAACTGTTGTATCCCACTTACTTGAACATTCATGGAAAGTTCAATAAAATAATAAAAAGATTGTTAATCTGCATAAAGAAAAAGAGTAAGAATGCAGGACATAGAATATTAATGTTGTCAAGCATTATTTGGAAGGTGGCGGGGGTGGTGGATAAAATAAAGAAAGAAAAAGTGTTGTAGCCCATTTCTTTGAACATTCATGGAAGTTACAATAAAATAATAAAAAGATTGTAAATCTGCATAAAGAAAGATTAAGAATGCAGAAGATAGAATATTAATATTGTCAACCATGATTTGGAAGCTCGGGGGTGTTGGGGGATAAAAGAAAGAAAGAAAAACTGTTGTGTCCCATTTCCCCGAACATTCATGGAAAGTTCAATAAAATAATAAAAAGATTGTTAATCTGCATAAAGAAAAATTGTAAGAATGCAGAAGATAGAATATTAATGTTGTCAAGCATGATTTGGAAGCAGGCGGGGGTGGTGGATAAAAGAAAGAAAGAAAAACTGTTGTATCCCATTTCCTTGAACATTCATGGAAATTTCAATAAAATAATAAAAGATTGTTCATCTGCATAAAGAAAAAGAGTAAGAATGCAGGAGATAGAATGTTAATGTTGTCAACCATGATTTGGAAGCCGGCGGGGGTGGGGGAAAAAAGAAAGAAAGAAAAACTGTTGTATCCCATTTCCTTAAACATTCATGGAAATTTCAATACTATAATAAAAAGATTGTTAATCTGCATAAAGAAAAAGAGTAAGAATGCAGAAGATAGAATATCAATGTTGTCAACCATGATTTGGAAGCTGGGGGGGTGGGAGGATGAAAGAAAGAAAGAAAAACTTTTGTATCCCATTTCCTTGAATATTCATGGAAATTTCTATAAAATAATAAAAAGATTGTTAATCTGCATAAAGAAAAACTGTCAGAATGCAGAAGATAGAATATTAATGTTGTCAACCATGATTTGGAAGCTGGGGGGGTTGGAGGATGAAAGAAAGAAAGAAAAACTTTTGTATCACATTTCCTTGAACATTCATACAAATTTCAATAAAATAATAAAAAGATTGTTAATCTGCATAAAGAAAAACTGTAAGAATCCAGAAGATAGAATATTAATGTTGTCAACCATGATTTAGAGGCTGGGGGGGTGGGCGATAAAAGAAAGAAAGAAAAACTGTTGTATCCCATTTCCTTGAACATTCATGAAATTTCAATAAAATAATGAAAAGATTGTTAATCTGCATAAAGAAAAAGAGTAAGAAGGCCGAAGATAGAATATTAAATTGTCAATCATAATTTGGAAGCTGGGGGGGGGTAGGGGATAAAAGAAAGAAAGAAAAACTGTTGTATCCCATTTCCTTGAACATTCATGGATATTTCAATAAAATAATAAAAGATTGTTAATCTGCATAAACAAAAAGAGTAAGAATGCAGAAGATAGAATATTAATGTTGTCAACCATGATTTCGAAGCTGGAGGCGGTGGGGGATAAAAGAAAGAAACAAAAACTGTTGTGTCCCATTTCCTTGAACATTCATGGAAATTTGAATAAAATAATAAAAAGACTGTTAATCTGCATAAAGAAAAAGTGTAAGAATGCAGAAGATAGAATATTAATGTTTTCAACCATGATTTGGAAGTTGGGCGGGTTGGGGGATGAAAGAAAGAAAGAAAAACTGTTGTATCCCATTTCCTTGAACATTCATGGAAATTTCAATAAAATAATAAAAAGTTTGTTAATCTGCATAAAGAAAAAGTGTAAGAATGCAGAAGAGAGTATATTAATGTTGTCAACCATGATTTGGAAAGTGGGGTGTTGTGGGGGATAAAAGAAAGAAAGAAAAACTGTTGCATGCCATTTCCTTGAACATTCAAGGACATTTCAATAAAATAATAAAAGACTGTTAATCTGCATAAAGAAAAACAGTAATAATGCGGAAGATAGAATATTAATTTTGTCAATCATTATTTGGGAGCTGGGGGGGTTGGGGGATGAAAGAAAGAAAGAAAAAGTGTTGTAGCCTATTTCCTTGAACATTCATGGAAATTTCAATAAAATAATAAAAAGATAGTTAATCTGCATTAAGAAAGATTAAGAATGCAGAATATAGAATATTAATGTTGTCAACCATGATTTGGAAGCTGGGGGGTGTTGGGGGATTAAAGAAAGAAAGAAAAACTGTTGTATCCCATTTCCTTGAACATTCATGGAAAGTTCAATAAAATAATAAAAAGATTGTCAATCTGCATAAAGAAAAAGAGTAAGAATGCAGAAGATAGAATATTAATGTTGTCAAACATGATTTGGAAGCTGGGGGTTGTGGGGGATAAAAGAAAGAAAGAAAAACTGTTGTATCCCATTTCCTTGAACATTCATGGCAATTTCAATAAAATAATAATAAGATTGTTAATCTGCATAAAGAAAAAGAGTAAGAATGCAGAAGATAGAATATTAATGTTGTCAACGATGATTTGGAAGCTGGCGGGGGTGATGGATAAAAGAAAGAAAGAAAAACTGTTGTATCCCATTTCCTTGAACATTCATGGAAATTTCAGTAAAATAATAAAAAGATTGTTAATCTGCATAAAGAAAAAGTGTAAGAATGCAGAAGATTGAATATTAATGTTGTCAACCATGATTTGGAAGGTGGGGTGTTGTGGGGGATAAAAGAAAGAAAGAAAAACTGTTGTATGCCATTTCCTTGAACATTCAAGGAAATTTCAATAAAATAATAAAAGATTGTTAATCTGCATAAAGAAAAACAGTAAGAATGCAGAAGATAGAATATTAATGTTGTTAAGCATGATTTGGAAGCTAGGGGCGGTGGGGGATAAAAGAAAGAAAGAAAAACTGTTGTATCCCATTTCCTTGAACATTCATGGAAATTTGAATAAAACAATAAAAAGAGTGTTAATCTGCATAAAGAAAAACAGTAAGAATGCAGAAGATAGAATATTAATGTTGTCAACCATGATTTAGAGGCTGGGGGGGGTGGGGGATAAAAGAAAGAAAGAAAAACTGTTGTATCCCATTTCCTTGAACATTCATGAAATTTCAATAATATAATGAAAAGATTGTTAATCTGCATAAAGAAAAAGAGTAAGAAGGCCGAAGATAGAATATTAAATTGTCAACCACGATTTGGAAGCTGGGGGGGTGGGGGATAAAAGAAAGAAAGAAAAACTGTTGTATCCCATTTCCTTGAACATTCATGGATATTTCAATAAAATAATAAAAGATTGTTAATCTGCATAAACAAAAAGAGTAAGAATGCAGAAGATAGAATATTAATGTTGTCAAACATGATTTGGAAGCTGGGGGTTGTGGGGGATAAAAGAAAGAAAGAAAAACTGTTGTATCCCATTTCCTTGAACATTCATGGCAATTTCAATAAAATAATTATAAGATTGTTAATCTGCATAAAGAAAAAGAGTAAGAATGCAGAAGATAGAATATTAATGTTGTCAACGATGATTTGGAAGCTGGCGGGGGTGATGGATAAAAGAAAGAAAGAAAAACTGTTGTATCCCATTTCCTTGAACATTCATGGAAATTTCAATAAAATAATAAAAAGATTGTTAATCTGCATAAAGAAAAAGAGTAAGAATGCAGAAGATTGAATATTAATGTTGTCAACCATGATTTGGAAGGTGGGGTGTTGTGGGGGATAAAAGAAAGAAAGAAAAACTGTTGTATGCCATTTCCTTGAACATTCAAGGAAATTTCAATAAAATAATAAAAGATTGTTAATCTGCATAAAGAAAAACAGTAAGAATGCAGAAGATAGAATATTAATGTTGTCAACCATGATTTGGATGCTGGGGGCGGTGGGGGATAAAAGAAAGAAAGAAAAACTGTTGTATCCCACTTACTTGAACATTCATGGAAAGTTCAATAAAATAATAAAAAGATTGTTAATCTGCATAAAGAAAAAGAGTAAGAATGCAGGACATAGAATATTAATGTTGTCAAGCATTATTTGGAAGGTGGCGGGGGTGGTGGATAAAATAAAGAAAGAAAAAGTGTTGTAGCCCATTTCTTTGAACATTCATGGAAGTTACAATAAAATAATAAAAAGATTGTAAATCTGCATAAAGAAAGATTAAGAATGCAGAAGATAGAATATTAATATTGTCAACCATGATTTGGAAGCTCGGGGGTGTTGGGGGATAAAAGAAAGAAAGAAAAACTGTTGTGTCCCATTTCCCCGAACATTCATGGAAAGTTCAATAAAATAATAAAAAGATTGTTAATCTGCATAAAGAAAAATTGTAAGAATGCAGAAGATAGAATATTAATGTTGTCAAGCATGATTTGGAAGCAGGCGGGGGTGGTGGATAAAAGAAAGAAAGAAAAACTGTTGTATCCCATTTCCTTGAACATTCATGGAAATTTCAATAAAATAATAAAAGATTGTTCATCTGCATAAAGAAAAAGAGTAAGAATGCAGGAGATAGAATGTTAATGTTGTCAACCATGATTTGGAAGCCGGCGGGGGTGGGGGAAAAAAGAAAGAAAGAAAAACTGTTGTATCCCATTTCCTTAAACATTCATGGAAATTTCAATACTATAATAAAAAGATTGTTAATCTGCATAAAGAAAAAGAGTAAGAATGCAGAAGATAGAATATCAATGTTGTCAACCATGATTTGGAAGCTGGGGGGGTGGGAGGATGAAAGAAAGAAAGAAAAACTTTTGTATCCCATTTCCTTGAATATTCATGGAAATTTCTATAAAATAATAAAAAGATTGTTAATCTGCATAAAGAAAAACTGTCAGAATGCAGAAGATAGAATATTAATGTTGTCAACCATGATTTGGAAGCTGGGGGGGTTGGAGGATGAAAGAAAGAAAGAAAAACTTTTGTATCACATTTCCTTGAACATTCATACAAATTTCAATAAAATAATAAAAAGATTGTTAATCTGCATAAAGAAAAACTGTAAGAATCCAGAAGATAGAATATTAATGTTGTCAACCATGATTTAGAGGCTGGGGGGGTGGGCGATAAAAGAAAGAAAGAAAAACTGTTGTATCCCATTTCCTTGAACATTCATGAAATTTCAATAAAATAATGAAAAGATTGTTAATCTGCATAAAGAAAAAGAGTAAGAAGGCCGAAGATAGAATATTAAATTGTCAATCATAATTTGGAAGCTGGGGGGGGGTAGGGGATAAAAGAAAGAAAGAAAAACTGTTGTATCCCATTTCCTTGAACATTCATGGATATTTCAATAAAATAATAAAAGATTGTTAATCTGCATAAACAAAAAGAGTAAGAATGCAGAAGATAGAATATTAATGTTGTCAACCATGATTTCGAAGCTGGAGGCGGTGGGCGATAAAAGAAAGAAACAAAAACTGTTGTGTCCCATTTCCTTGAACATTCATGGAAATTTGAATAAAATAATAAAAAGACTGTTAATCTGCATAAAGAAAAAGTGTAAGAATGCAGAAGATAGAATATTAATGTTTTCAACCATGATTTGGAAGTTGGGCGGGTTGGGGGATGAAAGAAAGAAAGAAAAACTGTTGTATGCCATTTCCTTGAACATTCAAGGACATTTCAATAAAATAATAAAAGACTGTTAATCTGCATAAAGAAAAACAGTAATAATGCAGAAGATAGTATATTAATTTTGTCAATCATGATTTGGAAGCTGGGGGGGTTGGGGGATGAAAGAAAGAAAGAAAAACTGTTGTATGCCATTTCCTTGAACATTCAAGGAAATTTCAATAAAATAATAAAAGATTGTTAATCTGCATAAAGAAAAACAGTAATAATGCAGAAGATAGAATATTAATGTTGTCAATCATGATTTGGAAGTTGGGGGGGTTGGGGGATGAAAGAAAGAAAGAAAAAGTGTTGTAGCCTATTTCCTTGAACATTCATGGAAATTTCAAAAAAATAATAATAAGATTGTTAATCTGCATAAAGAAAGATTAAGAATGCAGAATATAGAATATTAATGTTGTCATCCATGATTTGGAAGCCGGGGGGTGTTGGGGGATTAAAGAAAGAAAGAAAAACTGTTGTATCCCATTTCCTTGAACATTCATGGAAAGTTCAATAAAATAATAAAAAGATTGTTAATCTGCATAAAGAAAAAGAGTAAGAATGCAGAAGATAGAATATTAATGTTGTCAAACATGATTTGGAAGCTGGGGGTTGTGGGGGATAAAAGAAAGAAAGAAAAACTGTTGTATCCCATTTCCTTGAACATTCATGGCAATTTCAATAAAATAATAATAAGATTGTTAATCTGCATAAAGAAAAAGAGTAAGAATGCAGAAGATAGAATATTAATGTTGTCAACGATGATTTGGAAGCTGGCGGGGGTGATGGATAAAAGAAAGAAAGAAAAACTGTTGTATCCCATTTCCTTGAACATTCATGGAAATTTCAATAAAATAATAAAAAGATTGTTAATCTGCATAAAGAAAAAGTGTAAGAATGCAGAAGATTGAATATTAATGTTGTCAACCATGATTTGGAAGGTGGGGTGTTGTGGGGGATAAAAGAAAGAAAGAAAAACTGTTGTATGCCATTTCCTTGAACATTCAAGGAAATTTCAATAAAATAATAAAAGATTGTTAATCTGCATAAAGAAAAACAGTAAGAATGCAGAAGATAGAATATTAATGTTGTTAAGCATGATTTGGAAGCTAGGGGCGGTGGGGGATAAAAGAAAGAAAGAAAAACTGTTGTATCCCATTTCCTTGAACATTCATGGAAATTTGAATAAAACAATAAAAAGAGTGTTAATCTGCATAAAGAAAAAGAGTAAGAATGCAGAAGATAGAATATTAATGTTTTCAACCATGATTTGGAAGCTAGGGGGGTTGGAGGATGAAAGAAAGAAGGAAAAAATTTGTATCCCATTTCCTTGAACTTTCATGGAAATTTCAATAAAATAATAAAAAGATTGTTAATCTGCATAAAGAAAAATTGTAGGAATGCAGAAGATAGTATATTAATGTTGTCAACCTCGATTTGGAAGCTGGGGTGGTGGGGGATAAAAGAAAGAAAGAAAAAATGTTGTATCACATTTCGTTGAACATTCATACAAATTTCAATAAAATAATAAAAAGATTGTTAGTCTGCAAAAAGAAAAAGTGTAAGAATGCAGAAGATAGAATATGAATGCTGTGAACCATGATTTTGTAGCTGGCGGTGGTGGGGGATAAAAGAAAGAAAGAAAAACTGTTGTATCCCATTTCCTTGAACATTCATGGAAAGTTCAATAAAATAATAAAAAGATTGTTAATCTGCATAAAGAAAAAGAGTAAGAATGCAGAAGATAGAATATTAATGTTGTCAACGATGATTGGGAAGCTTGGTGGGTGGGGGGAAAAAGAAAGAAAGAGAAACTGTTGTATCCCATTTCCTTTAACATTCATGGCAATTTTAATAAAATAATAAAAAGATTGTTAATCTGCATAAAGAAAAAGAGTACGAATGCAGAAGATAGAATATTGATGTTGTCAAACATGATTTGGAACCTGGGGGGCGTGGGTGATAAGAGAAGATAGAAAAATTGTTGTATCCCATTACATTGAACATTCATGGAAATTTCAATAAAATAATAAAAAGGTTGTTAATCTGCATAAAGAAAAAGAGTGAGAATGCAGAAGATAGAATATTAATGTTGTCAACCATGATTTGGAAGCTGGGGTCGTTGGGGGATAAAAGAAAGAAAGAAAAACTGTTGTATCCCACTTACTTGAACATTCATGGAAAGTTCAATAAAATAATAAAAAGATTGTTAATCTGCATAAAGTAAAAGAGTAAGAATGCAGGACATAGAATATTAATGTTGTCAAGCATTATTTGGAAGGTGGCGGGGGTGGTGGATAAAATAAAGAAAGAAAAAGTGTTGTAGCCCATTTCCTTGAACATTCATGGAAGTTACAATAAAATAATAAAAAGATTGTTAATCTGCTTAAAGAAAGATTAAGAATGCTGAAGATAGAATATTAATGTTGTCATGCATGATTTGGAAGCAGGCGGGGGTGGTGGATAAAAGAAAGAAAGAAAAACTGTTGTATCCCATTTCCTTGAACATTCATGGAAATTTCAATAAAATAATAAGAGATTGTTAATCTGCATAAGAAACAGAGTAAGAATGCAGGAGATAGAATGTTAATGTTGTCAACCATGATTTGGAAGCTGGCGGGGGTTGGGGAAAAAAGAAAGAAAGAAAAACTGTTGTATCCCATTTCCTTAAACATTCATGGAAATTTCAATACAATAATAAAAAGATTGTTAATCTGCATAAAGAAAAAGAGTAAGAATGTAGAAGATAGAATATTAATGTTGTCAACCATGATTTGGAAGCTGGGGGGGTTGGAGGATGAAAGAAAGAAAGAAAAACTTTTGTATCCCATTTCCTTGAATATTCATGGCAATTTCAATAAAATAATAAAAAGATTGTTAATCTGCATAAAGAAAAACTGTAAGAATGCAGAACATAGAATATTAATGTTGTCAACCATGATTTGGAAGCTGGGGGGGTTGGAGGATGAAAGAAAGAAAGAAAAACTTTTGTATCACATTTCCTTGAACATTCATACAAATTTCAATAAAATAATAAAAAGATTGTTAATCTGCATAAAGAAAAACTGTAAGAATGCAGAAGATAGAATATTAATGTTGTCAACCATGATTTAGAGGCTGGGGGTTGGGGGATAAAAGAAAGAGAGAAAAACTGTTGTTTCCCATTTCCTAAAACATTCATGAAATTTCAATAAAATAATGAAAAGATTGTTAATCTGCATAAAGAAAAAGAGTAAGAAGGCCGAAGATAGAATATTAAATTGTCAACCATGATTTGGAAGCTCGGGGGGGTGGGGGATAAAAGAAAGAAAGAAAAAGTGTTGTAGCCTATTTCCTTGAACATTCATGGAAATTTCAATAAAATAATAAAAGATTGTTAATCTGCATAAACAAAAAGAGTAAGAATGCAGAAGATAGAATATTAATGTTGTCAACCATGATTTGGAAGCTGGGGGAGGTGGGGGATAAAAGAAAGAAAGAGAAACTGTTGTGTCCCATTTCCTTGAACATTCATGGATATTTGAATAAAATAATAAAAAGACTGTTAATCTGCATAAAGAAAAAGTGTAAGAATGCAGAAGTTAGAATATTAATGTTTTCAACCATGATTTGGAAGCTGGGGGGGTTGGGGGATGAAAGAAAGAAAGAAAAACTGTTGTATCCCATTTCCTTGAACATTCATGGAAATTTCAATAAAATAATAAAAAGATTGTTAATCTGCATAAAGAAAAAGTGTAAGAATGCAGAAGATAGTATATTAATGTTGTCAACCTCGATTTGGAAGATGGGGGGGGTGGGGGATAAGAGAAAGAAAGAAAAAATGTTGTATTCCATTTCCTGGAACATTCATAGAAATTTCAATAAAATAATAAAAAGATTGTTAGTCTGCATAAAGAAAAAGTGTAAGAATGCAGAAGATAGAATATTAATGTTGTCAACCATGATTTGGAAGAAGGGGGTGTGGGGGATAAAAGAAAGAATGAAAAACTGTTGTATCACATTTCCATGAACATTCATGGACATTTCAATAAAATAATAAAAAGATTGTTAATCAGCAAAAAGAAAAAGAATAAGAATGCAGAAGATAGCATATTAATGTTGTCAACCATGATTTGGAAGCTGGCGGTGGTGGGGGATAAAAGAAAGAAAGAAAAACTGTTGTATTCCATTTCCTTGAACATTCATGGAAATTTCAATAAAATAATAAAAAGATTGTTAATCTGCATAAAGAAAAAGTGTAAGAATGCAGAAGATAGAATATTAATGTTGTCAACCATGATTTGGAAGCTGGGGCACGTGTGTGATAAAAGAAGAAAGAGAAACTGTTCTATCCCATTTCCTTGAACATTCATGGAAAATTAAATAAAATAATAAAAATTGTTAAACTGCATAAAGAAAAAGAGTAAGAATGCAGAAGATAGGATATTAATGTTGTCAACCATGATTTGGAAGCTAGGGGCGGTGGGGGTAAAAGAAAGAAAGAAAAACTGTTGTATCCCATTTCCTTGAACATTCATGGAAATTTGAATAAAACAATAAAAATAGTGTTAATCTGCATAAAGAAAAAGAGTAAGAATGCAGAAGATCGAATATTAATGTTTTCAACCATGATTTGGAAGCTGGGGTGGTTGGAGGATAAAGAAAGAAAGAAAAACTTTGTTATACCATTTCCTTGAACATTCATGGAAAGTTCATTAAAATAATAAAAAGATTGTTAATCTCCATAAAGAAAAAGAGTAAGAATGCAGAAGATAGAATATTAAAGTTGTCAACGATGATTTGGAAGCTGGGGGGTTGTGGGGGATAAAAGAAAGAAAGAAAAACAGTTGTATCCCATTTCCTTGAACATTCATGGAAATTTCAATAAAATAATAAAAAGATTGTTAACCTGCATAAAGTAAAAGTGTAAGAATGCAGAAGATTGAATATTAATGTTGTCAACCATGATTTGGAAGGTGGGGTGTTGTGGGGGATAAAAGAAAGAAAGAAAAGCTGTTGTATGCCATTTCCTTGAACATTCATGGAAATTTCAATAAAATAATAAAAAGATTGTTAGTCTGCACAAAGAAAAAGTGTAAGAATGCAGAAGATAGAATATGAATGCTGTGAACCATGATTTTGTAGCTGGCGGTGGTGGGGGATAAAAGAAAGAAAGAAAAACTGTTGTATCCCATTTCCTTGAACATTCATGGAAAGTTCAATAAAATAATAAAAAGATTGTTAATCTGCATAAAGAAAAAGAGTAAGAATGCAGAAGATAGAATATTAATGTTGTCAACGATGATTGGGAAGCTTGGGGGTGGGGGGAAAAAGAAAGAAAGAGAAACTGTTGTATCCCATTTCCTTGAACATTCATGGCAATTTTAATAAAATAATAAAAAGATTGTTAATCTGCATAAAGAAAAAGAGTACGAATGCAGAAGATAGAATATTAATGTTGTCAAACATGATTTGGAACCTGGGGGGCGTGGGTGATAAGAGAAGAAAGAAAAATTGTTGTATCCCATTACATTGAACATTCATGGAAATTTCAATAAAATAATAAAAAGGTTGTTAATCTGCATAAAGAAAAAGAGTGAGAATGCAGAAGATAGAATATTAATGTTGTCAACCATGATTTGGAAGCTGGGGTCGGTGGGGAATAAAAGAAAGAAAGAAAAACTGTTGTATCCCACTTACTTGAACATTCATGGAAAGTTCAATAAAATAATAAAAAGATTGTTAATCTGCATAAAGTAAAAGAGTAAGAATGCAGGACATAGAATATTAATGTTGTCAAGCATTATTTGGAAGGTGGCGGGGGTGGTGGATAAAATAAAGAAAGAAAAAGTGTTGTAGCCCATTTCCTTGAACATTCATGGAAGTTACAATAAAATAATAAAAAGATTGTTAATCTGCTTAAAGAAAGATTAAGAATGCTGAAGATAGAATATTAATGTTGTCATGCATGATTTGGAAGGTGGCGGGGGTGGTGGATAAAAGAAAGAAAGAAAAACTGTTGTATCCCATTTCCTTGAACATTCATGGAAATTTCAATAAAATAATAAGAGATTGTTAATCTGCATAAGAAAAAGAGTAAGAATGCAGGAGATAGAATGTTAATGTTGTCAACCATGATTTGGAAGCTGGCGGGGGTTGGGGAAAAAAGAAAGAAAGAAAAACTGTTGTATCCCATTTCCTTAAACATTCATGGAAATTTCAATACAAAAATAAAAAGATTGTTAATCTGCATAAAGAAAAAGAGTAAGAATGTAGAAGATAGAATATTAATGTTGTCAACCATGATTTGGAAGCTGGGGGGGTGGGGGATAAAAGAAAGAATGAAAAACTGTTGTATCACATTTCCATGAACATTCATGGACATTTGAATAAAATAATAAAAAGATTGTTAATCAGCATAAAGAAAAAGAATAAGAATGCAGAAGATAGAATATTAATGTTGTCAACCATGATTTGGAAGCTGGCGGGGGTGGGGGATAAAAGAAAGAAAGAAAAACTGTTGTATCCCATTTTCTTGAACTTTCATGGAAATTTCAATAAAATAATAAAAAGATTGTTATTTGCATAAAGAAAAAGTGTAAGAATGCAGAACATAGAATATTAATGTTGTCAACCATGATTTGGAAGCTGGGGCGCGTGTGTGATAAAAGAAGAAAGAGAAACTGTTGTATCCCATTTCCTTGAACATTCATGGAAAATTAAATAAAATAATAAAAATTGTTAATCTGCATAAAGAAAAAGAGTAAGAATGCAGAAGATAGGATATTAATGTTGTCAACCATGATTTGGAAGCTAGGGGCGGTGGGGGATAAAAGAAAGAAAGAAAAACTGTTGTAGACCATTTCCTTGAACATTCATGGAAATTTGAATAAAACAATAAAAAGACTGTTAATCTGCATAAAGAAAAAGAGTAAGAATGCAGAAGATAGAATATTAATGTTGTCAAGCATGATTTGGAAGCTGGGGGTTTGGGGGGATAAAAGAAAGAAAGAAAAACTGTTGTATCCCATTTCCTTGAACATTAATGGAAATTTCAATAAAATAATAAAAAGATTGTAAATCTGCATAAAGAAAAAGAGTAAGAATGCAGAAGATATAATGTTAATGTTGTCAACCATGATTTGGAACCTGGGGTGGGGAATGGGGGATAAAAGAAAGAAAGAAAAACTGTTTTATCCCATTTCCTTGAACATTCATGAAAATTTCAGATAAAAAAATAAAAAGATTGTTATTCTGCATAAAGAAAAAGAGTAAGAATGCAGAAGATAGAATATTAATGTTTTCACCGATGATTTGGAAGCTGGGTGGGTGGGGGGAAAAAGAAAGAAAGAGAAACAGTTGTATCCCATTTCCTTGAACATTCATGGAAATTTCAATAAAATAATAAAAAGATAGTTAATCTGCATAAAGAAAAAGAGTAAGAATGCAGAAGATAGAATATTAATCTTGTCAACCATGATTTGGAAGCTTGGGGGGGGGATAAAAGAAAGAAAGAAAAATTTTTGTATCCCATTTCCTTGAACATTCATGAAATTTCAATAAAATAATGAAAAGATTGTTAATCTGCATAAAGAAAAAGAGTAAGAAGGCAGAAGAAAGAATATTATATTGTCAACCATGATTTGGAAGCTGGGGGGGGTGGGGGATAAAAGAAAGAAAGAAAAACTGTTGTATCCCATTTCCTTGAACAGTCATGGAAATTTCAATAAAATGATAAAAAGGTTGTTAATCTGCATAAAGAAAAAGAGTGAGAATGCAGAAGATAGAATATTAATGTTGTCAACCATGATTTGGAAGCTGGGGCCGGTGGGGGATAAAAGAAAGAAAGAAAAACTCTTGTATCCCACTTACTTGAACATTCATGGAAAGTTCAATAAAATAATAAAAAGATTGTTAATCTGCATAAAGAAAAAGAGTAAGAATGCAGGACATAGAATATTAATGTTGTCAAGCAGTATTTGGAAGGTGGCGGGGGTGGTGGATAAAATAAAGAAAGAAAAAGTGTTGTAGCCCATTTCCTTGAACATTCATGGAAGTTACAATAAAATAATAAAAAGATTGTTAATGTGCATAAAGAAAGATTAAGAATGCAGAAGATAGAATATTAATGTTGTCAACCATGATTTGGAAGCTGGGGGGTGTTGGGGGATAAAAGAAAGAAAGAAAAACTGTTGCATCCCATTTCCTCGAACATTCATGGAAAGTTCAATAAAATAATAAAAAGATTGTTAATCTGCATAAAGAAAAAGTGTAAGAATGCAGAAGATAGTATATTAATGTTGTCAACCTCGATTTGGAAGCTGGGGGGGTGGGGGATAAAAGAAAGAAAGAAAAAATGTTGTATCACATTTCCTTGAACATTCATACAAATTTCAATAAAATAATAAAAAGATTGTTAGTCTGCAGAAAGAAAAAGTGTAAGAATGCAGAAGATAGAATATTAATGTTGTCAACCATGATTTGGGAGCTGGGGTGGTGGGGGATAACAGAAAGAGAGAAAAACTCTGGTATCACATTTCCTTGAACATTCATGGAAATTTCAATAAAATAATAAAAAGATTGTTAATCCGCATAAAGAAAAAGAGTAAGTATGCAGAAGATAGAATATTAATGTTGTCAAACAGGATTTGGAAACTGGGGGGCGTGGGTGATAAGAGAAGAAAGAAAAATTGTTGTATCCCATTACATTGAACCTTCATGGAAATTTCAATAAAATAATAAAAAGGTTGTTAATCTGCATAAAGAAAGATTAAGAATGCAGAAGATAGAATATTAATGTTGTCAACCATGATTTGGAAGCTGGGGGGTGTTGGGGGATAAAAGAAAGAAAGAAAAACTGTTGTATCCCATTTCCTTGAACATTCATGGAAAGTTCAATAAAATAATAAAAAGATTGTAAATCTGCATAAAGAAAAAGTGTAAGAATGCAGAAGATAGAATGTTAATGTTGTCAACCATGATTTGGAACCTGGGGGGGGGGAATGGGGGATAAAAGAAAGAAAGAAAAACTGTTTTATCCCATTTCCTTGAACATTCATGAAAATTTCAGTTAAAAAAATAAAAAGATTGTTATTCTGCATAAAGAAAAAGAGTAAGAATGCAGAAGATAGAATATTAATGTTGTCACCGATGATTTGAAAGCTGGGTGGGTGCGGGGAAAAAGAAAGAAAGAGAAACAGTTGTATCCCATTTCCTTGAACATTCATGGAAATTTCAATAAAATAATAAAAAGATAGTTAATCTGCATAAAGAAAAAGAGTAAGAATGCAGAAGATAGAATATTAATCTTGTCAACCATGATTTGGAAGCTTGGGGGGGTGGGGGATAAAAGAAAGAAAGAGAAATTTTTGTATCCCATTTCCTTGAACATTCATGAAATTTCAATAAAATAATGAAAAGATTGTTAATCTGCATAAAGAAAAAGAGTAAGAATGCAGAAGATAGAATATTAATGTTGTCAACCATGATTTGGAAGTTGGGGGGGTTGGAGGATGAAAGAAAGAAAGAAAAACTTTTGTATCACATTTCCTTGAATATTCATGGAAATTTCAATAAAATAATAAAAAGATTGTTAATCTGCATAAAGAAAAACTGTAAGAATGCAGAAGATAGAATATTAATGTTGTCAACCATGATATGGAAGCTGGGGGGGTTGGAGGATGAAAGAAAGAAAGAAAAACTTTTGTATCACATTTCCTTGAACATTCATACAAATTTCAATAAAATAATAAAAAGATTGTTAATCTGCATAAAGAAAAACTGTAAGAATGCAGAAGATAGAATATTAATGTTGTCAACCATGATTTAGAGGTTGGGGGGGTGGGGGATAAAAGAAAGAAAGAAAAACTGTTGTATCCCATTTCCTTGAACATTCATGAAATTTCAATAAAATAATGAAAAGATTGTTAATCTGCATAAAGAAAAAGAGTAAGAAGGCCGAAGATAGAATATTAAATTGTCAACCATGCTTTGGAAGCTGGGGGGGGTGGGGGATAAAAGAAAGAAAGAAAAACTGTTGTATCCCATTTCCTTGAACATTCATGGATATTTCAATAAAATAATAAGAGATTGTTAATCTGCATAAACAAAAAGAGTAAGAATGCAGAAGATAGAATATTAATGTTGTCAACCATGATTTCGAAGCTGGGGGCGGTGGGGGATAAAAGAAAGAAAGAAAAACTGTTGTGTCCCATTTCCTTGAACATTCATGGAAATTACAATAAAATAATAAAAGACTGTTAATCTGCATAAAGAAAAAGTGTAAGAATGCAGAAGATAGAATATTAATGTTTTCAACCATGATTTGGAAGCTGGGGGGGTTGGGGGATGAAAGAAAGAAAGAAAAACTGTTGTATCCCATTTCCTTGAACATTCATGGAAATTTCAATAAAATAATAAAAAGATTGTTAATCTGCATAAAGAAAAAGTGTAAGAATGCAGAAGATAGTATATTAATGTTGTCAACCATGATTTGGAAGGTGGGGTGTTGTGGGGGATAAAAGAAAGAAAGAAAAACTGTTGTATGCCATTTCCTTGAACATTCAAGGAAATTTCAATAAAATAATAAAAGATTGTTAATCTGCATAAAGAAAAGCAGTAATAATGCAGAAGATAGAATATTAATGTTGTCAATCATGATTTGGAAGCTGGGGGGGTTGGGGGATGAAAGAAAGAAAGAAAAAGTGTTGTAGCCTATTTCCTTGAACATTCATGGAAATTTCAATAAAATAATAAAAAGATTGATAATCTGCATAAAGTAAAAGGGTAAGAATGCAGAAGATTGAATATTAATGTTGTCAACCATGATTTGGAAGGTGGGGTGTTGTGGGGGATAAAAGAAAGAAAGAAAAACTGTTGTATGCCATTTCCTTGAACATTCAAGGAAATTTCAGTAAAATAATAAAAGATTGTTAATCTGCATAAAGAAAAACAGTAAGAATGCAGAAGATAGAATATTAATGTTGTCAACCATGATTTAGAGGCTGGGGGGGGTGGGGGATAAAAGAAAGAAAGAAAAACTGTTGTATCCCATTTCCTTGAACATTCATGAAATTTCAATAAAATAATGAAAAGATTGTTAATCTGCATAAAGAAAAAGAGTAAGAAGGCCGAAGATAGAATATTAAATTGTCAACCATGATTTGGAAGCTGGGGGGGTGGGGGATAAAAGAAAGAAAGAAAAACTGTTGTGTCCCATTTCCTTGAACATTCATGGAAATTTGAATAAAATAATAAAAAGACTGTTAATCTGCATAAAGAAAGATTAAGAATGCAGAATATAGAATATTAATGTTGTCAACCATGATTTGGAAGCTGGGGGGTGTTGGGGGATTAAAGAAAGAAAGAAAAACTGTTGTATCCCATTTCCTTGAACATTCATGTAAAGTTCAATAAAATAATAAAAAGATTGTTAATCTGCATAAAGAAAAAGTGTAAGAATGCAGAAGATAGAATATTAATGTTGTCAAACATGATTTGGAAGCTGGGGGTTGTGGGGGATAAAAGAAAGAAAGAAAAACTGTTGTATCCCATTTCCTTGAACATTCATGGCAATTTCAATAAAATAATAATAAGATTGTTAATCTGCATAAAGAAAAAGAGTAAGAATTCAGAAGATAGAATATTAATGTTGTCAACCATGATTTGGAAGCTGGCGGGGGTGATGGATAAAAGAAAGAAAGAAAAACTGTTGTATCCCATTTCCTTGAACATTCATGGAAATTTCAATAAAATAATAAAAAGTTTGTTAATCTGCATAAAGAAAAAGAGTAAGAATGCAGAAGATAGAATATTAATGTTTTCAACCATGATTTGGAAGCTGGGGGGGTTGGGGGATGAAAGAAAGAAAGAAAAACTGTTGTATCCCATTTCCTTGAACATTCATGGAAATTTCAATAAAATAATAAAAAGATTGTTAATCTGCATAAAGAAAAAGAGTAAGAAGGCCGAAGATAGAATATTAAATTGTCAACCATGATTTGGAAGCTGGGGGCGTGGGGGATAAAAGAAAGAAAGAAAAACTGTTGTATGCCATTTCCTTGAACATTCAAGGAAATTTCAGTAAAATAATAAAAGATTGTTAATCTGCATAAAGAAAAACAGTAAGAATGCAGAAGATAGAATATTAATGTTGTCAACCATGATTTAGAGGCTGGGGGGGGTGGGGGATAAAAGAAAGAAAGAAAAACTGTTGTATCCCATTTCCTTGAACATTCATGAAATTTCAATAAAATAATGAAAAGATTGTTAATCTGCATAAAGAAAAAGAGTAAGAAGGCCGAAGATAGAATATTAAATTGTCAACCATGATTTGGAAGCTGGGGGGGTGGGGGATAAAAGAAAGAAAGAAAAACTGTTGTGTCCCATTTCCTTGAACATTCATGGAAATTTGAATAAAATAATAAAAAGACTGTTAATCTGCATAAAGAAAGATTAAGAATGCAGAATATAGAATATTAATGTTGTCAACCATGATTTGGAAGCTGGGGGGTGTTGGGGGATTAAAGAAAGAAAGAAAAACTGTTGTATCCCATTTCCTTGAACATTCATGTAAAGTTCAATAAAATAATAAAAAGATTGTTAATCTGCATAAAGAAAAAGAGTAAGAATGCAGAAGATAGAATATTAATGTTGTCAAACATGATTTGGAAGCTGGGGGTTGTGGGGGATAAAAGAAAGAAAGAAAAACTGTTGTATCCCATTTCCTTGAACATTCATGGCAATTTCAATAAAATAATAATAAGATTGTTAATCTGCATAAAGAAAAAGAGTAAGAATGCAGAAGATAGAATATTAATGTTGTCAACCATGATTTGGAAGCTGGCGGGGGTGATGGATAAAAGAAAGAAAGAAAAACTGTTGTATCCCATTTCCTTGAACATTCATGGAAATTTCAATAAAATAATAAAAAGTTTGTTAATCTGCATAAAGAAAAAGTGTAAGAATGCAGAAGATAGAATATTAATGTTTTCAACCATGATTTGGAAGCTGGGGGGGTTGGGGGATGAAAGAAAGAAAGAAAAACTGTTGTATCCCATTTCCTTGAACATTCATGGAAATTTCAATAAAATAATAAAAAGATTGTTAATCTGCATAAAGAAAAAGTGTAAGAATGCAGAAGATAGTATATTAATGTTGTCAACCATGATTTGGAAGGTGGGGTGTTGTGGGGGATAAAAGAAAGAAAGAAAAACTGTTGTATGCCATTTCCTTGAACATTCAAGGAAATTTCAGTAAAATAATAAAAGATTGTTAATCTGCATAAAGAAAAACAGTAAGAATGCAGAAGATAGAATATTAATGTTGTCAACCATGATTTAGAGGCTGGGGGGGGTGGGGGATAAAAGAAAGAAAGAAAAACTGTTGTATCCCATTTCCTTGAACATTCATGAAATTTCAATAAAATAATGAAAAGATTGTTAATCTGCATAAAGAAAAAGAGTAAGAAGGCCGAAGATAGAATATTAAATTGTCAACCATGATTTGGAAGCTGGGGGGGTGGGGGATAAAAGAAAGAAAGAAAAACTGTTGTGTCCCATTTCCTTGAACATTCATGGAAATTTGAATAAAATAATAAAAAGACTGTTAATCTGCATAAAGAAAGATTAAGAATGCAGAATATAGAATATTAATGTTGTCAACCATGATTTGGAAGCTGGGGGGTGTTGGGGGATTAAAGAAAGAAAGAAAAACTGTTGTATCCCATTTCCTTGAACATTCATGTAAAGTTCAATAAAATAAT
Organism: Cynocephalus volans; assembly: GCF_027409185.1. NCBI lineage: Eukaryota > Metazoa > Chordata > Mammalia > Dermoptera > Cynocephalidae > Cynocephalus > Cynocephalus volans. The sequence goes on from NC_084463.1 coordinate 857,516, forward strand.
AAAAAGATTGTTAATCTGCATAAAGAAAAAGAGTAAGAATGCAGAAGATAGAATATTAATGTTGTCAAACATGATTTGGAAGCTGGGGGTTGTGGGGGATAAAAGAAAGAAAGAAAAACTGTTGTATCCCATTTCCTTGAACATTCATGGCAATTTCAATAAAATAATAATAAGATTGTTAATCTGCATAAAGAAAAAGAGTAAGAATGCAGAAGATAGAATATTAATGTTGTCAACCATGATTTGGAAGCTGGCGGGGGTGATGGATAAAAGAAAGAAAGAAAAACTGTTGTATCCCATTTCCTTGAACATTCATGGAAATTTCAATAAAATAATAAAAAGTTTGTTAATCTGCATAAAGAAAAAGTGTAAGAATGCAGAAGATAGAATATTAATGTTTTCAACCATGATTTGGAAGCTGGGGGGGTTGGGGGATGAAAGAAAGAAAGAAAAACTGTTGTATCCCATTTCCTTGAACATTCATGGAAATTTCAATAAAATAATAAAAAGATTGTTAATCTGCATAAAGAAAAAGTGTAAGAATGCAGAAGATAGTATATTAATGTTGTCAACCATGATTTGGAAGGTGGGGTGTTGTGGGGGATAAAAGAAAGAAAGAAAAACTGTTGTATGCCATTTCCTTGAACATTCAAGGAAATTTCAGTAAAATAATAAAAGATTGTTAATCTGCATAAAGAAAAGCAGTAATAATGCAGAAGATAGAATATTAATGTTGTCAATCATGATTTGGAAGCTGGGGGGGTTGGGGGATGAAAGAAAGAAAGAAAAAGTGTTGTAGCCTATTTCCTTGAACATTCATGGAAATTTCAATAAAATAATAAAAAGATTGATAATCTGCATAAAGTAAAAGGGTAAGAATGCAGAAGATTGAATATTAATGTTGTCAACCATGATTTGGAAGGTGGGGTGTTGTGGGGGATAAAAGAAAGAAAGAAAAACTGTTGTATGCCATTTCCTTGAACATTCAAGGAAATTTCAGTAAAATAATAAAAGATTGTTAATCTGCATAAAGAAAAACAGTAAGAATGCAGAAGATAGAATATTAATGTTGTCAACCATGATTTAGAGGCTGGGGGGGGTGGGGGATAAAAGAAAGAAAGAAAAACTGTTGTATCCCATTTCCTTGAACATTCATGAAATTTCAATAAAATAATGAAAAGATTGTTAATCTGCATAAAGAAAAAGAGTAAGAAGGCCGAAGATAGAATATTAAATTGTCAACCATGATTTGGAAGCTGGGGGGGTGGGGGATAAAAGAAAGAAAGAAAAACTGTTGTGTCCCATTTCCTTGAACATTCATGGAAATTTGAATAAAATAATAAAAAGACTGTTAATCTGCATAAAGAAAGATTAAGAATGCAGAATATAGAATATTAATGTTGTCAACCATGATTTGGAAGCTGGGGGGTGTTGGGGGATTAAAGAAAGAAAGAAAAAATGTTGTATCACATTTCCTTGAACATTCATACAAATTTCAATAAAATAATAAAAAGATTGTTAGTCTGCACAAAGAAAAAGTGTAAGAATGCAGAAGATAGAATATGAATGCTGTGAACCATGATTTTGTAGCTGGCGGTGGTGGGGGATAAAAGAAAGAAAGAAAAACTGTTGTTTCCCATTTCCTTGAACATTCATGGAAAGTTCAATAAAATAATAAAAAGATTGTTAATCTGCATAAAGAAAAAGAGTAAGAATGCAGAAGATAGAATATTAATGTTGTCAACGATGATTGGGAAGCTTGGGGGGTGGGGGGAAAAAGAAAGAAAGAGAAACTGTTGTATCCCATTTCCTTTAACATTCATGGAAATTTCAATAAAATAATAAAAAGATTGTTAATCTGCATAAAGAAAAAGAGTAAGAAGGCCGAAGATAGAATATTAAATTGTCAACCATGATTTGGAAGCTGGGGGGGTGGGGGATAAAAGAAAGAAAGAAAAACTGTTGTATCCCATTTCCTTGAACATTCATGGATATTTCAATAAAATAATAAAAGATTGTTAATCTGCATAAACAAAAAGAGTAAGAATGCAGAAGATAGAATATTAATGTTGTCAACCATGATTTCGAAGCTGGGGGCGGTGGGCGATAAAAGAAAGAAAGAAAAACTGTTGTATCCCATTTCCTTGAACATTCATGTAAAGTTCAATAAAATAATAAAAAGATTGTTAATCTGCATAAAGAAAAAGAGTAAGAATGCAGAAGATAGAATATTAATGTTGTCAAACATGATTTGGAAGCTGGGGGTTGTGGGGGATAAAAGAAAGAAAGAAAAACTGTTGTATCCCATTTCCTTGAACATTCATGGCAATTTCAATAAAATAATAATAAGATTGTTAATCTGCATAAAGAAAAAGAGTAAGAATGCAGAAGATAGAATATTAATGTTGTCAACCATGATTTGGAAGCTGGCGGGGGTGATGGATAAAAGAAAGAAAGAAAAACTGTTGTATCCCATTTCCTTGAACATTCATGGAAATTTCAATAAAATAATAAAAAGATTGTTAATCTGCATAAAGAAAAAGAGTAAGAATGCAGAAGATTGAATATTAATGTTGTCAACGATGATTTGGAAGCTGGGGTGTTGTGGGGGATAAAAGGAAGAAAGAAAAACTGTTGTATGCCATTTCCTTGAACATTCAAGGAAATTTCAATAAAATAATAAAAGATTGTTAATCTGCATAAAGAAAAACAGTAAGAATGCAGAAGATAGAATATTAATGTTGTCAACCATGATTTGGAAGCTAGGGGCGGTGTGGGATAAAAGAAAGAAAGAAAAACTGTTGTATCCCATTTCCTTGAACATTCATGGAAATTTGAATAAAAGAATAAAAAGAGTGTTAATCTGCATAAAGAAAAAGAGTAAGAATGCAGAAGATAGAATATTAATGTTTTCAACCATGATTTGGAAGCTAGGGGGGATGGAGGATGAAAGAAAGAAGGAAAAACTTTTGTATCCCATTTCCTTCAACTTTCATGGAAATTTCAATAAAATAATAAAAAGATTGTTAATCTGCATAAAGAAAAAGTGTAAGAATGCAGAAGATAGTATATTAATGTTGTCAACCTCGATTTGGAAGCTGGAGTGGTGGGGGATAAAAGAAAGAAAGAAAAAATGTTGTATCACATTTCCTTGAACATTCATACAAATTTCAATAAAATAATAAAAAGATTGTTAGTCTGCACAAAGAAAAAGTGTAAGAATGCAGAAGATAGAATATGAATGCTGTGAACCATGATTTTGTAGCTGGCGGTGGTGGGGGATAAAAGAAAGAAAGAAAAACTGTTGTATCCCATTTCCTTGAACATTCATGGAAAGTTCAATAAAATAATAAAAAGATTGTTAATCTGCATAAAGAAAAAGAGTAAGAATGCAGAAGATAGAATATTAATGTTGTCAACGATGATTGGGAAGCTTGGGGGGTGGGGGGAAAAAGAAAGAAAGAGAAATTGTTGTATCCCATTTCCTTTAACATTCATGGAAATTTCAATAAAATAATAAAAAGATTGTTAATCTGCATAAAGAAAAAGAGTACGAATGCAGAAGATAGAATATTAATGTTGTCAAACATGATTTGGAACCTGGGGTGCGTGGGTGATAAGAGAAGAAAGAAAAATTGTTGTATCCCATTACATTGAACATTCATGGAAATTTCAATAAAATAATAAAAAGGTTGTTAATCTGCATAAAGAAAAAGAGTGAGAATGCAGAAGATAGAATATTAATGTTGTCAACCATGATTTGGAAGCTGGGGGGGTTGGAGGATGAAAGAAAGAAAGAAAAACTTTTGTATCCTATTTCCTTGAATATTCATGGAAGTTTCAATAAAATAATAAAAAGATTGTTAATCTGCATAAAGAAAAACTGTAAGAATGCAGAAGATAGAATATTAATGTTGTCAACCATGATTTGGAAGCTGTGGGGGTTGGAGGATGAAAGAAAGAAAGAAAAACTTTTGTATCCCATTTCCTTGAATATTCATGGAAATTTCAATAAAATAATAAAAAGATTGTTAATCTGCATAAAGAAAAACTGTAAGAATGCAGAAGATAGAATATTAATGTTGTCAACCATGATTTGGAAGCTGGGGCGGTTGGAGGATGAAAGAAAGAAAGAAAAACTTTTGTATCACATTTCCTTGAACATTCATACAAATTTCAATAAAATAATAAAAAGATTGTTAATCTGCATAAAGAAAAAGTGTAAGAATGCAGAAGATAGTATATTAATGTTGTCAACCATGATTTAGAGGCTGGGGGGGGGTGGGGGATAAAAGAAAGAGAGATAAACTGTTGTTTCCCATTTCCTTAAACATTCATGAAATTTCAATAAAATAAAGAAAAGATTGTTAATCTGCATAAAGAAAAAGAGTAAGAAGGCCGAAGATAGAATATTAAATTGTCAACCATGATTTGGAAGCTGGGGGAGGTGGGGGATAAAAGAAAGAAAGAAAAACTGTTGTGTCCCATTTCCTTGAACATTCATGGAAATTTGAATAAAATAATAAAAAGACTGTTAATCTGCATAAAGAAAAAGTGTAAGAATGCAGAAGATAGAATATTAATCTTGTCAACCATGATTTGGAAGCTTGGGGGGGTGGGGGATAAAAGAAAGAAAGAGAAATTTTTGTATCCCATTTCCTTGAACATTCATGAAATTTCAATAAAATAATGAAAAGATTGTTAATCTGCATAAAGAAAAAGAGTAAGAATGCAGAAGATAGAATATTAATGTTGTCAACCATGATTTGGAAGTTGGGGGGGTTGGAGGATGAAAGAAAGAAAGAAAAACTTTTGTATCACATTTCCTTGAATATTCATGGAAATTTCAATAAAATAATAAAAAGACTGTTAATCTGCATAAAGAAAGATTAAGAATGCAGAATATAGAATATTAATGTTGTCAACCATGATTTGGAAGCTGGGGGGTGTTGGGGGATTAAAGAAAGAAAGAAAAAATGTTGTATCACATTTCCTTGAACATTCATACAAATTTCAATAAAATAATAAAAAGATTGTTAGTCTGCACAAAGAAAAAGTGTAAGAATGCAGAAGATAGAATATGAATGCTGTGAACCATGATTTTGTAGCTGGCGGTGGTGGGGGATAAAAGAAAGAAAGAAAAACTGTTGTTTCCCATTTCCTTGAACATTCATGGAAAGTTCAATAAAATAATAAAAAGATTGTTAATCTGCATAAAGAAAAAGAGTAAGAATGCAGAAGATAGAATATTAATGTTGTCAACGATGATTGGGAAGCTTGGGGGGTGGGGGGAAAAAGAAAGAAAGAGAAACTGTTGTATCCCATTTCCTTTAACATTCATGGAAATTTCAATAAAATAATAAAAAGATTGTTAATCTGCATAAAGAAAAAGAGTAAGAAGGCCGAAGATAGAATATTAAATTGTCAACCATGATTTGGAAGCTGGGGGGGTGGGGGATAAAAGAAAGAAAGAAAAACTGTTGTATCCCATTTCCTTGAACATTCATGGATATTTCAATAAAATAATAAAAGATTGTTAATCTGCATAAACAAAAAGAGTAAGAATGCAGAAGATAGAATATTAATGTTGTCAACCATGATTTCGAAGCTGGGGGCGGTGGGCGATAAAAGAAAGAAAGAAAAACTGTTGTATCCCATTTCCTTGAACATTCATGTAAAGTTCAATAAAATAATAAAAAGATTGTTAATCTGCATAAAGAAAAAGAGTAAGAATGCAGAAGATAGAATATTAATGTTGTCAAACATGATTTGGAAGCTGGGGGTTGTGGGGGATAAAAGAAAGAAAGAAAAACTGTTGTATCCCATTTCCTTGAACATTCATGGCAATTTAAATAAAATAATAATAAGATTGTTAATCTGCATAAAGAAAAAGAGTAAGAATGCAGAAGATAGAATATTAATGTTGTCAACCATGATTTGGAAGCTGGCGGGGGTGATGGATAAAAGAAAGAAAGAAAAACTGTTGTATCCCATTTCCTTGAACATTCATGGAAATTTCAATAAAATAATAAAAAGATTGTTAATCTGCATAAAGAAAAAGAGTAAGAATGCAGAAGATTGAATATTAATGTTGTCAACGATGATTTGGAAGCTGGGGTGTTGTGGGGGATAAAAGGAAGAAAGAAAAACTGTTGTATGCCATTTCCTTGAACATTCAAGGAAATTTCAATAAAATAATAAAAGATTGTTAATCTGCATAAAGAAAAACAGTAAGAATGCAGAAGATAGAATATTAATGTTGTCAACCATGATTTGGAAGCTAGGGGCGGTGTGGGATAAAAGAAAGAAAGAAAAACTGTTGTATCCCATTTCCTTGAACATTCATGGAAATTTGAATAAAAGAATAAAAAGAGTGTTAATCTGCATAAAGAAAAAGAGTAAGAATGCAGAAGATAGAATATTAATGTTTTCAACCATGATTTGGAAGCTAGGGGGGATGGAGGATGAAAGAAAGAAGGAAAAACTTTTGTATCCCATTTCCTTCAACTTTCATGGAAATTTCAATAAAATAATAAAAAGATTGTTAATCTGCATAAAGAAAAAGTGTAAGAATGCAGAAGATAGTATATTAATGTTGTCAACCTCGATTTGGAAGCTGGAGTGGTGGGGGATAAAAGAAAGAAAGAAAAAATGTTGTATCACATTTCCTTGAACATTCATACAAATTTCAATAAAATAATAAAAAGATTGTTAGTCTGCACAAAGAAAAAGTGTAAGAATGCAGAAGATAGAATATGAATGCTGTGAACCATGATTTTGTAGCTGGCGGTGGTGGGGGATAAAAGAAAGAAAGAAAAACTGTTGTATCCCATTTCCTTGAACATTCATGGAAAGTTCAATAAAATAATAAAAAGATTGTTAATCTGCATAAAGAAAAAGAGTAAGAATGCAGAAGATAGAATATTAATGTTGTCAACGATGATTGGGAAGCTTGGGGGGTGGGGGGAAAAAGAAAGAAAGAGAAATTGTTGTATCCCATTTCCTTTAACATTCATGGAAATTTCAATAAAATAATAAAAAGATTGTTAATCTGCATAAAGAAAAAGAGTACGAATGCAGAAGATAGAATATTAATGTTGTCAAACATGATTTGGAACCTGGGGTGCGTGGGTGATAAGAGAAGAAAGAAAAATTGTTGTATCCCATTACATTGAACATTCATGGAAATTTCAATAAAATAATAAAAAGGTTGTTAATCTGCATAAAGAAAAAGAGTGAGAATGCAGAAGATAGAATATTAATGTTGTCAACCATGATTTGGAAGCTGGGGGGGTTGGAGGATGAAAGAAAGAAAGAAAAACTTTTGTATCCTATTTCCTTGAATATTCATGGAAGTTTCAATAAAATAATAAAAAGATTGTTAATCTGCATAAAGAAAAACTGTAAGAATGCAGAAGATAGAATATTAATGTTGTCAACCATGATTTGGAAGCTGTGGGGGTTGGAGGATGAAAGAAAGAAAGAAAAACTTTTGTATCCCATTTCCTTGAATATTCATGGAAATTTCAATAAAATAATAAAAAGATTGTTAATCTGCATAAAGAAAAACTGTAAGAATGCAGAAGATAGAATATTAATGTTGTCAACCATGATTTGGAAGCTGGGGCGGTTGGAGGATGAAAGAAAGAAAGAAAAACTTTTGTATCACATTTCCTTGAACATTCATACAAATTTCAATAAAATAATAAAAAGATTGTTAATCTGCATAAAGAAAAAGTGTAAGAATGCAGAAGATAGTATATTAATGTTGTCAACCATGATTTAGAGGCTGGGGGGGGGTGGGGGATAAAAGAAAGAGAGATAAACTGTTGTTTCCCATTTCCTTAAACATTCATGAAATTTCAATAAAATAAAGAAAAGATTGTTAATCTGCATAAAGAAAAAGAGTAAGAAGGCCGAAGATAGAATATTAAATTGTCAACCATGATTTGGAAGCTGGGGGAGGTGGGGGATAAAAGAAAGAAAGAAAAACTGTTGTGTCCCATTTCCTTGAACATTCATGGAAATTTGAATAAAATAATAAAAAGACTGTTAATCTGCATAAAGAAAAAGTGTAAGAATGCAGAAGATAGAATATTAATCTTGTCAACCATGATTTGGAAGCTTGGGGGGGTGGGGGATAAAAGAAAGAAAGAGAAATTTTTGTATCCCATTTCCTTGAACATTCATGAAATTTCAATAAAATAATGAAAAGATTGTTAATCTGCATAAAGAAAAAGAGTAAGAATGCAGAAGATAGAATATTAATGTTGTCAACCATGATTTGGAAGTTGGGGGGGTTGGAGGATGAAAGAAAGAAAGAAAAACTTTTGTATCACATTTCCTTGAATATTCATGGAAATTTCAATAAAATAATAAAAAGATTGTTAATCTGCATAAAGAAAAACTGTAAGAATGCAGAAGATAGAATATTAATGTTGTCAACCATGATATGGAAGCTGGGGGGGTTGGAGGATGAAAGAAAGAAAGAAAAACTTTTGTATCACATTTCCTTGAACATTCATACAAATTTCAATAAAATAATAAAAAGATTGTTAATCTGCATAAAGAAAAACTGTAAGAATGCAGAACATAGAATATTAATGTTGTCAACCATGATTTAGAGGTTGGGGGGGGTGGGGGATAAAAGAAAGAAAGAAAAACTGTTGTATCCCATTTCCTTGAACATTCATGAAATTTCAATAAAATAATGAAAAGATTGTTAATCTGCATAAAGAAAAAGAGTAAGAAGGCCGAAGATAGAATATTAAATTGTCAACCATGCTTTGGAAGCTGGGGGGGGGTGGGGGATAAAAGAAAGAAAGAAAAACTGTTGTATCCCATTTCCTTGAACATTCATGGATATTTCAATAAAATAATAAGAGATTGTTAATCTGCATAAACAAAAAGAGTAAGAATGCAGAAGATAGAATATTAATGTTGTCAACCATGATTTCGAAGCTGGGGGCGGTGGGGGATAAAAGAAAGAAAGAAAAACTGTTGTGTCCCATTTCCTTGAACATTCATGGAAATTACAATAAAATAATAAAAGACTGTTAATCTGCATAAAGAAAAAGTGTAAGAATGCAGAAGATAGAATATTAATGTTTTCAACCATGATTTGGAAGCTGGGGGTGTTGGGGGATGAAAGAAAGAAAGAAAAAGAGTTGTAGCCTATTTCCTTGAACATTCATGGAAATTTCAATAAAATAATAAAAAGATTGATAATCTGCATAAAGTAAAAGGGTAAGAATGCAGAAGATTGAATATTAATGTTGTCAACCATGATTTGGAAGGTGGGGTGTTGTGGGGGATAAAAGAAAGAAAGAAAAACTGTTGTATGCCATTTCCTTGAACATTCAAGGAAATTTCAGTAAAATAATAAAAGATTGTTAATCTGCATAAAGAAAAACAGTAAGAATGCAGAAGATAGAATATTAATGTTGTCAACCATGATTTAGAGGCTGGGGGGGGGGTGGGGGATAAAAGAAAGAAAGAAAAACTGTTGTATCCCATTTCCTTGAACATTCATGAAATTTCAATAAAATAATGAAAAGATTGTTAATCTGCATAAAGAAAAAGAGTAAGAAGGCCGAAGATAGAATATTAAATTGTCAACCATGATTTGGAAGCTGGGGGGGTGGGGGATAAGAGAAAGAAAGAAAAACTGTTGTATCCCATTTCCTTGAACATTCATGGATATTTCAATAAAATAATAAAAGATTGTTAATCTGCATAAACAAAAAGAGTAAGAATGCAGAAGATAGAATATTAATGTTGTCAACCATGATTTCGAAGCTGGGGGCGGTGGGCGATAAAAGAAAGAAAGAAAAACTGTTGTGTCCCATTTCCTTGAACATTCATGGAAATTTGAATAAAATAATAAAAAGACTGTTAATCTGCATAAAGAAAGATTAAGAATGCAGAATATAGAATATTAATGTTGTCAACCATGATTTGGAAGCTGGGGGGTGTTGGGGGATTAAAGAAAGAAAGAAAAACTGTTGTATCCCATTTCCTTGAACATTCATGTAAAGTTCAATAAAATAATAAAAAGATTGTTAATCTGCATTAAGAAAAAGAGTAAGAATGCAGAAGATAGAATATTAATGTTGTCAAACATGATTTGGAAGCTGGGGGTTGTGGGGGATAAAAGAAAGAAAGAAAAACTGTTGTATCCCATTTCCTTGAACATTCATGGCAATTTCAATAAAATAATAATAAGATTGTTAATCTGCATAAAGAAAAAGAGTAAGAATGCAGAAGATAGAATATTAATGTTGTCAACCATGATTTGGAAGCTGGCGGGGGTGATGGATAAAAGAAAGAAAGAAAAACTGTTGTATCCCATTTCCTTGAACATTCATGGAAATTTCAATAAAATAATAAAAAGTTTGTTAATCTGCATAAAGAAAAAGAGTAAGAATGCAGAAGATTGAATATTAATGTTGTCAACGATGATTTGGAAGCTGGGGGGTTGTGGGGGATAAAAGAAAGAAAGAAAAACTTTTGTATGCCATTTCCTTGAACATTCAAGGAAATTTCAATAAAATAATAAAAGATTGTTAATCTGCATAAAGAAAAACAGTAAGAATGCAGAAGATAGAATATTAATGTTGTCAACCATGATTTGGAAGCTAGGGGCGGTGTGGGATAAAAGAAAGAAAAACTGTTGTATCCCATTTCCTTGAACATTCATGGAAATTTGAATAAAAGAATAAAAAGAGTGTTAATCTGCATAAAGAAAAAGAGTAAGAATGCAGAAGATAGAATATTAATGTTTTCAACCATGATTTGGAAGCTAGGGGGGTTGGAGGATGAAAGAAAGAAGGAAAAACTTTTGTATCCCATTTCCTTCAACTTTCATGGAAATTTCAATAAAATAATAAAAAGATTGTTAATCTGCATAAAGAAAAAGTGTAAGAATGCGGAAGATAGTATATTAATGTTGTCAACCTCGATTTGGAAGCTGGAGTGGTGGGGGATAAAAGAAAGAAAGAAAAAATGTTGTATCACATTTCCTTGAACATTCATACAAATTTCAATAAAATAATAAAAAGATTGTTAGTCTGCACAAAGAAAAAGTGTAAGAATGCAGAAGATAGAATATGAATGCTGTGAACCATGATTTTGTAGCTGGCGGTGGAGGGGGATAAAAGAAAGAAAGAAAAACTGTCGTATCCCATTTCCTTGAACATTCATGGAAAGTTCAATAAAATAATAAAAAGATTGTTAATCTGCATAAAGAAAAAGAGTAAGAATGCAGAAGATAGAATATTAATGTTGTCAACGATGATTGGGAAGCTTGGGGGGTGGGGGGAAAAAGAAAGAAAGAGAAACTGTTGTATCCCATTTCCTTTAACATTCATGGAAATTTCAATAAAATAATAAAAAGATTGTTAATCTGCATAAAGAAAAAGAGTAAGAAGGCCGAAGATAGAATATTAAATTGTCAACCATGATTTGGAAGCTGGGGGGGGTGGGGGATAAAAGAAAGAAAGAAAAACTGTTGTATTCCATTTCCTTGAACATTCATGGAAATTTCAATAAAATAATAAAAGATTGTTAATCTGCATAAACAAAAAGAGTAAGAATGCAGAAGATAGAATATTAATGTTGTCAACCATGATTTGGAAGCTGGGGGAGGTGGGGGATAAAAGAAAGAAAGAAAAACTGTTGTGTCCCATTTCCTTGAACATTCATGGAAATTTGAATAAAATAATAAAAAGACTGTTAATCTGCATAAAGAAAAAGTGTAAGAATGCAGAAGATAGAATATTAATGTTTTCAACCATGATTTGGAAGCTGGGGGGTTGGGGGATGAAAGAAAGAAAGAAAAACTGTTGTATCCCATTTCCTTGAACATTCATGGAAATTTCAATAAAATAATAAAAAGATTGTTAATCTGCATAAAGAAAAAGTGTAAGAATGCAGAAGATAGTATATTAATGTTGTCAACCTCGATTTGGAAGATGGGGGGGTGGGGGATAAAAGAAAGAAAGAAAAAATGTTGTATTCCATTTCCTGGAACATTCATAGAAATTTCAATAAAATAATAAAAAGATTGTTAGTCTGCATGAAGAAAAAGTGTAAGAATGCAGAAGATAGAATATTAATGTTGTCAACCATGATTTGGAAGCTGGGGGTGGTGGGGGATAAAAGAAAGAATGAAAAACTGTTTTATCACATTTCCATGAACATTCATGGACATTTCAATAAAATAATAAAAAGATTGTTAATCAGCATAAAGAAAAAGAATAAGAATGCAGAAGATAGAATATTAATGTTGTCAACCATGATTTGGAAGCTGGCGGGGTGGGGGATAAAAGAAAGAAAGAAAAACTGTTGTATCCCATTTCCTTGAACATTCATGGAAATTTGAATAAAAGAATAAAAAGAGTGTTAATCTGCATAAAGAAAAAGAGTAAGAATGCAGAAGATAGAATATTAATGTTTTCAACCATGATTTGGAAGCTAGGGGGGTTGGAGGATGAAAGAAAGAAGGAAAAACTTTTGTATCCCATTTCCTTCAACTTTCATGGAAATTTCAATAAAATAATAAAAAGATTGTTAATCTGCATAAAGAAAAAGTGTAAGAATGCAGAAGATAGTATATTAATATTGTCAACCTCGATTTGGAAGGTGGAGTGGTGGGGGATAAAAGAAAGAAAGAAAAAATGTTGTATCACATTTCCTTGAACATTCATACAAATTTCAATAAAATAATAATAAGATTGTTAGTCTGCACAAAGAAAAAGTGTAAGAATGCAGAAGATAGAATATGAATGCTGTGAACCATGATTTTGTAGCTGGCGGTGGTGGGGGATTAAAGAAAGAAAGAAAAACTGTTGTATCCCATTTCCTTGAACATTCATGGAAAGTTCAATAAAATAATAAAAAGATTGTTAATCTGCATAAAGAAAAAGAGTAGGAATGCAGAAGATAGAATATTAATGTTGTCAACGATGATTGGGAAGTCTGGGGGGTGGGGGGAAAAAGAAAGAAAGAGAAACTGTTGTATCCCATTTCCTTTCACATTCATGGAAATTTCAATAAAATAATAAAAAGATTGTTAATCTGCATAAAGAAATATTAAGAATGCAGAAGATAGAATATTAATGTTGTCAACCATGATTTGGAAGCTGGGGGGTGTTGGGGGATAAAAGAAAGAAAGAAAAACTGTTGCATCCCATTTCCTCGAACATTCATGGAAAGTTCAATAAAATAATAAAAAGATTGTTAATCTGCATAAAGAAAGATTAAGAATGCAGAAGATAGAATATTAATGTTGTCAACCTCGATTTGGAAGCTGGGGGGGTGGGGGATAAAAGAAAGAAAGAAAAAATGTTGTATCACATTTCCTTGAACATTCATACAAATTTCAATAAAATAATAAAAAGATTGTTAGTCTGCACAAAGAAAAAGTGTAAGAATGCAGAAGATAGAATATGAATGTTGTCAACTATGATTTTGAAGCTGGCGGTTGTGGGGGACAAAAGAAAAAAAGAAAAACTGTTGTATCCCATTTCCTTGAACATTCATGGAAATTTCAATAGGAGAATAAAAAGATTGTTAATCTGCATAAAGAAAAAGAGTAAGAATGCAGAAGATAGAATATTAATGTTGTCAACCATGATTTGGGAGCTGGGGTGGTGGGGGATAACAGAAAGAGAGAAAAACTCTGGTATCACATTTCCTTGAACATTCATGGAAATTTCAATAAAATAATAAAAAGATTGTTAATCCGCATAAAGAAAAAGAGTAAGAATGCAGAAGATAGAATATTAATGTTGTCAAACAGGATTTGGAAACTGGGGGGCGTGGGTGATAAGAGAAGAAAGAAAAATTGTTGTATCCCATTACATTGAACCTTCATGGAAATTTCAATAAAATAATAAAAAGGTTGTTAATCTGCATAAAGAAAGATAAAGAATGCAGAAGATAGAATATTAATGTTGTCAACCATGATTTGGAAGCTGGGGGGTGTTGGGGGATAAAAGAAAGAAAGAAAAACTGTTGTATCCCATTTCCTTGAACATTCATGGAAAGTTCAATAAAATAATAAAAAGATTGTAAATCTGCATAAAGAAAAAGTGTAAGAATGCAGAAGATAGAATGTTAATGTTGTCAACCATGATTTGGAACCTGGGGGGGGGGAATGGGGGATAAAAGAAAGAAAGAAAAACTGTTTTATCCCATTTCCTTGAACATTCATGAAAATTTCAGTTAAAAAATAAAAAGATTGTTATTCTGCATAAAGAAAAAGAGTAAGAATGCAGAAGATAGAATATTAATGTTGTCACCGATGATTTGAAAGCTGGGTGGGTGGGGGGAAAAAGACAGAAAGAGAAACAGTTGTATCCCATTTCCTTGAACATTCATGGAAATTTCAATAAAATAATAAAAAGATAGTTAATCTGCATAAAGAAAAAGAGTAAGAATGCAGAAGATAGAATATTAATCTTGTCAACCATGATTTGGAAGCTTGGGGGGGTGGGGGATAAAAGAAAGAAAGAGAAATTTTTGTATCCCATTTCCTTGAACATTCATGAAATTTCAATAAAATAATGAAAAGATTGTTAATCTGCATAAAGAAAAAGAGTAAGAATGCAGAAGATAGAATATTAATGTTGTCAACCATGATTTGGAAGTTGGGGGGGTTGGAGGATGAAAGAAAGAAAGAAAAACTTTTGTATCACATTTCCTTGAATATTCATGGAAATTTCAATAAAATAATAAAAAGATTGTTAATCTGCATAAAGAAAAACTGTAAGAATGCAGAAGATAGAATATTAATGTTGTCAACCATGATATGGAAGCTGGGGGGGTTGGAGGATGAAAGAAAGAAAGAAAAACTTTTGTATCACATTTCCTTGAACATTCATACAAATTTCAATAAAATAATAAAAAGATTGTTAATCTGCATAAAGAAAAACTGTAAGAATGCAGAAGATAGAATATTAATGTTGTCAACCATGATTTAGAGGTTGGGGGGGTGGGGGATAAAAGAAAGAAAGAAAAACTGTTGTATCCCATTTCCTTGAACATTCATGAAATTTCAATAAAATAATGAAAAGATTGTTAATCTGCATAAAGAAAAAGAGTAAGAAGGCCGAAGATAGAATATTAAATTGTCAACCATGCTTTGGAAGCTGGGGGGGTGGGGGATAAAAGAAAGAAAGAAAAACTGTTGTATCCCATTTCCTTGAACATTCATGGATATTTCAATAAAATAATAAGAGATTGTTAATCTGCATAAACAAAAAGAGTAAGAATGCAGAAGATAGAATATTAATGTTGTCAACCATGATTTCGAAGCTGGGGGCGGTGGGGGATAAAAGAAAGAAAGAAAAACTGTTGTGTCCCATTTCCTTGAACATTCATGGAAATTACAATAAAATAATAAAAGCCTGTTAATCTGCATAAAGAAAAAGTGTAAGAATGCAGAAGATAGAATATTAATGTTTTCAACCATGATTTATAGGCTGGGGGGGGTGGGGGATAAAAGAAAGAAAGAAAAACTGTTGTATCCCATTTCCTTGAACATTCATGAAATTTCAATAAAATAATGAAAAGATTGTTAATCTGCATAAAGAAAAAGAGTAAGAAGGCCGAAGATAGAATATTAAATTGTCAACCATGATTTGGAAGCTGGGGGGGTGGGGGATAAAAGAAAGAAAGAAAAACTGTTGTATCCCATTTCCTTGAACATTCATGGATATTTCAATAAAATAATAAAAGATTGTTAATCTGCATAAACCAAAAGAGTAAGAATGCAGAAGATAGAATATTAATGTTGTCAACCATGATTTCGAAGCTGGGGGCGGTGGGCGATAAAAGAAAGAAAGAAAAACTGTTGTGTCCCATTTCCTTGAACATTCATGGAAATTTGAATAAAATAATAAAAAGACTGTTAATCGGCATAAAGAAAGATTAAGAATGCAGAATATAGAATATTAATGTTGTCAACCATGATTTGGAAGCTGGGGGGTGTTGGGGGATTAAAGAAAGAAAGAAAAACTGTTGTATCCCATTTCCTTGAACATTCATGTAAAGTTCAATAAAATAATAAAAAGATTGTTAATCTGCATAAAGAAAAAGAGTAAGAATGCAGAAGATAGAATATTAATGTTGTCAAACATGATTTGGAAGCTGGGGGTTGTGGGGGATAAAAGAAAGAAAGAAAAACTGTTGTATCCCATTTCCTTGAACATTCATGGCAATTTCAATAAAATAATAATAAGATTGTTAATCTGCATAAAGAAAAAGAGTAAGAATGCAGAAGATAGAATATTAATGTTGTCAACGATGATTGGGAAGCTTGGGGGGTGGGGGGATAAAGAAAGAAAGAGAAACTGTTGTATCCCATTTCCTTTAACATTCATGGAAATTTCAATAAAATAATAAAAAGATTGTTAATCTGCATAAAGAAAAAGAGTAAGAAGGCCGAAGATAGAATATTAAATTGTCAACCATGATTTGGAAGCTGGGGGGGGTGGGGGATAAAAGAAAGAAAGAAAAACTGTTGTATCCCATTTCCTTTCACATTCATGGAAATTTCAATAAAATAATAAAAAGATTGTTAATCTGCATAAAGAAAGATTAAGAATGCAGAAGATAGAATATTAATGTTGTCAACCATGATTTGGAAGCTGGGGGGTGTTGGGGGATAAAAGAAAGAAAGAAAAACTGTTGCATCCCATTTCCTCGAACATTCATGGAAAGTTCAATAAAATAATAAAAAGATTGTTAATCTGCATAAAGAAAAAGTGTAAGAATGCAGAAGATAGTATATTAATGTTGTCAACCTCGATTTGGAAGCTGGGGGTGTGGGGGATAAAAGAAAGAAAGAAAAAATGTTGTGTCACATTTCCTTGAACATTCATACAAATTTCAATAAAATAATAAAAAGATTGTTAGTCTGCACAAAGAAAAAGTGTAAGAATGCAGAAGATAGAATATGAATGTTGTCAACTATGATTTTGAAGCTGGCGGTTGTGGGGGACAAAAGAAAAAAAGAAAAACTGTTGTATCCCATTTCCTTGAACATTCATGGAAATTTCAATAGGAGAATAAAAAGATTGTTAATCTGCATAAAGAAAAAGAGTAAGAATGCAGAACATAGAATATTAATGTTGTCAACCATGATTTGGGAGCTGGGGTGGTGGGGGATAACAGAAAGAGAGAAAAACTCTGGTATCACATTTCCTTGAACATTCATGGAAATTTCAATAAAATAATAAAAAGATTGTTAATCCGCATAAAGAAAAAGAGTAAGCATGCAGAAGATAGAATATTAATGTTGTCAAACAGGATTTGGAAACTGGGGGGCGTGGGTGATAAGAGAAGAAAGAAAAATTGTTGTATCCCATTACATTGAACCTTCATGGAAATTTCAATAAAATAATAAAAAGGTTGTTAATCTGCATAAAGAAAGATTAAGAATGCAGAAGATAGAATATTAATGTTGTCAACCATGATTTGGAAGCTGGGGGGTGTTGGGGGATAAAAGAAAGAAAGAAAAACTGTTGTATCCCATTTCCTTGAACATTCATGGAAAGTTCAATAAAATAATAAAAAGATTGTAAATCTGCATAAAGAAAAAGTGTAAGAATGCAGAAGATAGAATGTTAATGTTGTCAACCATGATTTGGAACCTGGGGGGGGGGGAATGGGGGATAAAAGAAAGAAAGAAAAACTGTTTTATCCCATTTCCTTGAACATTCATGAAAATTTCAGTTAAAAAAATAAAAAGATTGTTATTCTGCATAAAGAAAAAGAGTAAGAATGCAGAAGATAGAATATTAATGTTGTCACCGATGATTTGAAAGCTGGGTGGGTGGGGGGAAAAAGAAAAAGAGAAACAGTTGTATCCCATTTCCTTGAACATTCATGGAAATTTCAATAAAATAATAAAAAGATAGTTAATCTGCATAAAGAAAAAGAGTAAGAATGCAGAAGATAGAATATTAATCTTGTCAACCATGATTTGGAAGCTTGGGGGGGTGGGGGATAAAAGAAAGAAAGAGAAATTTTTGTATCCCATTTCCTTGAACATTCATGAAATTTCAATAAAATAATGAAAAGATTGTTAATCTGCATAAAGAAAAAGAGTAAGGATGCAGAAGATAGAATATTAATGTTGTCAACCATGATTTGGAAGTTGGGGGGGTTGGAGGATGAAAGAAAGAAAGAAAAACTTTTGTATCACATTTCCTTGAATATTCATGGAAATTTCAATAAAATAATAAAAAGATTGTTAATCTGCATAAAGAAAAACTGTAAGAATGCAGAAGATAGAATATTAATGTTGTCAACCATGATATGGAAGCTGGGGGGGTTGGAGGATGAAAGAAAGAAAGAAAAACTTTTGTATCACATTTCCTTGAACATTCATACAAATTCAATAAAATAATAAAAAGATTGTTAATCTGCATAAAGAAAAACTGTAAGAATGCAGAAGATAGAATATTAATGTTGTCAACCATGATTTAGAGGTTGGGGGGGTGGGGGATAAAAGAAAGAAAGAAAAACTGTTGTATCCCATTTCCTTGAACATTCATGAAATTTCAATAAAATAATGAAAAGATTGTTAATCTGCATAAAGAAAAAGAGTAAGAAGGCCGAAGATAGAATATTAAATTGTGAACCATGCTTTGGAAGCTGGGGGGGGTGGGGGATAAAAGAAAGAAAGAAAAACTGTTGTATCCCATTTCCTTGAACATTCATGGATATTTCAATAAAATAATAAGAGATTGTTAATCTGCATAAACAAAAAGAGTAAGAATGCAGAAGATAGAATATTAATGTTGTCAACCATGATTTCGAAGCTGGGGGCGGTGGGGGATAAAAGAAAGAAAGAAAAACTGTTGTGTCCCATTTCCTTGAACATTCATGGAAATTACAATAAAATAATAAAAGACTGTTAATCTGCATAAAGAAAAAGTGTAAGAATGCAGAAGATAGAATATTAATGTTTTCAACCATGATTTATAGGCTGGGGGGGGGTGGGGGATAAAAGAAAGAAAGAAAAACTGTTGTATCCCATTTCCTTGAACATTCATGAAATTTCAATAAAATAATGAAAAGATTGTTAATCTGCATAAAGAAAAAGAGTAAGAAGGCCGAAGATAGAATATTAAATTGTCAACCATGATTTGGAAGCTGGGGGGGTGGGGGATAAAAGAAAGAAAGAAAAACTGTTGTATCCCATTTCCTTGAACATTCATGGATATTTCAATAAAATAATAAAAGATTGTTAATCTGCATAAACAAAAAGAGTAAGAATGCAGAAGATAGAATATTAATGTTGTCAACCATGATTTCGAAGCTGGGGGCGGTGGGCGATAAAAGAAAGAAAGAAAAACTGTTGTGTCCCATTTCCTTGAACATTCATGGAAATTTGAATAAAATAATAAAAAGACTGTTAATCTGCATAAAGAAAGATTAAGAATGCAGAATATAGAATATTAATGTTGTCAACCATGATTTGGAAGCTGGGGGGTGTTGGGGGATTAAAGAAAGAAAGAAAAACTGTTGTATCCCATTTCCTTGAACATTCATGTAAAGTTCAATAAAATAATAAAAAGATTGTTAATCTGCATAAAGAAAAAGAGTAAGAATGCAGAAGATAGAATATTAATGTTGTCAAACATGATTTGGAAGCTGGGGGTTGTGGGGGATAAAAGAAAGAAAGAAAAACTGTTGTATCCCATTTCCTTGAACATTCATGGCAATTTCAATAAAATAATAATAAGATTGTTAATCTGCTTAAAGAAAAAGAGTAAGAAGGCAGAAGATAGAATATTAATGTTGTCAACCATGATTTGGAAGCTGGCGGGGGTGATGGATAAAAGAAAGAAAGAAAAACTGTTAAATCCCATTTCCTTGAACATTCATGGAAATTTCAATAAAATAATAAAAAGATTGTTAATCTGCATAAAGAAAAAGAGTAAGAATGCAGAAGATTGAATATTAATGTTGTCAACGATAATTTGGAAGCTGGGGGGTTGTGGGGGATAAAAGAAAGAAAGAAAAACTGTTGTATGCCATTTCCTTGAACATTCAAGGAAATTTCAATAAAATAATAAAAGATTGTTAATCTGCATAAAGAAAAACAGTAAGAATGCAGAAGATAGAATATTAATGTTGTCAACCATGATTTGGAAGCTAGGGGCGGTGTGGGATAAAAGAAAGAAAGAAAAACTGTTGTATCCCATTTCCTTGAACATTCATGGAAATTTGAATAAAAGAATAAAAAGAGTGTTAATCTGCATAAAGAAAAAGAGTAAGAATGCAGAAGATAGAATATTAATGTTTTCAACCATGATTTGGAAGCTAGGGGGGTTGGAGGATGAAAGAAAGAAGGAAAAACTTTTGTATCCCATTTCCTTCAACTTTCATGGAAATTTCAATAAAATAATAAAAAGATTGTTAATCTGCATAAAGAAAAAGTGTAAGAATGCAGAAGATAGTATATTAATGTTGTCAACCTCGATTTGGAAGCTGGAGTGGTCGGGGATAAAAGAAAGAAAGAAAAAATGTTGTATCACATTTCCTTGAACATTCATACAAATTTCAATAAAATAATAAAAAGATTGTTAGTCTGCACAAAGAAAAAGTGTAAGAATGCAGAAGATAGAATATGAATGCTGTGAACCATGATTTTGTAGCTGGTGGTGGTGGGGGATAAAAGAAAGAAAGAAAAACTGTTGTATCCCATTTCCTTGAACATTCATGGAAAGTTAAATAAAATAATAAAAAGATTGTTAATCTGCATAAAGAAAAAGAGTAAGAATGCAGAAGATAGAATATTAATGTTGTCAACGATGATTGGGAAGCTTGGGGGGTGGGGGGAAAAAGAAAGAAAGAGAAACTGTTGTATCCCATTTCCTTTAACATTCATGGAAATTTCAATAAAATAATAAAAAGATTGTTAATCTGCATAAAGAAAAAGAGTACGAATGCAGAAGATAGAATATTAATGTTGTCAAACATGATTTGGAACCTGGGGTGCGTGGGTGATAAGAGAAGAAAGAAAAATTGTTGTATCCCATTACATTGAACATTCATGGAAATTTCAATAAAATAATAAAAAGGTTGTTAATCTGCATAAAGAAAAAGAGTGAGAATGCAGAAGATAGAATATTAATGTTGTCAACCATGATTTGGAAGCTGGGGGGGTTGGAGGATGAAAGAAAGAAAGAAAAACTTTTGTATCCTATTTCCTTGAATATTCATGGAAGTTTCAATAAAATAATAAAAAGATTGTTAATCTGCATAAAGAAAAACTGTAAGAATGCAGAAGATAGAATATTAATGTTGTCAACCATGATTTGGAAGCTGGGGGGGTAGGAGGATGAAAGAAAGAAAGAAAAACTTTTGTATCCCATTTCCTTGAATATTCATGGAAATTTCAATAAAATAATAAAAAGATTGTTAATCTGCATAAAGAAAAACTGTAAGAATGCAGAAGATAGAATATTAATGTTGTCAACCATGATTTGGAAGCTGGGGCGGTTGGAGGATGAAAGAAAGAAAGAAAAACTTTTGTATCACATTTCCTTGAACATTCATACAAATTTCAATAAAATAATAAAAAGATTGTTAATCTGCATAAAGAAAAAGTGTAAGAATGCAGAAGATAGTATATTAATGTTGTCAACCATGATTTAGAGGCTGGGGGGGGTGGGGGATAAAAGAAAGAGAGATAAACTGTTGTTTCCCATTTCCTTAAACATTCATGAAATTTCAATAAAATAAAGAAAAGATTGTTAATCTGCATAAAGAAAAAGAGTAAGAAGGCCGAAGATAGAATATTAAATTGTCAACCATGATTTGGAAGCTGGGGGAGGTGGGGGATAAAAGAAAGAAAGAAAAACTGTTGTGTCCCATTTCCTTGAACATTCATGGAAATTTGAATAAAATAATAAAAAGACTGTTAATCTGCATAAAGAAAAAGTGTAAGAATGCAGAAGATAGTATATTAATGTTGTCAACCTCGATTTGGAAGATGGGGGGGTGGGGGATAAAAGAAAGAAAGAAAAAATGTTGTATTCCATTTCCTGGAACATTCATAGAAATTTCAATAAAATAATAAAAAGATTGTTAGTCTGCATGAAGAAAAAGTGTAAGAATGCAGAAGATAGTATATTAATGTTGTCAACCATGATTTAGAGGCTGGGGGGGTGGGGGATAAAAGAAAGAGAGATAAACTGTTGTTTCCCATTTCCTTAAACATTCATGAAATTTCAATAAAATAAAGAAAAGATTGTTAATCTGCATAAAGAAAAAGAGTAAGAAGGCCGAAGATAGAATATTAAATTGTCAACCATGATTTGGAAGCTGGGGGGGTGGGGGATAAAAGAAAGAAAGAAAAACTGTTGTATCCCATTTCCTTGAACATTCATGGAAATTTCAATAAAATAATAAAAGATTGTTAATCTGCATAAACAAAAAGAGTAAGAATGCAGAAGATAGAATATTAATGTTGTCAACCATGATTTGGAAGCTGGGGGAGGTGGGGGATAAAAGAAAGAAAGAAAAACTGTTGTGTCCCATTTCCTTGAACATTCATGGAAATTTGAATAAAATAATAAAAAGACTGTTAATCTGCATAAAGAAAAAGTGTAAGAATGCAGAAGATAGAATATTAATCTTGTCAACCATGATTTGGAAGCTTGGGGGGGAGGGGGATAAAAGAAAGAAAGAGAAATTTTTGTATCCCATTTCCTTGAACATTCATGAAATTTCAATAAAATAATGAAAAGATTGTTAATCTGCATAAAGAAAAAGAGTAAGAATGCAGAAGATAGAATATTAATGTTGTCAACCATGATTTGGAAGTTGGGGGGGTTGGAGGATGAAAGAAAGAAAGAAAAACTTTTGTATCACATTTCCTTTAATATTCATGGAAATTTCAATAAAATAATAAAAAGATTGTTAATCTGCATAAAGAAAAACTGTAAGAATGCAGAAGATAGAATATTAATGTTGTCAACCATGATATGGAAGCTGGGGGGGTTGGAGGATGAAAGAAAGAAAGAAAAACTTTTGTATCACATTTCCTTGAACATTCATACAAATTTCAATAAAATAATAAAAAGATTGTTAATCTGCATAAAGAAAAACTGTAAGAATGCAGAAGATAGAATATTAATGTTGTCAACCATGATTTAGAGGTTGGGGGGGTGGGGGATAAAAGAAAGAAAGAAAAACTGTTGTATCCCATTTCCTTGAACATTCATGAAATTTCAATAAAATAATGAAAAGATTGTTAATCTGCATAAAGAAAAAGAGTAAGAAGGCCGAAGATAGAATATTAAATTGTCAACCATGCTTTGGAAGCTGGGGGGGGTGGGGGATAAAAGAAAGAAAGAAAAACTGTTGTATCCCATTTCCTTGAACATTCATGGATATTTCAATAAAATAATAAGAGATTGTTAATCTGCATAAACAAAAAGAGTAAGAATGCAGAAGATAGAATATTAATGTTGTCAACCATGATTTCGAAGCTGGGGGCGGTGGGGGATAAAAGAAAGAAAGAAAAACTGTTGTGTCCCATTTCCTTGAACATTCATGGAAATTACAATAAAATAATAAAAGACTGTTAATCTGCATAAAGAAAAAGTGTAAGAATGCAGAAGATAGAATATTAATGTTTTCAACCATGATTTGGAAGCTGGGGGGGTTGGGGGATGAAAGAAAGAAAGAAAAACTGTTGTATCCCATTTCCTTGAACATTCATGGAAATTTCAATAAAATAATAAAAAGATTGTTAATCTGCATAAAGAAAAAGTGTAAGAATGCAGAAGATAGTATATTAATGTTGTCAACCATGATTTGGAAGGTGGGGTGTTGTGGGGGATAAAAGAAAGAAAGAAAAACTGTTGTATGCCATTTCCTTCAACATTCAAGGAAATTTCAATAAAATAATAAAAGATTGTTAATCTGCATAAAGAAAAACAGTAATAATGCAGAAGATAGAATATTAATGTTGTCAATCATGATTTGGAATCTGGGGGGGTTGGGGGATGAAAGAAAGAAAGAAAAACTGTTGTATCCCATTTCCTTGAACATTCATGGATATTTCAATAAAATAATAAAAGATTGTTAATCTGCATAAACAAAAAGAGTAAGAATGCAGAAGATAGAATATTAATGTTGTCAACCATGATTTCGAAGCTGGGGGCGGTGGGCGATAAAAGAAAGAAAGAAAAACTGTTGTGTCCCATTTCCTTGAACATTCATGGAAATTTGAATAAAATAATAAAAAGACTGTTAATCTGCATAAAGAAAGATTAAGAATGCAGAGTATAGAATATTAATGTTGTCAACCATGATTTGGAAGCTGGGGGGTGTTGGGGGATTAAAGAAAGAAAGAAAAACTGTTGTATCCCATTTCCTTGAACATTCATGTAAAGTTCAATAAAATAATAAAAAGATTGTTAATCTGCATAAAGAAAAAGAGTAAGAATGCAGAAGATAGAATATTAATGTTGTCAAACATGATTTGGAAGCTGGGGGTTGTGGGGGATAAAAGAAAGAAAGAAAAACTGTTGTATCCCATTTCCTTGAACATTCATGGCAATTTCAATAAAATAATAATAAGATTGTTAATCTGCATAAAGAAAAAGAGTAAGAATGCAGAAGATAGAATATTAATGTTGTCAACCATGATTTGGAAGCTGGCGGGGGTGATGGATAAAAGAAAGAAAGAAAAACTGTTGTATCCCATTTCCTTGAACATTCATGGAAATTTCAATAAAATAATAAAAAGATTGTTAATCTGCATAAAGAAAAAGAGTAAGAATGCAGAAGATTGAATATTAATGTTGTCAACGATGATTTGGAAGCTGGGGGGTTGTGGGGGATAAAAGAAAGAAAGAAAAACTGTTGTATGCCATTTCCTTGAACATTCAAGGAAATTTCAATAAAATAATAAAAGATTGTTAATCTGCATAAAGAAAAACAGTAAGAATGCAGAAGATAGAATATTAATGTTGTCAACCATGATTTGGAAGCTAGGGGCGGTGTGGGATAAAAGAAAGAAAGAAAAACTGTTGTATCCCATTTCCTTGAACATTCATGGAAATTTGAATAAAAGAATAAAAAGAGTGTTAATCTGCATAAAGAAAAAGAGTAAGAATGCAGAAGATAGAATATTAATGTTTTCAACCATGATTTGGAAGCTAGGGGGGTTGGAGGATGAAAGAAAGAAGGAAAAACTTTTGTATCCCATTTCCTTCAACTTTCATGGAAATTTCAATAAAATAATAAAAAGATTGTTAATCTGCATAAAGAAAAAGTGTAAGAATGCAGAAGATAGTATATTAATGTTGTCAACCTCGATTTGGAAGCTGGAGTGGTGGGGGATAAAAGAAAGAAAGAAAAAATGTTGTATCACATTTCCTTGAACATTCATACAAATTTCAATAAAATAATAAAAAGATTGTTAGTCTGCACAAAGAAAAAGTGTAAGAATGCAGAAGATAGAATATGAATGCTGTGAACCATGATTTTGTAGCTGGCGGTGGTGGGGGATAAAAGAAAGAAAGAAAAACTGTTGTATCCCATTTCCTTGAACATTCATGGAAAGTTAAATAAAATAATAAAAAGATTGTTAATCTGCATAAAGAAAAAGAGTAAGAATGCAGAAGATAGAATATTAATGTTGTCAACGATGATTGGGAAGCTTGGGGGGTGGGGGGAAAAAGAAAGAAAGAGAAACTGTTGTATCCCATTTCCTTTAACATTCATGGAAATTTCAATAAAATAATAAAAAGATTGTTAATCTGCATAAAGAAAAAGAGTACGAATGCAGAAGATAGAATATTAATGTTGTCAAACATGATTTGGAACCTGGGGTGCGTGGGTGATAAGAGAAGAAAGAAAAATTGTTGTATCCCATTACATTGAACATTCATGGAAATTTCAATAAAATAATAAAAAGGTTGTTAATCTGCATAAAGAAAAAGAGTGAGAATGCAGAAGATAGAATATTAATGTTGTCAACCATGATTTGGAAGCTGGGGGGGTTGGAGGATGAAAGAAAGAAAGAAAAACTTTTGTATCCTATTTCCTTGAATATTCATGGAAGTTTCAATAAAATAATAAAAAGATTGTTAATCTGCATAAAGAAAAACTGTAAGAATGCAGAAGATAGAATATTAATGTTGTCAACCATGATTTGGAAGCTGGGGGGGTTGGAGGATGAAAGAAAGAAAGAAAAACTTTTGTATCCCATTTCCTTGAATATTCATGGAAATTTCAATAAAATAATAAAAAGATTGTTAATCTGCATAAAGAAAAACTGTAAGAATGCAGAGGATAGAATATTAATGTTGTCAACCATGATTTGGAAGCTGGGGCGGTTGGAGGATGAAAGAAAGAAAGAAAAACTTTTGTATCACATTTCCTTGAACATTCATACAAATTTCAATAAAATAATAAAAAGATTGTTAATCTGCATAAAGAAAAAGTGTAAGAATGCAGAAGATAGTATATTAATGTTGTCAACCATGATTTAGAGGCTGGGGGGGGTGGGGGATAAAAGAAAGAGAGATAAACTGTTGTTTCCCATTTCCTTAAACATTCATGAAATTTCAATAAAATAAAGAAAAGATTGTTAATCTGCATAAAGAAAAAGAGTAAGAAGGCCGAAGATAGAATATTAAATTGTCAACCATGATTTGGAAGCTGGGGGGGGTGGGGGATAAAAGAAAGAAAGAAAAACTGTTGTATCCCATTTCCTTGAACATTCATGGAAATTTCAATAAAATAATAAAAGATTGTTAATCTGCATAAACAAAAAGAGTAAGAATGCAGAAGATAGAATATTAATGTTGTCAACCATGATTTGGAAGCTGGGGGAGGTGGGGGATAAAAGAAAGAAAGAAAAACTGTTGTGTCCCATTTCCTTGAACATTCATGGAAATTTGAATAAAATAATAAAAAGACTGTTAATCTGCATAAAGAAAAAGTGTAAGAATGCAGACGATAGAATATTAATGTTTTCAACCATGATTTGGAAGCTGGGGGGTTGGGGGATGAAAGAAAGAAAGAAAAACTGTTGTATCCCATTTCCTTGAACATTCATGGAAATTTCAATAAAATAATAAAAAGATTGTTAATCTGCATAAAGAAAAAGTGTAAGAATGCAGAAGATAGTATATTAATGTTGTCAACCTCGATTTGGAAGATGGGGGGGTGGGGGATAAAAGAAAGAAAGAAAAAATGTTGTATTCCATTTCCTGGAACATTCATAGAAATTTCAATAAAATAATAAAAAGATTGTTAGTCTGCATGAAGAAAAAGTGTAAGAATGCAGAAGATAGTATATTAATGTTGTCAACCATGATTTAGAGGCTGGGGGGGGTGGGGGATAAAAGAAAGAGAGATAAACTGTTGTTTCCCATTTCCTTAAACATTCATGAAATTTCAATAAAATAAAGAAAAGATTGTTAATCTGCATAAAGAAAAAGAGTAAGAAGGCCGAAGATAGAATATTAAATTGTCAACCATGATTTGGAAGCTGGGGGGGTGGGGGATAAAAGAAAGAAAGAAAAACTGTTGTATCCCATTTCCTTGAACATTCATGGAAATTTCAATAAAATAATAAAAGATTGTTAATCTGCATAAACAAAAAGAGTAAGAATGCAGAAGATAGAATATTAATGTTGTCAACCATGATTTGGAAGCTGGGGGAGGTGGGGGATAAAAGAAAGAAAGAAAAACTGTTGTGTCCCATTTCCTTGAACATTCATGGAAATTTGAATAAAATAATAAAAAGACTGTTAATCTGCATAAAGAAAAAGTGTAAGAATGCAGAAGATAGAATATTAATCTTGTCAACCATGATTTGGAAGCTTGGGGGGGTGGGGGATAAAAGAAAGAAAGAGAAATTTTTGTATCCCATTTCCTTGAACATTCATGAAATTTCAATAAAATAATGAAAAGATTGTTAATCTGCATAAAGAAAAAGAGTAAGAATGCAGAAGATAGAATATTAATGTTGTCAACCATGATTTGGAAGTTGGGGGGGTTGGAGGATGAAAGAAAGAAAGAAAAACTTTTGTATCACATTTCCTTGAATATTCATGGAAATTTCAATAAAATAATAAAAAGATTGTTAATCTGCATAAAGAAAAACTGTAAGAATGCAGAAGATAGAATATTAATGTTGTCAACCATGATATGGAAGCTGGGGGGGTTGGAGGATGAAAGAAAGAAAGAAAAACTTTTGTATCACATTTCCTTGAACATTCATACAAATTTCAATAAAATAATAAAAAGATTGTTAATCTGCATAAAGAAAAACTGTAAGAATGCAGAAGATAGAATATTAATGTTGTCAACCATGATTTAGAGGTTGGGGGGGTGGGGGATAAAAGAAAGAAAGAAAAACTGTTGTATCCCATTTCCTTGAACATTCATGAAATTTCAATAAAATAATGAAAAGATTGTTAATCTGCATAAAGAAAAAGAGTAAGAAGGCCGAAGATAGAATATTAAATTGTCAACCATGCTTTGGAAGCTGGGGGGGGTGGGGGATAAAAGAAAGAAAGAAAAACTGTTGTATCCCATTTCCTTGAACATTCATGGATATTTCAATAAAATAATAAGAGATTGTTAATCTGCATAAACAAAAAGAGTAAGAATGCAGAAGATAGAATATTAATGTTGTCAACCATGATTTCGAAGCTGGGGGCGGTGGGGGATAAAAGAAAGAAAGAAAAACTGTTGTGTCCCATTTCCTTGAACATTCATGGAAATTACAATAAAATAATAAAAGACTGTTAATCTGCATAAAGAAAAAGTGTAAGAATGCAGAAGATAGAATATTAATGTTTTCAACCATGATTTGGAAGCTGGGGGGGTTGGGGGATGAAAGAAAGAAAGAAAAACTGTTGTATCCCATTTCCTTGAACATTCATGGAAATTTCAATAAAATAATAAAAAGATTGCTAATCTGCATAAAGAAAAAGTGTAAGAATGCAGAAGATAGTATATTAATGTTGTCAACCATGATTTGGAAGGTGGGGTGTTGTGGGGGATAAAAGAAAGAAAGAAAAACTGTTGTATGCCATTTCCTTCAACATTCAAGGAAATTTCAATAAAATAATAAAAGATTGTTAATCTGCCTAAAGAAAAACAGTAATAATGCAGAAGATAGAATATTAATGTTGTCAATCATGATTTGGAATCTGGGGGGGTTGGGGGATGAAAGAAAGAAAGAAAAAGTGTTGTAGCCTATTTCCTTGAACATTCATGAAATTTCAATAAAATAATGAAAAGATTGTTAATCTGCATAAAGAAAAACAGTAAGAATGCAGAAGATAGAATATTAATGTTGTCAACCATGATTTGGAAGCTAGGGGCGGTGTGGGATAAAAGAAAGAAAGAAAAACTGTTGTATCCCATTTCCTTGAACATTCATGGAAATTTGAATAAAAGAATAAAAAGAGTGTTAATCTGCATAAAGAAAAAGAGTAAGAATGCAGAAGATAGAATATTAATGTTTTCAACCATGATTTGGAAGCTAGGGGGGTTGGAGGATGAAAGAAAGAAGGAAAAACTTTTGTATCCCATTTCCTTCAACTTTCATGGAAATTTCAATAAAATAATAAAAAGATTGTTAATCTGCATAAAGAAAAAGTGTAAGAATGCAGAAGATAGTATATTAATGTTGTCAACCTCGATTTGGAAGCTGGAGTGGTCGGGGATAAAAGAAAGAAAGAAAAAATGTTGTATCACATTTCCTTGAACATTCATACAAATTTCAATAAAATAATAAAAAGATTGTTAGTCTGCACAAAGAAAAAGTGTAAGAATGCAGAAGATAGAATATGAATGCTGTGAACCATGATTTTGTAGCTGGTGGTGGTGGGGGATAAAAGAAAGAAAGAAAAACTGTTGTATCCCATTTCCTTGAACATTCATGGAAAGTTAAATAAAATAATAAAAAGATTGTTAATCTGCATAAAGAAAAAGAGTAAGAATGCAGAAGATAGAATATTAATGTTGTCAACGATGATTGGGAAGCTTGGGGGGTGGGGGGAAAAAGAAAGAAAGAGAAACTGTTGTATCCCATTTCCTTTAACATTCATGGAAATTTCAATAAAATAATAAAAAGATTGTTAATCTGCATAAAGAAAAAGAGTACGAATGCAGAAGATAGAATATTAATGTTGTCAAACATGATTTGGAACCTGGGGTGCGTGGGTGATAAGAGAAGAAAGAAAAATTGTTGTATCCCATTACATTGAACATTCATGGAAATTTCAATAAAATAATAAAAAGGTTGTTAATCTGCATAAAGAAAAAGAGTGAGAATGCAGAAGATAGAATATTAATGTTGTCAACCATGATTTGGAAGCTGGGGGGGTTGGAGGATGAAAGAAAGAAAGAAAAACTTTTGTATCCTATTTCCTTGAATATTCATGGAAGTTTCAATAAAATAATAAAAAGATTGTTAATCTGCATAAAGAAAAACTGTAAGAATGCAGAAGATAGAATATTAATGTTGTCAACCATGATTTGGAAGCTGGGGGGGTAGGAGGATGAAAGAAAGAAAGAAAAACTTTTGTATCCCATTTCCTTGAATATTCATGGAAATTTCAATAAAATAATAAAAAGATTGTTAATCTGCATAAAGAAAAACTGTAAGAATGCAGAAGATAGAATATTAATGTTGTCAACCATGATTTGGAAGCTGGGGCGGTTGGAGGATGAAAGAAAGAAAGAAAAACTTTTGTATCACATTTCCTTGAACATTCATACAAATTTCAATAAAATAATAAAAAGATTGTTAATCTGCATAAAGAAAAAGTGTAAGAATGCAGAAGATAGTATATTAATGTTGTCAACCATGATTTAGAGGCTGGGGGGGGTGGGGGATAAAAGAAAGAGAGATAAACTGTTGTTTCCCATTTCCTTAAACATTCATGAAATTTCAATAAAATAAAGAAAAGATTGTTAATCTGCATAAAGAAAAAGAGTAAGAAGGCCGAAGATAGAATATTAAATTGTCAACCATGATTTGGAAGCTGGGGGAGGTGGGGGATAAAAGAAAGAAAGAAAAACTGTTGTGTCCCATTTCCTTGAACATTCATGGAAATTTGAATAAAATAATAAAAAGACTGTTAATCTGCATAAAGAAAAAGTGTAAGAATGCAGAAGATAGTATATTAATGTTGTCAACCTCGATTTGGAAGATGGGGGGGTGGGGGATAAAAGAAAGAAAGAAAAAATGTTGTATTCCATTTCCTGGAACATTCATAGAAATTTCAATAAAATAATAAAAAGATTGTTAGTCTGCATGAAGAAAAAGTGTAAGAATGCAGAAGATAGTATATTAATGTTGTCAACCATGATTTAGAGGCTGGGGGGGGTGGGGGATAAAAGAAAGAGAGATAAACTGTTGTTTCCCATTTCCTTAAACATTCATGAAATTTCAATAAAATAAAGAAAAGATTGTTAATCTGCATAAAGAAAAAGAGTAAGAAGGCCGAAGATAGAATATTAAATTGTCAACCATGATTTGGAAGCTGGGGGGGTGGGGGATAAAAGAAAGAAAGAAAAACTGTTGTATCCCATTTCCTTGAACATTCATGGAAATTTCAATAAAATAATAAAAGATTGTTAATCTGCATAAACAAAAAGAGTAAGAATGCAGAAGATAGAATATTAATGTTGTCAACCATGATTTGGAAGCTGGGGGAGGTGGGGGATAAAAGAAAGAAAGAAAAACTGTTGTGTCCCATTTCCTTGAACATTCATGGAAATTTGAATAAAATAATAAAAAGACTGTTAATCTGCATAAAGAAAAAGTGTAAGAATGCAGAAGATAGAATATTAATCTTGTCAACCATGATTTGGAAGCTTGGGGGGGAGGGGGATAAAAGAAAGAAAGAGAAATTTTTGTATCCCATTTCCTTGAACATTCATGAAATTTCAATAAAATAATGAAAAGATTGTTAATCTGCATAAAGAAAAAGAGTAAGAATGCAGAAGATAGAATATTAATGTTGTCAACCATGATTTGGAAGTTGGGGGGGTTGGAGGATGAAAGAAAGAAAGAAAAACTTTTGTATCACATTTCCTTTAATATTCATGGAAATTTCAATAAAATAATAAAAAGATTGTTAATCTGCATAAAGAAAAACTGTAAGAATGCAGAAGATAGAATATTAATGTTGTCAACCATGATATGGAAGCTGGGGGGGTTGGAGGATGAAAGAAAGAAAGAAAAACTTTTGTATCACATTTCCTTGAACATTCATACAAATTTCAATAAAATAATAAAAAGATTGTTAATCTGCATAAAGAAAAACTGTAAGAATGCAGAAGATAGAATATTAATGTTGTCAACCATGATTTAGAGGTTGGGGGGGTGGGGGATAAAAGAAAGAAAGAAAAACTGTTGTATCCCATTTCCTTGAACATTCATGAAATTTCAATAAAATAATGAAAAGATTGTTAATCTGCATAAAGAAAAAGAGTAAGAAGGCCGAAGATAGAATATTAAATTGTCAACCATGCTTTGGAAGCTGGGGGGGGTGGGGGATAAAAGAAAGAAAGAAAAACTGTTGTATCCCATTTCCTTGAACATTCATGGATATTTCAATAAAATAATAAGAGATTGTTAATCTGCATAAACAAAAAGAGTAAGAATGCAGAAGATAGAATATTAATGTTGTCAACCATGATTTCGAAGCTGGGGGCGGTGGGGGATAAAAGAAAGAAAGAAAAACTGTTGTGTCCCATTTCCTTGAACATTCATGGAAATTACAATAAAATAATAAAAGACTGTTAATCTGCATAAAGAAAAAGTGTAAGAATGCAGAAGATAGAATATTAATGTTTTCAACCATGATTTGGAAGCTGGGGGGGTTGGGGGATGAAAGAAAGAAAGAAAAACTGTTGTATCCCATTTCCTTGAACATTCATGGAAATTTCAATAAAATAATAAAAAGATTGTTAATCTGCATAAAGAAAAAGTGTAAGAATGCAGAAGATAGTATATTAATGTTGTCAACCATGATTTGGAAGGTGGGGTGTTGTGGGGGATAAAAGAAAGAAAGAAAAACTGTTGTATGCCATTTCCTTCAACATTCAAGGAAATTTCAATAAAATAATAAAAGATTGTTAATCTGCATAAAGAAAAACAGTAATAATGCAGAAGATAGAATATTAATGTTGTCAATCATGATTTGGAATCTGGGGGGGTTGGGGGATGAAAGAAAGAAAGAAAAACTGTTGTATCCCATTTCCTTGAACATTCATGGATATTTCAATAAAATAATAAAAGATTGTTAATCTGCATAAACAAAAAGAGTAAGAATGCAGAAGATAGAATATTAATGTTGTCAACCATGATTTCGAAGCTGGGGGCGGTGGGCGATAAAAGAAAGAAAGAAAAACTGTTGTGTCCCATTTCCTTGAACATTCATGGAAATTTGAATAAAATAATAAAAAGACTGTTAATCTGCATAAAGAAAGATTAAGAATGCAGAGTATAGAATATTAATGTTGTCAACCATGATTTGGAAGCTGGGGGGTGTTGGGGGATTAAAGAAAGAAAGAAAAACTGTTGTATCCCATTTCCTTGAACATTCATGTAAAGTTCAATAAAATAATAAAAAGATTGTTAATCTGCATAAAGAAAAAGAGTAAGAATGCAGAAGATAGAATATTAATGTTGTCAAACATGATTTGGAAGCTGGGGGTTGTGGGGGATAAAAGAAAGAAAGAAAAACTGTTGTATCCCATTTCCTTGAACATTCATGGCAATTTCAATAAAATAATAATAAGATTGTTAATCTGCATAAAGAAAAAGAGTAAGAATGCAGAAGATAGAATATTAATGTTGTCAACCATGATTTGGAAGCTGGCGGGGGTGATGGATAAAAGAAAGAAAGAAAAACTGTTGTATCCCATTTCCTTGAACATTCATGGAAATTTCAATAAAATAATAAAAAGATTGTTAATCTGCATAAAGAAAAAGAGTAAGAATGCAGAAGATTGAATATTAATGTTGTCAACGATGATTTGGTAGCTGGGGGGTTGTGGGGGATAAAAGAAAGAAAGAAAAACTGTTGTATGCCATTTCCTTGAACATTCAAGGAAATTTCAATAAAATAATAAAAGATTGTTAATCTGCATAAAGAAAAACAGTAAGAATGCAGAAGATAGAATATTAATGTTGTCAACCATGATTTGGAAGCTAGGGGCGGTGTGGGATAAAAGAAAGAAAGAAAAACTGTTGTATCCCATTTCCTTGAACATTCATGGAAATTTGAATAAAAGAATAAAAAGAGTGTTAATCTGCATAAAGAAAAAGAGTAAGAATGCAGAAGATAGAATATTAATGTTTTCAACCATGATTTGGAAGCTAGGGGGGTTGGAAGATGAAAGAAAGAAGGAAAAACTTTTGTATCCCATTTCCTTCAACTTTCATGGAAATTTCAATAAAATAATAAAAAGATTGTTAATCTGCATAAAGAAAAAGTGTAAGAATGCAGAAGATAGTATATTAATGTTGTCAACCTCGATTTGGAAGCTGGAGTGGTGGGGGATAAAAGAAAGAAAGAAAAAATGTTGTATCACATTTCCTTGAACATTCATACAAATTTCAATAAAATAATAAAAAGATTGTTAGTCTGCACAAAGAAAAAGTGTAAGAATGCAGAAGATAGAATATGAATGCTGTGAACCATGATTTTGTAGCTGGCGGTGGTGGGGGATAAAAGAAAGAAAGAAAAACTGTTGTATCCCATTTCCTTGAACATTCATGGAAAGTTAAATAAAATAATAAAAAGATTGTTAATCTGCATAAAGAAAAAGAGTAAGAATGCAGAAGATAGAATATTAATGTTGTCAACGATGATTGGGAAGCTTGGGGGGTGGGGGGAAAAAGAAAGAAAGAGAAACTGTTGTATCCCATTTCCTTTAACATTCATGGAAATTTCAATAAAATAATAAAAAGATTGTTAATCTGCATAAAGAAAAAGAGTACGAATGCAGAAGATAGAATATTAATGTTGTCAAACATGATTTGGAACCTGGGGTGCGTGGGTGATAAGAGAAGAAAGAAAAATTGTTGTATCCCATTACATTGAACATTCATGGAAATTTCAATAAAATAATAAAAAGGTTGTTAATCTGCATAAAGAAAAAGAGTGAGAATGCAGAAGATAGAATATTAATGTTGTCAACCATGATTTGGAAGCTGGGGGGGTTGGAGGATGAAAGAAAGAAAGAAAAACTTTTGTATCCTATTTCCTTGAATATTCATGGAAGTTTCAATAAAATAATAAAAAGATTGTTAATCTGCATAAAGAAAAACTGTAAGAATGCAGAAGATAGAATATTAATGTTGTCAACCATGATTTGGAAGCTGGGGGGGTTGGAGGATGAAAGAAAGAAAGAAAAACTTTTGTATCCCATTTCCTTGAATATTCATGGAAATTTCAATAAAATAATAAAAAGATTGTTAATCTGCATAAAGAAAAACTGTAAGAATGCAGAGGATAGAATATTAATGTTGTCAACCATGATTTGGAAGCTGGGGCGGTTGGAGGATGAAAGAAAGAAAGAAAAACTTTTGTATCACATTTCCTTGAACATTCATACAAATTTCAATAAAATAATAAAAAGATTGTTAATCTGCATAAAGAAAAAGTGTAAGAATGCAGAAGATAGTATATTAATGTTGTCAACCATGATTTAGAGGCTGGGGGGGGTGGGGGATAAAAGAAAGAGAGATAAACTGTTGTTTCCCATTTCCTTAAACATTCATGAAATTTCAATAAAATAAAGAAAAGATTGTTAATCTGCATAAAGAAAAAGAGTAAGAAGGCCGAAGATAGAATATTAAATTGTCAACCATGATTTGGAAGCTGGGGGGGGTGGGGGATAAAAGAAAGAAAGAAAAACTGTTGTATCCCATTTCCTTGAACATTCATGGAAATTTCAATAAAATAATAAAAGATTGTTAATCTGCATAAACAAAAAGAGTAAGAATGCAGAAGATAGAATATTAATGTTGTCAACCATGATTTGGAAGCTGGGGGAGGTGGGGGATAAAAGAAAGAAAGAAAAACTGTTGTGTCCCATTTCCTTGAACATTCATGGAAATTTGAATAAAATAATAAAAAGACTGTTAATCTGCATAAAGAAAAAGTGTAAGAATGCAGACGATAGAATATTAATGTTTTCAACCATGATTTGGAAGCTGGGGGGTTGGGGGATGAAAGAAAGAAAGAAAAACTGTTGTATCCCATTTCCTTGAACATTCATGGAAATTTCAATAAAATAATAAAAAGATTGTTAATCTGCATAAAGAAAAAGTGTAAGAATGCAGAAGATAGTATATTAATGTTGTCAACCTCGATTTGGAAGATGGGGGGGTGGGGGATAAAAGAAAGAAAGAAAAAATGTTGTATTCCATTTCCTGGAACATTCATAGAAATTTCAATAAAATAATAAAAAGATTGTTAGTCTGCATGAAGAAAAAGTGTAAGAATGCAGAAGATAGTATATTAATGTTGTCAACCATGATTTAGAGGCTGGGGGGGGTGGGGGATAAAAGAAAGAGAGATAAACTGTTGTTTCCCATTTCCTTAAACATTCATGAAATTTCAATAAAATAAAGAAAAGATTGTTAATCTGCATAAAGAAAAAGAGTAAGAAGGCCGAAGATAGAATATTAAATTGTCAACCATGATTTGG
Organism: Cynocephalus volans; assembly: GCF_027409185.1. NCBI lineage: Eukaryota > Metazoa > Chordata > Mammalia > Dermoptera > Cynocephalidae > Cynocephalus > Cynocephalus volans. The sequence continues at coordinate 894,248 of NC_084463.1, forward strand.
AAGCTGGGGGGGTGGGGGATAAAAGAAAGAAAGAAAAACTGTTGTATCCCATTTCCTTGAACATTCATGGAAATTTCAATAAAATAATAAAAGATTGTTAATCTGCATAAACAAAAAGAGTAAGAATGCAGAAGATAGAATATTAATGTTGTCAACCATGATTTGGAAGCTGGGGGAGGTGGGGGATAAAAGAAAGAAAGAAAAACTGTTGTGTCCCATTTCCTTGAACATTCATGGAAATTTGAATAAAATAATAAAAAGACTGTTAATCTGCATAAAGAAAAAGTGTAAGAATGCAGAAGATAGAATATTAATCTTGTCAACCATGATTTGGAAGCTTGGGGGGGTGGGGGATAAAAGAAAGAAAGAGAAATTTTTGTATCCCATTTCCTTGAACATTCATGAAATTTCAATAAAATAATGAAAAGATTGTTAATCTGCATAAAGAAAAAGAGTAAGAATGCAGAAGATAGAATATTAATGTTGTCAACCATGATTTGGAAGTTGGGGGGGTTGGAGGATGAAAGAAAGAAAGAAAAACTTTTGTATCACATTTCCTTGAATATTCATGGAAATTTCAATAAAATAATAAAAAGATTGTTAATCTGCATAAAGAAAAACTGTAAGAATGCAGAAGATAGAATATTAATGTTGTCAACCATGATATGGAAGCTGGGGGGGTTGGAGGATGAAAGAAAGAAAGAAAAACTTTTGTATCACATTTCCTTGAACATTCATACAAATTTCAATAAAATAATAAAAAGATTGTTAATCTGCATAAAGAAAAACTGTAAGAATGCAGAAGATAGAATATTAATGTTGTCAACCATGATTTAGAGGTTGGGGGGGTGGGGGATAAAAGAAAGAAAGAAAAACTGTTGTATCCCATTTCCTTGAACATTCATGAAATTTCAATAAAATAATGAAAAGATTGTTAATCTGCATAAAGAAAAAGAGTAAGAAGGCCGAAGATAGAATATTAAATTGTCAACCATGCTTTGGAAGCTGGGGGGGGTGGGGGATAAAAGAAAGAAAGAAAAACTGTTGTATCCCATTTCCTTGAACATTCATGGATATTTCAATAAAATAATAAGAGATTGTTAATCTGCATAAACAAAAAGAGTAAGAATGCAGAAGATAGAATATTAATGTTGTCAACCATGATTTCGAAGCTGGGGGCGGTGGGGGATAAAAGAAAGAAAGAAAAACTGTTGTGTCCCATTTCCTTGAACATTCATGGAAATTACAATAAAATAATAAAAGACTGTTAATCTGCATAAAGAAAAAGTGTAAGAATGCAGAAGATAGAATATTAATGTTTTCAACCATGATTTGGAAGCTGGGGGGGTTGGGGGATGAAAGAAAGAAAGAAAAACTGTTGTATCCCATTTCCTTGAACATTCATGGAAATTTCAATAAAATAATAAAAAGATTGCTAATCTGCATAAAGAAAAAGTGTAAGAATGCAGAAGATAGTATATTAATGTTGTCAACCATGATTTGGAAGGTGGGGTGTTGTGGGGGATAAAAGAAAGAAAGAAAAACTGTTGTATGCCATTTCCTTCAACATTCAAGGAAATTTCAATAAAATAATAAAAGATTGTTAATCTGCCTAAAGAAAAACAGTAATAATGCAGAAGATAGAATATTAATGTTGTCAATCATGATTTGGAATCTGGGGGGGTTGGGGGATGAAAGAAAGAAAGAAAAAGTGTTGTAGCCTATTTCCTTGAACATTCATGAAATTTCAATAAAATAATGAAAAGATTGTTAATCTGCATAAAGAAAAAGAGTAAGAAGGCCGAAGATAGAATATTAAATTGTCAACCATGATTTGGAAGCTGGGGGGGGTGGGGGATAAAAGAAAGAAAGAAAAACTGTTGTATCCCATTTCCTTGAACATTCATGGATATTTCAATAAAATAATAAAAGATTGTTAATCTGCATAAACAAAAAGAGTAAGAATGCAGAAGATAGAATATTAATGTTGTCAACCATGATTTCGAAGCTGGGGGCGGTGGGCGATAAAAGAAAGAAAGAAAAACTGTTGTGTCCCATTTCCTTGAACATTCATGGAAATTTGAATAAAATAATAAAAAGACTGTTAATCTGCATAAAGAAAGATTAAGAATGCAGAATATAGAATATTAATGTTGTCAACCATGATTTGGAAGCTGGGGGGTGTTGGGGGATTAAAGAAAGAAAGAAAAACTGTTGTATCCCATTTCCTTGAACATTCATGTAAAGTTCAATAAAATAATAAAAAGATTGTTAATCTGCATAAAGAAAAAGAGTAAGAATGCAGAAGATAGAATATTAATGTTGTCAAACATGATTTGGAAGCTGGGGGTTGTGGGGGATAAAAGAAAGAAAGAAAAACTGTTGTATCCCATTTCCTTGAACATTCATGGCAATTTCAATAAAATAATAATAAGATTGTTAATCTGCATAAAGAAAAAGAGTAAGAATGCAGAAGATAGAATATTAATGTTGTCAACCATGTTTTGGAAGCTGGCGGGGGTGGTGGATAAAAGAAAGAAAGAAAAACTGTTGTATCCCATTTCCTTGAACATTCATGGAAATTTCAATAAAATAATAAAAAGTTTGTTAATCTGCATAAAGAAAAAGAGTAAGAATGCAGAAGATTGAATATTAATGTTGTCAACGATGATTTGGAAGCTGGGGGGTTGTGGGGGATAAAAGAAAGAAAGAAAAACTGTTGTATGCCATTTCCTTGAACATTCAAGGAAATTTCAATAAAATAATAAAAGATTGTTAATCTGCATAAAGAAAAACAGTAAGAATGCAGAAGATAGAATATTAATGTTGTCAACCATGATTTGGAAGCTAGGGGCGGTGTGGGATAAAAGAAAGAAAGAAAAACTGTTGTATCCCATTTCCTTGAACATTCATCGAAATTTGAATAAAAGAATAAAAAGAGTGTTAATCTGCATAAAGAAAAAGAGTAAGAATGCAGAAGATAGAATATTAATGTTTTCAACCATGATTTGGAAGCTAGGGGGGTTGGAGGATGAAAGAAAGAAGGAAAAACTTTTGTATCCCATTTCCTTCAACTTTCATGGAAATTTCAATAAAATAATAAAAAGATTGTTAATCTGCATAAAGAAAAAGTGTAAGAATGCAGAAGATAGTGTATTAATGTTGTCAACCTCGATTTGGAAGCTGGAGTGGTGGGGGATAAAAGAAAGAAAGAAAAAATGTTGTATCACATTTCCTTGAACATTCATACAAATTTCAATAAAATAATAAAAAGATTGTTAGTCTGCACAAAGAAAAAGTGTAAGAATGCAGAAGATAGAATATGAATGCTGTGAACCATGATTTTGTAGCTGGCGGTGGTGGGGGATAAAAGAAAGAAAGAAAAACTGTTGTATCCCATTTCCTTGAACATTCATGGAAAGTTCAATAAAATAATAAAAAGATTGTTAATCTGCATAAAGAAAAAGTGTAAGAATGCAGAAGATAGAATATTAATGTTGTCAACGATGATTGGGAAGCTTGGGGGGTGGGGGGAAAAAGAAAGAAAGAGAAACTGTTGTATCCCATTTCCTTTAACATTCATGGAAATTTCAATAAAATAATAAAAATATTGTTAATCTGCATAAAGAAAAAGAGTAAGAAGGCCGAAGATAGAATATTAAATTGTCAACCATGATTTGGAAGCTGGGGGGGTGGGGGATAAAAGAAAGAAAGAAAAACTGTTGTATCCCATTTCCTTGAACATTCATGGATATTTCAATAAAATAATAAAAGATTGTTAATCTGCATAAACAAAAAGAGTAAGAATGCAGAAGATAGAATATTAATGTTGTCAACCATGATTTCGAAGCTGGGGGCGGTGGGCGATAAAAGAAAGAAAGAAAAACTGTTGTGTCCCATTTCCTTGAACATTCATGGAAATTTGAATAAAATAATAAAAAGACTGTTAATCTGCATAAAGAAAGATTAAGAATGCAGAATATAGAATATTAATGTTGTCAACCATGATTTGGAAGCTGGGGGGTGTTGGGGGATTAAAGAAAGAAAGAAAAACTGTTGTATCCCATTTCCTTGAACATTCATGTAAAGTTCAATAAAATAATAATAAGATTGTTAATCTGCATAAAGAAAAAGAGTAAGAATGCAGAAGATAGAATATTAATGTTGTCAAACATGATTTGGAAGCTGGGGGTTGTGGGGGATAAAAGAAAGAAATTAAAACTGTTGTATCCCATTTCCTTGAACATTCATGGCAATTTCAATAAAATAATAATAAGATTGTTAATCTGCATAAAGAAAAAGAGTAAGAATGCAGAAGATAGAATATTAATGTTGTCAACCATGATTTGGAAGCTGGCGGGGGTGATGGATAAAAGAAAGAAAGAAAAACTGTTGTATCCGATTTCCTTGAACATTCATGGAAATTTCAATAAAATAATAAAAAGATTGTTAATCTGCATAAAGAAAAAGAGTAAGAATGCAGAAGATTGAATATTAATGTTGTCAACGATGATTTGGAAGCTGGGGGGTTGTGGGGGATAAAAGAAAGAAAGAAAAACTGTTGTATGCCATTTCCTTGAACATTCAAGGAAATTTCAATAAAATAATAAAAGATTGTTAATCTGCATAAAGAAAAACAGTAAGAATGCAGAAGATAGAATATTAATGTTGTCAACCATGATTTGGAAGCTAGGGGCGGTGTGGGATAAAAGAAAGAAAGAAAAACTGTTGTATCCCATTTCCTTGAACATTCATGGAAATTTGAATAAAATAATAAAAAGACTGTTAATCTGCATAAAGAAAAAGTGTAAGAATGCAGACGATAGAATATTAATGTTTTCAACCATGATTTGGAAGCTGGGGGGTTGGGGGATGAAAGAAAGAAAGAAAAACTGTTGTATCCCATTTCCTTGAACATTCATGGAAATTTCAATAAAATAATAAAAAGATTGTTAATCTGCATAAAGAAAAAGTGTAAGAATGCAGAAGATAGTATATTAATGTTGTCAACCTCGATTTGGAAGATGGGGGGGTGGGGGATAAAAGAAAGAAAGAAAAAATGTTGTATTCCATTTCCTGGAACATTCATAGAAATTTCAATAAAATAATAAAAAGATTGTTAGTCTGCATGAAGAAAAAGTGTAAGAATGCAGAAGATAGTATATTAATGTTGTCAACCATGATTTAGAGGCTGGGGGGGGTGGGGGATAAAAGAAAGAGAGATAAACTGTTGTTTCCCATTTCCTTAAACATTCATGAAATTTCAATAAAATAAAGAAAAGATTGTTAATCTGCATAAAGAGAAAGAGTAAGAAGGCCGAAGATAGAATATTAAATTGTCAACCATGATTTGGAAGCTGGGGGGGTGGGGGATAAAGGAAAGAAAGAAAAACTGTTGTATCCCATTTCCTTGAACATTCATGGAAATTTCAATAAAATAATAAAAGATTGTTAATCTGCATAAACAAAAAGAGTAAGAATGCAGAAGATAGAATATTAATGTTGTCAACCATGATTTGGAAGCTGGGGGAGGTGGGGGATAAAAGAAAGAAAGAAAAACTGTTGTGTCCCATTTCCTTGAACATTCATGGAAATTTGAATAAAATAATAAAAAGACTGTTAATCTGCATAAAGAAAAAGTGTAAGAATGCAGAAGATAGAATATTAATCTTGTCAACCATGATTTGGAAGCTTGGGGGGGTGGGGGATAAAAGAAAGAAAGAGAAATTTTTGTATCCCATTTCCTTGAACATTCATGAAATTTCAATAAAATAATGAAAAGATTGTTAATCTGCATAAAGAAAAAGAGTAAGAATGCAGAAGATAGAATATTAATGTTGTCAACCATGATTTGGAAGTTGGGGGGGTTGGAGGATGAAAGAAAGAAAGAAAAACTTTTGTATCACATTTCCTTGAATATTCATGGAAATTTCAATAAAATAATAAAAAGATTGTTAATCTGCATAAAGAAAAACTGTAAGAATGCAGAAGATAGAATATTAATGTTGTCAACCATGATATGGAAGCTGGGGGGGTTGGAGGATGAAAGAAAGAAAGAAAAACTTTTGTATCACATTTCCTTGAACATTCATACAAATTTCAATAAAATAATAAAAAGATTGTTAATCTGCATAAAGAAAAACTGTAAGAATGCAGAAGATAGAATATTAATGTTGTCAACCATGATTTAGAGGTTGGGGGGGTGGGGGATAAAAGAAAGAAAGAAAAACTGTTGTATCCCATTTCCTTGAACATTCATGAAATTTCAATAAAATAATGAAAAGATTGTTAATCTGCATAAAGAAAAAGAGTAAGAAGGCCGAAGATAGAATATTAAATTGTCAACCATGCTTTGGAAGCTGGGGGGGGTGGGGGATAAAAGAAAGAAAGAAAAACTGTTGTATCCCATTTCCTTGAACATTCATGGATATTTCAATAAAATAATAAGAGATTGTTAATCTGCATAAACAAAAAGAGTAAGAATGCAGAAGATAGAATATTAATGTTGTCAACCATGATTTCGAAGCTGGGGGCGGTGGGGGATAAAAGAAAGAAAGAAAAACTGTTGTGTCCCATTTCCTTGAACATTCATGGAAATTACAATAAAATAATAAAAGACTGTTAATCTGCATAAAGAAAAAGTGTAAGAATGCAGAAGATAGAATATTAATGTTTGCAACCATGATTTGGAAGCTGGGGGGGTTGGGGGATGAAAGAAAGAAAGAAAAACTGTTGTATCCCATTTCCTTGAACATTCATGGAAATTTCAATAAAATAATAAAAAGATTGCTAATCTGCATAAAGAAAAAGTGTAAGAATGCAGAAGATAGTATATTAATGTTGTCAACCATGATTTGGAAGGTGGGGTGTTGTGGGGGATAAAAGAAAGAAAGAAAAACTGTTGTATGCCATTTCCTTCAACATTCAAGGAAATTTCAATAAAATAATAAAAGATTGTTAATCTGCCTAAAGAAAAACAGTAATAATGCAGAAGATAGAATATTAATGTTGTCAATCATGATTTGGAATCTGGGGGGGTTGGGGGATGAAAGAAAGAAAGAAAAAGTGTTGTAGCCTATTTCCTTGAACATTCATGGAAATTTCAATAAAATAATAAAAAGATTGATAATCTGCATAAAGTAAAAGGGTAAGAATGCAGAAGATTGAATATTAATGTTGTCAACCATGATTTGGAAGGTGGGGTGTTGTGGGGGATAAAAGAAAGAAAGAAAAACTGTTGTATGCCATTTCCTTGAACATTCAAGGAAATTTCAGTAAAATAATAAAAGATTGTTAATCTGCATAAAGAAAAACAGTAAGAATGCAGAAGATAGAATATTAATGTTGTCAACCATGATTTAGAGGCTGGGGGGGGTGGGGGATAAAAGAAAGAAAGAAAAACTGTTGTATCCCATTTCCTTGAACATTCATGAAATTTCAATAAAATAATGAAAAGATTGTTAATCTGCATAAAGAAAAAGAGTAAGAAGGCCGAAGATAGAATATTAAATTGTCAACCATGATTTGGAAGCTGGGGGGGGTGGGGGATAAAAGAAAGAAAGAAAAACTGTTGTATCCCATTTCCTTGAACATTCATGGATATTTCAATAAAATAATAAAAGATTGTTAATCTGCATAAACAAAAAGAGTAAGAATGCAGAAGATAGAATATTAATGTTGTCAACCATGATTTCGAAGCTGGGGGCGGTGGGCGATAAAAGAAAGAAAGAAAAACTGTTGTGTCCCATTTCCTTGAACATTCATGGAAATTTGAATAAAATAATAAAAAGACTGTTAATCTGCATAAAGAAAGATTAAGAATGCAGAATATAGAATATTAATGTTGTGAACCATGATTTGGAAGCTGGGGGGTGTTGGGGGATTAAAGAAAGAAAGAAAAACTGTTGTATCCCATTTCCTTGAACATTCATGTAAAGTTCAATAAAATAATAAAAAGATTGTTAATCTGCATAAAGAAAAAGAGTAAGAATGCAGAAGATAGAATATTAATGTTGTCAAACATGATTTGGAAGCTGGGGGTTGTGGGGGATAAAAGAAAGAAAGAAAAACTGTTGTATCCCATTTCCTTGAACATTCATGGCAATTTCAATAAAATAATAATAAGATTGTTAATCTGCATAAAGAAAAAGAGTAAGAATGCAGAAGATAGAATATTAATGTTGTCAACCATGATTTGGAAGCTGGCGGGGGTGGTGGATAAAAGAAAGAAAGAAAAACTGTTGTATCCCATTTCCTTGAACATTCATGGAAATTTCAATAAAATAATAAAAAGTTTGTTAATCTGCATAAAGAAAAAGAGTAAGAATGCAGAAGATTGAATATTAATGTTGTCAACGATGATTTGGAAGCTGGGGGGTTGTGGGGGATAAAAGAAAGAAAGAAAAACTGTTGTATGCCATTTCCTTGAACATTCAAGGAAATTTCAATAAAATAATAAAAGATTGTTAATCTGCATAAAGAAAAACAGTAAGAATGCAGAAGATAGAATATTAATGTTGTCAACCATGATTTGGAAGCTAGGGGCGGTGTGGGATAAAAGAAAGAAAGAAAAACTGTTGTATCCCATTTCCTTGAACATTCATGGAAATTTGAATAAAAGAATAAAAAGAGTGTTAATCTGCATAAAGAAAAAGAGTAAGAATGCAGAAGATAGAATATTAATGTTTTCAACCATGATTTGGAAGCTAGGGGGGTTGGAGGATGAAAGAAAGAAGGAAAAACTTTTGTATCCCATTTCCTTCAACTTTCATGGAAATTTCAATAAAATAATAAAAAGATTGTTAATCTGCATAAAGAAAAAGTGTAAGAATGCAGAAGATAGTGTATTAATGTTGTCAACCTCGATTTGGAAGCTGGAGTGGTGGGGGATAAAAGAAAGAAAGAAAAAATGTTGTATCACATTTCCTTGAACATTCATACAAATTTCAATAAAATAATAAAAAGATTGTTAGTCTGCACAAAGAAAAAGTGTAAGAATGCAGAAGATAGAATATGAATGCTGTGAACCATGATTTTGTAGCTGGCGGTGGTGGGGGATAAAAGAAAGAAAGAAAAACTGTTGTATCCCATTTCCTTGAACATTCATGGAAAGTTCAATAAAATAATAAAAAGATTGTTAATCTGCATAAAGAAAAAGTGTAAGAATGCAGAAGATAGAATATTAATGTTGTCAACGATGATTGGGAAGCTTGGGGGGTGGGGGGAAAAAGAAAGAAAGAGAAACTGTTGTATCCCATTTCCTTTAACATTCATGGAAATTTCAATAAAATAATAAAAAGATTGTTAATCTGCATAAAGAAAAAGAGTAAGAAGGCCGAAGATAGAATATTAAATTGTCAACCATGATTTGGAAGCTGGGGGGGTGGGGGATAAAAGAAAGAAAGAAAAACTGTTGTATCCCATTTCCTTGAACATTCATGGATATTTCAATAAAATAATAAAAGATTGTTAATCTGCATAAACAAAAAGAGTAAGAATGCAGAAGATAGAATATTAATGTTGTCAACCATGATTTCGAAGCTGGGGGCGGTGGGCGATAAAAGAAAGAAAGAAAAACTGTTGTGTCCCATTTCCTTGAACATTCATGGAAATTTGAATAAAATAATAAAAAGACTGTTAATCTGCATAAAGAAAGATTAAGAATGCAGAATATAGAATATTAATGTTGTCAACCATGATTTGGAAGCTGGGGGGTGTTGGGGGATTAAAGAAAGAAAGAAAAACTGTTGTATCCCATTTCCTTGAACATTCATGTAAAGTTCAATAAAATAATAATAAGATTGTTAATCTGCATAAAGAAAAAGAGTAAGAATGCAGAAGATAGAATATTAATGTTGTCAAACATGATTTGGAAGCTGGGGGTTGTGGGGGATAAAAGAAAGAAATTAAAACTGTTGTATCCCATTTCCTTGAACATTCATGGCAATTTCAATAAAATAATAATAAGATTGTTAATCTGCATAAAGAAAAAGAGTAAGAATGCAGAAGATAGAATATTAATGTTGTCAACCATGATTTGGAAGCTGGCGGGGGTGATGGATAAAAGAAAGAAAGAAAAACTGTTGTATCCGATTTCCTTGAACATTCATGGAAATTTCAATAAAATAATAAAAAGATTGTTAATCTGCATAAAGAAAAAGAGTAAGAATGCAGAAGATTGAATATTAATGTTGTCAACGATGATTTGGAAGCTGGGGGGTTGTGGGGGATAAAAGAAAGAAAGAAAAACTGTTGTATGCCATTTCCTTGAACATTCAAGGAAATTTCAATAAAATAATAAAAGATTGTTAATCTGCATAAAGAAAAACAGTAAGAATGCAGAAGATAGAATATTAATGTTGTCAACCATGATTTGGAAGCTAGGGGCGGTGTGGGATAAAAGAAAGAAAGAAAAACTGTTGTATCCCATTTCCTTGAACATTCATGGAAATTTGAATAAAAGAATAAAAAGAGTGTTAATCTGCATAAAGAAAAAGAGCAAGAATGCAGAAGATAGAATATTAATGTTTTCAACCATGATTTGGAAGCTAGGGGGGTTGGAGGATGAAAGAAAGAAGGAAAAACTTTTGTATCCCATTTCCTTCAACTTTCATGGAAATTTCAATAAAATAATAAAAAGATTGTTAATCTGCATAAAGAAAAAGTGTAAGAATGCAGAAGATAGTATATTAATGTTGTCAACCTCGATTTGGAAGCTGGAGTGGTGGGGGATAAAAGAAAGAAAGAAAAAATGTTGTATCACATTTCCTTGAACATTCATACAAATTTCAATAAAATAATAAAAAGATTGTTAGTCTGCACAAAGAAAAAGTGTAAGAATGCAGAAGATAGAATATGAATGCTGTGAACCATGATTTTGTAGCTGGCGGTGGTGGGGGATAAAAGAAAGAAAGAAAAACTGTTGTATCCCATTTCCTTGAACATTCATGGAAAGTTCAATAAAATAATAAAAAGATTGTTAATCTGCATAAAGAAAAAGAGTAAGAATGCAGAAGATAGAATATTAATGTTGTCAACGATGATTGGGAAGCTTGGGGGGTGGGGGGAAAAAGAAAGAAAGAGAAACTGTTGTATCCCATTTCCTTTAACATTCATGGAAATTTCAATAAAATAATAAAAAGATTGTTAATCTGCATAAAGAAAAAGAGTACGAATGCAGAAGATAGAATATTAATGTTGTCAAACATGATTTGGAACCTGGGGTGCGTGGGTGATAAGAGAAGAAAGAAAAATTGTTGTATCCCATTACATTGAACATTCATGGAAATTTCAATAAAATAATAAAAAGGTTGTTAATCTGCATAAAGAAAAAGAGTGAGAATGCAGAAGATAGAATATTAATGTTGTCAACCATGATTTGGAAGCTGGGGGGGTTGGAGGATGAAAGAAAGAAAGAAAAACTTTTGTATCCTATTTCCTTGAATATTCATGGAAGTTTCAATAAAATAATAAAAAGATTGTTAATCTGCATAAAGAAAAACTGTAAGAATGCAGAAGATAGAATATTAATGTTGTCAACCATGATTTGGAAGCTGGGGGGGTTGGAGGATGAAAGAAAGAAAGAAAAACTTTTGTATCCCATTTCCTTGAATATTCATGGAAATTTCAATAAAATAATAAAAAGATTGTTAATCTGCATAAAGAAAAACTGTAAGAATGCAGAAGATAGAATATTAATGTTGTCAACCATGATTTGGAAGCTGGGGCGGTTGGAGGACGAAAGAAAGAAAGAAAAACTTTTGTATCACATTTCCTTGAACATTCATACAAATTTCAATAAAATAATAAAAAGATTGTTAATCTGCATAAAGAAAAAGTGTAAGAATGCAGAAGATAGTATGTTAATGTTGTCAACCATGATTTAGAGGCTGGGGGGGGTGGGGGATAAAAGAAAGAGAGATAAACTGTTGTTTCCCATTTCCTTAAACATTCATGAAATTTCAATAAAATAAAGAAAAGATTGTTAATCTGCATAAAGAAAAAGAGTAAGAAGGCCGAAGATAGAATATTAAATTGTCAACCATGATTTGGAAGCTGGGGGGGGTGGGGGATAAAAGAAAGAAAGAAAAACTGTTGTATCCCATTTCCTTGAACATTCATGGAAATTTCAATAAAATAATAAAAGATTGTTAATCTGCATAAACAAAAAGAGTAAGAATGCAGAAGATAGAATATTAATGTTGTCAACCATGATTTGGAAGCTGGGGGAGGTGGGGGATAAAAGAAAGAAAGAAAAACTGTTGTGTCCCATTTCCTTGAACATTCATGGAAATTTGAATAAAATAATAAAAAGACTGTTAATCTGCATAAAGAAAAAGTGTAAGAATGCAGAAGATAGAATATTAATGTTTTCAACCATGATTTGGAAGCTGGGGGGTTGGGGGATGAAAGAAAGAAAGAAAAACTGTTGTATCCCATTTCCTTGAACATTCATGGAAATTTCAATAAAATAATAAAAAGATTGTTAATCTGCATAAAGAAAAAGTGTAAGAATGCAGAAGATAGTATATTAATGTTGTCAACCTCGATTTGGAAAATGGTGGGGTGGGGGATAAAAGAAAGAAAGAAAAAATGTTGTATTCCATTTCCTGGAACATTCATAGAAATTTCAATAAAATAATAAAAAGATTGTTAGTCTGCATGAAGAAAAAGTGTAAGAATGCAGAAGATAGAATATTAATGTTGTCAACCATGATTTGGAAGCTGGGGGTGGTGGGGGATAAAAGAAAGAATGAAAAACTGTTGTATCACATTTCCATGAACATTCATGGACATTTCAATAAAATAATAAAAAGATTGTTAATCAGCATAAAGAAAAAGAATAAGAATGCAGAAGATAGAATATTAATGTTGTCAACCATGATTTGGAAGCTGGCGGGGGTGGGGGATAAAAGAAAGAAGGAAAAACTTTTGTATCCCATTTCCTTCAACTTTCATGGAAATTTCAATAAAATAATAAAAAGATTGTTAATCTGCATAAAGAAAAAGTGTAAGAATGCAGAAGATAGAATATTAATGTTTTCAACCATGATTTGGAAGCTAGGGGGGTTGGAGGATGAAAGAAAGAAGGAAAAACTTTTGTATCCCATTTCCTTCAACTTTCATGGAAATTTCAATAAAATAATAAAAAGATTGTTAATCTGCATTAAGAAAAAGTGTAAGAATGCAGAAGATAGTATATTAATGTTGTCAACCTCGATTTGGAAGCTGGAGTGGTGGGGGATAAAAGAAAGAAAGAAATAATGTTGTATCACATTTCCTTGAACATTCATACAAATTTCAATAAAATAATAATAAGATTGTTAGTCTGCACAAAGAAAAAGTGTAAGAATGCAGAAGATAGAATATGAATGCTGTGAACCATGATTTTGTAGCTGGCGGTGGTGGGGGATGAAAGAAAGAAAGAAAAACTGTTGTATCCCATTTCCTTGAACATTCATGGAAAGTTCAATAAAATAATAAAAAGATTGTTAATCTGCATAAAGAAAAAGAGTAAGAATGCAGAAGATAGAATATTAATGTTGTCAACGATGATTGGGAAGCCTGGGGGGTGGGGGGAAAAAGAAAGAAAGAGAAACTGTTGTATCCCATTTCCTTTAACATTCATGGAAATTTCAATAAAATAATAAAAAGATTGTTAATCTGCATAAAGAAAGATAAGAATGCAGAAGATAGAATATTAATGTTGTCAACCATGATTTGGAAGCTGGGGGGTGTTGGGGGATAAAAGAAAGAAAGAAAAACTGTTGCATCCCATTTCCACGAACATTCATGGAAAGTTCAATAAAATAATAAAAAGATTGTTAATCTGCATAAAGAAAGATTAAGAATGCAGAAGATAGAATATTAATGTTGTCAACCATGATTTGGAAGCTGGGGGGTGTTGGGGGATAAAAGAAAGAAAGAAAAACTGTTGTATCCCATTTCCTTGAACATTCATGGAAAGTTCAATAAAATAATAAAAAGATTGTAAATCTGCATAAAGAAAAAGTGTAAGAATGCAGAAGATAGAATGTTAATGTTGACAACCATGATTTGGAACCTGGGGGGGGGGGAATGGGGGATAAAAGAAAGAAAGAAAAACTGTTTTATCCCATTTCCTTGAACATTCATGAAAATTTCAGTTAAAAAAATAAAAAGATTGTTATTCTGCATAAAGAAAAAGAGTAAGAATGCAGAAGATAGAATATTAATGTTGTCACCAATGATTTGAAAGCTGGGTGGGTGGGGGGAAAAAGAAAGAAAGAGAAACAGTTGTATCCCATTTCCTTGAACATTCATGGAAATTTCAATAAAATAATAAAAAGATAGTTAATCTGCATAAAGAAAAAGAGTAAGAATGCAGAAGATAGAATATTAATCTTGTCAACCATGATTTGGAAGCTTGGGGGGGTGGGGGATAAAAGAAAGAAAGAGAAATTTTTGTATCCCATTTCCTTGAACATTCATGAAATTTCAATAAAATAATGAAAAGATTGTTAATCTGCATAAAGAAAAAGAGTAAGAATGCAGAAGATAGAATATTAATGTTGTCAACCATGATTTGGAAGTTGGGGGGGTTGGAGGATGAAAGAAAGAAAGAAAAACTTTTGTATCACATTTCCTTGAATATTCATGGAAATTTCAATAAAATAATAAAAAGATTGTTAATCTGCATAAAGAAAAACTGTAAGAATGCAGAAGATAGAATATTAATGTTGTCAACCATGATATGGAAGCTGGGGGGGTTGCAGGATGAAAGAAAGAAAGAAAAACTTTTGTATCACATTTCCTTGAACATTCATACAAATTTCAATAAAATAATAAAAAGATTGTTAATCTGCATAAAGAAAAACTGTAAGAATGCAGAAGATAGAATATTAATGTTGTCAACCATGATTTAGAGGTTGGGGGGGTGGGGGATAAAAGAAAGAAAGAAAAACTGTTGTATCCCATTTCCTTGAACATTCATGAAATTTCAATAAAATAATGAAAAGATTGTTAATCTGCATAAAGAAAAAGAGTAAGAAGGCCGAAGATAGAATATTAAATTGTCAACCATGCTTTGGAAGCTGGGGGGGGTGGGGGATAAAAGAAAGAAAGAAAAACTGTTGTATCCCATTTCCTTGAACATTCATGGATATTTCAATAAAATAATAAGAGATTGTTAATCTGCATAAACAAAAAGAGTAAGAATGCAGAAGATAGAATATTAATGTTGTCAACCATGATTTCGAAGCTGGGGGCGGTGGGGGATAAAAGAAAGAAAGAAAAACTGTTGTGTCCCATTTCCTTGAACATTCATGGAAATTACAATAAAATAATAAAAGACTGTTAATCTGCATAAAGAAAAAGTGTAAGAATGCAGAAGATAGAATATTAATGTTTTCAACCATGATTTGGAAGCTGGGGGGGTTGGGGGATGAAAGAAAGAAAGAAAAACTGTTGTATCCCATTTCCTTGAACATTCATGGAAATTTCAATAAAATAATAAAAAGATTGTTAATCTGCATAAAGAAAAAGTGTAAGAATGCAGAAGATAGTATATTAATGTTGTCAACCATGATTTGGAAGGTGGGGTGTTGTGGGGGATAAAAGAAAGAAAGAAAAACTGTTGTATGCCATTTCCTTGAACATTCAAGGAAATTTCAATAAAATAATAAAAGATTGTTAATCTGCATAAAGAAAAACAGTAATAATGCAGAAGATAGAATATTAATGTTGTCAATCATGATTTGGAAGCTGGGGGGGTTGGGGGATGAAAGAAAGAAAGAAAAAGTGTTGTAGCCTATTTCCTTGAACATTCATGGAAATTTCAATAAAATAATAAAAAGATTGATAATCTGCATAAAGTAAAAGGGTAAGAATGCAGAAGATTGAATATTAATGTTGTCAACCATGATTTGGAAGGTGGGGTGTTGTGGGGGATAAAAGAAAGAAAGAAAAACTGTTGTATGCCATTTCCTTGAACATTCAAGGAAATTTCAGTAAAATAATAAAAGATTGTTAATCTGCATAAAGAAAAACAGTAAGAATGCAGAAGATAGAATATTAATGTTGTCAACCATGATTTAGAGGCTGGGGGGGGTGGGGGATAAAAGAAAGAAAGAAAAACTGTTGTATCCCATTTCCTTGAACATTCATGAAATTTCAATAAAATAATGAAAAGATTGTTAATCTGCATAAAGAAAAAGAGTAAGAAGGCCGAAGATAGAATATTAAATTGTCAACCATGATTTGGAAGCTGGGGGGGTGGGGGATAAAAGAAAGAAAGAAAAACTTTTGTATCCCATTTCCTTGAACATTCATGAAATTTCAATAAAATAATGAAAAGATTGTTAATCTGCATAAACAAAAAGAGTAAGAATGCAGAAGATAGAATATTAATGTTGTCAACCATGATTTCGAAGCTGGGGGCGGTGGGCGATAAAAGAAAGAAAGAAAAACTGTTGTGTCCCATTTCCTTGAACATTCATGGAAATTTGAATAAAATAATAAAAAGACTGTTAATCTGCATAAAGAAAGATTAAGAATGCAGAATATAGAATATTAATGTTGTAAACCATGATTTGGAAGCTGGGGGGTGTTGGGGGATTAAAGAAAGAAAGAAAAACTGTTGTATCCCATTTCCTTGAACATTCATGTAAAGTTCAATAAAATAATAAAAAGATTGTTAATCTGCATAAAGAAAAAGAGTAAGAATGCAGAAGATAGAATATTAATGTTGTCAAACATGATTTGGAAGCTGGGGGTTGTGGGGGATAAAAGAAAGAAAGAAAAACTGTTGTATCCCATTTCCTTGAACATTCATGGCAATTTCAATAAAATAATAATAAGATTGTTAATCTGCATAAAGAAAAAGAGTAAGAATGCAGAAGATAGAATATTAATGTTGTCAACCATGATTTGGAAGCTGGCGGGGGTGATGGATAAAAGAAAGAAAGAAAAACTGTTGTATCCCATTTCCTTGAACATTCATGGAAATTTCAATAAAATAATAAAAAGTTTGTTAATCTGCATAAAGAAAAAGAGTAAGAATGCAGAAGATTGAATATTAATGTTGTCAACGATGATTTGGAAGCTGGGGGGTTGTGGGGGATAAAAGAAAGAAAGAAAAACTGTTGTATGCCATTTCCTTGAACATTCAAGGAAATTTCAATAAAATAATAAAAGATTGTTAATCTGCATAAAGAAAAAGAGTAAGAATGCAGAAGATAGAATATTAATGTTGTCAACCATGATTTGGAAGCTAGGGGCGGTGTGGGATAAAAGAAAGAAAGAAAAACTGTTGTATCCCATTTCCTTGAACATTCATGGAAATTTGAATAAAAGAATAAAAAGAGTGTTAATCTGCATAAAGAAAAAGAGTAAGAATGCAGAAGATAGAATATTAATGTTTTTAACCATGATTTGGAAGCTAGGGGGGTTGGAGGATGAAAGAAAGAAGGAAAAACTTTTGTATCCCATTTCCTTCAACTTTCATGGAAATTTCAATAAAATAATAAAAAGATTGTTAATCTGCATAAAGAAAAAGTGTAAGAATGCAGAAGATAGTATATTAATGTTGTCAACCTCGATTTGGAAGCTGGAGTGGTGGGGGATAAAAGAAAGAAAGAAAAAATGTTGTATCACATTTCCTTGAACATTCATACAAATTTCAATAAAATAATAATAAGATTGTTAGTCTGCACAAAGAAAAAGTGTAAGAATGCAGAAGATAGAATATGAATGCTGTGAACCATGATTTTGTAGCTGGCGGTGGTGGGGGATAAAAGAAAGAAAGAAAAACTGTTGTATCCCATTTCCTTGAACATTCATGGAAAGTTCAATAAAATAATAAAAAGATTGTTAATCTGCATAAAGAAAAAGAGTAAGAATGCAGAAGATAGAATATTAATGTTGTCAACGATGATTGGGAAGCTTGGGGGGTGGGGGGAAAAAGAAAGAAAGAGAAACCGTTGTTTCCCATTTCCTTTAACATTCATGGAAATTTCAATAAAATAATAAAAAGATTGTTAATCTGCATAAAGAAAAAGAGTAAGAAGGCCGAAGATAGAATATTAAATTGTCAACCATGATTTGGAAGCTGGGGGGGTGGGGGATAAAAGAAAGAAAGAAAAACTGTTGTATCCCATTTCCTTGAACATTCATGGATATTTCAATAAAATAATAAAAGATTGTTAATCTGCATAAACAAAAAGAGTAAGAATGCAGAAGATAGAATATTAATGTTGTCAACCATGATTTGGAACCTGGGGTGCGTGGGTGATAAGAGAAGAAAGAAAAATTGTTGTATCCCATTACATTGAACATTCATGGAAATTTCAATAAAATAATAAAAAGGTTGTTAATCTGCATAAAGAAAAAGAGTGAGAATGCAGAAGATAGAATATTAATGTTGTCAACCATGATTTGGAAGCTGGGGGGGTTGGAGGATGAAAGAAAGAAAGAAAAACTTTTGTATCCTATTTCCTTGAATATTCATGGAAGTTTCAATAAAATAATAAAAAGATTGTTAATCTGCATAAAGAAAAACTGTAAGAATGCAGAAGATAGAATATTAATGTTGTCAACCATGATTTAGAGGCTGGGGGGGGTGGGGGATAAAAGAAAGAAAGAAAAACTGTTGTATCCCATTTCCTTGAACATTCAAGGAAATTTCAATAAAATAATAAAAGATTGTTAATCTGCATAAAGAAAAACAGTAATAATGCAGAAGATAGAATATTAATGTTGTCAATCATGATTTGGAAGCTGGGGGGGTTGGGGGATGAAAGAAAGAAAGAAAAAGTGTTGTAGCCTATTTCCTTGAACATTCATGGAAATTTCAATAAAATAATAAAAAGATTGATAATCTGCATAAAGTAAAAGGGTAAGAATGCAGAAGATTGAATATTAATGTTGTCAACCATGATTTGGAAGGTGGGGTGTTGTGGGGGATAAAAGAAAGAAAGAAAAACTGTTGTATGCCATTTCCTTGAACATTCAAGGAAATTTCAGTAAAATAATAAAAGATTGTTAATCTGCATAAAGAAAAACAGTAAGAATGCAGAAGATAGAATATTAATGTTGTCAACCATGATTTAGAGGCTGGGGGGGGTGGGGGATAAAAGAAAGAAAGAAAAACTGTTGTATCCCATTTCCTTGAACATTCATGAAATTTCAATAAAATAATGAAAAGATTGTTAATCTGCATAAAGAAAAAGAGTAAGAAGGCCGAAGATAGAATATTAAATTGTCAACCATGATTTGGAAGCTGGGGGGGTGGGGGATAAAAGAAAGAAAGAAAAACTGTTGTATCCCATTTCCTTGAACATTCATGGATATTTCAATAAAATAATAAAAGATTGTTAATCTGCATAAACAAAAAGAGTAAGAATGCAGAAGATAGAATATTAATGTTGTCAACCATGATTTCGAAGCTGGGGGCGGTGGGCGATAAAAGAAAGAAAGAAAAACTGTTGTGTCCCATTTCCTTGTACATTCATGGAAATTTGAATAAAATAATAAAAAGACTGTTAATCTGCATAAAGAAAGATTAAGAATGCAGAATATAGAATATTAATGTTGTAAACCATGATTTGGAAGCTGGGGGGTGTTGGGGGATTAAAGAAAGAAAGAAAAACTGTTGTATCCCATTTCCTTGAACATTCATGGCAATTTCAATAAAATAATAATAAGATTGTTAATCTGCATAAAGAAAAAGAGTAAGAATGCAGAAGATAGAATATTAATGTTGTCAACCATGATTTGGAAGCTGGCGGGGGTGATGGATAAAAGAAAGAAAGAAAAACTGTTGTATCCCATTTCCTTGAACATTCATGGAAATTTCAATAAAATAATAAAAAGTTTGTTAATCTGCATAAAGAAAAAGAGTAAGAATGCAGAAGATTGAATATTAATGTTGTCAACGATGATTTGGAAGCTGGGGGGTTGTGGGGGATAAAAGAAAGAAAGAAAAACTGTTGTATGCCATTTCCTTGAACATTCAAGGAAATTTCAATAAAATAATAAAAGATTGTTAATCTGCATAAAGAAAAAGAGTAAGAATGCAGAAGATAGAATATTAATGTTGTCAACCATGATTTGGAAGCTAGGGGCGGTGTGGGATAAAAGAAAGAAAGAAAAACTGTTGTATCCCATTTCCTTGAACATTCATGGAAATTTGAATAAAAGAATAAAAAGAGTGTTAATCTGCATAAAGAAAAAGAGTAAGAATGCAGAAGATAGAATATTAATGTTTTTAACCATGATTTGGAAGCTAGGGGGGTTGGAGGATGAAAGAAAGAAGGAAAAACTTTTGTATCCCATTTCCTTCAACTTTCATGGAAATTTCAATAAAATAATAAAAAGATTGTTAATCTGCATAAAGAAAAAGTGTAAGAATGCAGAAGATAGTATATTAATGTTGTCAACCTCGATTTGGAAGCTGGAGTGGTGGGGGATAAAAGAAAGAAAGAAAAAATGTTGTATCACATTTCCTTGAACATTCATACAAATTTCAATAAAATAATAATAAGATTGTTAGTCTGCACAAAGAAAAAGTGTAAGAATGCAGAAGATAGAATATGAATGCTGTGAACCATGATTTTGTAGCTGGCGGTGGTGGGGGATAAAAGAAAGAAAGAAAAACTGTTGTATCCCATTTCCTTGAACATTCATGGAAAGTTCAATAAAATAATAAAAAGATTGTTAATCTGCATAAAGAAAAAGAGTAAGAATGCAGAAGATAGAATATTAATGTTGTCAACGATGATTGGGAAGCTTGGGGGGTGGGGGGAAAAAGAAAGAAAGAGAAACCGTTGTTTCCCATTTCCTTTAACATTCATGGAAATTTCAATAAAATAATAAAAAGATTGTTAATCTGCATAAAGAAAAAGAGTAAGAAGGCCGAAGATAGAATATTAAATTGTCAACCATGATTTGGAAGCTGGGGGGGTGGGGGATAAAAGAAAGAAAGAAAAACTGTTGTATCCCATTTCCTTGAACATTCATGGATATTTCAATAAAATAATAAAAGATTGTTAATCTGCATAAACAAAAAGAGTAAGAATGCAGAAGATAGAATATTAATGTTGTCAACCATGATTTGGAACCTGGGGTGCGTGGGTGATAAGAGAAGAAAGAAAAATTGTTGTATCCCATGACATTGAACATTCATGGAAATTTCAATAAAATAATAAAAAGGTTGTTAATCTGCATAAAGAAAAAGAGTGAGAATGCAGAAGATAGAATATTAATGTTGTCAACCATGATTTGGAAGCTGGGGGGGTTGGAGGATGAAAGAAAGAAAGAAAAACTTTTGTATCCTATTTCCTTGAATATTCATGGAAGTTTCAATAAAATAATAAAAAGATTGTTAATCTGCATAAAGAAAAACTGTAAGAATGCAGAAGATAGAATATTAATGTTGTCAACCATGATTTGGAAGCTGGGGCGGTTGGAGGATGAAAGAAAGAAAGAAAAACTTTTGTATCACATTTCCTTGAACATTCATACAAATTTCAATAAAATAATAAAAAGATTGTTAATCTGCATAAAGAAAAAGTGTAAGAATGCAGAAGATAGTATATTAATGTTGTCAACCATGATTTAGAGGCTGGGGGGGTGGGGGATAAAAGAAAGAGAGATAAACTGTTGTTTCCCATTTCCTTAAACATTCATGAAATTTCAATAAAATAAAGAAAAGATTGTTAATCTGCATAAAGAAAAAGAGTAAGAAGGCCGAAGATAGAATATTAAATTGTCAACCATGATTTGGAAGCCGGGGGGGGTGGGGGATAAAAGAAAGAAAGAAAAACTGTTGTATCCCATTTCCTTGAACATTCATGGAAATTTCAATAAAATAATAAAAGATTGTTAATCTCCATAAACAAAAAGAGTAAGAATGCAGAAGATAGAATATTAATGTTGTCAACCATGATTTGGAAGCTGGGGGAGGTGGGGGATAAAAGAAAGAAAGAAAAACTGTTGTGTCCCATTTCCTTGAACATTCATGGAAATTTGAATAAAATAATAAAAAGACTGTTAATCTGCATAAAGAAAAAGTGTAAGAATGCAGAAGATAGAATATTAATGTTTTCAACCATGATTTGGAAGCTGGGGGGTTGGGGGATGAAAGAAAGAAAGAAAAACTGTTGTATCCCATTTCCTTGAACATTCATGGAAATTTCAATAAAATAATAAAAAGATTGTTAATCTGCATAAAGAAAAAGTGTAAGAATGCAGAAGATAGTATATTAATGTTGTCAATCTCGATTTGGAAGATGGGGGGGTGGGGGATAAAAGAAAGAAAGAAAAAATGTTGTATTCCATTTCATGGAACATTCATAGAAATTTCAATAAAATAATAAAAAGATTGTTAGTCTGCATGAAGAAAAAGTGTAAGAATGCAGAAGATAGAATATTAATGTTGTCAACCATGATTTGGAAGCTGGGGGGGGTGGGGGATAAAAGAAAGAATGAAAAACTGTTGTATCACATTTCCATGAACATTCATGGACATTTCAATAAAATAATAAAAAGATTGTTAATCAGCATAAAGAAAAAGAATAAGAATGCAGAAGATAGAATATTAATGTTGTCAACCATGATTTGGAACCTGGCGGGGGTGGGGGATAAAAGAAAGAAAGAAAAACTGTTGTATCCCATTTCCTTGAACATTCATGGAAATTTGAATAAAAGAATAAAAGAGTGTTAATCTGCATAAAGAAAAAGAGTAAGAATGCAGAAGATAGAATATTAATGTTTTCAACCATGATTTGGAAGCTAGGGGGGTTGGAGGATGAAAGAAAGAAGGAAAAACTTTTGTATCCCATTTCCTTCAACTTTCATGGAAATTTCAATAAAATAATAAAAAGATTGTTAATCTGCATAAAGAAAAAGTGTAAGAATGCAGAAGATAGTATATTAATGTTGTCAACCTCGATTTGGAAGCTGGAGTGGTGGGGGATAAAAGAAAGAAAGAAAAAATGTTGTATCACATTTCCTTGAACATTCATACAAATTTCAATAAAATAATAAAAAGATTGTTAGTCTGCACAAAGAAAAAGTGTAAGAATGCAGAAGATAGAATATGAATGCTGTGAACCATGATTTTGTAGCTGGCGGTGGTGGGGGATAAAAGAAAGAAAGAAAAACTGTTGTATCCCATTTCCTTGAACATTCATGGAAAGTTCAATAAAATAATAAAAAGATTGTTAATCTGCATAAAGAAAAAGAGTAAGAATGCAGAAGATAGAATATTAATGTTGTCAACGATGATTGGGAAGCTTGGGGGGTGGGGGGAAAAAGAAAGAAAGAGAAACTGTTGTATCCCATTTCCTTTAACATTCATGGAAATTTCAATAAAATAATAAAAAGATTGTTAATCTGCATAAAGAAAAAGAGTACGAATGCAGAAGATAGAATATTAATGTTGTCAAACATGATTTGGAACCTGGGGTGCGTGGGTGATAAGAGAAGAAAGAAAAATTGTTGTATCCCATTACATTGAATATTCATGGAAATTTCAATAAAATAATAAAAAGGTTGTTAATCTGCATAAAGAAAAAGAGTGAGAATGCAGAAGATAGAATATTAATGTTGTCAACCATGATTTGGAAGCTGGGGGGGTTGGAGGATGAAAGAAAGAAAGAAAAACTTTTGTATCCTATTTCCTTGAATATTCATGGAAGTTTCAATAAAATAATAAAAAGATTGTTAATCTGCATAAAGAAAAACTGTAAGAATGCAGAAGATAGAATATTAATGTTGTCAACCATGATTTGGAAGCTGGGGGGGTTGGAGGATGAAAGAAAGAAAGAAAAACTTTTGTATCCCATTTCCTTGAATATTCATGGAAATTTCAATAAAATAATAAAAAGATTGTTAATCTGCATAAAGAAAAACTGTAAGAATGCAGAAGATAGAATATTAATGTTGTCAACCATGATTTGGAAGCTGGGGCGGTTGGAGGATGAAAGAAAGAAAGAAAAACTTTTGTATCACATTTCCTTGAACATTCATACAAATTTCAATAAAATAATAAAAAGATTGTTAATCTGCATAAAGAAAAAGTGTAAGAATGCAGAAGATAGTATATTAATGTTGTCAACCATGAATTAGAGGCTGGGGGGTGTGGGGGATAAAAGAAAGAGAGATAAACTGTTGTTTCCCATTTCCTTAAACATTCATGAAATTTCAATAAAATAAAGAAAAGATTGTTAATCTGCATAAAGAAAAAGAGTAAGAAGGTCGAAGATAGAATATTAAATTGTCAACCATGATTTGGAAGCTTGGGGGGGTGGGGGATAAAAGAAAGAAAGAAAAACTGTTGTATCCCATTTCCTTGAACATTCATGGAAATTTCAATAAAATAATAAAAGATTGTTAATCTGCATAAACAAAAAGAGTAAGAATGCAGAAGATAGAATATTAATGTTGTCAACCATGATTTGGAAACTGGGGGAGGTGGGGGATAAAAGAAAGAAAGAAAAACTGTTGTGTCCCATTTCCTTGAACATTCATGGAAATTTGAATAAAATAATAAAAAGACTGTTAATCTGCATAAAGAAAAAGTGTAAGAATGCAGAAGATAGAATATTAATGTTTTCAACCATGATTTGGAAGCTGGGGGGTTGGGGGATGAAAGAAAGAAAGAAAAACTGTTGTATCCCATTTCCTTGAACATTCATGGAAATTTCAATAAAATAATAAAAAGATTGTTAATCTGCATAAAGAAAAAGTGTAAGAATGCAGAAGATAGTATATTAATGTTGTCAACCTCGATTTGGAAGATGGGGGGGTGGGGGATAAAAGAAAGAAAGAAAAAATGTTGTATTCCATTTCCTGGAACATTCATAGAAATTTCAATAAAATAATAAAAAGATTGTTAGTCTGCATGAAGAAAAAGTGTAAGAATGCAGAAGATAGAATATTAATGTTGTCAACCATGATTTGGAAGCTGGGGGTGGTGGGGGATAAAAGAAAGAATGAAAAACTGTTGTATCACATTTCCATGAACATTCATGGACATTTCAATAAAATAATAAAAAGATTGTTAATCAGCATAAAGAAAAAGAATAAGAATGCAGAAGATAGAATATTAATGTTGTCAACCATGATTTGGAAGCTGGCGGGGGTGGGGGATAAAAGAAAGAAAGAAAAACTGTTGTATCCCATTTTCTTGAACATTCATGGAAATTTCAATAAAATAATAAAAAGATTGTTATTTGCATAAAGAAAAAGTGTAAGAATGCAGAAGATAGAATATTAATGTTGTCAACCATGATTTGGAACCTGGGGGGGTGGGGGATAAAAGTAAGAATGAAAAACAGTTGTATTCCATTTCATTGAACATTCATGGAAATTTCAATAAAATAATAAAAAGATTGTTGATCTGCATAAAGAAAAAGTGTAAGAATGCAGAAGATAGAATATTAATGTTGTCAACCATGATTTGGAAGCAGGGGCGCGTGTGTGATAAAAGAAGAAAGAGAAACTGTCGTATCCCATTTCCTTGAACATTCATGGAAAATTAAATAAAATAATAAAAATTGTTAATCTGCATAAAGAAAAAGAGTAAGAATGCAGAAGATAGGATATTAATGTTTTCAACCATGATTTGGAAGCTGGGGTGGTTGGAGGATGAAAGAAAGAAAGAAAAAATTTTGTATCCCATTTCCTTGAACTTTCATGGAAATTTCAATAAAATAATAAAAAGATTGTTAATCTGCATAAAGAAAAAGTGTAAGAATGCAGAAGATAGTATATTAATGTTGTCAACCTCGATTTGGAAGCTGGGGGGGTGGGGGATAAAAGAAAGAAAGAAAAACTGTTGTATCCCATTTCCTTGAACATTCATGAAATTTCAATAAAATAAAGAAAAGATTGTTAATCTGCATAAAGAAAAAGAGTAAGAAGGCCGAAGATAGAATATTAAATTGTCAACCATGATTTGGAAGCCGGGGGGGGTGGGGGATAAAAGAAAGAAAGAAAAACTGTTGTATCCCATTTCCTTGAACATTCATGGAAATTTCAATAAAATAATAAAAGATTGTTAATCTCCATAAACAAAAAGAGTAAGAATGCAGAAGATAGAATATTAATGTTGTCAACCATGATTTGGAAGCTGGGGGAGGTGGGGGATAAAAGAAAGAAAGAAAAACTGTTGTGTCCCATTTCCTTGAACATTCATGGAAATTTGAATAAAATAATAAAAAGACTGTTAATCTGCATAAAGAAAAAGTGTAAGAATGCAGAAGATAGAATATTAATGTTTTCAACCATGATTTGGAAGCTGGGGGGTTGGGGGATGAAAGAAAGAAAGAAAAACTGTTGTATCCCATTTCCTTGAACATTCATGGAAATTTCAATAAAATAATAAAAAGATTGTTAATCTGCATAAAGAAAAAGTGTAAGAATGCAGAAGATAGTATATTAATGTTGTCAACCTCGATTTGGAAGATGGGGGGGTGGGGGATAAAAGAAAGAAAGAAAAAATGTTGTATTCCATTTCATGGAACATTCATAGAAATTTCAATAAAATAATAAAAAGATTGTTAGTCTGCATGAAGAAAAAGTGTAAGAATGCAGAAGATAGAATATTAATGTTGTCAACCATGATTTGGAAGCTGGGGGGGGTGGGGGATAAAAGAAAGAATGAAAAACTGTTGTATCACATTTCCATGAACATTCATGGACATTTCAATAAAATAATAAAAAGATTGTTAATCAGCATAAAGAAAAAGAATAAGAATGCAGAAGATAGAATATTAATGTTGTCAACCATGATTTGGAACCTGGCGGGGGTGGGGGATAAAAGAAAGAAAGAAAAACTGTTGTATCCCATTTCCTTGAACATTCATGGAAATTTGAATAAAAGAATAAAAGAGTGTTAATCTGCATAAAGAAAAAGAGTAAGAATGCAGAAGATAGAATATTAATGTTTTCAACCATGATTTGGAAGCTAGGGGGGTTGGAGGATGAAAGAAAGAAGGAAAAACTTTTGTATCCCATTTCCTTCAACTTTCATGGAAATTTCAATAAAATAATAAAAAGATTGTTAATCTGCATAAAGAAAAAGTGTAAGAATGCAGAAGATAGTATATTAATGTTGTCAACCTCGATTTGGAAGCTGGAGTGGTGGGGGATAAAAGAAAGAAAGAAAAAATGTTGTATCACATTTCCTTGAACATTCATACAAATTTCAATAAAATAATAAAAAGATTGTTAGTCTGCACAAAGAAAAAGTGTAAGAATGCAGAAGATAGAATATGAATGCTGTGAACCATGATTTTGTAGCTGGCGGTGGTGGGGGATAAAAGAAAGAAAGAAAAACTGTTGTATCCCATTTCCTTGAACATTCATGGAAAGTTCAATAAAATAATAAAAAGATTGTTAATCTGCATAAAGAAAAAGAGTAAGAATGCAGAAGATAGAATATTAATGTTGTCAACGATGATTGGGAAGCTTGGGGGGTGGGGGGAAAAAGAAAGAAAGAGAAACTGTTGTATCCCATTTCCTTTAACATTCATGGAAATTTCAATAAAATAATAAAAAGATTGTTAATCTGCATAAAGAAAAAGAGTACGAATGCAGAAGATAGAATATTAATGTTGTCAAACATGATTTGGAACCTGGGGTGCGTGGGTGATAAGAGAAGAAAGAAAAATTGTTGTATCCCATTACATTGAATATTCATGGAAATTTCAATAAAATAATAAAAAGGTTGTTAATCTGCATAAAGAAAAAGAGTGAGAATGCAGAAGATAGAATATTAATGTTGTCAACCATGATTTGGAAGCTGGGGGGGTTGGAGGATGAAAGAAAGAAAGAAAAACTTTTGTATCCTATTTCCTTGAATATTCATGGAAGTTTCAATAAAATAATAAAAAGATTGTTAATCTGCATAAAGAAAAACTGTAAGAATGCAGAAGATAGAATATTAATGTTGTCAACCATGATTTGGAAGCTGGGGGGGTTGGAGGATGAAAGAAAGAAAGAAAAACTTTTGTATCCCATTTCCTTGAATATTCATGGAAATTTCAATAAAATAATAAAAAGATTGTTAATCTGCATAAAGAAAAACTGTAAGAATGCAGAAGATAGAATATTAATGTTGTCAACCATGATTTGGAAGCTGGGGCGGTTGGAGGATGAAAGAAAGAAAGAGAAACTTTTGTATCACATTTCCTTGAACATTCATACAAATTTCAATAAAATAATAAAAAGATTGTTAATCTGCATAAAGAAAAAGTGTAAGAATGCAGAAGATAGTATATTAATGTTGTCAACCATGAATTAGAGGCTGGGGGGTGTGGGGGATAAAAGAAAGAGAGATAAACTGTTGTTTCCCATTTCCTTAAACATTCATGAAATTTCAATAAAATAAAGAAAAGATTGTTAATCTGCATAAAGAAAAAGAGTAAGAAGGTCGAAGATAGAATATTAAATTGTCAACCATGATTTGGAAGCTGGGGGGGGTGGGGGATAAAAGAAAGAAAGAAAAACTGTTGTATCCCATTTCCTTGAACATTCATGGAAATTTCAATAAAATAATAAAAGATTGTTAATCTGCATAAACAAAAAGAGTAAGAATGCAGAAGATAGAATATTAATGTTGTCAACCATGATTTGGAAACTGGGGGAGGTGGGGGATAAAAGAAAGAAAGAAAAACTGTTGTGTCCCATTTCCTTGAACATTCATGGAAATTTGAATAAAATAATAAAAAGACTGTTAATCTGCATAAAGAAAAAGTGTAAGAATGCAGAAGATAGAATATTAATGTTTTCAACCATGATTTGGAAGCTGGGGGGTTGGGGGATGAAAGAAAGAAAGAAAAACTGTTGTATCCCATTTCCTTGAACATTCATGGAAATTTCAATAAAATAATAAAAAGATTGTTAATCTGCATAAAGAAAAAGTGTAAGAATGCAGAAGATAGTATATTAATGTTGTCAACCTCGATTTGGAAGATGGGGGGGTGGGGGATAAAAGAAAGAAAGAAAAAATGTTGTATTCCATTTCCTGGAACATTCATAGAAATTTCAATAAAATAATAAAAAGATTGTTAGTCTGCATGAAGAAAAAGTGTAAGAATGCAGAAGATAGAATATTAATGTTGTCAACCATGATTTGGAAGCTGGGGGTGGTGGGGGATAAAAGAAAGAATGAAAAACTGTTGTATCACATTTCCATGAACATTCATGGACATTTCAATAAAATAATAAAAAGATTGTTAATCAGCATAAAGAAAAAGAATAAGAATGCAGAAGATAGAATATTAATGTTGTCAACCATGATTTGGAAGCTGGCGGGGGTGGGGGATAAAAGAAAGAAAGAAAAACTGTTGTATCCCATTTTCTTGAACATTCATGGAAATTTCAATAAAATAATAAAAAGATTGTTATTTGCATAAAGAAAAAGTGTAAGAATGCAGAAGATAGAATATTAATGTTGTCAACCATGATTTGGAACCTGGGGGGGTGGGGGATAAAAGTAAGAATGAAAAACAGTTGTATTCCATTTCATTGAACATTCATGGAAATTTCAATAAAATAATAAAAAGATTGTTGATCTGCATAAAGAAAAAGTGTAAGAATGCAGAAGATAGAATATTAATGTTGTCAACCATGATTTGGAAGCAGGGGCGCGTGTGTGATAAAAGAAGAAAGAGAAACTGTCGTATCCCATTTCCTTGAACATTCATGGAAAATTAAATAAAATAATAAAAATTGTTAATCTGCATAAAGAAAAAGAGTAAGAATGCAGAAGATAGGATATTAATGTTTTCAACCATGATTTGGAAGCTGGGGTGGTTGGAGGATGAAAGAAAGAAAGAAAAAATTTTGTATCCCATTTCCTTGAACTTTCATGGAAATTTCAATAAAATAATAAAAAGATTGTTAATCTGCATAAAGAAAAAGTGTAAGAATGCAGAAGATAGTATATTAATGTTGTCAACCTCGATTTGGAAGCTGGGGGGGTGGGGGATAAAAGAAAGAAAGAAAAACTGTTGTATCCCATTTCCTTGAACATTCATGGAAAGTTCAATAAAATAATAAAAAGATTGTTAATCTCCATAAAGAAAAAGAGTAAGAATGCAGAAGATAGAATATTAATGTTGTCAAGCATGATTTGGAAGCTGGGGATTTGGGGGGATAAAAGAAAGAAAGAAAAACTGTTGTATCCCATTTCCTTGAACATTAATGGAAATTTCAATAAAATAATAAAAAGATTGTAAATCTGCATAAAGAAAAAGAGTAAGAATGCAGAAGATAGAATGTTAATGTTGTCAACCATGATTTGGAACCTGGGGGGGGGGGAATGGGGGATAAAAGAAAGAAAGAAAAACTGTTTTATCCCATTTCCTTGAACATTCAAGAAAATTTCAGTTAAAAAAATAAAAAGATTGTTATTCTGCATAAAGAAAAAGAGTAAGAATGCAGAAGATAGAATATTAATGTTGTCACCGATGATTTGGAAGCTGGGTGGGTGGGGGGAAAAAGAAAGAAAGAGAAACAGTTGTATCCCATTTCCTTGAACATTCATGGAAATTTCAATAAAATAATAAAAAGGTTCTTAATCTGCATAAAGAAAGATTAAGAATGCAGAAGATAGAATATTAATGTTGTCAACCATGATTTGGAAGCTGGCGGGTGTTGGGGGATAAAAGAAAGAAAGAAAAACTGTTGTATCCCATTTCCTTGAACATTCATGGAAATTTCAATAAAATAATAAAAAGATTGTTAATCTCCATAAAGAAAAAGAGTAATAATGCAGAAGATAGAATATTAATGTTGTCAAGCATGATTTGGAAGCTGGGGGTTTGGGGGGATAAAAGAAAGAAAGAAAAACTGTTGTAACCCATTTCCTTGAACATTAATGGAAATTTCAATAAAATAATAAAAAGATTGTAAATCTGCATAAAGGAAAAGAGTAAGAATGCAGAAGATAGAATGTTAATGTTGTCAACCATGATTTGGAACCTGGGGGGGGGAATGGGGGATAAAAGAAAGAAAGAAAAACTGTTTTATCCCATTTCCTTGAACATTCATGAAAATTTCAGTTAAAAAAATAAAAAGATTGTTATTCTGCACAAAGAAAAAGAGTAAGAATGCAGAAGATAGAATATTAATGTTGTCACCGATGATTTGGAAGCTGGGTGGGTGGGGGGAAAAAGAAAGAAAGAGAAACAGTTGTATCCCATTTCCTTGAACATTCATGGAAATTTCAATAAAATAATAAAAAGATAGTTAATCTGCATAAAGAAAAAGAGTAAGAATGCAGAAGATAGAATATTAATGTTGTCAACCATGATTTAGAGGTTGGGGGGGTGGGGGATAAAAGAAAGAAAGAAAAACTGTTGTATCCCATTTCCTTGAACATTCATGAAATTTCAATAAAATAATGAAAAGATTGTTAATCTGCATAAAGAATAAGAGTAAGAAGGCCGAAGATAGAATATTAAATTGTCAACCATGATTTGGAAGCTGGGGGGGGGTGGGGGATAAAAGAAAGAAAGAAAAACTGTTGTATCCCATTTCCTTGAACATTCATGGATATTTCAATAAAATAATAAAAGATTGTTAATCTGCATAAACAAAAAGAGTAAGAATGCAGAAGATAGAATATTAATGTTGTCAACCATGATTTCGAAGCTGGGGGCGGTGGGGGATAAAAGAAAGAAAGAAAAACTGTTGTGTCCCATTTCCTTGAACATTCATGGAAATTTGAATAAAATAATAAAAAGACTGTTAATCTGCATAAAGAAAAAGTGTAAGAATGCAGAAAATAGAATATTAATGTTTTCAACCATGATTTGGATCCTGGGGGGCGTGGGTGATAAGACAAGAAAGAAAAATTGGACTTTTTTTCAAGATGGCGGCGGCTGCGGCGGCTGGCGCGGAGTAGCTGAGGTGGGAAAGGTGGCCACTGGGCCTCAGGCAGCCGGGAAACTTGTGGACCTTCCTCTGGCCATCTCTTAAGGGAGGATTGCTGCTGCTGGCCGGTCGTGGGGGCTCAACGCCACTTTGCCCCCGGCAGGAGAGGCTGCCTCATTTACAGGCAACAGCTTTGAAGTGTGGAGCAGGAAAAGAACTGATCCTTAGCTGCAAAAGCGAGTCTTGAAACAGGGAACACGGCGCCAGGGCTGCTGTGGATGCAGCCAGGATCCCGGAGGCTGGGGCCGCACTGAATGCGGCCAGCTGCCCTATTCAGGATTCGAGGTTTCAGGCCGGCATTAAAGAAGATTCCTGGGAGCGCCCGAGCGGCGCCGCGACTGAACAGCCCGAGGCAGCAGCGCCCAGAACACGGAAGGCAACAAACCAGAGACAGAGCGAGCGCCCGACCTGGCACAGCACTGTGAGTGATCCCTGGCACAGCTCTGTTCGGGGGGTGGATGCCCACGCGGCTCCCGCCTGCACCAGCAGGCCACTCATTGCCCCGGTGCTGCCTCCATTTTCCCAGGTGCGGGCAGCTCCGCCCTGCTCGGCCATCACTGAGCCCATTTGCTTGGCCTGGCGCGGGGCTTTCCGGACCCTG
Organism: Cynocephalus volans; assembly: GCF_027409185.1. Taxonomy (NCBI): domain Eukaryota; kingdom Metazoa; phylum Chordata; class Mammalia; order Dermoptera; family Cynocephalidae; genus Cynocephalus; species Cynocephalus volans. The sequence goes on from NC_084463.1 coordinate 926,772, forward strand.
CGGGCCGGCCTCCTCTCCCACTCCCTCCGCGGTTCTCTGGCGGGGCTGGGGGTGTGGGGCGTCCCGACCAGTGTTGGGAAGACTAGGAAGTACGGGCGGGCCGACTGTCACTCCACCACACCCTGGACTACGGCCCGGTAAACTTCCTGTTACTGGGAGGCAGATACCATCTCTGCGACCACCAGTTTGGAAAAAAGCCTAACGAATTTCTGGTTGGGAATAGTGTGGTAGGAGAGTTCCCAGGTCCGCCTGAACCTGCCGGAGACCAGGCTGCAGGCGGGCACTAGACTCGGTTTATACCGGGGGGATACAAAGGTGAACAAGACCCGAGAAAGATCTACACAGTGCTACAAAGGCACCCAGAGAGACCGGTCGTCTGTGCCTAGCAGAAACCTGGTAGACTTCCTGGGCGAGGCGGTGCTGAGCAGGGTCTTGAAGGCCCAGCTGTTAGACGAGGGGTGCAGAAGACACGCCCCAGCCCAGCACAGTGTGCACAGAGGGGGGAGACGTGCGGCCAGGGAGGCGGAGACTCGACAGAAACCACACACCCGGTGGGGTCGCCACTGCACGATCTAACAGCCTGGGCCAGAGCACACGGAACGGGGAGAAGTCCTGTACAGAAAGTGAAAGCTCAACAGAGATCACACACCCTGTGGTACGTGATCCACCAGCCCAGCAGAGTCCAAGCTGACCAGAAAGGTGGATCCCCGGAGAAGCCCAAGACCCGAGGCAACCACACACACAAGACACTAGAGGCCAACTGAGCAGTCACGGCGGGAGCCATACCAAAATGGCAACCACAGCAACATCCTAGTTAGTCATTAGTCTCAAACCGGTGGACTGTGAAACCCCCTGCCACAATGAATAAACACCAAAAAAAAAGACACCAGAAATACAAAAAATCAAGAAAGTACACCACCAAAAGTTAATAAATCTCATACTCTAGATCCTATAGAACAAGAAGCCCTTGAAATAACTGACAAGGAATTTCGAGTGATAATTCTAAGGAAACTGAATGAGATACAAGAAAACTCAGCTAGACATCATGATGAAATGAGGAAAAGTATACAGGATCTGAAAGAGGAAATATACAAGGAAATCAATGTCCTGAAAAAAAATGTAGCAGAACTTGCTGAACTGAAGAAGTTATTCAGCGAAATAAAAAACACAACGGAGAGTTTAACCAGCAGGCTTGTCGAAGTTGAAGAGAGAACCTCTGAACTTGAAGATGGGCTGTTTGAAATAACACAAGCAGACAAAAAGAAAGAAAAAAGAATCAAGGACATGGAAGAAAATCTGAGAGAGATATCAGACAACCTCAAGCGCTCAAATATCCGAGTCATGGGTATTCCAGAAGGGGAGGAAAATGGAGATTCCATTGAAAACATATTCAACAAAATAGTGGCAGAAAACTTCCCAGGTATAGGAAAAATCACAGATCTTCAGATCCAGGAAGCTCAACGATCTCCAAACGTATTCAACCCAAAAAGGCCTTCTCCAAGACATGTCATAGTCAAATTGGCAAAACTCAGAGACAAAGAGAGAATCTTAAAAGCTGCAAGAGAGAAGCGTCAAATCACCTATAAGGGAGCCCCAATCAGGTTAACATCAGACTTTTCATCACAAACCCTAAAAGCTAGAAAGGAATGGGATGATATTTTCAAAATACTAAAAGACAAAGATTGCCAGCCAAGAATACTCTACCCTGCAAGGCTATCCTTCCGAAATGAGGGGCAAATAGTATATTTCTCAGACAAACAAAAACTGCGGGAGTTCACTACCACAAGACCACCCTTACAAGAAATCCTCAAGGGAGTACTGGGTTTGGTTCCTGAAAAATAACTACCACTGCCATAAAAACCTAAGAAAAATCTAAACCCGCTAGTACAATAAAAATGGCATTCATGAAGAGAAAACAAGCTAACAAAAACACTATCTACAACCTAAGGAACCAACAAACAAAGAAACCAAACAGTAAATCAGAAAGCAAGGAACAAAAGACACCTAAGACAACCAAACAACCAATAAAATGCTAGGAATAAATCAACACCTTTCAATAACAACTCTTAATGTAAAAGGCTTAAATTCCCCAATTAAAAGACACAGACTGGCTGACTGGATCAAAAAGCAGGACCCAACTATATGCTGCCTACAAGAGACCCACCTCACCCATAAAGACTCACACAGACTAAGAGTGAAAGGATGGAAAAAGATTTACCATGCAAACAGAAAAGAAAAACGAGCTGGAGTGGCTATTCTTATATCTGACGAAATAGACTTTAAACTAAAAACCATAAAAAGAGACAATGAGGGACACTACTTAATGATAAAAGGACTGATCCATCAAGAAGACATAACAATCATAAATATGTACGCACCCAATGTTGGAGCAGCCAGATTTATAAAACAAACTCTATTAGACCTAAAGAAGGAAATAGACACTAATACCATAATAGCAGGGGACCTGAACACTCCACTGTCAATATTAGACAGATCATCTAGGCAAAGAATCAGTAGAGAAACACAAGATCTAAACAAGACTCTAGACCAATTGGAATTGGCAGATATCTACAGAACATTCCACCCAACAACCTCAGAATATTCATTCTTCTCATCAGCACATGGATCATTCTCCAGGATAGATCACATATTAGGTCACAAATCAAGTCTCAATAAATTCAAAAAAATTGGAATTATCCCATGTATCTTCTCAGACCACAATGGATTAAAACTAGAAATTAATAACAAACAAAACTCTGGAAACTATACAAACACATGGAAATTAAACAGCATTCTACTTAATGACATATGGGTCCAAGAAGAAATCAAGCAGGAAATCAAAAAGTTTATTGAAACTAATGAAAACAATGATACATCATACCAAAACCTGTGGGATACTGCAAAAGCAGTATTGAGGGGAAAATTTATTGCATTAAATGCTCACTTCAGAAGAATGGAAAGATGGCAAGTGAACAACCTAACACTTCACCTTAAAGAACTAGAAAAACAAGAACAATCCAATCCTAAAGTTAGCAGACAGAAAGAAATCATTAAGATCAGAGCAGAACTGAATGAAATTGAAAACCAAAAAACAATTCAAAAGATCAACGAATCAAAAAGTTGGTTTTTTGAAAAGATAAATAAAATTGACAAACCATTAGCATGGCTAACAAAAAAAAGAAGAGAGAAGACTCAAATAACAAAAATTAGAAATGAAAAAGGCGATATTACAACTGATTCATCTGAAATACAAGGAATCATTCGAGACTACTATAAACAACTGTACGCCAACAAATTTGAAAATCTGGAGGTAATGGATAAATTTCTGGACACACACAAGCTCCCAAAACTGAACCGTGAAGACGTAGAAAATCTGAACAGACCAATAACAATAAAGGAGATTGAAGCTGTTATCAGAAGGCTCCCAACAAAGAAAAGCCCAGGACCAGATGGATTCACAGCAGAATTTTACCAAACATTCAAAGAGGAATTGACACCGATTCTTTACAAACTATTCCAAAAGATTGAAACGGACGCAAAACTCCCAAACTCATTCTATGAAGCAAACATCATCCTGATACCAAAACCAGGTAAAGATATAACCAAAAAAGAAAACTACAGGCCGATATCCTTGATGAATATAGATGCAAAAATCCTCACTAAAATACTAGCAAACAGAATACAGCAACACATACGAAAAATTATTCATCACGATCAAGTGGGATTCATCCCAGGGATGCAAGGTTGGTTCAACATACGCAAATCAATAAATGTGATACACCATATTAATAAACTCAAACACAAGGACCATATGATCATCTCCATAGATGCTGAAAAAGCATTTGATAAAGTTCAGCACTCATTCATGACAAAGACCCTCTATAAGTTAGGTATAGAGGGAAAGTATCTCAACATAATTAAAGCCATATATGCCAAACCCACTGCCAATATCATCCTGAATGGGGAAAAGCTGAAAGCTTTTCCTTTAAGAACAGGCACTAGACAAGGATGCCCACTCTCACCACTCCTATTCAACATAGTGTTGGAAGTACTAGCCAGAGCAATCAGAGAAGAGAAGGAAATAAAGGGCATCCAAATTGGAAAAGATGAAGTCAAACTGTCCCTGTTTGCAGATGACATGATCCTATATATCGAACAGCCTAAAACCTCTACAAAAAAACTGTTGGAATTGATAAATGATTTCAGCACAGTAGCAGGATACAAAATCAACACACAAAAATCAGTAGCATTTCTTTTCTCCAATAGTGAACATGCAGAAGGAGAAATCAAGAAAGCCTGCCCATTTACAATAGCCACCAAAAAAATAAAATACTTAGGAATTGAGTTAACCAAGGAGGTGAAAAATCTCTATAATGAGAACTACAAACCACTGCTGAGAGAAATTAGAGAGGATACAAGAAGATGGAAAGATATTCCATGCTCTTGGATTGGAAGAATCAACATAGTGAAAATGTCCATACTACCCAAAGTGATATACAAATTCAATGCAATCCCCATCAAAATTCCAAAGACATTTTTCTCAGAAATGGAAAAAACTATTCAGACATTTATATGGAACAATAAAAGACCACGAATAGCCAAAGCAATGCTCAGCAAAAAAAATAAAGCTGGAGGCATAACACTACCTGACTTTAAGCTATACTACAAAGCTATAATAACCAAAACAGTATGGTACTGGCATAAAAACAGACACACTGACCAATGGAATAGAATAGAGAATCCAGAAATCAACCCACACACTTACTGCCATCTGATCTTTGACAAAGGCACCAAGCCTATTCACTGGGGAAGGGACTGCCTCTTCAGCAAGTGGTGCTGGGATAACTGGATATCGATATGCAGGAGAATGAAACTAGATCCATACCTCTCACCGTATACTAAAATCAACTCAAAATGGATTAAGGATTTAAATATACACCCTGAGACAATAAAACTTCTTAAAGAAAACATAGGGGAAACACTTCAGGAAATAGGACTGGGCACAGACTTCATGAATACGACCCCAAAAGCACGGGCAACCAAAGGAAAAATAAACAAATGGGATTATATCAAACTAAAAAGCTTCTGCACAGCAAAAGAAACAATTAAAAGAGTTAAAAGACAACCAACAGAGTGGGAGAAAATATTTGCAAAATATACATCTGACAAAGGATTAATATCCAGAATATATAAGGAACTCAAACAACTTTACAAGAAGAAAACAAGCAACCCAATTAAAAAATGGGCAAAAGAGCTAAGTAGGCATTTCTCTAAGGAAGATATCCAAATGGCCAACAGACATATGAAAAAATGCTCAACATCACTCAGCATCCGGGAAATGCAAATCAAAACCACATTGAGATACCATCTAACCCCAGTTAGGATGGCTAAAATCCAAAAGACTATGAACGATAAATGCTGGCGAGGCTGCGGAGAAAAAGGAACTCTCATACATTGTTGGTGGGACTGCAAAATGGTGCAGCCTCTATGGAAAATGGTACGGAGGTTCCTTAAACAATTGCAAATAGATCTACCATACGACCCAGCCATCCCACTGTTGGGAATATACCCAGAGGAATGGAAATCATCAAGTCGAAGGTATACCTGTTCCCCAATGTTCATCGCAGCACTCTTTACAATAGCCAAGAGTTGGAACCAGCCCAAATGCCCATCATCAGATGAGTGGATACGGAAAATGTGGTACATCTACACAATGGAATACTACTCAGCTATAAAAACGAATGAAATACTGCCATTTGCAACAACATGGATGGACCTTGAGAGAATTATATTAAGTGAAACAAGTCAGGCACAGAAAGAGAAATACCACATGTTCTCACTTATTGGTGGGAGCTAAAAATTAATATATAAATTCACACACACACATACACACACACACACACACACACACACACACACACACAAACCGGGGGGGGGGAAGAAGATATAACAACCACAATTATTTGAAGTTGATACAACAAACAAACAGAAAGGACATTGTTGGGGGGGAGGGGGGGAGGGAGAAGGGAGGGAGGTTTTGGTGATGGGGAGCATTAATCAGCTACAATGTATATTGACAAAATAAAATTAAAAAAAAATAAAAAATAAAAATAAAAAAAAAAAAATAAAAGCCCCTGGACTTTTAAAAATTAAAAAAAAAAAAAAAAAAAAAAAAAGAAAGAAAAATTGTTGTATCCCATTACATTGAACATTCATGGAAATTTCAATAAAATAATAAAAGGTTGATAATATGCATAAAGAAAAAGTGTGAGAATGCAGAAGATAGAATATTAATGTTTTCAACCATGATTTGGAAGCTAGGGGGGTTGGAGGATGAAAGAAAAAAAGAAAAACTTTTGTATCCCATTTCCTTGAACTTTCATGGAAATTTCAATAAAATAATAAAAAGATTGTTAATCTGCATTAAGAAAAAGTGTAAGAATGCAGAAGATAGTATATTAATGTTGTCAACCTCGATTTGGAAGCTGGGGTGGTGGGGGATAAAAGAAAGAAAGAAAAAATGTCGTATCACATTTCCTTGAACATTCATACAAATTTCAATAAAATAATAAAAAGATTGTTAGTCTGCACAAAGAAAAAGTGTAAGAATGCAGAAGATAGAATATGAATGTTGTGAACCATGATTTTGTAGCTGGCGGTGGTGGGGGATGAAAGAAAGAAAGAAAAACTGTTTTATCCCATTTCCTTGAACATTCATGGAAAGTTCAATAAAATAATAAAAAGATTGTTAATCTGCATAAAGAAAAAGAGTAAGAATGCAGAAGATAGAATATTAATGTTGTCAACGATGACTGGGAAGCTCGGGGGGTGGGGGGAAAAAGAAAGAAAGAGAAACTGTTGTATCCCATTTCCTTTAACATTCATGGCAATTTCAATAAAATAATAAAAAGATTGTTAATCTGCATAAAGAAAAAGAGTACGAATGCAGAATATAGAATATTAATGTTGTCAAACATGATTTGGAACCTGTGGGGCGTGGGTGATAAGAGAAGAAAGAAAAATTGTTGTATCCCATTACATTGAACATTCATGGAAATTTCAATAAAATAATAAAAGGTTGATAATCTGCATAAAGAAAAAGAGTGAGAATGCAGAAGATAGAATATTATATTGTCAACCATGATTTGGAAGCTGGGGGGTGTGGGGGATAAAAGAAAGAAAGAAAAACTGTTGTATCCCATTTCCTTGAACATTCATGGAAATTTCAATAAAATAATAAAAAGGTTGTTAATCTGCATAAAGAAAAAGAGTGAGAATGCAGAAGATAGAATATTAATGTTGTCAACCATGATTTGGAAGCTGGGGGCGGTGGGGGATAAAAGAAAGAAAGAAAAACTCTTGTATCCCACTTACTTGAACATTCATGGAAAGTTCAATAAAATAATAAAAAGATTGTTAATCTGCATAAAGAAAAAGAGTAAGAATGCAGGACATAGAATATTAATGTTGTCAAGCATTATTTGGAAGGTGGCGGAGGTGGTGGATAAAATAAAGAAAGAAAAAGTATTGTAGCCCATTTCCTTGAACATTCATGGAAGTTACAATAAAATAATAAAAAGATTGTTAATCTGCATAAAGAAAGATTAAGAATGCAGAAGATAGAATATTAATGTTGTCAACCATGATTTGGAAGCTGGGGGGTGTTGGGGGATGAAAGAAAGAAAGAAAAACTGTTGCATCCCATTTCCTCGAACATTCATGGAAAGTTCAATAAAATAATAAAAAGATAGTTAATCTGCATAAAGAAAAAGTGTAAGAATGCAGAAGATAGTATATTAATGTTGTCAACCTCGATTTGGAAGCTGGGGGGGTGGGGGATAAAAGAAAGAAAGAAAAAATGTTGTATCACATTTCCTTGAACATTCATACAAATTTCAATAAAATAATAAAAAGATTGTTAGTCTGCACAAAGAAAAAGTGTAAGAATGCAGAAGATAGAATATTAATGTTGTCACCGATGATTTGGAAGCTGGGTGGGTGGGGGGAAAAAGAAAGAAAGAGAAACAGTTGTATCCCATTTCCTTGAACATTCATGGAAATTTCAATAAAATAATAAAAAGATAGTTAATCTGCATAAAGAAAAAGAGTAAGAATGCAGAAGATAGAATATTAATGTTGTCAACCATGATTTAGAGGTTGGGGGGGTGGGGGATAAAAGAAAGAAAGAAAAACTGTTGTATCCCATTTCCTTGAACATTCATGGATATTTCAATAAAATAATAAAAGATTGTTAATCTGCATAAACAAAAAGAGTAAGAATGCAGAAGATAGAATATTAATGTTGTCAACCATGATTTCGAAGCTGGGGGCGGTGGGGGATAAAAGAAAGAAAGAAAAACTGTTGTGTCCCATTTCCTTGAACATTCATGGAAATTTGAATAAAATAATAAAAAGACTGTTAATCTGCATAAAGAAAAAGTGTAAGAATGCAGAAGATAGAATATTAATGTTTTCAACCATGATTTGGAAGCTGGGGGGGTTGGGAGATGAAAGAAAGAAAGAAAAACTGTTGTATCCCATTTCCTTGAACATTCATGGAAATTTCAATAAAATAATAAAAAGATTGTTAATCTGCATAAAGAAAAAGAGTACGAATGCAGAATATCGAATATTAATGTTGTCAAACATGATTTGGATCCTGGGGGGCGTGGGTGATAAGACAACAAAGAAAAATTGGACTTTTTTTCAAGATGGCGGCGGCTGCGGCGGCTGGCGCGGAGTAGCTGAGGTGGGAAAGGTGGCCACTGGGCCTCAGGCAGCCGGGAAACTTGTGGACCTTCCTCTGGCCATCTCTTAAGGGAGGATTGCTGCTGCTGGCCGGTCATGGGGGCTCAACGCCACTTTGCCCCCGGCAGGAGAGGCTGCCTCATTTACAGGCAACAGCTTTGAAGTGTGGAGCAGGAAAAGAACTGATCCTTAGCTGCAAAAGCGAGTCTTGAAACAGGGAACACGGCGCCAGGGCTGCTGTGGATGCAGCCAGGATCCCGGAGGCTGGGGCCGCACTGAAGGCGGCCAGCTGCCCTATTCAGGATTCGAGGTTTCAGGCCGGCATTAAAGAAGATTCCTGGGAGCGCCCGAGCGGCGCCGCGACTGAACAGCCCGAGGCAGCAGCGCCCAGAACACGGAAGGCAACAAACCAGAGACAGAGCGAGCGCCCGACCTGGCACAGCACTGTGAGTGATCCCTGGCACAGCTCTGTTCGGGGGGTGGATGCCCACGCGGCTCCCGCCTGCACCACCAGGCCACTCATTGCCCCGGTGCTGCCTCCATTTTCCCAGGTGCGGGCAGCTCCGCCCTGCTCGGCCATCACTGAGCCCATTTGCTTGGCCTGGCGCGGGGCTTTCCGGACCCTGCGGGCCGGCCTCCTCTCCCACTCCCTCCGCGGTTCTCTGGCGGGGCTGGGGGTGTGGGGCGTCCCGACCAGTGTTGGGAAGACTAGGAAGTACGGGCGGGCCGACTGTCACTCCACCACACCCTGGACTACGGCCCGGTAAACTTCCTGTTACTGGGAGGCAGATACCATCTCTGCGACCACCAGTTTGGAAAAAAGCCTAACGAATTTCTGGTTGGGAATAGTGTGGTAGGAGAGTTCCCAGGTCCGCCTGAACCTGCCGGAGACCAGGCTGCAGGCGGGCACTAGACTCGGTTTATACCGGGGGGATACAAAGGTGAACAAGACCCGAGAAAGATCTACACAGTGCTACAAAGGCACCCAGAGAGACCGGTCGTCTGTGCCTAGCAGAAACCTGGTAGACTTCCTGGGCGAGGCGGTGCTGAGCAGGGTCTTGAAGGCCCAGCTGTTAGACGAGGGGTGCAGAAGACACGCCCCAGCCCAGCACAGTGTGCACAGAGGGGGGAGACGTGCGGCCAGGGAGGCGGAGACTCGACAGAAACCACACACCCGGTGGGGTCGCCACTGCACGATCTAACAGCCTGGGCCAGAGCACACGGAACGGGGAGAAGTCCTGTACAGAAAGTGAAAGCTCAACAGAGATCACACACCCTGTGGTACGTGATCCACCAGCCCAGCAGAGTCCAAGCTGACCAGAAAGGTGGATCCCCGGAGAAGCCCAAGACCCGAGGCAACCACACACACAAGACACTAGAGGCCAACTGAGCAGTCACGGCGGGAGCCATACCAAAATGGCAACCACAGCAACATCCTAGTTAGTCATTAGTCTCAAACCGGTGGACTGTGAAACCCCCTGCCACAATGAATAAACACCAAAAAAAAGACACCAGAAATACAAAAAATCAAGAAAGTACACCACCAAAAGTTAATAAATCCCATATTCTAGATCCTATAGAACAAGAAGCCCTTGAAATAACTGACAAGGAATTTCGAGTGATAATTCTAAGGAAACTGAATGAGATACAAGAAAACTCAGCTAGACATCATGATGAAATGAGGAAAAGTATACAGGATCTGAAAGAGGAAATATACAAGGAAATCAATGTCCTGAAAAAAAATGTAGCAGAACTTGCTGAACTGAAGAAGTTATTCAGCGAAATAAAAAACACAACGGAGAGTTTAACCAGCAGGCTTGTCGAAGTTGAAGAGAGAACCTCTGAACTTGAAGATGGGCTGTTTGAAATAACACAAGCAGACAAAAAGAAAGAAAAAAGAATCAAGGACATGGAAGAAAATCTGAGAGAGATATCAGACAACCTCAAGCGCTCAAATATCCGAGTCATGGGTATTCCAGAAGGGGAGGAAAATGGAGATTCCATTGAAAACATATTCAACAAAATAGTGGCAGAAAACTTCCCAGGTATAGGAAAAATCACAGATCTTCAGATCCAGGAAGCTCAACGATCTCCAAACGTATTCAACCCAAAAAGGCCTTCTCCAAGACATGTCATAGTCAAATTGGCAAAACTCAGAGACAAAGAGAGAATCTTAAAAGCTGCAAGAGAGAAGCGTCAAATCACCTATAAGGGAGCCCCAATCAGGTTAACATCAGACTTTTCATCACAAACCCTAAAAGCTAGAAAGGAATGGGATGATATTTTCAAAATACTAAAAGACAAAGATTGCCAGCCAAGAATACTCTACCCTGCAAGGCTATCCTTCCGAAATGAGGGGCAAATAGTATATTTCTCAGACAAACAAAAACTGCGGGAGTTCACTACCACAAGACCACCCTTACAAGAAATCCTCAAGGGAGTACTGGGTTTGGTTCCTGAAAAATAACTACCACTGCCATAAAAACCTAAGAAAAATCTAAACCCGCTAGTACAATAAAAATGGCATTCATGAAGAGAAAACAAGCTAACAAAAACACTATCTACAACCTAAGGAACCAACAAACAAAGAAACCAAACAGTAAATCAGAAAGCAAGGAACAAAAGACACCTAAGACAACCAAACAACCAATAAAATGCTAGGAATAAATCAACACCTTTCAATAACAACTCTTAATGTAAAAGGCTTAAATTCCCCAATTAAAAGACACAGACTGGCTGACTGGATCAAAAAGCAGGACCCAACTATATGCTGCCTACAAGAGACCCACCTCACCCATAAAGACTCACACAGACTAAGAGTGAAAGGATGGAAAAAGATTTACCATGCAAACAGAAAAGAAAAACGAGCTGGAGTGGCTATTCTTATATCTGACGAAATAGACTTTAAACTAAAAACCATAAAAAGAGACAATGAGGGACACTACTTAATGATAAAAGGACTGATCCATCAAGAAGACATAACAATCATAAATATGTACGCACCCAATGTTGGAGCAGCCAGATTTATAAAACAAACTCTATTAGACCTAAAGAAGGAAATAGACACTAATACCATAATAGCAGGGGACCTGAACACTCCACTGTCAATATTAGACAGATCATCTAGGCAAAGAATCAGTAGAGAAACACAAGATCTAAACAAGACTCTAGACCAATTGGAATTGGCAGATATCTACAGAACATTCCACCCAACAACCTCAGAATATTCATTCTTCTCATCAGCACATGGATCATTCTCCAGGATAGATCACATATTAGGTCACAAATCAAGTCTCAATAAATTCAAAAAAATTGGAATTATCCCATGTATCTTCTCAGACCACAATGGATTAAAACTAGAAATTAATAACAAACAAAACTCTGGAAACTATACAAACACATGGAAATTAAACAGCATTCTACTTAATGACATATGGGTCCAAGAAGAAATCAAGCAGGAAATCAAAAAGTTTATTGAAACTAATGAAAACAATGATACACCATACCAAAACCTGTGGGATACTGCAAAAGCAGTATTGAGGGGAAACTTTATTGCATTAAATGCTCACTTCAGAAGAATGGAAAGATGGCAAGTGAACAACCTAACACTTCACCTTAAAGAACTAGAAAAACAAGAACAATCCAATCCTAAAGTTAGCAGACAGAAAGAAATCATTAAGATCAGAGCAGAACTGAATGAAATTGAAAACCAAAAAACAATTCAAAAGATCAACGAATCAAAAAGTTGGTTTTTTGAAAAGATAAATAAAATTGACAAACCATTAGCATGGCTAACAAAAAAAAGAAGAGAGAAGACTCAAATAACAAAAATTAGAAATGAAAAAGGCGATATTACAACTGATTCATCTGAAATACAAGGAATCATTCGAGACTACTATAAACAACTGTACGCCAACAAATTTGAAAATCTGGAGGTAATGGATAAATTTCTGGACACACACAAGCTCCCAAAACTGAACCGTGAAGACGTAGAAAATCTGAACAGACCAATAACAATAAAGGAGATTGAAGCTGTTATCAGAAGGCTCCCAACAAAGAAAAGCCCAGGACCAGATGGATTCACAGCAGAATTTTACCAAACATTCAAAGAGGAATTGACACCGATTCTTTACAATCTATTCCAAAAGATTGAAACGGACGCAAATCTCCCAAACTCATTCTATGAAGCAAACATCATCCTGATACCAAAACCAGGTAAAGATATAACCAAAAAAGAAAACTACAGGCCGATATCCTTGATGAATATAGATGCAAAAATCCTCACTAAAATACTAGCAAACAGAATACAGCAACACATACGAAAAATTATTCATCACGATCAAGTGGGATTCATCCCAGGGATGCAAGGTTGGTTCAACATACGCAAATCAATAAATGTGATACACCATATTAATAAACTCAAACACAAGGACCATATGATCATCTCCATAGATGCTGAAAAAGCATTTGATAAAGTTCAGCACTCATTCATGACAAAGACCCTCTATAAGTTAGGTATAGAGGGAAAGTATCTCAACATAATTAAAGCCATATATGCCAAACCCACTGCCAATATCATCCTGAATGGGGAAAAGCTGAAAGCTTTTCCTTTAAGAACAGGCACTAGACAAGGATGCCCACTCTCACCACTCCTATTCAACATAGTGTTGGAAGTACTAGCCAGAGCAATCAGAGAAGAGAAGGAAATAAAGGGCATCCAAATTGGAAAAGATGAAGTCAAACTGTCCCTGTTTGCAGATGACATGATCCTATATATCGAACAGCCTAAAACCTCTACAAAAAACCTGTTGGAATTGATAAATGATTTCAGCACAGTAGCAGGATACAAAATCAACACACAAAAATCAGTAGCATTTCTTTTCTCCAATAGTGAACATGCAGAAGGAGAAATCAAGAAAGCCTGCCCATTTACAATAGCCACCAAAAAAATAAAATACTTAGGAATTGAGTTAACCAAGGAGGTGAAAAATCTCTATAATGAGAACTACAAACCACTGCTGAGAGAAATTAGAGAGGATACAAGAAGATGGAAAGATATTCCATGCTCTTGGATTGGAAGAATCAACATAGTGAAAATGTCCATACTACCCAAAGTGATATACAAATTCAATGCAATCCCCATCAAAATTCCAAAGACATTTTTCTCAGAAATGGAAAAAACTATTCAGACATTTATATGGAACAATAAAAGACCACGAATAGCCAAAGCAATGCTCAGCAAAAAAAATAAAGCTGGAGGCATAACACTACCTGACTTTAAGCTATACTACAAAGCTATAATAACCAAAACAGTATGGTACTGGCATAAAAACAGACACACTGACCAATGGAATAGAATAGAGAATCCAGAAATCAACCCACACACTTACTGCCATCTGATCTTTGACAAAGGCACCAAGCCTATTCACTGGGGAAGGGACTGCCTCTTCAGCAAGTGGTGCTGGGATAACTGGATATCGATATGCAGGAGAATGAAACTAGATCCATACCTCTCACCGTATACTAAAATCAACTCAAAATGGATTAAGGATTTAAATATACACCCTGAGACAATAAAACTTCTTAAAGAAAACATAGGGGAAACACTTCAGGAAATAGGACTGGGCACAGACTTCATGAATACGACCCCAAAAGCACGGGCAACCAAAGGAAAAATAAACAAATGGGATTATATCAAACTAAAAAGCTTCTGCACAGCAAAAGAAACAATTAAAAGAGTTAAAAGACAACCAACAGAGTGGGAGAAAATATTTGCAAAATATACATCTGACAAAGGATTAATATCCAGAATATATAAGGAACTCAAACAACTTTACAAGAAGAAAACAAGCAACCCAATTAAAAAATGGGCAAAAGAGCTAAGTAGGCATTTCTCTAAGGAAGATATCCAAATGGCCAACAGACATATGAAAAAATGCTCAACATCACTCAGCATCCGGGAAATGCAAATCAAAACCACATTGAGATACCATCTAACCCCAGTTAGGATGGCTAAAATCCAAAAGACTATGAACGATAAATGCTGGCGAGGCTGCGGAGAAAAAGGAACTCTCATACATTGTTGGTGGGACTGCAAAATGGTGCAGCCTCTATGGAAAATGGTACGGAGGTTCCTTAAACAATTGCAAATAGATCTACCATACGACCCAGCCATCCCACTGTTGGGAATATACCCAGAGGAATGGAAATCATCAAGTCGAAGGTATACCTGTTCCCCAATGTTCATCGCAGCACTCTTTACAATAGCCAAGAGTTGGAACCAGCCCAAATGCCCATCATCAGATGAGTGGATACGGAAAATGTGGTACATCTACACAATGGAATACTACTCAGCTATAAAAACGAATGAAATACTGCCATTTGCAACAACATGGATGGACCTTGAGAGAATTATATTAAGTGAAACAAGTCAGGCACAGAAAGAGAAATACCACATGTTCTCACTTATTGGTGGGAGCTAAAAATTAATATATAAATTCACACACACACATACACACACACACACACACACACACACACACACACACAAACCGGGGGGGGGGAAGAAGATATAACAACCACAATTATTTGAAGTTGATACAACAAACAAACAGAAAGGACATTGTTGGGGGGGAGGGGGGGAGGGAGAAGGGAGGGAGGTTTTGGTGATGGGGAGCATTAATCAGCTACAATGTATATTGACAAAATAAAATTAAAAAAAAATAAAAAATAAAAATAAAAAAAAAAAATAAAAGCCCCTGGACTTTTAAAAATTAAAAAAAAAAAAAAAAAAAAAAAAAAGAAAGAAAAATTGTTGTATCCCATTACATTGAACATTCATGGAAATTTCAATAAAATAATAAAAGGTTGATAATATGCATAAAGAAAAAGTGTGAGAATGCAGAAGATAGAATATTAATGTTTTCAACCATGATTTGGAAGCTAGGGGGGTTGGAGGATGAAAGAAAAAAAGAAAAACTTTTGTATCCCATTTCCTTGAACTTTCATGGAAATTTCAATAAAATAATAAAAAGATTGTTAATCTGCATAAAGAAAAAGTGTAAGAATGCAGAAGATAGAATATTAATGTTGTCAACCATGATTTGGAACCTGGGGGTTGGGGGATAAAAGTAAGAATGAAAAACAGTTGTATTCCATTTCCTTGAACATTCATGGAAATTTCAATAAAACAATAAAAAGAGTGTTAATCTGCATAAAGAAAAAGAGTAAGAATGCAGAAGATAGTATATTAATGTTGTCAACCTCGATTTGGAAGCTGGGGGGGTGGGGGATAAAAGAAAGAAAGAAAAAATGTTGTATCACATTTCCTTGAACATTCATACAAATTTCAATAAAATAATAAAAAGATTGTTAGTCTGCACAAAGAAAAAGTGTAAGAATGCAGAAGATAGAATACGAATGCTGTGAACCATGATTTTGTAGCTGGCGGTGGTGGGGGATAAAAGAAAGAAAGAAAAACTGTTGTATCCCATTTCCTTGAACATTCATGGAAATTTCAATAGGAGAATAAAAAGATTGTTAATCTGCATAAAGAAAAAGAGTAAGAATGCAGAAGATAGAATATTAATGTTGTCAACCATGATTTGGAAGCTGGGGTGGTGGGGGATAACAGAAAGAGAGAAAAACTCTGGTATCACATTTCCTTGAACATTCATGGAAATTTCAATAAAATAATAAAAAGATTGTTAATCCGCATAAAGAAAAAGAGTAAGAATGCAGAAGATAGAATATTAATGTTGTCAAACAGGATTTGGAACCTGGGGGGCGTGGGTGATAAGAGAAGAAAGAAAAATTGTTGTATCCCATTACATTGAACATTCATGGAAATTTCAATAAAATAATGAAAAGGTTGTTAATCTGCATAAAGAAAGATTAAGAATGCAGAAGACAGAATATTAATGTTGTCAACCATGATTTGGAAGCTGGAGGGTGTTGGGGGATAAAAGAAAGAAAAAATACTGTTGTATCCCATTTCCTAGAACATTCATGGAAAGTTCAATAAAATAATAAAAAGATTGTTAATCTCCATAAAGAAAAAGTGTAAGAATGCAGAAGATAGAATATTAATGTTGTCAAGCATGATTTGGAAGCTGGGGTTTTGGGGGGATAAAAGAAACAAAGAAAAACTGTTTTATCCCATTTCTTTGAACATTCATGAAAATTTCAGTTAAAAAAATAAAAAGATTGTTATTCTGCATAAAGAAAAATAGTAAGAATGCAGAAGATAGAATATTAATGTTGTCACCGATGATTTGGAAGCTGGGTGGGTGGGGGGAAAAAGAAAGAAAGAGAAACAGTTGTATCCCATTTCCTTGAACATTCATGGAAATTTCAATAAAATAATAAAAAGATAGTTAATCTGCATAAAGAAAAAGAGTAAGAATGCAGAAGATAGAATATTAATCTTGTCAACCATGATTTGGAAGCTTGGGGGGGTGGGGGATAAAAGAAAGAAAGAGAAATTTTTGTATCCCATTTCCTGGAACATTCATGAAATTTCAATAAAATAATGAAAAGATTGTTAATCTGCATAAAGAAAAAGAGTAAGAATGCAGAAGATAGAATATTAATGTTGTCAACCATGATTTGGAAGCTGGGGGGGTTGGAGGATGAAAGAAAGAAAGAAAAACTTTTGTATCCCATTTCCTTGAATATTCATGGAAATTTCAATAAAATAATAAAAAGATTGTTAATCTGCATAAAGAAAAACTGTAAGAATGCAGAAGATAGAATATTAATGTTGTCAACCATGATTTGGAAGCTGGGGGGGTTGGAGGATGAAAGAAAGAAAGAAAAGCTTTTGTATCACATTTCCTTGAACATTCATACAAATTTCAGTAAAATAATAAAAAGATTGTTAATCTGCATAAAGAAAAACTGTAAGAATGCAGAAGATAGAATATTAATGTTGTCAACCATGATTTAGAGGTTGGGGGGGTGGGGGATAAAAGAAAGAAAGAAAAACTGTTGTATCCCATTTCCTTGAACATTCATGAAATTTCAATAAAATAATGAAAAGATTGTTAATCTGCATAAAGAAAAAGAGTAAGAAGGCCGAAGACAGAATATTAAATTGTCAATCATGATTTGGAATCTGTGGGGGGGTGGGGGATAAAAGAAAGAAAGAAAAACTGTTGTATCCCATTTCCTTGAACATTCATGGATATTTCAATAAAATAATAAAAGATTGTTAATCTGCATAAACAAAAAGAGTAAGAATGCAGAAGATAGAATATTAATGTTGTCAACCATGATTTCGAACCTGGGGGCGGTGGGGGATAAAAGAAAGAAAGAAAAACTGTTGCGTCCCATTTCCTTGAACATTCATGGAAATTTGAATAAAATAATAAAAAGACTGTTAATCTGCATAGAGAAAAAGTGTAAGAATGCAGAAGATAGAATATTAATGTTGTCAACCATGATTTGGAAGGTGGGGTGTTGTGGGGGATAAAAGAAAGAAAGAAAAACTGTTGCATGCCATTTCCTTGAACATTCAAGGAAACTTCAATAAAATAATAAAAGATTGTTAATCTGCATAAAGAAAAACAGTAAAATGCAGAAGATAGAATATTAATGTTGTCAATCATGATATGGAAGCTTGGGGGGTTGGGGGTTGAAAGAAAAAGTGTTGTAGCCTATTTCCTTGAACAATCATGGAAATTTCAATAAAATAATAAAAAGATTGTTAATCTGCATAAAGAAAGATTAAGAATGCAGAATATAGAATATTAACGTTGTCAACCATGATTTGGAAGCTGGGGGCGTTGGGGGATTAAAGAAAGAAAGAAAAACTGTTGTATCCCATTTCCTTGAACATTCATACAAATTTCAATAAAATAATAAAAAGATTGTTAGTCTGCACAATGAAAAAGTGTAAGAATGCAGAAGATAGAATATGAATGTTGTGAACCATGATTTTGTAGCTGGCGGTGGTGGGGGATGAAAGAAAGAAAGAAAAACTGTTTTATCCCATTTCCTTGAACATTCATGGAAAGTTCAATAAAATAATAAAAAGATTGTTAATCTGCATAAAGAAAAAGAGTAAGAATGCAGAAGATAGAATATTAATGTTGTCAACGATGACTGGGAAGCTCGGGGGGTGGGGGGAAAAAGAAAGAAAGAGAAACTGTTGTATCCCATTTCCTTTAACATTCATGGCAATTTCAATAAAATAATAAAAAGATTGTTAATCTGCATAAAGAAAAAGAGTACGAATGAAGAATATAGTATATTAATGTTGTCAAATATGATTTGGAACCTGGGGGGCGTGGGTGATAAGAGAAGAAAGAAAAATTGTTGTATCCCATTACATTGAACATTCATGGAAATTTCAATAAAATAATAACAGGTTGATAATCTGCATAAAGAAAAAGAGTGAGAATGCAGAAGATAGAATATTAATGTTGTCAACCATGATTTGGATGCTGGGGGCGGTGGGGGATAAAAGAAAGAAAGAAAAACTGTTGTATCCCACTTACTTGAACATTCATGGAAAGTTCAATAAAATAATAAAAAGATTGTTAATCTGCATAAAGAAAAAGTGTAAGAATGCAGGACATAGAATATTAATGTTGTCAAGCATTATTTGGAAGGTGGCGGGGTTGGTGGATAAAATAAAGAAAGAAAAAGTGTTGTAGCCCATTTCTTTGAACATTCATGGAAGTTACAATAAAATAATAAAAAGATTGTTAATCTGCATAAAGAAAGATTAAGAATGCAGAAGATAGAATATTAATGTTGTCAACCATGATTTGGAAGCTGGAGGGTGTTGGGGGATAAAAGAAAGAAAGAAAAACTGTTGTGTCCCATTTCCTCGAACATTCATGGAAAGTTCAATAAAATAATAAAAAGATTGTTAATCTGCATAAAGAAAAAGTGTAAGAATGCAGAAGATAGAATATTAATGTTGTCAAGCATGATTTGGAAGCAGGCGCGGTTGGTGGATAAAAGAAAGAAAGAAAAACTGTTGTATCCCATTTCCTTGAACATTCATGGAAATTTCTATTAAATAATAAAAGATTGTTAATCTGCATAAAGAAAAAGAGTAAGAATGCAGGAGATAGAATGTTAATGTTGTCAACGATGATTTGGAAGCCGGCGGGGGTGGGAGAAAAAAGAAAGAAAGAAAAACTGTTGTATCCCATTTTCTTGAACATTCATGGAAATTTCAATAAAATAATAAAAAGATTGTTATTTGCATAAAGAAAAAGTGTAAGAATGCAGAAGATAGAATATTAATGTTGTCAACCATGATTTGGAACCTGGGGGGGTGGGGGATAAAAGTAAGAATGAAAAACAGTTGTATTCCATTTCCTGAACATTCATGGAAATTTCAATAAAATAATAAAAAGATTGTTAATCTGCATAAAGAAAAAGTGTAAGAATGCAGAAGATAGAATATTAATGTTGTCAACCATGATTTGGAAGCTGGGGCGCGTGTGTGATAAAAGAAGAAAGAGAAACTGTTGTATCCCATTTCCTTGAACATTCATGGAAAATTAAATAAAATAATAAAAATTGTTAATCTGCATAATGAAAAAGAGTAAGAATGCAGAAGATAGGATATTAATGTTGTCAACCATGATTTGGAAGCTAGGGGCGGTGGGGGATAAAAGAAAGAAAGAAAAACTGTTGTAGCCCATTTCCTTGAACATTCATGGAAATTTCAATAAAACAATAAAAAGAGTGTTAATCTCTATAAAGAAAAAGAGTAAGAATGCAGAAGATCGAATATTAATGTTTTCAACCATGATTTGGAAGCTGGGGTGGTTGGAGGATGAAAGAAAGAAAGAAAAACTTTTGTATCCCATTTCCTTGAACTTTCATGGAAATTTCAATAAAATAATAAAAAGATTGTTAATCTGCATAAAGAAAAAGTGTAGGAATGCAGAAGATAGTATATTAATGTTGTCAACCTCGATTTGGAAGCTGGGGGGGTGGGGGATAAAAGAAAGAAAGAAAAAATGTTGTATCCCATTTCCTTTAACATTCATGGATATTTCAATAAAATAATAAAAGATTGTTAATCTGCATAAACAAAAAGAGTAAGAATGCAGAAGATAGAATATTAATGTTGTCAACCATGATTTCGAACCTGGGGGCGGTGGGGGATAAAAGAAAGAAAGAAAAACTGTTGCGTCCCATTTCCTTAAACATTCATGGAAATTTGAATAAAAGAATAAAAAGACTGTTAATCTGCATAAAGAAAAAGTGTAAGAATGCAGAAGATAGAATATTAATGTTTTCAACCATGATTTGGAAGCTGGGGGGGTTGGGGATGAAAGAAAGAAAGAAAAACTGTTGTATCCCATTTCCTTGAACATTCATGGAAATTTCAATAAAATAATAAAAAGATTGTTAATCTGCATAAAGAAAAAGTGTAAGAATGCAGAAGATAGTATATTAATGTTATCAACCATGATTTGGAAGGTGGGGTGTTGTGGGGGATAAAAGAAAGAAAGAAAAACTGTTGCATGCCATTTCCTTGAACATTCAAGGAAACTTCAATAAAATAATAAAAGATTGTTAATCTGCATAAAGAAAAACAGTAAAATGCAGAAGATAGAATATTAATGTTGTCAATCATGATATGGGAGCTGGGGGGGTTGGGGGTTGAAAGAAAGAAAGAAAAAGTGTTGTAGCCTATTTCCTTGAACATTCATGGAAATTTCAATAAAATAATAAAAAGATTGTTAATCTGCATAAAGAAAGATTAAGAATGCAGAATATAGAATATTAATGTTGTCAACCATGATTTGGAGGCTGGGGGCGTTGGGGGATTAAAGAAAGAAAGAAAAACTGTTGTATCCCATTTCCTTGAACATTCATACAAATTTCAATAAAATAATAAAAAGATTGTTAGTCTGCACAAAGAAAAAGTGTAAGAATGCAGAAGATAGAATATGAATGTTGTGAACCATGATTTTGTAGCTGGCGGTGGTGGGGGATGAAAGAAAGAAAGAAAAACTGTTTTATCCCATTTCCTTGAACATTCATGGAAAGTTCAATAAAATAATAAAAAGATTGTTAATCTGCATAAAGAAAAAGAGTAAGAATGCAGAAGATAGAATATTAATGTTGTCAACGATGACTGGGAAGCTCGGGGGGTGGGGGGAAAAAGAAAGAAAGAGAAACTGTTGTATCCCATTTCCTTTAACATTCATGGCAATTTCAATAAAATAATAAAAAGATTGTTAACCTGCATAAAGAAAAAGAGTACGAATACAGAATATAGAATATGAATGCTGTCAAATATGATTTGGAACCTGGGGGGCGTGGGTGATAAGAGAAGAAAGAAAAATTGTTGTATCCCATTACATTGAACATTCATGGAAATTTCAATAAAATAATAAAAGGTTGATAATCTGCATAAAGAAAAAGAGTGAGAATGCAGAAGATAGAATATTAATGTTGTCAACCATGATTTGGATGCTGGGGGCGGTGGGGGATAAAAGAAAGAAAGAAAAACTGTTGTATCCCACTTACTTGAACATTCATGGAAAGTTCAATAAAATAATAAAAAGATTGTTAATCTGCATAAAGAAAGATTAAGAATGCAGAAGATAGAATATTAATGTTGTCAACCATGATTTGGAAGCTGGAGGGTGTTGGGGGATAAAAGAAAGAAAGAAAAACTGTTGTGTCCCATTTCCTCGAACATTCATGGAAAGTTCAATAAAATAATAAATAGATTGTTAATCTGCATAAAGAAAAAGTGTAAGAATGCAGAAGATAGAATATTAATGCTGTCAAGCATGATTTGGAAGCAGGCGCGGTTGGTGGATAAAAGAAAGAAAGAATAACTGTTGTATCCCATTTCCTTGAACATTCATGGAAATTTCTATTAAATAATAAAAGATTGTTAATCTGCATAAAGAAAAAGAGTAAGAATGCAGGAGATAGAATGTTAATGTTGTCAACCATGATTTGGAAGCCGGCGGGGGTGGGAGAAAAAAGAAAGAAAGAAAAACTGTTGTATCCCATTTTCTTGAACATTCATGGAAATTTCAATAAAATAATAAAAAGATTGTTATTTGCATAAAGAAAAAGTGTAAGAATGCAGAAGATAGAATATTAATGTTGTCAACCATGATTTGGAACCTGGGGGGGTGGGGGATAAAAGTAAGAATGAAAAACAGTTGTATTCCATTTCCTGAACATTCATGGAAATTTCAATAAAATAATAAAGAGATTGTTAATCTGCATAAAGAAAAAGTGTAAGAATGCAGAAGATAGAATATTAATGTTGTCAACCATGATTTGGAAGCTGGGGCGCGTGTGTGATAAAAGAAGAAAGAGAAACTGTTGTATCCCATTTCCTTGAACATTCATGGAAAATTAAATAAAATAATAAAAATTGTTAATCTGCATAAAGAAAAAGTGTAAGAATGCAGAAGATAGGATATTAATGTTGTCAAACATGATTTGAAAGCTAGGGGCGGTGGGGGATAAAAGAAAGAAAGAAAAACGGTTGTAGCCCGTTTCCTTGAACATTCATGGAAATTTGAATAAAACAATAAAAAGAGTGTTAATCTGTATAAAGAAAAAGAGTAAGAATGCAGAAGATCGAATATTAATGTTTTCAACCATGATTTGGAAGCTGGGGTGGTTGGAGGATGAAAGAAAGAAAGAAAAACTTTTGTATCCCATTTCCGTGAACTTTCATGGAAATTTCAATAAAATAATAAAAAGATTGTTAATCTGCATAAAGAAAAACTGTAAGAATGCAGAAGATAGTACATTAATGTTGTCAACCTCGATTTGGAAGCTGGGGGGGTGGGGGATAAAAGAAAGAAAGAAAAAATGTTGTATCACATTTCCTTGAACGTTCATACAAATTTCAATAAAATAATAAAAAGATTGTTAGTCTGCACAAAGAAAAAGTGTAAGAATGCAGAAGATAGAATATGAATGTTGTCAACTATGATTTTGAAGCTGGCGGGGGTGGGGGACAAAAGAAAGAAAGAAAAACTGTTGTATCCCATTTCCTTGAACATTCATGGAAATTTCAATAAAATAATAAAAAGATTGTTAATCCGCATAAAGAAAAAGAGTAAGAATGCAGAAGATAGAATATTAATGTTGTCACCGATGATTTGGAAGCTGGGTGGGTGGGGGGAAAAAGAAAGAAAGAGAAAAAGTTGTATCCCATTTCCTTGAACATTCATGGAAATTTCAATAAAATAAAAAAAGATAGTTAATCTGCATAAAGAAAAAGAGTAAGAATGCAGAAGATAGAATATTAATCTTGTCAACCATGATTTGGAAGCTTGGGGGGGTGGGAGATAAAAGAAAGAAAGAGAAATTTTTGTATCCCATTTCCTTGAACATTCATGAAATTTCAATAAAATAATGAAAAGATTGTTAATCTGCATAAAGAAAAAGAGTAAGAAGGCCGAAGAAAGAATATTATATTGTCAACCATGATTTGGAAGGAGGGGGGGGATAAAAGAAAGGAAGAAAAACTGTTGTATCCCATTTCCTTGAACATTCATGGATATTTCAATAAAATAATAAAAGATTGTTAATCTGCATAAACAAAAAGAGTAAGAATGCAGAAGATAGAATATTAATGTTGTCAACCATGATTTCGAAGCTGGAGGCGGTGGGGGATAAAGGAAAGAAAGAAAAACTGTTGTGTCCCATTTCCTTGAACATTCATGGAAATTTGAATAAAATAATAAAAAGACTGTTAATCTGCATAAAGAAAAAGTGTAAGAATGCAGAAGATAGAATATTAATGTTTTCAACAATGATTTGGAAGCTGGGGGGTTGGGGGATGAAAGAAAGAAAGAAAAACTGTTGTATCCCATTTCCTTGAACATTCATGGAAATTTCAATAAAATAATAAAAAGATTGTTAATCTGCATAAAGAAAAAGTGTAAGAATGCAGAAGAGAGTATATTAATGTTGTCAACCAGGATTTGGAAGGTGGGGTGTTGTGGGGGATAAAAGAAAGAAAGAAAAACTGTTGTATGCCATTTCCTTGAACATTCAAGGAAATTTCAATAAAATAATAAAAGATTGTTAATCTGCATAAAGAAAAACAGTAATAATGCAGAAGGTAGAATATTAATGTTGTCAATCATGATTTGGAAGCTGGGGGCTTTGGGGGATGAAAGAAAGAAAGAAAAAGTGTTGTAGCCTATTTCCTTGAACATTCGTGGAAATTTCAATAAAATAATAAAAAGATTGTTAATCTGCATGAAGAAAGATTAAGAATGCAGAATATAGAATATTAATGTTGTCAACCATGATTTCGAAGCTGGGGGGTGTTGGGGGATTAAAGAAAGAAAGAAAAACTGTTGTATCCCATTTCCTTGAACATTCATGGAAAGTTCAATAAAATAATAAAAAGATTGTTAATCTGCATAAAGAAAAAGAGTAAGAATGCAGAAGATAGAATATTAATCTTGACAACCATGATTTGGAAGCTTGGGGGGGTGGGGGATAAAAAAAAGAAAGAGAAATTTTTGTATCCCATTTCCTTGAACATTCATGAAATTTCAATAAAATAGTGAAAAGATTGTTAATCTGCATAAAGAAAAAGAGTAAGAAGGCCGAAGATAGAATATTAAATTGTCAATCATGATTTGGAATCTGTGGGGGGGTGGGGGATAAAAGAAAGAAAGAAAAACTGTTGTATCCCATTTCCTTGAACATTCATGGATATTTCAATAAAATAATAAAAGATTGTTAATCTGCATAAACAAAAAGAGTAAGAATGCAGAAGATAGAATATTAATGTTGTCAACCATGATTTCGAAGCTGGGGGCGGTGGGGGATAAAAGAAAGAAAGAAAAACTCTTGTGTCCCATTTCCTTGAACATTCATGGAAATTTGAATAAAATAATAAAAAGACTGTTAATCTGCATAAAGAAAAAGTGTAAGAATGCCGAAGATAGAATATTAATGTTTTCAACCATGATTTGGAAGCTGGGGCGCGTGTGTGATAAAAGAAGAAAGAGAAACTGTTGTATCCCATTTCCTTGAACATTCATGGAAAATTAAATAAAATAATAAAAATTGTTAATCTGCATAAAGAAAAAGAGTAAGAATGCAGAAGATAGGATATTAATGTTGTCAACCATGATTTGGAAGCTAGGGGCGGTGGTGGATAAAAGAAAGAAAGAAAAACTGTTGTAGCCCATTTCCTTGAACATTCATGGAAATTTGAATAAACCAATAAAAAGAGTGTTAATCTGCATAAAGAAAAAGAGTAAGAATGCAGAAGATAGTATATTAATGTTGTCAACCTCGATTTGGAAGCTGGGGGAGTGGGGGATAAAAGAAAGAAAGAAAAAATGTTGTATCACATTTCCTTGAACATTCATACAAATTTCAATAAAATAATAAAAAGATTGTTAGTCTGCACAAAGAAAAAGTGTAAGAATGCAGAAGATAGAATATGAATGCTGTGAACCATGATTTTGTAGCTGGCGGTGGTGGGGGATAAAAGAAAGAAAGAAAAACTGTTGTATCCCATTTCCTTGAACATTCATGGAAATTTCAATAGGAGAATAAAAAGATTGTTAATCTGCATAAAGAAAAAGAGTAAGAATGCAGAAGATAGAATATTAATGTTGTCAACCATGATTTGGAAGCTGGGGTGGTGGGGGATAACAGAAAGAGAGAAAAACTCTGGTATCACATTTCCTTGAACATTCATGGAAATTTCAATAAAATAATAAAAAGATTGTTAATCCGCATAAAGAAAAAGAGTAAGAATGCAGAAGATAGAATATTAATGTTGTTAAACAGGATTTGGAACCTGGGGGGCGTGGGTGATAAGAGAAGAAAGAAAAATTGTTGTATCCCATTACATTGAACATTCATGGAAATTTCAATAAAATAATAAAAAGGTTGTTAATCTGCATAAAGAAAGATTAAGAATGCAGAAGACAGAATATTAATGTTGTCAACCATGATTTGGAAGCTGGGGGGTGTTGGGGGATAAAAGAAAGAAAGAAAAACTGTTGTATCCCATTTCCTTGAACATTCATGGAAAGTTCAATAAAATAATAAAAAGATTGTTAATCTCCATAAAGAAAAAGAGTAAGAATGCAGAAGATAGAATATTAATGTTGTCAAGCATGATTTGGAAGCTGGGGTTTTGGGGGGATAAAAGAAAGAAAGAAAAACTGTTGTATCCCATTTCCTTGAACATTAATGGAAATTTCAATAAAATGATAAAAAGATTGTAAATCTGCATAAAGAATAAGAGTAAGAATGCAGAAGATAGAATTTTAATGTTGTCAACCATGATTTGGAACATGGGGGGGGAATGGGGGATAAAAGAAAGAAAGAAAAACTGTTTTATCCCATTTCCTTGAACATTCATGAAAATTTCAGTTAAAAAAATAAAAAGATTGTTATTCTGCATAAAGAAAAATAGTAAGAATGCAGAAGATAGAATATGAATGTTGTCACCGATGATTTGGAAGCTGGGTGGGTGGGGGGAAAAAGAAAGAAAGAGAAACAGTTGTATCCCATTTCCTTGAACATTCATGGAAATTTCAATAAAATAATAAAAAGATAGTTAATCTGCATAAAGAAAAAGAGTAAGAATGCAGAAGATAGAATATTAATCTTGACAACCATGATTTGGAAGCTTGGGGGGGTGGGGGATAAAAGAAAGAAAGAGAAATTTTTGTATCCCATTTCCTTGAACATTCATGAAATTTCAATAAAATAATGAAAAGATTGTTAATCTGCATAAAGAAAAAGAGTAAGAATGCAGAAGATAGAATATTAATGTTGTCAACCATGATTTGGAAGCTGGGGGGGTTGGAGGATGAAAGAAAGAAAGAAAAACTTTTGTATCCCATTTCCTTGAATATTCATGGAAATTTCAATAAAATAATAAAAAGATTGTTAATCTGCATAAAGAAAAACTGTAAGAATGCAGAAGATAGAATATTAATGTTGTCAACCATGATTTGGAAGCTGGGGTTGTTGGAGGATGAAAGAAAGAAAGAAAAACTTTTGTATCACATTTCCTTGAACATTCATACCAATTTCAGTAAAATAATAAAAAGATTGTTAATCTGCATAAAGAAAAACTGTAAGAATGCAGAAGATAGAATATTAATGTTGTCAACCATGATTTAGAGGTTGGGGGGGTGGGGGATAAAAGAAAGAAAGAAAAACTGTTGTATCCCATTTCCTTGAACATTCATGAAATTTCAATAAAATAATGAAAAGATTGTTAATCTGCATAAAGAAAAAGAGTAAGAAGGCCGAAGATAGAATATTAAATTGTCAATCATGATTTGGAATCTGTGGGGGGGTGGGGGATAAAAGAAAGAAAGAAAAACTGTTGTATCCCATTTCCTTGAACATTCATGGATATTTCAATAAAATAATAAAAGATTGTTAATCTGCATAAACAAAAAGAGTAAGAATGCAGAAGATAGAATATTAATGTTGTCAACCATGATTTCGAAGCTGGGGGCGGTGGGGGATAAAAGAAAGAAAGAAAAACTCTTGTGTCCCATTTCCTTGAACATTCATGGAAATTTGAATAAAATAATAAAAAGACTGTTAATCTGCATAAAGAAAAAGTGTAAGAATGCCGAAGATAGAATATTAATGTTTTCAACCATGATTTGGAAGCTGGGGGGGTTGGGGGATGAAAGAAAGAAAGAAAAACTGTTGTATCCCATTTCCTTGAACATTCATGGAAATTTCAATAGGAGAATAAAAAGATTGTTAATCTGCATAAAGAAAAAGAGTAAGAATGCAGAAGATAGAATATTAATGTTGTCAACCATGATTTGGAAGCTGGGGTGGTGGGGGATAACAGAAAGAGAGAAAAACTCTGGTATCACATTTCCTTGAACATTCATGGAAATTTCAATAAAATAATAAAAAGATTGTTAATCCGCATAAAGAAAAAGAGTAAGAATGCAGAAGATAGAATATTAATGTTGTTAAACAGGATTTGGAACCTGGGGGGCGTGGGTGATAAGAGAAGAAAGAAAAATTGTTGTATCCCATTACATTGAACATTCATGGAAATTTCAATAAAATAATAAAAAGGTTGTTAATCTGCATAAAGAAAGATTAAGAATGCAGAAGACAGAATATTAATGTTGTCAACCATGATTTGGAAGCTGGGGGGTGTTGGGGGATAAAAGAAAGAAAGAAAAACTGTTGTATCCCATTTCCTTGAACATTCATGGAAAGTTCAATAAAATAATAAAAAGATTGTTAATCTCCATAAAGAAAAAGAGTAAGAATGCAGAAGATAGAATATTAATGTTGTCAAGCATGATTTGGAAGCTGGGGTTTTGGGGGGATAAAAGAAAGAAAGAAAAACTGTTGTATCCCATTTCCTTGAACATTAATGGAAATTTCAATAAAATGATAAAAAGATTGTAAATCTGCATAAAGAATAAGAGTAAGAATGCAGAAGATAGAATTTTAATGTTGTCAACCATGATTTGGAACATGGGGGGGGAATGGGGGATAAAAGAAAGAAAGAAAAACTGTTTCATCCCATTTCCTTGAACATTCATGAAAATTTCAGTTAAAAAAATAAAAAGATTGTTATTCTGCATAAAGAAAAATAGTAAGAATGCAGAAGATAGAATATGAATGTTGTCACCGATGATTTGGAAGCTGGGTGGGTGGGGGGAAAAAGAAAGAAAGAGAAACAGTTGTATCCCATTTCCTTGAACATTCATGGAAATTTCAATAAAATAATAAAAAGATAGTTAATCTGCATAAAGAAAAAGAGTAAGAATGCAGAAGATAGAATATTAATCTTGACAACCATGATTTGGAAGCTTGGGGGGGTGGGGGATAAAAGAAAGAAAGAGAAATTTTTGTATCCCATTTCCTTGAACATTCATGAAATTTCAATAAAATAATGAAAAGATTGTTAATCTGCATAAAGAAAAACTGTAAGAATGCAGAAGATAGAATATTAATGTTGTCAACCATGATTTAGAGGTTGGGGGGGTGGGGGATAAAAGAAAGAAAGAAAAACTGTTGTATCCCATTTCCTTGAACATTCATGAAATTTCAATAAAATAATGAAAAGATTGTTAATCTGCATAAAGAAAAAGAGTAAGAAGGCCGAAGATAGAATATTAAATTGTCAATCATGATTTGGAATCTGTGGGGGGGTGGGGGATAAAAGAAAGAAAGAAAAACTGTTGTATCCCATTTCCTTGAACATTCATGGATATTTCAATAAAATAATAAAAGATTGTTAATCTGCATAAACAAAAAGAGTAAGAATGCAGAAGATAGAATATTAATGTTGTCAACCATGATTTCGAAGCTGGGGGCGGTGGGGGATAAAAGAAAGAAAGAAAAACTCTTGTGTCCCATTTCCTTGAACATTCATGGAAATTTGAATAAAATAATAAAAAGACTGTTAATCTGCATAAAGAAAAAGTGTAAGAATGCCGAAGATAGAATATTAATGTTTTCAACCATGATTTGTAAGCTGGGGGGGTTGGGGGATGAAAGAAAGAAAGAAAAACTGTTGTATCCCATTTCCTTGAACATTCATGGAAATTTCAATAAAATAATAAAAAGATTGTTAATCTGCATAAAGAAAAAGTGTAAGAATGCAGAAGATAGAATATTAATGTTGTCAACCATGATTTGGAAGCTGGGGGCGTTGGGGGATTAAGGAAAGAAAGAAAAACTGTTGTATCCCATTTCCTTGAACATTCATGGAAATTTCAATAGGAGAATAAAAAGATTGTTAATCTGCATAAAGAAAAAGAGTAAGAATGCAGAAGATAGAATATTAATGTTGTCAACCATGATTTGGAAGCTGGGGTGGTGGGGGATAACAGAAAGAGAGAAAAACTCTGGTATCACATTTCCTTGAACATTCATGGAAATTTCAATAAAATAATAAAAAGATTGTTAATCCGCATAAAGAAAAAGAGTAAGAATGCAGAAGATAGAATATTAATGTTGTTAAACAGGATTTGGAACCTGGGGGGCGTGGGTGATAAGAGAAGAAAGAAAAATTGTTGTATCCCATTACATTGAACATTCATGGAAATTTCAATAAAATAATAAAAAGGTTGTTAATCTGCATAAAGAAAGATTAAGAATGCAGAAGACAGAATATTAATGTTGTCAACCATGATTTGGAAGCTGGGGGGTGTTGGGGGATAAAAGAAAGAAAGAAAAACTGTTGTATCCCATTTCCTTGAACATTCATGGAAAGTTCAATAAAATAATAAAAAGATTGTTAATCTCCATAAAGAAAAAGAGTAAGAATGCAGAAGATAGAATATTAATGTTGTCAAGCATGATTTGGAAGCTGGGGTTTTGGGGGGATAAAAGAAAGAAAGAAAAACTGTTGTATCCCATTTCCTTGAACATTAATGGAAATTTCAATAAAATGATAAAAAGATTGTAAATCTGCATAAAGAATAAGAGTAAGAATGCAGAAGATAGAATTTTAATGTTGTCAACCATGATTTGGAACATGGGGGGGGAATGGGGGATAAAAGAAAGAAAGAAAAACTGTTTTATCCCATTTCCTTGAACATTCATGAAAATTTCAGTTAAAAAAATAAAAAGATTGTTATTCTGCATAAAGAAAAATAGTAAGAATGCAGAAGATAGAATATTAATATTGTCACCGATGATTTGGAAGCTGGGTGGGTGGGGGGAAAAAGAAAGAAAGAGAAACAGTTGTATCCCATTTCCTTGAACATTCATGGAAATTTCAATAAAATAATAAAAAGATAGTTAATCTGCATAAAGAAAAAGAGTAAGAATGCAGAAGATAGAATATTAATCTTGACAACCATGATTTGGAAGCTTGGGGGGGTGGGGGATAAAAGAAAGAAAGAGAAATTTTTGTATCCCATTTCCTTGAACATTCATGAAATTTCAATAAAATAATGAAAAGATTGTTAATCTGCATAAAGAAAAAGAGTAAGAATGCAGAAGATAGAATATTAATGTTGTCAACCATGATTTGGAAGCTGGGGGGGTTGGAGGATGAAAGAAAGAAAGAAAAACTTTTGTATCACATTTCCTTGAACATTCATACCAATTTCAGTAAAATAATAAAAAGATTGTTAATCTGCATAAAGAAAAACTGTAAGAATGCAGAAGATAGAATATTAATGTTGTCAACCATGATTTAGAGGTTGGGGGGGTGGGGGATAAAAGAAAGAAAGAAAAACTGTTGTATCCCATTTCCTTGAACATTCATGAAATTTCAATAAAATAATGAAAAGATTGTTAATCTGCATAAAGAAAAAGAGTAAGAAGGCCGAAGATAGAATATTAAATTGTCAATCATGATTTGGAATCTGTGGGGGGGTGGGGGATAAAAGAAAGAAAGAAAAACTGTTGTATCCCATTTCCTTGAACATTCATGGATATTTCAATAAAATAATAAAAGATTGTTAATCTGCATAAACAAAAAGAGTAAGAATGCAGAAGATAGAATATTAATGTTGTCAACCATGATTTCGAAGCTGGGGGCGGTGGGGGATAAAAGAAAGAAAGAAAAACTCTTGTGTCCCATTTCCTTGAACATTCATGGAAATTTGAATAAAATAATAAAAAGACTGTTAATCTGCATAAAGAAAAAGTGTAAGAATGCCGAAGATAGAATATGAATATTTTCAACCATGATTTGGAAGCTGGGGGGGTTGGGGGATGAAAGAAAGAAAGAAAAACTGTTGTATCCCATTTCCTTGAACATTCATGGAAATTTCAATAAAATAATAAAAAGATTGTTAATCTGCATAAAGAAAAAGTGTAAGAATGCAGAAGATAGTATATTAATGTTGTCAACCATGATTTGGAAGGTGGGGTGTTGTGGGGGATAAAAGAAAGAAAGAAAAACTGTTGCATGCCATTTCCTTGAACATTCAAGTAAATTTCAATAAAATAATAAAAGATTGTTAATCTGCATAAAGAAAAACAGTAAAATGCAGAAGATAGAATATTAATGTTGTCAATCATGATATGGAAGCAGGGGGGGTTGGGGGTTGAAAGAAAGAAAGAAAAAGTGTTGTAGCCTATTTCCTTGAACACTCATGGAAATTTCAATAAAATAATAAAAAGATTGTTAATCTGCATAAAGAAAGATTAAGAATGCAGAATATAGAATATTAATGTTGTCAACCATGATTTGGAAGCTGGGGGCGTTGGGGGATTAAAGAAAGAAAGAAAAACTGTTGTATCCCATTTCCTTGAACATTCATACAAATTTCAATAAAATAATAAAAAGATTGTTAGTCTGCACAAAGAAAAAGTGTAAGAATGCAGAAGATAGAATATGAATGTTGTGAACCATGATTTTGTAGCTGGCGGTGGTGGGGGATGAAAGAAAGAAAGAAAAACTGTTTTATCCCATTTCCTTGAACATTCATGGAAAGTTCAATAAAATAATAAAAAGATTGTTAATCTGCATAAAGAAAAAGAGTAAGAATGCAGAAGATAGAATATTAATGTTGTCAACGATGACTGGGAAGCTCGGGGGGTGGGGGGAAAAAGAAAGAAAGAGAAACTGTTGTATCCCATTTCCTTTAACATTCATGGCAATTTCAATAAAATAATAAAAAGATTGTTAATCTGCATAAAGAAAAAGAGTACGAATGCAGAATATAGAATATTAATGTTGTCAAACATGATTTGGAACCTGGGGGGCGTGGGTGATAAGAGAAGAAAGAAAAATTGTTGTATCCCATTACATTGAACATTCATGGAAATTTCAATAAAATAATAAAAGGTTGATAATCTGCATAAAAAAAAGAGTGATAATGCAGAAGATAGAATATTAATGTTGTCAACCATGATTTGGATGCTGGGGGCGGTGGGGGATAAAAGAAAGAAAGAAAAACTGTTGTATCCCACTTACTTGAAAATTCATGGAAAGTTCAATAAAATAATAAAAAGATTGTTAATCTGCATAAAGAAAAAGTGTAAGAATGCAGGACATAGAATATTAATGTTGTCAAGCATTATTTGGAAGGTGGCGGGGTTGGTGGATAAAATAAAGAAAGAAAAAGTGTTGTAGCCCATTTCTTTGAACATTCATGGAAGTTACAATAAAATAATAAAAAGATTGTTAATCTGCATTAAGAAAGATTAAGAATGCAGAAGATAGAATATGAATGTTGTCAACCATGATTTGGAAGCTGGGGGGTGTTGGGGGATAAAAGAAAGAAAGAAAAACTGTTGTGTCCCATTTCCTCGAACATTCATGGAAAGTTCAATAAAATAATAAAAAGATTGTTAATCTGCATAAAGAAAAAGTGTAAGAATGCAGAAAATAGAATATTAATGTTGTCAAGCATGATTTGGAAGCAGGCGGGGTTGGTGGATAAAAGAAAGAAAGAAAAACTGTTGTATCCCATTTCCTTGAACATTCATGGAAATTTCTATTAAATAATAAAAGATTGTTAATCTGCATAAAGAAAAAGAGTAAGAATGCAGGAGATAGAATGTTAATGTTGTCAACCATGATTTGGAAGCCGGCGGGGGTGGGAGAAAAAAGAAAGAAAGAAAAACTGTTGTATCCCATTTTCTTGAACATTCATGGAAATTTCAATAAAATAATAAAAAGATTGTTATTTGCATAAAGAAAAAGTGTAAGAATGCAGAAGATAGAATATTAATGTTGTCAACCATTATTTGGAACCTGGGGGGGTGGGGGATAAAAGTAAGAATGAAAAACAGTTGTATTCCATTTCCTGAACATTCACGGAAATTTCAATAAAATAATAAAAAGATTGTTAATCTGCATAAAGAAAAAGTGTAAGAATGCAGAAGATAGAATATTAATGTTGTCAACCATGATTTCGAAGCTGGGGCGCGTGTGTGATAAAAGAAGAAAGAGAAACTGTTGTATCCCATTTCCTTGAACATTCATGGAAAATTAAATAAAATAATAAAAATTGTTAATCTGCATAAAGAAAAAGAGGAAGAATGCAGAAGATAGGATATTAATGTTGTCAACCATGATTTGGAAGCTAGGGGCAGTGGGGGATAAAAGAAAGAAAGAGAAACTGTTGTAGCCCATTTCCTTGAACATTCATGGAAATTTGAATAAAACAATAAAAAGAGTGTTAATCTGCATAAAGAAAAAGAGTAAGAATGCAAAAGATAGTATATTAATGTTGTCAACCTCGATTTGGAAGCTGGGGGGGTGGGGGATGAAAGAAAGAAAGAAAAAATGTTGTATCACATTTCCTTGAACATTCATACAAATTTCAATAAAATAATAAAAAGATTGTTAGTCTGCACAAAGAAAAAGTGTAAGAATGCAGAAGATAGAATATGAATGCTGTGAACCATGATTTTGTAGCTGGCGGTGGTGGGGGATAAAAGAAAGAAAGAAAAAATGTTGTATCCCATTTCCTTGAACATTCATGGAAATTTCAATAGGAGAATAAAAAGATTGTTAATCTGCATAAAGAAAAAGAGTAAGAATGCAGAAGATAGAATATTAATGTTGTCAACCATGATTTGGAAGCTGGGGTGGTGGGGGATAACAGAAAGAGAGAAAAACTCTGGTATCACATTTCCTTGAACATTCATGGAAATTTCAATAAAATAATAAAAAGATTGTTAATCCGCATAAAGAAAAAGAGTAAGAATGCAGAAGATAGAATATTAATGTTGTTAAACAGGATTTGGAACCTGGGGGGCGTGGGTGATAAGAGAAGAAAGAAAAATTGTTGTATCCCATTACATTGAACATTCATGGAAATTTCAATAAAATAATAAAAAGGTTGTTAATCTGCATAAAGAAAGATTAAGAATGCAGAAGACAGAATATTAATGTTGTCAACCATGATTTGGAAGCTGGGGGGTGTTGGGGGATAAAAGAAAGAAAGAAAAACTGTTGTATCCCATTTCCTTGAACATTCATGGAAAGTTCAATAAAATAATAAAAAGATTGTTAATCTCCATAAAGAAAAAGAGTAAGAATGCAGAAGATAGAATATTAATGTTGTCAAGCATGATTTGGAAGCTTGGGTTTTGGGGGGATAAAAGAAAGAAAGAAAAACTGTTGTATCCCATTTCCTTGAACATTAATGGAAATTTCAATAGGAGAATAAAAAGATTGTTAATCCGCATAAAGAAAAAGAGTAAGAATGCAGAAGATAGAATATTAATGTTGTCAACCATGATTTGGAAGCTGGTGTGGTGGGGGATAACAGAAAGAGAGAAAAACTCTGGTATCACATTTCCTTGAACATTCATGGAAATTTCAATAAAATAATAAAAAGATTGTTAATCCGCATAAAGAAAAAGAGTAAGAATGCAGAAGATAGAATATTAATGTTGTTAAACAGGATTTGGAACCTGGGGGGCGTGGGTGATAAGAGAAGAAAGAAAAATTGTTGTATCCCATTACATTGAACATTCATGGAAATTTCAATAAAATAATAAAAAGGTTGTTAATCTGCATAAAGAAAGATTAAGAATGCAGAAGACAGAATATTAATGTTGTCAACCATGATTTCGAAGCTGGGGGCGGTGGGGGATAAAAGAAAGAAAGAAAAACTCTTGTGTCCCATTTCCTTGAACATTCATGGAAATTTGAATAAAATAATAAAAAGACTGTTAATCTGCATAAAGAAAAAGTGTAAGAATGCCGAAGATAGAATATTAATGTTTTCAACCATGATTTGGAAGCTGGGGGGGTTGGGGGATGAAAGAAAGAAAGAAAAACTGTTGTATCCCATTTCCTTGAACATTCATGGAAATTTCAATAAAATAATAAAAAGATTGTTAATCTGCATAAAGAAAAAGTGTAAGAATGCAGAAGATAGTATATTAATGTTGTCAACCATGATTTGGAAGGTGGGGTGTTGTGGGGGATAAAAGAAAGAAAGAAAAACTGTTGCATGCCATTTCCTTGAACATTCAAGGAAATTTCAATAAAATAATAAAAGATTGTTAATCTGCATAAAGAAAAACAGTAAAATGCAGAAGATAGAATATTAATGTTGTCAATCATGATATGGAAGCAGGGGGGGTTGGGGGTTGAAAGAAAGAAAGAAAAACTGTTGTAGCCTATTTCCTTGAACATTCATGGAAATTTCAATAAAATAATAAAAAGATTGTTAATCTGCATAAAGAAAGATTAAGAATGCAGAATATAGAATATTAATGTTGTCAACCATGATTTGGAAGCTGGGGGCGTTGGGGGATTAAAGAAAGAAAGAAAAACTGTTGTATCCCATTTCCTTGAACATTCATACAAATTTCAATAAAATAATAAAAAGATTGTTAGTCTGCACAAAGAAAAAGTGTAAGAATGCAGAAGATAGAATATGAATGTTGTGAACCATGATTTTGTAGCTGGCGGTGGTGGGGGATGAAAGAAAGAAAGAAAAACTGTTTTATCCCATTTCCTTGAACATTCATGGAAAGTTCAATAAAATAATAAAAAGATTGTTAATCTGCATAAAGAAAAAGAGTAAGAATGCAGAAGATAGAATATTAATGTTGTCAACGATGACTGGGAAGCTCGGGGGGTGGGGGGAAAAAGAAAGAAAGAGAAACTGTTGTATCCCATTTCCTTTAACATTCATGGCAATTTCAATAAAATAATAAAAAGATTGTTAATCTGCATAAAGAAAAAGAGTACGAATGCAGAATATAGAATATTAATGTTGTCAAACATGATTTGGAACCTGGGGGGCGTGGGTGATAAGAGAAGAAAGAAAAATTGTTGTATCCCATTACATTGAACATTCATGGAAATTTCAATAAAATAATAAAAGGTTGATAATCTGCATAAAGAAAAAGAGTGAGAATGCAGAAGATAGAATATTAATGTTGTCAACCATGATTTGGATGCTGGGGGCGGTGGGGGATAAAAGAAAGAAAGAAAAACTGTTGTATCCCACTTACTTGAAAATTCATGGAAAGTTCAATAAAATAATAAAAAGATAGTTAATCTGCATAAAGAAAAAGTGTAAGAATGCAGGACATAGAATATTAATGTTGTCAAGCATTATTTGGAAGGTGGCGGGGTTGGTGGATAAAATAAAGAAAGAAAAAGTGTTGTAGCCCATTTCTTTGAACATTCATGGAAGTTACAATAAAATAATAAAAAGATTGTTAATCTGCATTAAGAAAGATTAAGAATGCAGAAGATAGAATATTAATGTTGTCAACCATGATTTGGAAGCTGGGGCGTGTTGGGGGATAAAAGAAAGAAAGAAAAACTGTTGTGTCCCATTTCCTCGAACATTCATGGAAAGTTCAATAAAATAATAAAAAGATTGTTAATCTCCATAAAGAAAAAGAGTAAGAATGCAGAAGATAGAATATTAATGTTGTCAAGCATGATTTGGAAGCTGGGGTTTTGGGGGGATAAAAGAAAGAAAGAAAAACTGTTGTATCCCATTTCCTTGAACATTAATGGAAATTTCAATAAAATGATAAAAAGATTGTAAATCTGCATAAAGAATAAGAGTAAGAATGCAGAAGATAGAATTTTAATGTTGTCAACCATGATTTGGAACATGGGGGGGGAATGGGGGATAAAAGAAAGAAAGAAAAACTGTTTTATCCCATTTCCTTGAACATTCATGAAAATTTCAGTTAAAAAAATAAAAAGATTGTTATTCTGCATAAAGAAAAATAGTAAGAATGCAGAAGATAGAATATTAATGTTGTCACCGATGATTTGGAAGCTGGGTGGGTGGGGGGAAAAAGAAAGAAAGAGAAACAGTTGTATCCCATTTCCTTGAACATTCATGGAAATTTCAATAAAATAATAAAAAGATAGTTAATCTGCATAAAGAAAAAGAGTAAGAATGCAGAAGATAGAATATTAATCTTGACAACCATGATTTGGAAGCTTGGGGGGGTGGGGGATAAAAGAAAGAAAGAGAAATTTTTGTATCCCATTTCCTTGAACATTCATGAAATTTCAATAAAATAATGAAAAGATTGTTAATCTGCATAAAGAAAAAGAGTAAGAATGCAGAAGATAGAATATTAATGTTGTCAACCATGATTTGGAAGCTGGGGGGGTTGGAGGATGAAAGAAAGAAAGAAAAACTTTTGTATCCCATTTCCTTGAATATTCATGGAAATTTCAATAAAATAATAAAAAGATTGTTAATCTGCATAAAGAAAAACTGTAAGAATGCAGAAGATAGAATATTAATGTTGTCAACCATGATTTGGAAGCTGGGGTTGTTGGAGGATGAAAGAAAGAAAGAAAAACTTTTGTATCACATTTCCTTGAACATTCATACCAATTTCAGTAAAATAATAAAAAGATTGTTAATCTGCATAAAGAAAAACTGTAAGAATGCAGAAGATAGAATATTAATGTTGTCAACCATGATTTAGAGGTTGGGGGGGTGGGGGATAAAAGAAAGAAAGAAAAACTGTTGTATCCCATTTCCTTGAACATTCATGAAATTTCAATAAAATAATGAAAAGATTGTTAATCTGCATAAAGAAAAAGAGTAAGAAGGCCGAAGATAGAATATTAAATTGTCAATCATGATTTGGAATCTGTGGGGGGGTGGGGGATAAAAGAAAGAAAGAAAAACTGTTGTATCCCATTTCCTTGAACATTCATGGATATTTCAATAAAATAATAAAAGATTGTTAATCTGCATAAACAAAAAGAGTAAGAATGCAGAAGATAGAATATTAATGTTGTCAAGCATGATTTCGAAGCTGGGGGCGGTGGGGGATAAAAGAAAGAAAGAAAAACTCTTGTGTCCCATTTCCTTGAACATTCATGGAAATTTGAATAAAATAATAAAAAGACTGTTAATCTGCATAAAGAAAAAGTGTAAGAATGCCGAAGATAGAATATTAATGTTTTCAAACATGATTTGGAAGCTGGGGGGGTTGGGGGATGAAAGAAAGAAAGAAAAACTGTTGTATCCCATTTCCTTGAACATTCATGGAAATTTCAATAAAATAATAAAAAGATTGTTAATCTGCATAAAGAAAAAGTGTAAGAATGCAGAAGATAGTATATTAATGTTGTCAACCATGATTTGGAAGGTGGGGTGTTGTGGGGGATAAAAGAAAGAAAGAAAAACTGTTGCATGCCATTTCCTTGAACATTCAAGGAAATTTCAATAAAATAATAAAAGATTGTTAATCTGCATAAAGAAAAACAGTAAAATGCAGAAGATAGAATATTAATGTTGTCAATCATGATATGGAAGCAGGGGGGGTTGGGGGTTGAAAGAAAGAAAGAAAAAGTGTTGTAGCCTATTTCCTTGAACATTCATGGAAATTTCAATAAAATAATAAAAAGATTGTTAATCTGCATAAAGAAAAAGTGTAAGAATGCAGAAGATAGAATATTAATGTTGTCAACCATGATTTGGAAGCTGGGGGCGTTGGGGGATTAAAGAAAGAAAGAAAAACTGTTGTATCCCATTTCCTTGAACATTCATGGAAATTTCAATAGGAGAATAAAAAGATTGTTAATCTGCATAAAGAAAAAGAGTAAGAATGCAGAAGATAGAATATTAATGTAGTCAACCATGATTTGGAAGCTGGGGTGGTGGGGGATAACAGAAAGAGAGAAAAACTCTGGTATCACATTTCCTTGAACATTCATGGAAATTTCAATAAAATAATAAAAAGATTGTTAATCCGCATAAAGAAAAAGAGTAAGAATGCAGAAGATAGAATATTAATGTTGTTAAACAGGATTTGGAACCTGGGGGGCGTGGGTGATAAGAGAAGAAAGAAAAATTGTTGTATCCCATTACATTGAACATTCATGGAAATTTCAATAAAATAATAAAAAGGTTGTTAATCTGCATAAAGAAAGATTAAGAATGCAGAAGACAGAATATTAATGTTGTCAACCATGATTTGGAAGCTGGGGGGTGTTGGGGGATAAAAGAAAGAAAGAAAAACTGTTGTATCCCATTTCCTTGAACATTCATGGAAAGTTCAATAAAATAATAAAAAGATTGTTAATCTCCATAAAGAAAAAGAGTAAGAATGCAGAAGATAGAATATTAATGTTGTCAAGCATGATTTGGAAGCTGGGGTTTTGGGGGGATAAAAGAAAGAAAGAAAAACTGTTGTATCCCATTTCCTTGAACATTAATGGAAATTTCAATAAAATGATAAAAAGATTGTAAATCTGCATAAAGAATAAGAGTAAGAATGCAGAAGATAGAATTTTAATGTTGTCAACCATGATTTGGAACATGGGGGGGGAATGGGGGATAAAAGAAAGAAAGAAAAACTGTTTTATCCCATTTCCTTGAACATTCATGAAAATTTCAGTTAAAAAAATAAAAAGATTGTTATTCTGCATAAAGAAAAATAGTAAGAATGCAGAAGATAGAATATTAATGTTGTCACCGATGATTTGGAAGCTGGGTGGGTGGGGGGAAAAAGAAAGAAAGAGAAACAGTTGTATCCCATTTCCTTGAACATTCATGGAAATTTCAATAAAATAATAAAAAGATAGTTAATCTGCATAAAGAAAAAGAGTAAGAATGCAGAAGATAGAATATTAATCTTGACAACCATGATTTGGAAGCTTGGGGGGGTGGGGGATAAAAGAAAGAAAGAGAAATTTTTGTATCCCATTTCCTTGAACATTCATGAAATTTCAATAAAATAATGAAAAGATTGTTAATCTGCATAAAGAAAAAGAGTAAGAATGCAGAAGATAGAATATTAATGTTGTCAACCATGATTTGGAAGCTGGGGGGGTTGGAGGATGAAAGAAAGAAAGAAAAACTTTTGTATCCCATTTCCTTGAATATTCATGGAAATTTCAATAAAATAATAAAAAGATTGTTAATCTGCATAAAGAAAAACTGTAAGAATGCAGAAGATAGAATATTAATGTTGTCAACCATGATTTGGAAGCTGGGGTTGTTGGAGGATGAAAGAAAGAAAGAAAAACTTTTGTATCACATTTCCTTGAACATTCATACCAATTTCAGTAAAATAATAAAAAGATTGTTAATCTGCATAAAGAAAAACTGTAAGAATGCAGAAGATAGAATATTAATGTTGTCAACCATGATTTAGAGGTTGGGGGGGTGGGGGATAAAAGAAAGAAAGAAAAACTGTTGTATCCCATTTCCTTGAACATTCATGAAATTTCAATAAAATAATGAAAAGATTGTTAATCTGCATAAAGAAAAAGAGTAAGAAGGCCGAAGATAGAATATTAAATTGTCAATCATGATTTGGAATCTGTGGGGGGGTGGGGGATAAAAGAAAGAAAGAAAAACTGTTGTATCCCATTTC
The DNA here is from genome assembly GCF_027409185.1 of Cynocephalus volans. Classification (NCBI taxonomy): domain Eukaryota; kingdom Metazoa; phylum Chordata; class Mammalia; order Dermoptera; family Cynocephalidae; genus Cynocephalus; species Cynocephalus volans. The sequence goes on from NC_084463.1 coordinate 968,769, forward strand.
CTTGAACATTCATGGATATTTCAATAAAATAATAAAAGATTGTTAATCTGCATAAACAAAAAGAGTAAGAATGCAGAAGATAGAATATTAATGTTGTCAACCATGATTTCGAAGCTGGGGGCGGTGGGGGATAAAAGAAAGAAAGAAAAACTCTTGTGTCCCATTTCCTTGAACATTCATGGAAATTTGAATAAAATAATAAAAAGACTGTTAATCTGCATAAAGAAAAAGTGTAAGAATGCCGAAGATAGAATATTAATGTTTTCAACCATGATTTGGAAGCTGGGGGGGTTGGGGGATGAAAGAAAGAAAGAAAAACTGTTGTATCCCATTTCCTTGAACATTCACGGAAATTTCAATAAAATAATAAAAAGATTGTTAATCTGCATAAAGAAAAAGTGTAAGAATGCAGAAGATAGTATATTAATGTTGTCAACCATGATTTGGAAGGTGGGGTGTTGTGGGGGATAAAAGAAAGAAAGAAAAACTGTTGCATGCCATTTCCTTGAACATTCAAGGAAATTTCAATAAAATAATAAAAGATTGTTAATCTGCATAAAGAAAAACAGTAAAATGCAGAAGATAGTATATTAATGTTCTCAATCATGATATGGAAGCAGGGGGCGTTGGGGGTTGAAAGAAAGAAAGAAAAAGTGTTGTAGCCTATTTCCTTGAACATTCATGGAAATTTAAATAAAATAATAAAAAGATTGTTAATCTGCATAAAGAAAGATTAAGAATGCAGAATATAGAATATTAATGTTGTCAACCATGATTTGGAAGCTGGGGGCGTTGGGGGATTAAAGAAAGAAAGAAAAACTGTTGTATCCCATTTCCTTGAACATTCATACAAATTTCAATAAAATAATAAAAAGATTGTTAGTCTGCACAAAGAAAAAGTGTAAGAATGCAGAAGATAGAATATGAATGTTGTGAACCATGATTTTGTAGCTGGCGGTGGTGGGGGATGAAAGAAAGAAAGAAAAACTGTTTTATCCCATTTCCTTGAACATTCATGGAAAGTTCAATAAAATAATAAAAAGATTGTTAATCTGCATAAAGAAAAAGAGTAAGAATGCAGAAGATAGAATATTAATGTTGTCAACGATGACTGGGAAGCTCGGGGGGTGGGGGGAAAAAGAAAGAAAGAGAAACTGTTGTATCCCATTTCCTTTAACATTCATGGCAATTTCAATAAAATAATAAAAAGATTGTTAATCTGCATAAAGAAAAAGAGTACGAATGCAGAATATAGAATATTAATGTTGTCAAACATGATTTGGAACCTGGGGGGCGTGGGTGATAAGAGAAGAAAGAAAAATTGTTGTATCCCATTACATTGAACATTCATGGAAATTTCAATAAAATAATAAAAGGTTGATAATCTGCCTAAAGAAAAAGAGTGAGAATGCAGAAGATAGAATATTAATGTTGTCAACCATGATTTGGATGCTGGGGGCGGTGGGGGATAAAAGAAAGAAAGAAAAACTGTTGTATCCCACTTACTTGAAAATTCATGGAAAGTTCAATAAAATAATAAAAAGATTGTTAATCTGCATAAAGAAAAAGTGTAAGAATGCAGGACATAGAATATTAATGTTGTCAAGCATTATTTGGAAGGTGGCGGGGTTGGTGGATAAAATAAAGAAAGAAAAAGTGTTGTAGCCCATTTCTTTGAACATTCATGGAAGTTACAATAAAATAATAAAAAGATTGTTAATCTGCATTAAGAAAGATTAAGAATGCAGAAGATAGAATATTAATGTTGTCAACCATGATTTGGAAGCTGGGGGGTGTTGGGGGATAAAAGAAAGAAAGAAAAACTGTTGTGTCCCATTTCCTCGAACATTCATGGAAAGTTCAATAAAATAATAAAAAGATTGTTAATCTGCATAAAGAAAAAGTGTAAGAATGCAGAAAATAGAATATTAATGTTGTCAAGCATGATTTGGAAGCAGGCGGGGTTGGTGGATAAAAGAAAGAAAGAAAAACTGTTGTATCCCATTTCCTTGAACATTCATGGAAATTTCTATTAAATAATAAAAGATTGTTAATCTGCATAAAGAAAAAGAGTAAGAATGCAGGAGATAGAATGTTAATGTTGTCAACCATGATTTGGAAGCTGGCGGGGGTTGGGGAAAAAAGAAAGAAAGACAAACTGTTGTATGCCATTTCCTTGAACATTCATGGATATTTCAATAAAATAATAAAAGATTGTTAATCTGCATAAACAAAAAGAGTAAGAATGCAGAAGATAGAATATTAATGTTGTCAACCATGATTTCGAAGCTGGGGGCGGTGGGGGATAAAAGAAAGAAAGAAAAACTGTTGTATGCCATTTCCTTGAACATTCAAGGAAATTTCAATAAAATAATAAAAGATTGTTAATCTGCATAAAGAAAAACAGTAATAATGCAGAAGATAGAATATTAATGTTGTCAACCATGATTTGGAAGCTGGGGGCGGTGGGGGATAAAAGAAAGAAAGAAAAACTGTTGTATCACATTTCCATGAACATTCATGGACATTTCAATAAAATAATAAAAAGATTGTCAATCAGCATAAAGAAAAAGTGTAAGAATGCAGAAGATAGTATATTAATGTTGTCAACCTCGATTTGGAAGATGGGGGGGTGGGGGATAAAAGAAAGAAAGAAAAAATGTTGTATTCCATTTCCTTTAACATTCATAGAAATTTCAATAAAATAATAAAAAGATTGTTAGTCGGCATAAAGAAAAAGTGTAAGAATGCAGAAGATAGAATATTAATGTTGTCAATCATGATTTGGAAGCTGGGGGGGGTGGGGGATAAAAGAAAGAATGAAAAACAGTTGTATCACATTTCCATGAACATTCATGGACATTTCAATAAAATAATAAAAAGATTGTTAATCAGCATAAAGAAAAAGAATAAGAATGCAGAAGATAGAATATTAATGTTGTCAACCATGATTTGGAAGCTGGCGGGGGTGGGGGATAAAAGAAAGAAAGAAAAACTGTTGTATCCCATTTTCTTGAACATTCATGGAAATTTCAATAAAATAATAAAAAGATTGTTAATCCGCATAAAGAAAAAGAGTAAGAATGCAGAAGATAGAATATTAATGTTGTTAAACAGGATTTGGAACCTGGGGGGCGTGGGTGATAAGAGAAGAAAGAAAAACTGTTGTATCCCATTTCCTTGAACATTAATGGAAATTTCAATAAAATGATAAAAAGATTGTAAATCTGCATAAAGAATAAGAGTAAGAATGCAGAAGATAGAATTTTAATGTTGTCAACCATGATTTGGAACATGGGGGGGAATGGGGGATAAAAGAAAGAAAGAAAAACTGTTTTATCCCATTTCCTTGAACATTCATGAAAATTTCAGTTAAAAAAATAAAAAGATTGTTATTCTGCATAAAGAAAAATAGTAAGAATGCAGAAGATAGAATATTAATGTTGTCACCGATGATTTGGAAGCTGGGTGGGTGGGGGGAAAAAGAAAGAAAGAGAAACAGTTGTATCCCATTTCCTTGAACATTCATGGAAATTTCAATAAAATAATAAAAAGATAGTTAATCTGCATAAAGAAAAAGAGTAAGAATGCAGAAGATAGAATATTAATCTTGACAACCATGATTTGGAAGCTTGGGGGGGTGGGGGATAAAAGAAAGAAAGAGAAATTTTTGTATCCCATTTCCTTGAACATTCATGAAATTTCAATAAAATAATGAAAAGATTGTTAATCTGCATAAAGAAAAAGAGTAAGAATGCAGAAGATAGAATATTAATGTTGTCAACCATGATTTGGAAGCTGGGGGGGTTGGAGGATGAAAGAAAGAAAGAAAAACTTTTGTATCCCATTTCCTTGAATATTCATGGAAATTTCAATAAAATAATAAAAAGATTGTTAATCTGCATAAAGAAAAACTGTAAGAATGCAGAAGATAGAATATTAATGTTGTCAACCATGATTTGGAAGCTGGGGTTGTTGGAGGATGAAAGAAAGAAAGAAAAACTTTTGTATCACATTTCCTTGAACATTCATACCAATTTCAGTAAAATAATAAAAAGATTGTTAATCTGCATAAAGAAAAACTGTAAGAATGCAGAAGATAGAATATTAATGTTGTCAACCATGATTTAGAGGTTGGGGGGGTGGGGGATAAAAGAAAGAAAGAAAAACTGTTGTATCCCATTTCCTTGAACATTCATGAAATTTCAATAAAATAATGAAAAGATTGTTAATCTGCATAAAGAAAAAGAGTAAGAAGGCCGAAGATAGAATATTAAATTGTCAATCATGATTTGGAATCTGAGGGGGGGTGGGGGATAAAAGAAAGAAAGAAAAACTGTTGTATCCCATTTCCTTGAACATTCATGGATATTTCAATAAAATAATAAAAGATTGTTAATCTGCATAAACAAAAAGAGTAAGAATGCAGAAGATAGAATATTAATGTTGTCAACCATGATTTCGAAGCTGGGGGCGGTGGGGGATAAAAGAAAGAAAGAAAAACTCTTGTGTCCCATTTCCTTGAACATTCATGGAAATTTGAATAAAATAATAAAAAGACTGTTAATCTGCATAAAGAAAAAGTGTAAGAATGCCGAAGATAGAATATTAATGTTTTCAACCATGATTTGTAAGCTGGGGGGGTTGGGGGATGAAAGAAAGAAAGAAAAACTGTTGTATCCCATTTCCTTGAACATTCATGGAAATTTCAATAAAATAATAAAAAGATTGTTAATCTGCATAAAGAAAAAGTGTAAGAATGCAGAAGATAGTATATTAATGTTGTCAACCATGATTTGGAAGGTGGGGTGTTGTGGGGGATAAAAGAAAGAAAGAAAAACTGTTGCATGCCATTTCCTTGAACATTCAAGGAAATTTCAATAAAATAATAAAAGATTGTTAATCTGCATAAAGAAAAACAGTAAAATGCAGAAGATAGAATATTAATGTTGTCAATCATGATATGGAAGCAGGGGGGGTTGGGGGTTGAAAGAAAGAAAGAAAAAGTGTTGTAGCCTATTTCCTTGAACATTCATGGAAATTTCAATAAAATAATAAAAAGATTGTTAATCTGCATAAAGAAAAAGTGTAAGAATGCAGAAGATAGAATATTAATGTTGTCAACCATGATTTGGAAGCTGGGGGCGTTGGGGGATTAAAGAAAGAAAGAAAAACTGTTGTATCCCATTTCCTTGAACATTCATGGAAATTTCAATAGGAGAATAAAAAGATTGTTAATCTGCATAAAGAAAAAGAGTAAGAATGCAGAAGATAGAATATTAATGTTGTCAACCATGATTTGGAAGCTGGGGTGGTGGGGGATAACAGAAAGAGAGAAAAACTCTGGTATCACATTTCCTTGAACATTCATGGAAATTTCAATAAAATAATAAAAAGATTGTTAATCCGCATAAAGAAAAAGAGTAAGAATGCAGAAGATAGAATATTAATGTTGTTAAACAGGATTTGGAACCTGGGGGGGGTGGGTGATAAGAGAAGAAAGAAAAATTGTTGTATCCCATTACATTGAACATTCATGGAAATTTCAATAAAATAATAAAAAGGTTGTTAATCTGCATAAAGAAAGATTAAGAATGCAGAAGACAGAATATTAATGTTGTCAACCATGATTTGGAAGCTGGGGGGTGTTGGGGGATAAAAGAAAGAAAGAAAAACTGTTGTATCCCATTTCCTTGAACATTCATGGAAAGTTCAATAAAATAATATAAAGATTGTTAATCTCCATAAAGAAAAAGAGTAAGAATGCAGAAGATAGAATATTAATGTTGTCAAGCATGATTTGGAAGCTGGGGTTTTGGGGGGATAAAAGAAAGAAAGAAAAACTGTTGTATCCCATTTCCTTGAACATTAATGGAAATTTCAATAAAATGATAAAAAGATTGTAAATCTGCATAAAGAATAAGAGTAAGAATGCAGAAGATAGAATTTTAATGTTGTCAACCATGATTTGGAACATGGGGGGGGAATGGGGGATAAAAGAAAGAAAGAAAAACTGTTTTATCCCATTTCCTTGAACATTCATGAAAATTTCAGTTAAAAAAATAAAAAGATTGTTATTCTGCATAAAGAAAAATAGTAAGAATGCAGAAGATAGAATATTAATGTTGTCACCGATGATTTGGAAGCTGGGTGGGTGGGGGGAAAAAGAAAGAAAGAGAAACAGTTGTATCCCATTTCCTTGAACATTCATGGAAATTTCAATAAAATAATAAAAAGATAGTTAATCTGCATAAAGAAAAAGAGTAAGAATGCAGAAGATAGAATATTAATCTTGACAACCATGATTTGGAAGCTTGGGGGGGTGGGGGATAAAAGAAAGAAAGAGAAATTTTTGTATCCCATTTCCTTGAACATTCATGAAATTTCAATAAAATAATGAAAAGATTGTTAATCTGCATAAAGAAAAAGAGTAAGAATGCAGAAGATAGAATATTAATGTTGTCAACCATGATTTGGAAGCTGGGGGGGTTGGAGGATGAAAGAAAGAAAGAAAAACTTTTGTATCCCATTTCCTTGAATATTCATGGAAATTTCAATAAAATAATAAAAAGATTGTTAATCTGCATAAAGAAAAACTGTAAGAATGCAGAAGATAGAATATTAATGTTGTCAACCATGATTTGGAAGCTGGGGTTGTTGGAGGATGAAAGAAAGAAAGAAAAACTTTTGTATCACATTTCCTTGAACATTCATACCAATTTCAGTAAAATAATAAAAAGATTGTTAATCTGCATAAAGAAAAACTGTAAGAATGCAGAAGATAGAATATTAATGTTGTCAACCATGATTTAGAGGTTGGGGGGGTGGGGGATAAAAGAAAGAAAGAAAAACTGTTGTATCCCATTTCCTTGAACATTCATGAAATTTCAATAAAATAATGAAAAGATTGTTAATCTGCATAAAGAAAAAGAGTAAGAAGGCCGAAGATAGAATATTAAATTGTCAATCATGATTTGGAATCTGAGGGGGGGTGGGGGATAAAAGAAAGAAAGAAAAACTGTTGTATCCCATTTCCTTGAACATTCATGGATATTTCAATAAAATAATAAAAGATTGTTAATCTGCATAAACAAAAAGAGTAAGAATGCAGAAGATAGAATATTAATGTTGTCAACCATGATTTCGAAGCTGGGGGCGGTGGGGGATAAAAGAAAGAAAGAAAAACTCTTGTGTCCCATTTCCTTGAACATTCATGGAAATTTGAATAAAATAATAAAAAGACTGTTAATCTGCATAAAGAAAAAGTGTAAGAATGCCGAAGATAGAATATTAATGTTTTCAACCATGATTTGTAAGCTGGGGGGGTTGGGGGATGAAAGAAAGAAAGAAAAACTGTTGTATCCCATTTCCTTGAACATTCATGGAAATTTCAATAAAATAATAAAAAGATTGTTAATCTGCATAAAGAAAAAGTGTAAGAATGCAGAAGATAGTATATTAATGTTGTCAACCATGATTTGGAAGGTGGGGTGTTGTGGGGGAAAAAAGAAAGAAAGAAAAACTGTTGCATGCCATTTCCTTGAACATTCAAGGAAATTTCAATAAAATAATAAAAGATTGTTAATCTGCATAAAGAAAAACAGTAAAATGCAGAAGATAGAATATTAATGTTGTCAATCATGATATGGAAGCAGGGGGGGTTGGGGGTTGAAAGAAAGAAAGAAAAAGTGTTGTAGCCTATTTCCTTGAACATTCATGGAAATTTCAATAAAATAATAAAAAGATTGTTAATCTGCATAAAGAAAAAGTGTAAGAATGCAGAAGATAGAATATTAATGTTGTCAACCATGATTTGGAAGCTGGGGGCGTTGGGGGATTAAAGAAAGAAAGAAAAACTGTTGTATCCCATTTCCTTGAACATTCATGGAAATTTCAATAGGAGAATAAAAAGATTGTTAATCTGCATAAAGAAAAAGAGTAAGAATGCAGAAGATAGAATATTAATGTTGTCAACCATGATTTGGAAGCTGGGGTGGTGGGGGATAACAGAAAGAGAGAAAAACTCTGGTATCACATTTCCTTGAACATTCATGGAAATTTCAATAAAATAATAAAAAGATTGTTAATCCGCATAAAGAAAAAGAGTAAGAATGCAGAAGATAGAATATTAATGTTGTTAAACAGGATTTGGAACCTGGGGGGGGTGGGTGATAAGAGAAGAAAGAAAAATTGTTGTATCCCATTACATTGAACATTCATGGAAATTTCAATAAAATAATAAAAAGGTTGTTAATCTGCATAAAGAAAGATTAAGAATGCAGAAGACAGAATATTAATGTTGTCAACCATGATTTGGAAGCTGGGGGGTGTTGGGGGATAAAAGAAAGAAAGAAAAACTGTTGTATCCCATTTCCTTGAACATTCATGGAAAGTTCAATAAAATAATATAAAGATTGTTAATCTCCATAAAGAAAAAGAGTAAGAATGCAGAAGATAGAATATTAATGTTGTCAAGCATGATTTGGAAGCTGGGGTTTTGGGGGGATAAAAGAAAGAAAGAAAAACTGTTGTATCCCATTTCCTTGAACATTAATGGAAATTTCAATAAAATGATAAAAAGATTGTAAATCTGCATAAAGAATAAGAGTAAGAATGCAGAAGATAGAATTTTAATGTTGTCAACCATGATTTGGAACATGGGGGGGGAATGGGGGATAAAAGAAAGAAAGAAAAACTGTTTTATCCCATTTCCTTGAACATTCATGAAAATTTCAGTTAAAAAAATAAAAAGATTGTTATTCTGCATAAAGAAAAATAGTAAGAATGCAGAAGATAGAATATTAATGTTGTCACCGATGATTTGGAAGCTGGGTGGGTGGGGGGAAAAAGAAAGAAAGAGAAACAGTTGTATCCCATTTCCTTGAACATTCATGGAAATTTCAATAAAATAATAAAAAGATAGTTAATCTGCATAAAGAAAAAGAGTAAGAATGCAGAAGATAGAATATTAATCTTGACAACCATGATTTGGAAGCTTGGGGGGGTGGGGGATAAAAGAAAGAAAGAGAAATTTTTGTATCCCATTTCCTTGAACATTCATGAAATTTCAATAAAATAATGAAAAGATTGTTAATCTGCATAAAGAAAAAGAGTAAGAATGCAGAAGATAGAATATTAATGTTGTCAACCATGATTTGGAAGCTGGGGGGGTTGGAGGATGAAAGAAAGAAAGAAAAACTTTTGTATCCCATTTCCTTGAATATTCATGGAAATTTCAATAAAATAATAAAAAGATTGTTAATCTGCATAAAGAAAAACTGTAAGAATGCAGAAGATAGAATATTAATGTTGTCAACCATGATTTGGAAGCTGGGGTTGTTGGAGGATGAAAGAAAGAAAGAAAAACTTTTGTATCACATTTCCTTGAACATTCATACCAATTTCAGTAAAATAATAAAAAGATTGTTAATCTGCATAAAGAAAAACTGTAAGAATGCAGAAGATAGAATATTAATGTTGTCAACCATGATTTAGAGGTTGGGGGGGTGGGGGATAAAAGAAAATAAGAAAAACTGTTGTATCCCATTTCCTTGAACATTCATGAAATTTCAATAAAATAATGAAAAGATTGTTAATCTGCATAAAGAAAAAGAGTAAGAAGGCCGAAGATAGAATATTAAATTGTCAATCATGATTTGGAATCTGTGGGGGGGTGGGGGATAAAAGAAAGAAAGAAAAACTGTTGTATCCCATTTCCTTGAACATTCATGGATATTTCAATAAAATAATAAAAGATTGTTAATCTGCATAAACAAAAAGAGTAAGAATGCAGAAGATAGAATATTAATGTTGTCAACCATGATTTCGAAGCTGGGGGCGGTGGGGGATAAAAGAAAGAAAGAAAAACTCTTGTGTCCCATTTCCTTGAACATTCATGGAAATTTGAATAAAATAATAAAAAGACTGTTAATCTGCATAAAGAAAAAGTGTAAGAATGCCGAAGATAGAATATTAATGTTTTCAACCATGATTTGGAAGCTGGGGGGGTTGGGGGATGAAAGAAAGAAAGAAAAACTGTTGTATCCCATTTCCTTGAACATTCATGGAAATTTCAATAAAATAATAAAAAGATTGTTAATCTGCATAAAGAAAAAGTGTAAGAATGCAGAAGATAGTATATTAATGTTGTCAACCATGATTTGGAAGGTGGGGTGTTGTGGGGGATAAAAGAAAGAAAGAAAAACTGTTGCATGATATACCTTGGACATTCAAGGAAATTTCAATAAAATAATAAAAGATTGTTAATCTGCATAAAGAAAAACAGTAAAATGCAGAAGATAGAATATTAATGTTGTCAATCATGATATGGAAGCAGGGGGGGTTGGGGGTTGAAAGAAAGAAAGAAAAAGTGTTGTAGCCTATTTCCTTGAACATTCATGGAAATTTCAATAAAATAATAAAAAGATTGTTAATCTGCATAAAGAAAGATTAAGAATGCAGAATATAGAATATTAATGTTGTCAACCATGATTTGGAAGCTGGGGGCGTTAGGGGATTAAAGAAAGAAAGAAAAACTGTTGTATCCCATTTCCTTGAACATTCATACAAATTTCAATAAAATAATAAAAAGATTGTTAGTCTGCACAAAGAAAAAGTGTAAGAATGCAGAAGATAGAATATGAATGTTGTGAACCATGATTTTGTAGCTGGCGGTGGTGGGGGATGAAAGAAAGAAAGAAAAACTGTTTTATCCCATTTCCTTGAACATTCATGGAAAGTTCAATAAAATAATAAAAAGATTGTTAATCTGCATAAAGAAAAAGAGTAAGAATGCAGAAGATAGAATATTAATGTTGTCAACGATGACTGGGAAGCTCGGGGGTGGGGGGAAAAAGAAAGAAAGAGAAACTGTTGTATCCCATTTCCTTTAACATTCATGGCAATTTCAATAAAATAATAAAAAGATTGTTAATCTGCATAAAGAAAAAGAGTACGAATGCAGAATATAGAATATTAATGTTGTCAAACATGATTTGGAACCTGGGGGGCGTGGGTGATAAGAGAAGAAAGAAAAATTGTTGTATCCCATTACATTGAACATTCATGGAAATTTCAATAAAATAATAAAAGGTTGATAATCTGCATAAAGAAAAAGAGTGAGAATGCAGAAGATAGAATATTAATGTTGTCAACCATGATTTGGATGCTGGGGGCGGTGGGGGATAAAAGAAAGAAAGAAAAACTGTTGTATCCCACTTACTTGAAAATTCATGGAAAGTTCAATAAAATAATAAAAAGATTGTTAATCTGCATAAAGAAAAAGTGTAAGAATGCAGGACATAGAATATTAATGTTGTCAAGCATTATTTGGAAGGTGGCGGGGTTGGTGGATAAAATAAAGAAAGAAAAAGTGTTGTAGCCCATTTCTTTGAACATTCATGGAAGTTACAATAAAATAATAAAAAGATTGTTAATCTGCATAAAGAAAAAGAGTACGAATGCAGAATATAGAATATTAATGTTGTCAAGCATGATTTGGAAGCAGGCGGGGTTGGTGGATAAAAGAAAGAAAGAAAAACTGTTGTATCCCATTTCCTTGAACATTCATGGAAATTTCTATTAAATAATAAAAGATTGTTAATCTGCATAAAGAAAAAGAGTAAGAATGCAGGAGATAGAATGTTAATGTTGTCAACCATGATTTGGAAGCCGGCGGGGGTGGGAGAAAAAAGAAAGAAAGAAAAACTGTTGTATCCCATTTTCTTGAACATTCATGGAAATTTCAATAAAATAATAAAAAGATTGTTATTTGCATAAAGAAAAAGTGTAAGAATGCAGAAGATAGAATATTAATGTTGTCAACCATGATTTGGAACCTGGGGGGGTGGGGGATAAAAGTAAGAATGAAAAACAGTTGTATTCCATTTCCTGAACATTCATGGAAATTTCAATAAAATGATAAAAAGATTGTTAATCTGCATAAAGAAAAAGTGTAAGAATGCAGAAGATAGAATATTAATGTTGTCAACCATGATTTCGAAGCTGGGGCGCGTGTGTGATAAAAGAAGAAAGAGAAACTGTTGTATCCCATTTCCTTGAACATTCATGGAAAATTAAATAAAATAATAAAAATTGTTAATCTGCATAAAGAAAAAGAGGAAGAATGCAGAAGATAGGATATTAATGTTGTCAACCATGATTTGGAAGCTAGGGGCGGTGGGGGATAAAAGAAAGAAAGAGAAACTGTTGTAGCCCATTTCCTTGAACATTCATGGAAATTTGAATAAAACAATAAAAAGAGTGTTAATCTGCATAAAGAAAAAGAGTAAGAATGCAGAAGATAGAATATTAATGTTTTCAACCATGATTTGGAAGCTAGGGGGGTTGGAGGATGAAAGAAAGAAGGAAAAACTTTTGTATCCCATTTACTTGAACTTTCATGGAAATTTCAATAAAATAATAAAAAGATTGTTAGTCTGCACAAAGAAAAAGTGTAAGAATGCAGAAGATAGTATATGAATGCTGTGAACCATGATTTTGTAGCTGGCGGTGGTGGGGGATAAAAGAAAGAAAGAAAAACTGTTGTATCCCATTTCCTTGAACACTCATGGAAATTTCAATAGGAGAATAAAAAGATTGTTAATCTGCATAAAGAAAAAGAGTAAGAATGCAGAAGATAGAATATTAATGTTGTCAACCATGATTTGGAAGCTGGGGTGGTGGGGGATAACAGAAAGAGAGAAAAACTCTGGTATCACATTTCCTTGAACATTCATGGAAATTTCAATAAAATAATAAAAAGATTGTTAATCCGCATAAAGAAAAAGAGTAAGAATGCAGAAGATAGAATATTAATGTTGTTAAACAGGATTTGGAACCTGGGGGGCGTGGGTGATAAGAGAAGAAAGAAAAATTGTTGTATCCCATTACATTGAACATTCATGGAAATTTCAATAAAATAATAAAAAGGTTGTTAATCTGCATAAAGAAAGATTAAGAATGCAGAAGACGGAATATTAATGTTGTCAACCATGATTTGGAAGCTGGGGGGTGTTGGGGGATAAAAGAAAGAAAGAAAAACTGTTGTATCCCATTTCCTTGAACATTCATGGAAAGTTCAATAAAATAATAAAAAGATTGTTAATCTCCATAAAGAAAAAGAGTAAGAATGCAGAAGATAGAATATTAATGTTGTCAAGCATGATTTGGAAGCTGGGGTTTTGGGGGGATAAAAGAAAGAAAGAAAAACTGTTGTATCCCATTTCCTTGAACATTAATGGAAATTTCAATAAAATGATAAAAAGATTGTAAATCTGCATAAAGAATAAGAGTAAGAATGCAGAAGATAGAATTTTAATGTTGTCAACCATGATTTGGAACATGGGGGGGGAATGGGGGATAAAAGAAAGAAAGAAAAACTGTTTTATCCCATTTCCTTGAACATTCATGAAAATTTCAGTTAAAAAAATAAAAAGATTGTTATTCTGCATAAAGAAAAATAGTAAGAATGCAGAAGATAGAATATTAATCTTGACAACCATGATTTGGAAGCTTGGGGGGGTGGGGGATAAAAGAAAGAAAGAGAAATTTTTGTATCCCATTTCCTTGAACATTCATGAAATTTCAATAAAATAATGAAAAGATTGTTAATCTGCATAAAGAAAAAGAGTAAGAATGCAGAAGATAGAATATTAATGTTGTCAACCATGATTTGGAAGCTGGGGGGGTTGGAGGATGAAAGAAAGAAAGAAAAACTTTTGTATCCCATTTCCTTGAATATTCATGGAAATTTCAATAAAATAATAAAAAGATTGTTAATCTGCATAAAGAAAAACTGTAAGAATGCAGAAGATAGAATATTAATGTTGTCAAACATGATTTGGAAGCTGGGGTTGTTGGAGGATGAAAGAAAGAAAGAAAAACTTTTGTATCACATTTCCTTGAACATTCATACCAATTTCAGTAAAATAATAAAAAGATTGTTAATCTGCATAAAGAAAAACTGTAAGAATGCAGAAGATAGAATATTAATGTTGTCAACCATGATTTAGAGGTTGGGGGGGTGGGGGATAAAAGAAAGAAAGAAAAACTGTTGTATCCCATTTCCTTGAACATTCATGAAATTTCAATAAAATAATGAAAAGATTGTTAATCTGCATAAAGAAAAAGAGTAAGAAGGCCGAAGATAGAATATTAAATTGTCAATCATGATTTGGAATCTGTGGGGGGGTGGGGGATAAAAGAAAGAAAGAAAAACTGTTGTATCCCATTTCCTTGAACATTCATGGATATTTCAATAAAATAATAAAAGATTGTTAATCTGCATAAACAAAAAGAGTAAGAATGCAGAAGATAGAATATTAATGTTGTCAACCATGATTTCGAAGCTGGGGGCGGTGGGGGATAAAAGAAAGAAAGAAAAACTCTTGTGTCCCATTTCCTTGAACATTCATGGAAATTTGAATAAAATAATAAAAAGACTGTTAATCTGCATAAAGAAAAAGTGTAAGAATGCCGAAGATAGAATATTAATGTTTTCAACCATGATTTGGAAGCTGGGGGAGTTGGGGGATGAAAGAAAGAAAGAAAAACTGTTGTATCCCATTTCCTTGAACATTCATGGAAATTTCAATAAAATAATAAAAAGATTGTTAATCTGCATAAAGAAAAAGTGTAAGAATGCAGAAGATAGTATATTAATGTTGTCAACCATGATTTGGAAGGTGGGGTGTTGTGGGGGATAAAAGAAAGAAAGAAAAACTGTTGCATGCCATTTCCTTGAACATTCAAGGAAATTTCAATAAAATAATAAAAGATTGTTAATCTGCATAAAGAAAAACAGTAAAATGCAGAAGATAGAATATTAATGTTGTCAATCATGATATGGAAGCAGGGGGGGTTGGGGGTTGAAAGAAAGAAAGAAAAAGTGTTGTAGCCTATTTCCTTGAACATTCATGGAAATTTCAATAAAATAATAAAAAGATTGTTAATCTGCATAAAGAAAAAGTGTAAGAATGCAGAAGATAGAATATTAATGTTGTCAACCATGATTTGGAAGCTGGGGGCGTTGGGGGATTAAAGAAAGAAAGAAAAACTGTTGTATCCCATTTCCTTGAACATTCATGGAAATTTCAATAGGAGAATAAAAAGATTGTTAATCTGCATAAAGAAAAAGAGTAAGAATGCAGAAGATAGAATATTAATGTTGTCAACCATGATTTGGAAGCTGGGGTGGTGGGGGATAACAGAAAGAGAGAAAAACTCTGGTATCACATTTCCTTGAACATTCATGGAAATTTCAATAAAATAATAAAAAGATTGTTAATCCGCATAAAGAAAAAGAGTAGGAATGCAGAAGATAGAATATTAATGTTGTTAAACAGGATTTGGAACCTGGGTGGGGTGGGTGATAAGAGAAGAAAGAAAAATTGTTGTATCCCATTACATTGAACATTCATGGAAATTTCAATAAAATAATAAAAGGTTGATAATCTGCATAAAGAAAAAGAGTGAGAATGCAGAACATAGAATATTAATGTTGTCAACCATGATTTGGAAGCTGGGGGCGTTGGGGGATTAAAGAAAGAAAGAAAAACTGTTGTATCCCATTTCCTTGAACATTCATACAAATTTCAATAAAATAATAAAAAGATTGTTAGTCTGCACAAAGAAAAAGTGTAAGAATGCAGAAGATAGAATATGAATGTTGTGAACCATGATTTTGTAGCTGGCGGTGGTGGGGGATGAAAGAAAGAAAGAAAAACTGTTTTATCCCATTTCCTTGAACATTCATGGAAAGTTCAATAAAATAATAAAAAGATTGTTAATCTGCATAAAGAAAAAGAGTAAGAATGCAGAAGATAGAATATTAATGTTGTCAACGATGACTGGGAAGCTCGGGGGTGGGGGGAAAAAGAAAGAAAGAGAAACTGTTGTATCCCATTTCCTTTAACATTCATGGCAATTTCAATAAAATAATAAAAAGATTGTTAATCTGCATAAAGAAAAAGAGTACGAATGCAGAATATAGAATATTAATGTTGTCAAACATGATTTGGAACCTGGGGGGCGTGGGTGATAAGAGAAGAAAGAAAAATTGTTGTATCCCATTACATTGAACATTCATGGAAATTT
Organism: Cynocephalus volans; assembly: GCF_027409185.1. Taxonomy (NCBI): domain Eukaryota; kingdom Metazoa; phylum Chordata; class Mammalia; order Dermoptera; family Cynocephalidae; genus Cynocephalus; species Cynocephalus volans. The sequence continues at coordinate 984,864 of NC_084463.1, forward strand.
CAATAAAATAATAAAAGGTTGATAATCTGCATAAAGAAAAAGAGTGAGAATGCAGAACATAGAATATTAATGTTGTCAACCATGATTTGGATGCTGGGGGCGGTGGGGGATAAAAGAAAGAAAGAAAAACTGTTGTATCCCACTTACTTGAAAATTCATGGAAAGTTCAATAAAATAATAAAAAGATTGTTAATCTGCATAAAGAAAAAGTGTAAGAATGCAGGACATAGAATATTAATGTTGTCAAGCATTATTTGGAAGGTGGCGGGGTTGGTGGATAAAATAAAGAAAGAAAAAGTGTTGTAGCCCATTTCTTTGAACATTCATGGAAGTTACAATAAAATAATAAAAAGATTGTTAATCTGCATTAAGAAAGATTAAGAATGCAGAAGATAGAATATTAATGTTGTCAACCATGATTTGGAAGCTGGGGGGTGTTGGGGGATAAAAGAAAGAAAGAAAAACTGTTGTGTCCCATTTCCTCGAACATTCATGGAAAGTTCAATAAAATAATAAAAAGATTGTTAATCTGCATAAAGAAAAAGTGTAAGAATGCAGAAAATAGAATATTAATGTTGTCAAGCATGATTTGGAAGCAGGCGGGGTTGGTGGATAAAAGAAAGAAAGAAAAACTGTTGTATCCCATTTCCTTGAACATTCATGGAAATTTCTATTAAATAATAAAAGATTGTTAATCTGCATAAAGAAAAAGAGTAAGAATGCAGGAGATAGAATGTTAATGTTGTCAACCATGATTTGGAAGCCGGCGGGGGTGGGAGAAAAAAGAAAGAAAGAAAAACTGTTGTATCCCATTTTCTTGAACATTCATGGAAATTTCAATAAAATAATAAAAAGATTGTTATTTGCATAAAGAAAAAGTGTAAGAATGCAGAAGATAGAATATTAATGTTGTCAACCATGATTTGGAACCTGGGGGTTGGGGGATAAAAGTAAGAATGAAAAACAGTTGTATTCCATTTCCTGAACATTCATGGAAATTTCAATAAAATAATAAAAAGATTGTTAATCTGCATAAAGAAAAAGTGTAAGAATGCAGAAGATAGAATATTAATGTTGTCAACCATGATTTCGAAGCTGGGGCGCGTGTGTGATAAAAGAAGAAAGAGAAACTGTTGTATCCCATTTCCTTGAACATTCATGGAAAATTAAATAAAATAATAAAAATTGTTAATCTGCATAAAGAAAAAGAGGAAGAATGCAGAAGATAGGATATTAATGTTGTCAACCATGATTTGGAAGCTAGGGGCGGTGGGGGATAAAAGAAAGAAAGAGAAACTGTTGTAGCCCATTTCCTTTAACATTCATGGAAATTTGAATAAAACAATAAAAAGTGTGTTAATCTGTATAAAGAAAAAGAGTAAGAATGCAGAAGATCGAATATTAATGTTTTCAACCATGATTTGGAAGCTGGGGTGGTTGGAGGATGAAAGAAAGAAAGAAAAACTTTTGTATCCCATTTCCTTGAACTTTCATGGAAATTTCAATAAAATAATAAAAAGATTGCTAATCTGCATAAAGAAAACGTGTAAGAATGCAGAAGATAGTATATTAATGTTGTCAACCTCGATTTGTAAGCTGGGGGGGTGGGGGATAAAAGAAAGAAAGAAAAAATGTTGTATCACATTTCCTTGAACATTCATGGAAATTTCAATAAAATAATAAAAAGATTGTTCATCCGCATAAAGAAAAAGAGTAAGAATGCAGAAGATAGAATATTAATGTTGTCATACAGGATTTGGAACCTGGGGTGCGTGGGTGATAAGAGAAGAAAGAAAAATTGTTGTATCCCATTACATTGAACATTCATGGAAATTTCAATAAAATAATAAAAATGTTGTTCATCTGCATAAAGAAAGATTAAGAATGCAGAAGATAGAATATTAATGTTGTCAACCATGATTTGGAAGCTGGGGGGTGTTGGGGGATAAAAGAAAGAAAGAAAAACTGTTGTATCCCATTTCCTTGAACATTCATGGAAAGTTCAATAAAATAATAAAAAGATTGTTAATCTCCATAAAGAAAAAGAGTAAGAACGCAGAAGATAGAATATTAATGTTGTCAAGCATGATTTGGAAGCTGGGGGTTTGGGGGGATAAAAGAAAGAAAGAAAAACTGTTGTATCCCATTTCCTTGAACATTAATGGAAATTTCAATAAAATAATAAAAAGATTGTAAATCTGCATAAAGAAAGATTAAGAATGCAGAATATAGAATATTAATGTTGTCAACCATGATTTGGAAGCTGGGGGGTGTTGGGGGATAAAAGAAAGAAAGAAAAACTGTTGTATCCCATTTCCTTGAACATTCATGGAAAGTTCAATAAAATAATAAAAAGATTGTTAATCTCCATAAAGAAAAAGAGTAAGAATGAAGAAGATAGAATATTAATGTTGTCAAGCAAGATTTGGAAGCTGGGGGTTTGGGGGGATAAAAGAAAGAAAGAAAAACTGTTGTATCCCATTTCCTTGAACATTAATGGAAATTTCAATAAAATAATAAAAAGATTGTAAATCTGCATAAAGAAAGATTAAGAATGCAGAAGATAGAATGTTAATGTTGTCAACCATGATTTGGAACCTGGGGTGGGGAATGGGGGATAAAAGAAAGAAAGAAAAACTGTTTTATCCCATTTCCTTGAACATTCATGAAAATTTCAGTTAAAAAAATAAAAAGATTGTTATTCTGCATAAAGAAAAAGAGTAAGAATGCAGAAGATAGAATATTAATGTTGTCACCGATGATTTGGAAGCTGGGTGGGTGGGGGGAAAAAGAAAGAAAGAGAAACAGTTGTATCCCATTTCCTTGAACATTCATGGAAATTTCAATAAAATAAAAAAAGATAGTTAATCTGCATAAAGAAAAAGAGTAAGAATGCAGAAGATAGAATATTAATCTTGTCAACCATGATTTGGAAGCTTGGGGGGGTGGGGGATAAAAGAAAGAAAGAGAAATTTTTGTATCCGATTTCCTTGAACATTCATGAAATTTCAATAAAATAATGAAAAGATTGTTAATCTGCATAAAGAAAAAGAGTAAGAAGGCAGAAGAAAGAATATTATATTGTCAACCATGATTTGGAAGCTGGGGGGGGTGGGGGATAAAAGAAAGAAAGAAAAACTGTTGTATCCCATTTCCTTGAACAGTCATGGAAATTTCAATAAAATAATAAAAAGGTTGTTAATCTGCATAAAGAAAAAGAGTGAGAATGCAGAAGATAGAATATTAATGTTGTCAACCATGATTTGGAAGGTGGGGGCGGTGGGGGATAAAAGAAAGAAAGAAAAACTCTTGTATCCCACTTACTTGAACATTCATGGAAAGTTCAATAAAATAATAAAAAGATTGTTAATCTGCATAAAGAAAAAGAGTAAGAATGCAGGACATAGAATATTAATGTTTTCAAGCATTATTTCGAAGGTGGCGGGGGTGGTGGATAAAATAAAGAAAGAAAAATTATTGTAGCCCATTTCCTTGAACATTCATGGAAGTTACAATAAAATAATAAAAAGATTGTTAATCTGCATAAATTAAGATTAAGAATGCAGAAGATAGAATATTAATGTTGTCAACCATGATTTGGAAGCTGGTGGGTGTTGGGGGATAAAAGAAAGAAAGAAAAACTGTTGCATCCCATTTCCTCGAACATTCATGGAAAGTTCAATAAAATAATAAAAAGATTGTTAATCTGCATAAAGAAAAAGTGTAAGAATGCAGAAGATAGTATATTAATGTTGTCAACCTCGATTTGGAAGCTGGGGGGGTGGGGGATAAAAGAAAGAAAGAAAAAATGTTGTATCACATTTCCTTGAACATTCATACAAATTTCAATAAAATAATAAAAATTGTTAGTCTGCACAAAGAAAAAGTGTAAGAATGCAGAACATAGAATATGAATGTTGTCAACTATGATTTTGAAGCTGGCGGTGGTGGGGGACAAAAGAAAGAAAGAAAAACTGTTGTATCCCATTTCCTTGAACATTCATGGAAATTTCAATAGGAGAATAAAAAGATTGTTAATCTGCATAAAGAAAAAGAGTAAGAATGCAGAAGATAGAATATTAATGTTGTCAACCATGATTTGGGAGCTGGGGTGGTGGGGGATAACAGAAAGAGAGAAAAACTCTGGTATCACATTTCCTTGAACATTCATGGAAATTTCAATAAAATAATAAAAGGATTGTTAATCCGCATAAAGAAAAAGAGCAAGAATGCAGAAGATAGAATATTAATGTTGTCAAAAAGGATTTGGAACCTGGGGGGCGTGGGTGATAAGAGAAGAAAGAAAAATTGTTGTATCCCATTACATTGAACATTCATGGAAATTTCAATAAAATAATAAAAAGGTTGTTAATCTGCATAAAGAAAAACTGTAAGAATGCAGAAGATAGAATATTAATGTTGTCAACCATGATTTGGAAGCTGGCGGGGTTGGAGGATGAAAGAAAGAAAGAAAAACTTTTGTATCCCATTTCCTTGAACTTTCATGGAAATTTCAATAAAATAATAAAAAGATTGTTAATCTGCATAAAGAAAAACTGTAAGAATGCAGAAGATAGAATATTAATGTTGTCAACCATGATTTGGAAGCTGGGGGGGTTGGAGGATGAAAGAAAGAAGGAAAAACTTTTGTATCCCATTTCCTTGAACTTTCATGGAAATTTCAATAAAATAATAAAAAGATTGTTAATCTGCATAAAGAAAAAGTGTAAGAATGCAGAAGATAGTATATTAATGTTGTCAACCTCGATTTGGCAGCTGGGGTGGTGTGGGATAAAAGAAAGAAAGAAAAAATGTTGTATCACATTTCCTTGAACATTCATACAAATTTCAATAAAATAATAAAAAGATTGTTAGTCTGCACAAAGAAAAAGTGTAAGAATGCAGAAGATAGAATATGAATCCTGTGAACCATGATTTTGTAGCTGGCGGTTGTTGGGGATAAAAGAAAGAAAGAAAAACTGTTGTATCCCATTTCCTTGAACATTCATGGAAAGTTCAATAAAATAATAAAAAGATTGTTAATCTGCATAAAGAAAAAGAGTAAGAATGCAGAAGATAGAATATTAATGTTGTCAACGATGATTGGGAAGCTTGGGGGGTGGGGGGAAAAAGAAAGAAAGAGAAACTGTTGTATCCCATTTCCTTTAACATTCATGGCAATTTCAATAAAATAATAAAAAGATTGTTAATCTGCATAAAGAAAAAGAGTACGAATGCAGAAGATAGAATATTAATGTTGTCAAACATGATTTGGAACCTGGGGGGCGTGGGTGATAAGAGAAGAAAGAAAAATTGTTGTATCCCATTACATTGAACATTCATGGAAATTTCAATAAAATAATAAAAAGGTTGTTAATCTGCATAAAGAAAAAGAGTGAGAATGCAGAAGGTAGGATTTTAATGTTGTCAACCATGATTTGGAAGCTGGAGTCGGTGGGGGATAAAAGAAAGAAAGAAAAACTGTTGTATCCCACTTACTTGAACATTCATGGAAAGTTCAATAAAATAATAAAAAGATTGTTAATCTGCATAAAGAAAAAGCGTAAGAATGCAGGACATAGAATATTAATGTTGTCAAGCATTATTTGGAAGGTGGCGGGGGTGGTGGATAAAATAAAGAAAGAAAAAGTGTTGTAGCCCATTTCCTTGAACATTCATGGAAGTTACAATAAAATAATAAAAAGATTGTTAATCTGCATAAAGAAAAAGAGTAAGAATGCAGAAGATAGAATATTAATGTTGTCAACCATGATTTCGAAGCTGGGGGCGGTGGGGGATAAAAGAAAGAAAGAAAAACTGTTGTATGCCATTGCCTTGAACATTCAAGGAAATTTCAATAAAATAATAAAAGATTGTAAATCTGCATAAAGAAAAACAGTAATAATGCAGAAGATAGAATATTAATGTTGTCAATCATGATTTGGAAGCTGGGGGGGTTGGGGGATGAAAGAAAGAACGAAAAAGTGTTGTAGCCTATTTCCTTGAACATTCATGGAAATTTCAAAATATAATAAAAAGATTGTTAATCTGCATAAAGAAAAAGAGTAAGAATGCAGGACATAGAATATTAATGTTGTCAAGCATTATTTGGAAGGTGGCGGGGGTGGTGGATAAAATAAAGAAAGAAAAAGTGTTGTAGCCCATTTCCTTGAACATTCATGGAAGTTACAATAAAATAATAAAAAGATTGTTAATCTGCTTAAAGAAAGATTAAGAATGCAGAAGATAGAATATTAATGTTGTCATGCATGATTTGGAAGCTGGCGGGGGTGGGGATAAAAGAAAGAAAGAAAAACTGTTGTATCCCATTTCCTTGAACATTCATGGACATTTCAATAAAATAATAAAAAGATTGTCAATCAGCATAAAGAAAAAGTGTAAGAATGCAGAAGATAGTATATTAATGTTGTCAACCTCGATTTGGAAGATGGGGGGGTGGGGGATAAAAGAAAGAAAGAAAAAATGTTGTATTCCATTTCCTTTAACATTCATAGAAATTTCAATAAAATAATAAAAAGATTGTTAGTCGGCATAAAGATGGGGGGGGTGGGGGATAAAAGAAAGAATGAAAAACTGTTGTATCACATTTCCATGAACATTCATGGACATTTCAATAAAATAATAAAAAGATTGTTAATCAGCATAAAGAAAAAGAATAAGAATGCAGAAGATAGAATATTAATGTTGTCAACCATGATTTGGAAGCTGGCGGGGGTGGGGGATAAAAGAAAGAAAGAAAAACTGTTGTATCCCATTTTCTTGAACATTCATGGAAATTTCAATAAAATAATAAAAAGATTGTTATTTGCATAAAGAAAAAGTGTAAGAATGCAGAAGATAGAATATTAATGTTTTCAACCATGATTTGGAACCTGGGGTGGTGGGGGATAAAAGTAAGAATGAAAAACAGTTGTATTCCATTTCCTTGAACATTCATGGAAATTTCAATAAAATAATAAAAAGATTGTTAATCTGCATGAAGAAAGATTAAGAATGCGGAATATAGAATATTAATGTTGTCAACCATGATTTGGAAGCTGGGGGGTGTTGGGGGATTAAAGAAAGAAAGAAAAACTGTTGTATCCCATTTCCTTGAACATTCATGGAAAGTTCAATAAAATAATAAAAAGATTGTTAATCTGCATAAAGAAAAAGAGTAAGAATGCAGAAGATAGAATATTAATGTTGTCAAACATGATTTGGAAGCTGGGGGTAGTGGGGGATAAAAGAAAGAAAGAAAAACTGTTGTATCCCATTTCCTTGAACATTCATGGCAATTTCAATAAAATAATAATAAGATTGTTAATCTGCATAAAGAAAAAGAGTAAGAATGCAGAAGAAAGAATATTAATGTTGTCAACCATGATTTGGAAGCTGGCGGGGGTGATGGATAAAAGAAAGAAAGAAAAACTGTTGTATCCCATTTCCTTGAACATTCATGGAAATTTCAATAAAATAATAAAAAGATTGTTAATCTGCATAAAGAAAAAGTGTAAGAATGCAGAAGATAGAATATTAATGTTGTCAACGATGATTTGGAAGCTGGGGGGTTGTGGGGGATAAAAGAAAGAAAGAAAAACTGTTGTATCCCATTTCCTTGAACATTCATGGAAATTTCAATAAAATAATACAAAGATTGTTAACCTGCATAAAGTAAAAGTGTAAGAATGCAGAAGATTGAATATTAATGTTGTCAACCATGATTTGGAAGGTGGGGTGTTGTGGGGGATAAAAGAAAGAAAGAAAAACTGTTGTATGCCATTTCCTTGAACATTCAAGGAAATTTCAATAAAATAATATAAGATTGTTAATCTGCATAAAGAAAAACAGTAAGAATGCAGAAGATAGAATATTAATGTTGTCAACCATGATTTGGAAGCTAGGGGCGGTGGGGGATAAAAGAAAGAAAGAAAAACAGTTGTATCACATTTCCTTGAACATTCATGGAAATTTGAATAAAACAATAAAAAGAGTGTTAATCTGCATAAAGAAAAAGAGTAAGAATGCAGAAGATAGAATATTAATGTTTTCAACCATGATTTGGAAGCTAGGGGGGTTGGAGGATGAAAGAAATAAGGAAAAACTTTTGTATCCCATTTCCTTGAACTTTCATGGAAATTTCAATAACATAATAAAAAGATTGTTAACCTGCATAAAGTAAAAGGGTAAGAATGCAGAAGATTGAATATTAATGTTGTCAACCATGATTTGGAAGCCGGCGGGGGTGGGGGGAAAAAGACAGAAAGAAAAACTGTTGTATCCCATTTTCTTGAACATTCATGGAAATTTCAATAAAATAATAAAAAGATTGTTATTTGCATAAAGAAAAAGTGTAAGAATGCAGAAGATAGAATATTAATGTTGTCAACCATGATTTGGAACCTGGGGGGGTGGGGGATAAAAGTAAGAATGAAAAACAGTTGTATTCCATTTCCTTGAACATTCATGGAAATTTCAATAAAATAATAAAAAGATTGTTAATCTGCATAAAGAAAAAGTGTAAGAATGCAGAAGATAGAATATTAATGTTGTCAACCATGATTTGGAAGCTGGGGCGCGTGTGTGATAAAAGAAGAAAGAGAAACTGTTGTATCCCATTTCCTTGAACATTCATGGAAAATTAAATAAAATAATAAAAATTGTTAATCTGCATAAAGAAAAAGAGTAAGAATGCAGAAGATAGGATATTAATGTTGTCAACCATGATTTGGAAGCTAGGGGCGGTGGTGGATAAAAGAAAGATAGAAAAACTGTTGTAGCCCATTTCCTTGAACATTCATGGAAATTTGAATAAACCAATAAAAAGAGTGTTAATCTGCATAAAGAAAAAGAGTAAGAATGCAGAAGATAGTATATTAATGTTGTCAACCTCGATTTGGAAGCTGGGGAGGTGGGGGATAAAAGAAAGAACGAAAAACTTTTGTATCACATTGCCTTGAACATTCATACAAATTTCAATAAAATAATAAATAGATTGTTAATCTGCATAAAGAAAAAGTGTAAGAATGCAGAAGATAGAATATTAATGTTGTCAAGCATGATTTGGAAGCTGGGGTTTTGGGGGGATAAAAGAAAGAAAGAAAAACTGTTGTATCCCATTTCCTTGAACATTAATGGAAATTTCAATAAAATGATAAAAAGATTGTAAATCTGCATAAAGAATAAGAGTAAGAATGCAGAAGATAGAATTTTAATGTTGTCAACCATGATTTGGATCATGGGGGGGGAATGGGGGATAAAAGAAAGAAAGAAAAACTGTTTTATCCCATTTCCTTGAACATTCATGAAAATTTCAGTTAAAAAAATAAAAAGATTGTTATTCTGCATAAAGAAAAATAGTAAGAATGCAGAAGATAGAATATTAATGTTGTCACCGATGATTTGGAAGCTGGGTGGGTGGGGGGAAAAAGAAAGAAAGAAAAACTGTTGCATGCCATTTCCTTGAACATTCATGGAAATTTCAATAAAATAATAAAAGATTGTTAATCTGCATAAAGAAAAACAGTAAAATTCAGAAGATAGAATATTAATGTTGTCAATCATGATATGGAAGCAGGGGGGGTTGGGGGTTGAAAGAAAGAAAGAAAAAGTGTTGTAGCCTATTTCCTTGAACATTCATGGAAATTTCAATAAAATAATAAAAAGATTGTTAATCTGCATAAAGAAAGATTAAGAATGCAGAATATAGAATATTAATGTTGTCAACCATGATTTGGAAGCTGGGGGCGTTGGGGGATTAAAGAAAGAAAGAAAAACTGTTGTATCCCATTTCCTTGAACATTCATACAAATTTCAATAAAATAATAAAAAGATTGTTAGTCTGCACAAAGAAAAAGTGTAAGAATGCAGAAGATAGAATATGAATGTTGTGAACCATGATTTTGTAGCTGGCGGTGGTGGGGGATGAAAGAAAGAAAGAAAAACTGTTTTATCCCATTTCCTTGAACATTCATGGAAAGTTCAATAAAATAATAAAAAGATTGTTAATCTGCATAAAGAAAAAGAGTAAGAATGCAGAAGATAGAATATTAATGTTGTCAACGATGACTGGGAAGCTCGGGGTGTGGGGGGAAAAGGAAAGAAAGAGAAACTGTTGTATCCCATTTCCTTTAACATTCATGGCAATTTCAATAAAATAATAAAAAGATTGTTAATCTGCATAAAGAAAAAGAGTACGAATGCAGAATATAGAATATTAATGTTGTCAAACATGATTTAGAACCTGGGGGGCGTGGGTGATAAGAGAAGAAAGAAAAATTGTTGTATCCCATTACATTGAACATTCATGGAAATTTCAATAAAATAATAAAAGGTTGATAATCTGCATAAAGTAAAAGAGTGAGAATGCAGAAGATAGAATATTAATGTTGTCAACCATGATTTGGATGCTGGGGGCGGTGGGGGATAAAAGAAAGAAAGAAAAACTGTTGTATCCCACTTACTTGAACATTCATGGAAAGTTCAATAAAATAATAAAAAGATTGTTAATCTGCATAAAGAAAAAGTGTAAGAATGCAGGACATAGAATATTAATGTTGTCAAGCATTATTTGGAAGGTGGCGGGGTTGGTGGATAAAATAAAGAAAGAAAAAGTGTTGTAGCCCATTTCTTTGAACATTCATGGAAGTTACAATAAAATAATAAAAAGATTGTTAATCTGCATTAAGAAAGATTAAGAATGCAGAAGATAGAATATTAATGTTGTCAACCATGATTTGGAAGCTGGGGGGTGTTGGGGGATAAAAGAAAGAAAGAAAAACTGTTGTGTCCCATTTCCTCGAACATTCATGGAAAGTTCAATAAAATAATAAAAAGATTGTTAATCTGCATAAAGAAAAAGTGTAAGAATGCAGAAAATAGAATATTAATGTTGTCAAGCATGATTTGGAAGCAGGCGGGGTTGGTGGATAAAAGAAAGAAAGAAAAACTGTTGTATCCCATTTCCTTGAACATTCATGGAAATTTCTATTAAATAATAAAAGATTGTTAATCTGCATAAAGAAAAAGAGTAAGAATGCAGGAGATAGAATGTTAATGTTGTCAACCATGATTTGGAAGCCGGCGGGGGTGGGAGAAAAAAGAAAGAAAGAAAAACTGTTGTATCCCATTTTCTTGAACATTCATGGAAATTTCAATAAAATAATAAAAAGATTGTTATTTGCATAAAGAAAAAGTGTAAGAATGCAGAAGATAGAATATTAATGTTGTCAACCATGATTTGGAACCTGGGGGGGTGGGGGATAAAAGTAAGAATGAAAAACAGTTGTATTCCATTTCCTGAACATTCATGGAAATTTCAATAAAATAATAAAAAGATTGTTAATCTGCATAAAGAAAAAGTGTAAGAATGCAGAAGATAGAATATTAATGTTGTCAACCATGATTTCGAAGCTGGGGCGCGTGTGTGATAAAAGAAGAAAGAGAAACTGTTGTATCCCATTTCCTTGAACATTCATGGAAAATTAAATAAAATAATAAAAATTGTTAATCTGCATAAAGAAAAAGAGTAAGAATGCAGAAGATCGAATATTAATGTTGTCAACGATGACTGGGAAGCTCGGGGGGTGGGGGGAAAAAGAAAGAAAGAGAAACTGTTGTATCCCATTTCCTTTAACATTCATGGCAATTTCAATAAAATAATAAAAAGATTGTTAATCTGCATAAAGAAAAAGAGTAAGAATGCAGAAGATCGAATATTAATGTTTTCAACCATGATTTGGAAGCTGGGGTGGTTGGAGGATGAAAGAAAGAAAGAAAAACTTTTGTATCCCATTTCCTTGAACTTTCATGGAAATTTCAATAAAATAATAAAAAGATTGTTAATCTGCATAAAGAAAAAGTGTAAGAATGCAGAAGATAGTATATTAATGTTGTCAACCTCGATTTGTAAGCTGGGGGGGTGGGGGATAAAAGAAAGAAAGAAAAAATGTTGTATCACATTTCCTTGAACATTCATGGAAATTTCAATAAAATAATAAAAAGATTGTTAATCCGCATAAAGAAAAAGAGTAAGAATGCAGAAGATAGAATATTAATGTTGTCATACAGGATTTGGAACCTGGGGTGCGTGGGTGATAAGAGAAGAAAGAAAAATTGTTGTATCCCATTACATTGAACATTCATGGAAATTTCAATAAAATAATAAAAATGTTGTTAATCTGCATAAAGAAAGATTAAGAATGCAGAAGATAGAATATTAATGTTGTCAACCATGATTTGGAAGCTGGGGGGTGTTGGGGGATAAAAGAAAGAAAGAAAAACTGTTGTATCCCATTTCCTTGAACATTCATGGAAAGTTCAATAAAATAATAAAAAGATTGTTAATCTCCATAAAGAAAAAGAGTAAGAATGCAGAAGATAGAATATTAATGTTGTCAAGCATGATTTGGAAGCTGGGGGTTTGGGGGGATAAAAGAAAGAAAGAAAAACTGTTGTATCCCATTTCCTTGAACATTATTGGAAATTTCAATAAAATAATAAAAAGATTGTAAATCTGCATAAAGAAAGATTAAGAATGCAGAATATAGAATATTAATGTTGTCAACCATGATTTGGAAGCTGGGGGGTGTTGGGGGATTAAAGAAAGAAAGAAAAACTGTTGTATCCCATTTCCTTGAACATTAATGGAAATTTAAATAAAATAATAAAAAGATTGTAAATCTGCATAAAGGAAGATTAAGAATGCAGAAGATAGAATGTTAATGTTGTCAACCATGATTTGGAACCTGGGGTGGGGAATGGGGGATAAAAGAAAGAAAGAAAAACTGTTGTATCCCATTTCCTTGAACAGTAATGGAAATTTCAATACAATAATAAAAAGATTGTTAATCTCCATAAAGAAAAAGAGTAAGAATGCAGAAGATAGAATATTAATGTTGTCAAGCATGATTTGGAAGCTGGGGGTTTGGGGGGATAAAAGAAAGAAAGAAAAACTGTTGTATCCCATTTCCTTGAACATTCATGGAAAGTTCAATAAAATAATAAAAAGATTGTTAATCTCCATAAAGAAAAAGAGTAAGAATGCAGAAGATAGAATATTAATGTTGTCAAGCATGATTTGGAAGCTGGGGGTTTGGGGGGATAAAAGAAAGAAAGAAAAACTGTTGTATCCCATTTCCTTGAACATTCATGGAAAGTTCAATAAAATAATAAAAAGATTGTTAATCTCCATAAAGAAAAAGAGTAAGAATGCAGAAGATAGAATATTAATGTTGTCAAGCATGATTTGGAAGCTGGGGGTTTGGGGGGATAAAAGAAAGAAAGAAAAACTGTTGTATCCCATTTCCTTGAACATTAATGGAAATTTCAATAAAATAATAAAAAGATTGTAAATCTGCATAAAGAAAGATTAAGAATGCAGAAGATAGAATGTTAATGTTGTCAACCATGATTTGGAACCTGGGGTGGGGAATGGGGGATAAAAGAAAAAAGAAAAACTGTTTTATCCCATTTCCTTGAAAATTCATGAAAATTTCAGTTAAAAAAATAAAAAGATTGTTATTCTGCATAAAGAAAAAGAGTAAGAATGCAGAAGATAGAATATTAATGTTGTCACCGATGATTTGGAAGCTGGGTGGGTCGGGGGAAAAAGAAAGAAAGAGAAACAGTTGGATCCCATTTCCTTGAACATTCATGGAAATTTCAATAAAATAAAAAAAGATAGTTAATCTGCATAAAGAAAAAGAGTAAGAATGCAGATGATAGCATATTAATCTTGTCAACCATGATTTGGAAGCTTGGGGGGGTGGGGGATAAAAGAAAGAAAGAGAAATTTTTGTATCCCATTTCCTTGAACATTCATGAAATTTCAATAAAATAATGAAAAGATTGTTAATCTGCATAAAGAAAAAGAGTAAGAAGGCAGAAGAAAGAATATTATATTGTCAACCATGATTTGGAAGCTGGGGGGGGGTGGGGGATAAAAGAAAGAAAGAAAAACTGTTGTATCCCATTTCCTTGAACAGTCATGGAAATTTCAATAAAATAATAAAAAGGTTGTTAATCTGCATAAAGAAAAAGAGTGAGAATGCAGAAGATAGAATATTAATGTTGTCAACCATGATTTGGAAGGTGGGGGCGGTGGGGGATAAAAGAAAGAAAGAAAAACTCTTGTATCCCACTTACTTGAACATTCATGGAAAGTTCAATAAAATAATAAAAAGATTGTTAATCTGCATAAAGAAAAAGAGTAAGAATGCAGGACATAGAATATTAATGTTTTCAAGCATTATTTCGAAGGTGGCGGGGGTGGTGGATAAAATAAAGAAAGAAAAAGTGTTGTAGCCCATTTCCTTGAACATTCATGGAAGTTACAATAAAATAATAAAAAGATTGTTAATCTGCACAAAGAAAGATTAAGAATGCAGAAGATAGAATATTAATGTTGTCAACCATGATTTGGAAGCTGGTGGGTGTTGGGGGATAAAAGAAAGAAAGAAAAACTGTTGCATCCCATTTCCTCGAACATTCATGGAAAGTTCAATAAAATAATAAAAAGATTGTTAATCTGCATAAAGAAAAAGTGTAAGAATGCAGAAGATAGTATATTAATGTTGTCAACCTCGATTTGGAAGCTGGGGGGGTGGGGGATAAAAGAAAGAAAGAAAAAATGTTGTATCACATTTCCTTGAACATTCATACAAATTTCAATAAAATAATAAAAATTGTTAGTCTGCACGAAGAAAAAGTGTAAGAATGCAGAACATAGAATATGAATGTTGTCAACTATGATTTTGAAGCTGGCGGTGGTGGGGGAGAAAAGAAAGAGAGAAAAACTGTTGTATCCCATTTCCTTAAACATTCATGGAAATTTCAATAGGAGAATAAAAAGATTGTTAATCTGCATAAAAAAAAAGAGTAAGAATGCAGAAGATAGAATATTAATGTTGTCAACCATGATTTGGGAGCTGGGGTGGTGGGGGATAACAGAAAGAGAGAAAAACTCTGGTATCACATTTCCTTGAACATTCATGGAAATTTCAATAAAATAATAAAAAGATTGTTAATCCGCATAAAGAAAAAGAGCAAGAATGCAGAAGATAGAATATTAATGTTGTCAAACAGGATTTGGAACCTGGGGGGCGTGGGTGATAAGAGAAGAAAGAAAAATTGTTGTATCCCATTACATTGAACATTCATGGAAATTTCAATAAAATAATAAAAAGGTTGTTAATCTGCATAAAGAAAAACTGTAAGAATGCAGAAGATAGAATATTAATGTTGTCAACCATGATTTGGAAGCTGGGGGGGTTGGAGGATGAAAGAAAGAAAGAAAAACTTTTGTATCCCATTTCCTTGAACTTTCATGGAAATTTCAATAAAATAATGAAAAGATTGTTAATCTGCATAAAGAAAAAGAGTAAGAAGGCCGAAGATAGAATATCAAATTGTCAATCATGATTTGGAAGCTGGGGGGGGTGGGGGATAAAAGAAAGAAAGAAAAACTGTTGTATCCCATTTCCTTGAACATTCATGGATATTTCAATAAAATAATAAAAGATTGTTAATCTGCATAAACAAAAAGAGTAAGAATGCAGAAGATAGAATATTAATGTTGTCAACCATGATTTCGAAGCTGGAGGCGGTGGGGGATAAAAGAAAGAAAGAAAAACTGTTGTGTCCAATTTCCTTGAACATTCATGGAAATTTGAATAAAATAATAAAAGGACTGTTAATCTGCATAAAGAAAAAGTGTAAGAATGCAGAAGATAGAATATTAATGTTTTCAACAATGATTTGGAAGCTGGGGGGTTGGGGGATGAAAGCAAGAAAGAAAAACTGTTGTATCCCATTTCCTTGAACATTCATGGAAATTTCAATAAAATAATAAAAAGATTGTTAATCTGCATAAAGAAAAAGAGTAAGAATGCAGAAGTTAGAATATTAATGTTGTCAACGATGATTTGGAAGCTGGGGGGTTGTGGGGGATAAAAGAAAGAGAGAAAAACTGTTGTATCCCATTTCCTTGAACATTCATGGAAATTTCAATAAAATAATAAAAAGATTGTTAACCTGCATAAAGTAAAAGTGTAAGAATGCAGAAGATTGAATATTAATGTTGTCAACCATGATTTGGAAGGTGGGGTGTTGTGGGGGATAAAAGAAAGAAAGAAAAACTGTTGTATGCCATTTCCTTGAACATTCAAGGAAATTTCAATAAAATAATAAAAGATTGTTAATCTGCATAAAGAAAAACAGTAAGAATGCAGAAGATAGAATATTAATGTAGTCAACCATGATTTGGAAGCTAGGGGCGGTGGGGGATAAAAGAAAGAAAGAAAAACTGTTGTATCCCATTTCCTTGAACATTCATGGAAATTTGAATAAAACAATAAAAAGAGGGTTAATCTGCATAAAGAAAAAGAGTAAGAATGCAGAAGATTGAATATTAACGTTTTCAACCATGATTTGGAAGCTAGGGGGGTTCGAGGATGAAAGAAAGAAGGAAAAACTTTTGTATCCCATTTCCTTGAACTTTCATGGAAATTTCAATAAAATAATAAAAAGATTGTTAATCTGCATAAAGAAAAAGTGTAAGAATGCAGAAGATAGTATATTAATGTTGTCAACCTCGATTTGGCAGCTGGGGTGGTGGGGGATAAAAGAAAGAAAGAAAAAATGTTGTATCACATTTCCTTGAACATTCATACAAATTTCAATAAAATAATAAAAAGATTGTTAGTCTGCACAAAGAAAAAGTGTAAGAATGCAGAAGATAGAATATGAATGCTGTGAACCATGATTTTGTAGCTGGCGGTGGTGGGGGATAAAAGAAAGAAAGAAAAACTGTTGTATCCCATTTCCTTGAACATTCATGGAAAGTTCAATAAAATAATAAAAAGATTGTTAATCTGCATAAAGAAAAAGAGTAAGAATGCAGAAGATAGAATATTAATTTTGTCAACGATGATTGAGAAGCTTGCGGGGTGGGGGGAAAAAGAAAGAAAGAGAAACTGTTGTATCCCATTTCCTTTAACATTCATGGCAATTTCAATAAAATAATAAAAAGATTGTTAATCTGCATAAAGAAAAAGAGTACGAATGCAGAAGATAGAATATTAATGTTGTCAAACATGATTTGGAACCTGGGGGGCGTGGGTGATAAGAGAAGAAAGAAAAATTGTTGTATCCCATTACATTGAACATTCATGGAAATTTCAATAAAATAATAAAAGATTGTTAATCTGCATAAACAAAAAGAGTAAGAATGCAGAAGATAGAATATTAATGTTGTCAACCATGATTTCGAAGCTGGGGGCGGTGGGGGATAAAAGAAAGAAAGAAAAACTGTTGTGTCCCATTTCCTTGAACATTCATGGAAATTTCAATAAAATAATAAAAAGATTGTTAATCTGCATAAAGAAAAAGTGTAAGAATGCAGAAGATAGTATATTAATGTTGTCAACCTCGATTTGGAAGATGGGGGGGTGGGGGATAAAAGAAAGAACGAAAAAATGTTGTATTCCATTTCCTTTAACATTCATAGAAATTTCAATAAAATAATAAAAAGATTGTTAGTCGGCATAAAGAAAAAGTGTAAGAATGCAGAAGATAGAATATTAATGTTGTCAATCATGATTTGGAAGCTGGGGGGGGTGGGGGATAAAAGAAAGAATGAAAAACTGTTGTATCACATTTCCATGAACATTCATGGACATTTCAATAAAATAATAAAAAGATTGTTAATCAGCATAAAGAAAAAGAATAAGAATGCAGAAGATAGAATATTAATGTTGTCAACCATGATTTGGAAGCTGGCGGGGGTGGGGGATAAAAGAAAGAAAGAAAAACTGTTGTATCCCATTTTCTTGAACATTCATGGAAATTTCAATAAAATAATAAAAAGATTGTTATTTGCATAAAGAAAAAGTGTAAGAATGCAGAAGATAGAATATTAATGTTTTCAACCATGATTTGGAACCTGGGGGGGTGGGGGATAAAAGTAAGAATGAAAAACAGTTGTATTCCATTTCCTTGAACATTCATGGAAATTTCAATAAAATAATAAAAAGATTGTTAATCTGCATGAAGAAAGATTAAGAATGCGGAATATAGAATATTAATGTTGTCAACCATGATTTGGAAGCTGGGGGGTGTTGGGGGATTAAAGAAAGAAAGAAAAACTGTTGTATCCCATTTCCTTGAACATTCATGGAAAGTTCAATAAAATAATAAAAAGATTGTTAATCTGCATAAAGAAAAAGAGTAAGAATGCAGAAGATAGAATATTAATGTTGTCAAACATGATTTGGAAGCTGGGGGTAGTGGGGGATAAAAGAAAGAAAGAAAAACTGTTGTATCCCATTTCCTTGAACATTCATGGCAATTTCAATAAAATAATAATAAGATTGTTAATCTGCATAAAGAAAAAGAGTAAGAATGCAGAAGAAAGAATATTAATGTTGTCAACCATGATTTGGAAGCTGGCGGGGGTGATGGATAAAAGAAAGAAAGAAAAACTGTTGTATCCCATTTCCTTGAACATTCATGGAAATTTCAATAAAATAATAAAAAGATTGTTAATCTGCATAAAGAAAAAGTGTAAGAATGCAGAAGATAGAATATTAATGTTGTCAACGATGATTTGGAAGCTGGGGGGTTGTGGGGGATAAAAGAAAGAAAGAAAAACTGTTGTATCCCATTTCCTTGAACATTCATGGAAATTTCAATAAAATAATACAAAGATTGTTAACCTGCATAAAGTAAAAGTGTAAGAATGCAGAAGACTGAATATTAATGTTGTCAACCATGATTTGGAAGGTGGGGTGTTGTGGGGGATAAAAGAAAGAAAGAAAAACTGTTGTATGCCATTTCCTTGAACATTCAAGGAAATTTCAATAAAATAATATAAGATTGTTAATCTGCATAAAGAAAAACAGTAAGAATGCAGAAGATAGAATATTAATGTTGTCAACCATGATTTGGAAGCTAGGGGCGGTGGGGGATAAAAGAAAGAAAGAAAAACAGTTGTATCACATTTCCTTGAACATTCATGGAAATTTGAATAAAACAATAAAAAGAGTGTTAATCTGCATAAAGAAAAAGAGTAAGAATGCAGAAGATAGAATATTAATGTTTTCAACCATGATTTGGAAGCTAGGGGGGTTGGAGGATGAAAGAAATAAGGAAAAACTTTTGTATCCCATTTCCTTGAACTTTCATGGAAATTTCAATAACATAATAAAAAGATTGTTAACCTGCATAAAGTAAAAGGGTAAGAATGCAGAAGATTGAATATTAATGTTGTCAACCATGATTTGGAAGCCGGCGGGGGTGGGGGAAAAAAGACAGAAAGAAAAACTGTTGTATCCCATTTTCTTGAACATTCATGGAAATTTCAATAAAATAATAAAAAGATTGTTATTTGCATAAAGAAAAAGTGTAAGAATGCAGAAGATAGAATATTAATGTTGTCAACCATGATTTGGAACCTGGGGGGGTGGGGGATAAAAGTAAGAATGAAAAACAGTTGTATTCCATTTCCTTGAACATTCATGGAAATTTCAATAAAATAATAAAAAGATTGTTAATCTGCATAAAGAAAAAGTGTAAGAATGCAGAAGATAGAATATTAATGTTGTCAACCATGATTTGGAAGCTGGGGCGCGTGTGTGATAAAAGAAGAAAGAGAAACTGTTGTATCCCATTTCCTTGAACATTCATGGAAAATTAAATAAAATAATAAAAATTGTTAATCTGCATAAAGAAAAAGAGTAAGAATGCAGAAGATAGGATATTAATGTTGTCAACCATGATTTGGAAGCTAGGGGCGGTGGTGGATAAAAGAAAGAAAGAAAAACTGTTGTAGCCCTTTTCCTTGAACATTCATGGAAATTTGAATAAACCAATAAAAAGAGTGTTAATCTGCATAAAGAAAAAGAGTAAGAATGCAGAAGATAGTATATTAATGTTGTCAACCTCGATTTGGAAGCTGGGGAGGTGGGGGATAAAAGAAAGAAAGAAAAACTTTTGTATCACATTGCCTTGAACATTCATACAAATTTCAATAAAATAATAAATAGATTGTTAATCTGCATAAAGAAAAACTGTAAGAATGCAGAAGATAGATTATTAATGTTGTCAACCATGATTTAGAGGCTGGGGGGGTGGGGGATAAAAGAAAGAAAGAAAAAGTGTTGTATCCCATTTCCTTGAACATTCATGAAATTTCAATA
This sequence comes from Cynocephalus volans, assembly GCF_027409185.1. Taxonomy (NCBI): domain Eukaryota; kingdom Metazoa; phylum Chordata; class Mammalia; order Dermoptera; family Cynocephalidae; genus Cynocephalus; species Cynocephalus volans. The sequence goes on from NC_084463.1 coordinate 1,005,059, forward strand.
AAATAATGAAAAGATTGTTAATCTGCATAAAGAAAAAGAGTAAGAAGGCCGAAGATAGAATATCAAATTGTCAATCATGATTTGGAAGCTGGGTGGGGTGGGGGATAAAAGAAAGAAAGAAAAACTGTTGTATCCCATTTCCTTGAACATTCATGGATATTTCAATAAAATAATAAAAGATTGTTAATCTGCATAAACAAAAAGAGTAAGAATGCAGAAGATAGAATATTAATGTTGTTAAACAGGATTTGGAACCTGGGGGGCGTGGGTGGTAAGAGAAGAAAGAAAAATTGTTGTATCCCATTACATTGAACATTCATGGAAATTTCAATAAAATAATAAAAAGGTTGTTAATCTGCATAAAGAAAGATTAAGAATGCAGAAGACAGAATATTAATGTTGTCAACCATGATTTGGAAGCTGGGGGGTGTTGGGGGATAAAAGAAAGAAAGAAAAACTGTTGTATCCCATTTCCTTGAACATTCATGGAAAGTTCAATAAAATAATAAAAAGATTGTTAATCTCCATAAAGAAAAAGAGTAAGAATGCAGAAGATAGAATATTAATGTTGTCAAGCATGATTTGGAAGCTGGGGTTTTGGGGGGATAAAAGAAAGAAAGAAAAACTGTTGTATCCCATTTCCTTGAACATTAATGGAAATTTCAATAAAATGATAAAAAGATTGTAAATCTGCATAAAGAATAAGAGTAAGAATGCAGAAGATAGAATTTTAATGTTGTCAACCATGATTTGGATCATGGGGGGGGAATGGGGGATAAAAGAAAGAAAGAAAAACTGTTTTATCCCATTTCCTTGAACATTCATGAAAATTTCAGTTAAAAAAATAAAAAGATTGTTATTCTGCATAAAGAAAAATAGTAAGAATGCAGAAGATAGAATATTAATGTTGTCACCGATGATTTGGAAGCTGGGTGGGTGGGGGGAAAAAGAAAGAAAGAAAAACTGTTGCATGCCATTTCCTTGAACATTCAAGGAAATTTCAATAAAATAATAAAAGATTGTTAATCTGCATAAAGAAAAACAGTAAAATTCAGAAGATAGAATATTAATGTTGTCAATCATGATATGGAAGCAGGGGGGGTTGGGGGTTGAAAGAAAGAAAGAAAAAGTGTTGTAGCCTATTTCCTTGAACATTCATGGAAATTTCAATAAAATAATAAAAAGATTGTTAATCTGCATAAAGAAAGATTAAGAATGCAGAATATAGAATATTAATGTTGTCAACCATGATTTGGAAGCTGGGGGCGTTGGGGGATTAAAGAAAGAAAGAAATACTGTTGTATCCCATTTCCTTGAACATTCATACAAATTTCAATAAAATAATAAAAAGATTGTTAGTCTGCACAAAGAAAAAGTGTAAGAATGCAGAAGATAGAATATGAATGTTGTGAACCATGATTTTGTAGCTGGCGGTGGTGGGGGATGAAAGAAAGAAAGAAAAACTGTTTTATCCCATTTCCTTGAACATTCATGGAAAGTTCAATAAAATAATAAAAAGATTGTTAATCTGCATAAAGAAAAAGAGTAAGAATGCAGAAGATAGAATATTAATGTTGTCAACGATGACTGGGAAGCTCGGGGTGTGGGGGGAAAAGGAAAGAAAGAGAAACTGTTGTATCCCATTTCCTTTAACATTCATGGCAATTTCAATAAAATAATAAAAAGATTGTTAATCTGCATAAAGAAAAAGAGTACGAATGCAGAATATAGAATATTAATGTTGTCAAACATGATTTGGAACCTGGGGGGCGTGGGTGATAAGAGAAGAAAGAAAAATTGTTGTATCCCATTACATTGAACATTCATGGAAATTTCAATAAAATAATAAAAGGTTGATAATCTGCATAAAGTAAAAGAGTGAGAATGCAGAAGAGAGAATATTAATGTTGTCAACCATGATTTGGATGCTGGGGGCGGTGGGGGATAAAAGAAAGAAAGAAAAACTGTTGTATCCCACTTACTTGAACATTCATGGAAAGTTCAATAAAATAATAAAAAGATTGTTAATCTGCATAAAGAAAAAGTGTAAGAATGCAGGACATAGAATATTAATGTTGTCAAGCATTATTTGGAAGGTGGCGGGGTTGGTGGATAAAATAAAGAAAGAAAAAGTGTTGTAGCCCATTTCTTTGAACATTCATGGAAGTTACAATAAAATAATAAAAAGATTGTTAATCTGCATTAAGAAAGATTAAGAATGCAGAAGATAGAATATTAATGTTGTCAACCATGATTTGGAAGCTGGGGGGTGTTGGGGGATAAAAGAAAGAAAGAAAAACTGTTGTGTCCCATTTCCTCGAACATTCATGGAAAGTTCAATAAAATAATAAAAAGATTGTTAATCTGCATAAAGAAAAAGTGTAAGAATGCAGAAAATAGAATATTAATGTTGTCAAGCATGATTTGGAAGCAGGCGGGGTTGGTGGATAAAAGAAAGAAAGAAAAACTGTTGTATCCCATTTCCTTGAACATTCATGGAAATTTCTATTAAATAATAAAAGATTGTTAATCTGCATAAAGAAAAAGAGTAAGAATGCAGGAGATAGAATGTTAATGTTGTCAACCATGATTTGGAAGCCGGCGGGGGTGGGAGAAAAAAGAAAGAAAGAAAAACTGTTGTATCCCATTTTCTTGAACATTCATGGAAATTTCAATAAAATAATAAAAAGATTGTTATTTGCATAAAGAAAAAGTGTAAGAATGCAGAAGATAGAATATTAATGTTGTCAACCATGATTTGGAACCTGGGGGGGTGGGGGATAAAAGTAAGAATGAAAAACAGTTGTATTCCATTTCCTGAACATTCATGGAAATTTCAATAAAATAATAAAAAGATTGTTAATCTGCATAAAGAAAAAGTGTAAGAATGCAGAAGATAGAATATTAATGTTGTCAACCATGATTTCGAAGCTGGGGCGCGTGTGTGATAAAAGAAGAAAGAGAAACTGTTGTATCCCATTTCCTTGAACATTCATGGAAAATTAAATAAAATAATAAAAATTGTTAATCTGCATAAAGAAAAAGAGGAAGAATGCAGAAGATAGGATATTAATGTTGTCAACCATGATTTGGAAGCTAGGGGCGGTGGGGGATAAAAGAAAGAAAGAGAAATTGTTGTAGCCCATTTCCTTGAACATTCATGGAAATTTGAATAAAACAATAAAAAGAGTGTTAATCTGTATAAAGAAAAAGAGTAAGAATGCAGAAGATCGAATATTAATGTTTTCAACCATGATTTGGAAGCTGGGGTGGTTGGAGGATGAAAGAAAGAAAGAAAAACTTTTGTATCCCATTTCCTTGAACTTTCATGGAAATTTCAATAAAATAATAAAAAGATTGTTAATCTGCATAAAGAAAAAGTGTAAGAATGCAGAAGATAGTATATTAATGTTGTCAACCTCGATTTGTAAGCTGGGGGGGTGGGGGATAAAAGAAAGAAAGAAAAAATGTTGTATCACATTTCCTTGAACATTCATGGAAATTTCAATATAATAATAAAAAGATTGTTAATCCGCATAAAGAAAAAGAGTAAGAATGCAGAAGATAGAATATTAATGTTGTCATACAGGATTTGGAACCTGGGGTGCGTGGGTGATAAGAGAAGAAAGAAAAATTGTTGTATCCCATTACATTGAACATTCATGGAAATTTCAATAAAATAATAAAAATGTTGTTAATCTGCATAAAGAAAGATTAAGAATGCAGAAGATAGAATATTAATGTTGTCAACCATGATTTGGAAGCTGGGGGGTGTTGGGGGATAAAAGAAAGAAAGAAAAACTGTTGTATCCCATTTCCTTGAACATTCATGGAAAGTTCAATAAAATAATAAAAAGATTGTTAATCTCCATAAAGAAAAAGAGTAAGAATGCAGAAGATAGAATATTAATGTTGTCAAGCATGATTTGGAAGCTGGGGGTTTGGGGGGATAAAAGAAAGAAAGAAAAACTGTTGTATCCCATTTCCTTGAACATTATTGGAAATTTCAATAAAATAATAAAAAGATTGTAAATCTGCATAAAGAAAGATTAAGAATGCAGAAGATAGAATATTAATGTTGTCAACCATGATTTGGAAGCTGGGGGGTGTTGGGGGATTAAAGAAAGAAAGAAAAACTGTTGTATCCCATTTCCTTGAACATTAATGGAAATTTAAATAAAATAATAAAAAGATTGTAAATCTGCATAAAGAAAGATTAAGAATGCAGAAGATCGAATGTTAATGTTGTCAACCATGATTTGGAACCTGGGGTGGGGAATGGGGGATAAAAGAAAGAAAGAAAAACTGGTGTATCCCATTTCCTTGAACAGTAATGGAAATTTCAATACAATAATAAAAAGATTGTTAATCTCCATAAAGAAAAAGAGTAAGAATGCAGAAGATAGAATATTAATGTTGTCAAGCATGATTTGGAAGCTGGGGGTTTGGGGGGATAAAAGAAAGAAAGAAAAACTGTTGTATCCCATTTACTTGAACATTCATGGAAAGTTCAATAAAATAATAAAAAGATTGTTAATCTCCATAAAGAAAAAGAGTAAGAATGCAGAAGATAGAATATTAATGTTGTCAAGCATGATTTGGAAGCTGGGGGTTTGGGGGGATAAAAGAAAGAAAGAAAAACTGTTGTATCCCATTTCCTTGAACATTCATGGAAAGTTCAATAAAATAATAAAAAGATTGTTAATCTCCATAAAGAAAAAGAGTAAGAATGCAGAAGATAGAATATTAATGTTGTCAAGCATGATTTGGAAGCTGGGGGTTTGGGGGGATAAAAGAAAGAAAGAAAAACTGTTGTATCCCATTTCCTTGAACATTAATGGAAATTTCAATAAAATAATAAAAAGATTGTAAATCTGCATAAAGAAAGATTAAGAATGCAGAAGATAGAATGTTAATGTTGTCAACCATGATTTGGAACCTGGGGTGGGGAATGGGGGATAAAAGAAAAAAGAAAAACTGTTTTATCCCATTTCCTTGAAAATTCATGAAAATATCAGTTAAAAAAATAAAAAGATTGTTATTCTGCATAAAGAAAAAGAGTAAGAATGCAGAAGATAGAATATTAATGTTGTCACCGATGATTTGGAAGCTGGGTGGGTGGGGGGAAAAAGAAAGAAAGAGAAACAGTTGTATCCCATTTCCTTGAACATTCATGGAAATTTCAATAAAATAAAAAAAGATAGTTAATCTGCATAAAGAAAAAGAGTAAGAATGCAGATGATAGCATATTAATCTTGTCAACCATGATTTGGAAGCTTGGGGGGGTGGGGGATAAAAGAAAGAAAGAGAAATTTTTGTATCCCATTTCCTTGAACATTCATGAAATTTCAATAAAATAATGAAAAGATTGTTAATCTGCATAAAGAAAAAGAGTAAGAAGGCAGAAGAAAGAATATTATATTGTCAACCATGATTTGGAAGCTGGGGGGGGGGTGGGGGATAAAAGAAAGAAAGAAAAACTGTTGTATCCCATTTCCTTGAACAGTCATGGAAATTTCAATAAAATAATAAAAAGGTTGTTAATCTGCATAAAGAAAAAGAGTGAGAATGCAGAAGATAGAATATTAATGTTGTCAACCATGATTTGGAAGGTGGGGGCGGTGGGGGATAAAAGAAAGAAAGAAAAACTCTTGTATCCCACTTACTTGAACATTCATGGAAAGTTCAATAAAATAATAAAAAGATTGTTAATCTGCATAAAGAAAAAGAGTAAGAATGCAGGACATAGAATATTAATGTTTTCAAGCATTATTTCGAAGGTGGCGGGGGTGGTGGATAAAATAAAGAAAGAAAAAGTGTTGTAGCCCATTTCCTTGAACATTCATGGAAGTTACAATAAAATAATAAAAAGATTGTTAATCTGCACAAAGAAAGATTAAGAATGCAGAAGATAGAATATTAATGTTGTCAACCATGATTTGGAAGCTGGTGGGTGTTGGGGGATAAAAGAAAGAAAGAAAAACTGTTGCATCCCATTTCCTCGAACATTCATGGAAAGTTCAATAAAATAATAAAAAGATTGTTAATCTGCATAAAGAAAAAGTGTAAGAATGCAGAAGATAGTATATTAATGTTGTCAACCTCGATTTGGAAGCTGGGGGGGTGGGGGATAAAAGAAAGAAAGAAAAAATGTTGTATCACATTTCCTTGAACATTCATACAAATTTCAATAAAATAATAAAAATTGTTAGTCTGCACAAAGAAAAAGTGTAAGAATGCAGAACATAGAATATGAATGTTGTCAACTATGATTTTGAAGCTGGCGGTGGTGGGGGAGAAAAGAAAGAGAGAAAAACTGTTGTATCCCATTTCCTTAAACATTCATGGAAATTTCAATAGGAGAATAAAAAGATTGTTAATCTGCATAAAGAAAAAGAGTAAGAATGCAGAAGATAGAATATTAATGTTGTCAACCATGATTTGGGAGCTGGGGTGGTGGGGGATAACAGAAAGAGAGAAAAACTCTGGTATCACATTTCCTTGAACATTCATGGAAATTTCAATAAAATAATAAAAAGATTGTTAATCCGCATAAAGAAAAAGAGCAAGAATGCAGAAGATAGAATATTAATGTTGTCAAACAGGATTTGGAACCTGGGGGGCGTGGGTGATAAGAGAAGAAAGAAAAATTGTTGTATCCCATTACATTGAACATTCATGGAAATTTCAATAAAATAATAAAAAGGTTGTTAATCTGCATAAAGAAAAACTGTAAGAATGCAGAAGATAGAATATTAATGTTGTCAACCATGATTTGGAAGCTGGGGGGGTTGGAGGATGAAAGAAAGAAAGAAAAACTTTTGTATCCCATTTCCTTGAACTTTCATGGAAATTTCAATAAAATAATAAAAAGATTGTTAATCTGCATAAAGAAAAACTGTAAGAATGCAGAAGATAGAATATTAATGTTGTCAACCATGATTTGTAAGCTGGGGGGGTTGGAGGATGAAAGAAAGAAGGAAAAACTTTTGTATCCCATTTCCTTGAACTTTCATGGAAATTTCAATAAAATAATAAAAAGATTGTTAATCTGCATAAAGAAAAAGTGTAAGAATGCAGAAGTGAGTATATTAATGTTGTCAACCTCGATTTGGCAGCTGGGGTGGTGTGGGATAAAAGAAAGAAAGAAAAAATGTTGTATCACATTTCCTTGAACATTCATACAAATTTCAATAAAATAATAAAAAGATTGTTAGTCTGCATAAAGAAAAAGAGTAAGAATGCAGAAGATAGAATATTAATTTTGTCAACGATGATTGAGAAGCTTGCGGGTTGGGGGGAAAAAGAAAGAAAGAGAAACTGTTGTATCCCATTTCCTTGAACATTCATGGAAATTTCAATAAAATAATAAAAAGATTGTTAATCTGCATAAAGAAAAAGAGTAAGAATGCAGAAGATAGAATATTAATGTTGTCAACGATGATTTGGAAGCTGGGGGGTTGTGGGGGATAAAAGGAAGAAAGAAAAAGTGTTGTATCCCATTTCCTTGAACATTCATGGAAATTTCAATAAAATAATAAAAAGATTGTTAACCTGCATAAAGTAAAAGTGTAAGAATGCAGAAGATTGAATATTAATGTTGTCAACCATGATTTGGAAGGTGGGGTGTTGTGGGGGATAAAAGAAAGAAAGAAAAACTGTTGTATGCCATTTCCTTGAACATTCAAGGAAATTTCAATAAAATAATAAAAGATTGTTAATCTGCATAAAGAAAAACAGTAAGAATGCAGAAGATAGAATATTAATGTAGTCAACCATGATTTGGAAGCTAGGGGCGGTGGGGGATAAAAGAAAGAAAGAAAAACTGTTGTATCCCATTTCCTTGAACATTCATGTAAATTTGAATAAAACAATAAAAAGAGTGTTAATCTGCATAAAGAAAAAGAGTAAGAATGCAGAAGATAGAATATTAATGTTTTCAACCATGATTTGGAAGCTAGGGTGGTTGGAGGATGAAAGAAAGAAGGAAAAACTTTTGTATCCCATTTCCTTGAACTTTCATGGAAATTTCAATAAAATAATAAAAAGATTGTTAATCTGCATAAAGAAAAAGTGTAAGAATGCAGAAGATAGTATATTAATGTTGTCAACCTCGATTTGGCAGCTGGGGTGGTGGGGGATAAAAGAAAGAAAGAAAAAATGTTGTATCACATTTCCTTGAACATTCATACAAATTTCAATAAAATAATAAAAAGATTGTTAGTCTGCATAAAGAAAAAGAGTAAGAATGCAGAAGATAGAATATTAATTTTGTCAACGATGATTGAGAAGCTTGCGGGTTGGGGGGAAAAAGAAAGAAAGAGAAACTGTTGTATCCCATTTCCTTGAACATTCATGGAAATTTCAATAAAATAATAAAAAGATTGTTAATCTGCATAAAGAAAAAGAGTAAGAATGCAGAAGATAGAATATTAATGTTGTCAACGATGATTTGGAAGCTGGGGGGTTGTGGGGGATAAAAGGAAGAAAGAAAAAGTGTTGTATCCCATTTCCTTGAACATTCATGGAAATTTCAATAAAATAATAAAAAGATTGTTAACCTGCATAAAGTAAAAGTGTAAGAATGCAGAAGATTGAATATTAATGTTGTCAACCATGATTTGGAAGGTGGGGTGTTGTGGGGGATAAAAGAAAGAAAGAAAAACTGTTGTATGCCATTTCCTTGAACATTCAAGGAAATTTCAATAAAATAATAAAAGATTGTTAATCTGCATAAAGAAAAACAGTAAGAATGCAGAAGATAGAATATTAATGTAGTCAACCATGATTTGGAAGCTAGGGGCGGTGGGGGATAAAAGAAAGAAAGAAAAACTGTTGTATCCCATTTCCTTGAACATTCATGTAAATTTGAATAAAACAATAAAAAGAGTGTTAATCTGCATAAAGAAAAAGAGTAAGAATGCAGAAGATAGAATATTAATGTTTTCAACCATGATTTGGAAGCTAGGGTGGTTGGAGGATGAAAGAAAGAAGGAAAAACTTTTGTATCCCATTTCCTTGAACTTTCATGGAAATTTCAATAAAATAATAAAAAGATTGTTAATCTGCATAAAGAAAAAGTGTAAGAATGCAGAAGATAGTATATTAATGTTGTCAACCTCGATTTGGCAGCTGGGGTGGTGGGGGATAAAAGAAAGAAAGAAAAAATGTTGTATCACATTTCCTTGAACATTCATACAAATTTCAATAAAATAATAAAAAGATTGTTAGTCTGCACAAAGAAAAAGTGTAAGAATGCAGAAGATAGAATATGAATGCTGTGAACCATGATTTTGTAGCTGGCGGTGGTGGGGGATAAAAGAAAGAAAGAAAAACTGTTGTATCCCATTTCCTTGAACATTCATGGAAAGTTCAATAAAATAATAAAAAGATTGTTAATCTGCATAAAGAAAAAGAGTAAGAATGCAGAAGATAGAATATTAATTTTGTCAACGATGATTGAGAAGCTTGCGGGTTGGGGGGAAAAAGAAAGAAAGAGAAACTGTTGTATCCCATTTCCTTTAACATTCATGGCAATTTCAATAAAATAATAAAAAGATTGTTAATCTGCATAAAGAAAAAGAGTACGAATGCAGAAGATAGAATATTAATGTTGTCAAACATGATTTGGAACCTGGGGGGCGTGGGTGATAAGAGAAGAAAGAAAAATTGTTGTATCCCATTACATTGAACATTCATGGAAATTTCAATAAAATAACAAAAGATTGTTAATCTGCATAAACAAAAAGAGTAAGAATGCAGAAGATAGAATATTAATGTTGTCAACCATGATTTCGAAGCTGGGGGCGGTGGGGGATAAAAGAAAGAAAGAAAAACTGTTGTGTCCCATTTCCTTGAACATTCATGGAAATTTCAATAAAATAATAAAAAGATTGTTAATCTGCATAAAGAAAAAGTGTAAGGATGCAGAAGATAGTATATTAATGTTGTCAACCATGATTTGGAAGGTGGGGTGTTGTGGCGGATAAAAGAAAGAAAGAAAAACTGTTGTATGCCATTTCCTTGAACATTCATGGATATTTCAATAAAATAATAAAAGATTGTTAATCTGCATAAACAAAAAGAGTAAGAATGCAGAAGATAGAATATTAATGTTGTCAACCATGATTTCGAAGCTGGGGGCGGTGGGGGATAAAAGAAAGAAAGAAAAACTGTTGTATCACATTTCCATGAACATTCATGGACATTTCAATAAAATAATAAAAAGATTGTTAATCAGCATAAAGAAAAAGTGTAAGAATGCAGAAGATAGTATATTAATGTTGTCAACCTCGATTTGGAAGATGGGGGGGTGGGGGATAAAAGAAAGAAAGAAAAAATGTTGTATTCCATTTCCTTTAACATTCATAGAAATTTCAATAAAATAATAAAAAGATTGTTAGTCGGCAGAAAGAAAAAGTGTAAGAATGCAGAAGATAGAATATTAATGTTGTCAACCATGATTTGGAAGCTGGGGGGGGTGGGGGATAAAAGAAAGAATGAAAAACTGTTGTATCACATTTCCATGAACATTCATGGACATTTCAATAAAATAATAAAAAGATTGTTAATCAGCATAAAGAAAAAGAATAAGAATGCAGAAGATAGAATATTAATGTTGTCAACAATGATTTGGAAGCTGGCGGGGGTGGGGGATAAAAGAAAGAAAGAAAAACTGTTGTATCCCATTTTCTTGAAAATTCATGGAAATTTCAATAAAATAATAAAAAGATTGTTATTTGCATAAAGAAAAAGTGTAAGAATGCAGAAGATAGAATATTAATGTTTTCAACCATGATTTGGAACCTGGGGGGGTGGGGGATAAAAGTAAGAATGAAAAACAGTTGTATTCCATTTCCTTGAACATTCATGGAAATTTCAATAAAATAATAAAAAGATTGTTAATCTGCATAAAGAAAAAGTGTAAGAATGCAGAAGATAGAATATTAATGTTGTCAACCATGATTTGGAAGCTGGGGCGCGTGTGTGATAAAAGAAGAAAGAGAAACTGTTGTATCCCATTTCCTTGAACATTCATGGAAAATTAAATAAAATAATAAAAATTGTTAATCTGCATAAAGAAAAAGAGTAAGAATGCAGAAGATAGGATATTAATGTTGTCAACCTCGATTTGGAAGCTGGGGGGGTGGGGGATAAAAGAAAGAAAGAAAAAATGTTGTATCCCATTTCCTTGAACATTCATGGAAATTTCAATAGGAGAATAAAAAGATTGTTAATCTGCATAAAGAAAAAGAGTAAGAATGCAGAAGATAGAATATTAATGTTGTCAACCATGATTTGGGAGCTGGGGTGGTGGGGGATAACAGAAAGAGAGAAAAACTCTGGTATCACATTTCCTTGAATATTCATGGAAATTTCAATAAAATAATAAAAAGATTGTTAATCCGCATAAAGAAAAAGAGTAAGAATGCAGAAGATAGAATATTAATGTTGTCAAACAGGATTTGGAACCTGGGGGGCGTGGGTGATAAGAGAAGAAAGAAAAATTGTTGTATCCCATTACATTGAACATTCATGGAAATTTCAATAAAGTAATAAAAAGGTTGTTAATCTGCATAAAGAAAGATTAAGAATGCAGAAGATAGAATATTAATGTTGTCAACCATGATTTGGAAGCTGGGGGGTGTTGGGGGATAAAAGAAAGAAAGAAAAACTGTTGTATCCCATTTCCTTGAACATTCATGGAAAGTTCAATAAAATAATAAAAAGATTGTTAATCTCCATAAAGAAAAAGTGTAAGAATGCAGAAGATAGAGTATTAATGTTGTCAAACAGGATTTGGAACCTGGGGGGCGTGGGTGATAAGAGAAGAAAGAAAAATTGTTGTATCCCATTACATTGAACATTCATGGAAATTTCAATAAAATAATAAAAAGGTTGTTAATCTGCATAAAGAAAAAGAGTGAGAATGCAGAAGATAGAATATTAATGTTGTCAATCATGATTTGGAAGCTGGGGTCGGTGGGGGATAAAAGAAAGAAAGAAAAACTGTTGTATCCCACTTACTTGAACATTCATGGAAAGTTCAATAAAATAATAAAAAGATTGTTAATCTGCATAAAGAAAAAGCGTAAGAATGCAGGACATAGAATATTAATGTTGTCAAGCATTATTTGGAAGGTGGCGGGGGTGGTGGATAAAATAAAGAAAGAAAAAGTGTTGTAGCCCATTTCCTTGAACATTCATGGAAGTTACAATAAAATAATAAAAAGATTGTTAATCTGCATAAAGAAAGATTAAGAATGCAGAAGATAGAATATTAATGTTGTCAAGCGTGATTTGGAAGCAGGCGGGGGTGGGGGAAAAAAGAAAGAAAGAAAAACTGTTGTATCCCATTTCCTTAAACATTCATGGAAATTTCAATACAACAATAAAAAGATTGTTAATCTTCATAAAGAAAAAGAGTAAGAATGCAGAAAATAGAATATTAATGTTGTCAACCATGATTTGGAAGCTGGGGGGGTTGGAGGATGAAAGAAAGAAAGAAAAAGTTTTGTATCCCATTTCCTTGAATATTCATGGAAGTTTCAATAAAATAATAAAAAGATTGTTAATCTGCATAAAGAAAAACTGTAAGAATGCAGAAGATAGAATATTAATGTTGTCAACCATGATTTGGAAGCTGGGTTGGTTGGAGGATGAAAGAAAGAAAGAAAAACTTTTGTATCACATTTCCTTGAACATTCATACAAATTTCAATAAAATAATAAAAAGATTGTTAATCTGCATAAAGAAAAACTGTAGGAATGCAGAAGATAGAATATTAATGTTGTCAACCATGATTTAGAGGCTGGGGGGGGTGGGGGATAAAAGAAAGAAAGAAAAACTGTTGTATCCCATTTCCTTGAACATTCATGAAATTTCAATAAAATAATGAAAAGATTGTTAATCTGCATAAAGAAAAAGAGTAAGAAGGCCGAAGATAGAATATTAAATTGTCAACCATGATTTGGAAGCTGGGGGGTGTGGGGGATAAAAGAAAGAAAGAAAAACTGTTGTATCCCATTTCCTTGAACATTCATGGATATTTCAATAAAATAATAAAAGATGGTTAATCTGCATAAACAAAAAGAGTAAGAATGCAGAAGATAGAATATTAATGTTGTCAACCATGATTTCGAAGCTGGGGGCGGTGGGGGATAAAAGAAAGAAAGAAAAACTGTTGTGTCCCATTTCCTTGAACATTCATGGAAATTTCAATAAAATAATAAAAAGATTGTTAATCTGCATAAAGAAAAAGTGTAAGAATGCAGAAGATAGTATATTAATGTTGTCAACCATGATTTGGAAGGTGGGGTGTTGTGGGGGATAAAAGAAAGAAAGAAAAACTGTTGTATGCCATTTCCTTGAACATTCAAGGAAATTTCAATAAAATAATAAAAGATTGTTAATCTGCATAAAGAAAAACAGTAATAATGCAGAAGATAGAATATTAATGTTGTCAATCATGATTTGGAAGCTGGGGGTCTTGGGGGATGAAAGAAAGAAAGAAAAAGTGTTGTAGCCTATTTCCTTGAACATTCATGGAAATTTCAAAAAAATAATAAAAAGATTGTTAATCTGCATAAAGAAAGATTAAGAATGCAGAATATAGAATATTAATGTTGTCAACCATGATTTGGAAGCTGGGGGGTGTTGGGGGATTAAAGAAAGAAAGAAAAACTGTTGTATCCCATTTCCTTGAACATTCATGGAAAGTTCAATAAAATAATAAAAAGATTGTTAATCTGCATAAAGAAAAAGAGTAAGAATGCAGAAGATAGAATATTAATGTTGTCAAACATGATTTGGAAGCTGGGGGTTGTGGGGGATAAAAGAAAGAAAGAAAAACTGTTGTATCCCATTTCCTTGAACATTCATGGCAATTTCAATAAAATAATAATAAGATTGTTAATCTGCATAAAGAAAAAGAGTAAGAATGCAGAAGATAGAATATTAATGTTGTCAACCATGATTTGGAAGCTGGCGGGGGTGATGGATAAAAGAAAGAAAGAAAAACTGTTGTATCCCATTTCCTTGAACATTCATGGAAATTTCAATAAAATAATAAAAAGATTGTTAATCTGCATAAAGAAAAAGAGTAAGAATGCAGAAGATAGAATATTAATGTTGTCAACGATGATTTGGAAGCTGGGGGGTTGTGGGGGATAAAAGGAAGAAAGAAAAACTGTTGTATCCCATTTCCTTGAACATTCATGGAAATTTCAATAAAATAATAAAAAGATTGTTAACCTGCATAAAGTAAAAGTGTAAGAATGCAGAAGATTGAATATTAATGTTGTCAACCATGATTTGGAAGGTGGGGTGTTGTGGGGGATAAAAGAAAGAAAGAAAAACTGTTGTATGCCATTTCCTTGAACATTCAAGGAAATTTCAATAAAATAATAAAAGATTGTTAATCTGCATAAAGAAAAACAGTAAGAATGCAGAAGATAGAATATTAATGTAGTCATCCATGATTTGGAAGCTGGGGGCGGTGGGGGATAAAAGAAAGAAAGAAAAACTGTTGTATGCCATTTCCTTGAACATTCAAGGAAATTTCAATAAAATAATAAAAGATTGTTAATCTGCATAAAGAAAAACAGTAATAATGCAGAAGATAGAATATTAATGTTGTCAACCATGATTTGGAAGCTGGGGGCGGTGGGGGATAAAAGAAAGAAAGAAAAACTGTTGTATCACATTTCCATGAACATTCATGGACATTTCAATAAAATAATAAAAAGATTGTTAATCAGCATAAAGAAAAAGTGTAAGAATGCACAAGATAGTATATTAATGTTGTCAACCTCGATTTGGAAGATGGGGGCGTGGGGGATAAAAGAAAGAAAGAAAATATGTTGTATTCCATTTCCTTTAACATTCATAGAAATTTCAATAAAATAATAAAAAGATTGTTAGTCGGCATAAAGAAAAAGTGTAAGAATGCAGAAGATAGAATATTAATGTTGTCAACCATGATTTGGAAGCTGGGGGGGTGGGGGATAAAAGAAAGAATGAAAAACTGTTGTATCACATTTCCATGAACATTCATGGACATTTCAATAAAATAATAAAAAGATTGTTAATCAGCATAAAGAAAAAGAATAAGAATGCAGAAGATAGAATATTAATGTTGTCAACCATGATTTGGAAGCTGGCGGGGGTGGGGGATAAAAGAAAGAAAGAAAAACTGTTGTATCCCATTTTCTTGAACATTCATGGAAATTTCAATAAAATAATAAAAAGATTGTTATTTGCATAAAGAAAAAGTGTAAGAATGCAGAAGATAGAATATTAATGTTTTCAACCATGATTTGGAACCTGGGGGGGTGGGGGATAAAAGTAAGAATGAAAAACAGTTGTATTCCATTTCCTTGAACATTCATGGAAATTTCAATAAAATAATAAAAAGATTGTTAATCTGCATAAAGAAAAAGTGTAAGAATGCAGAAGATAGAATATTAATGTTGTCAACCATGATTTGGAAGCTGGGGCGCGTGTGTGATAAAAGAAGAAAGAGAAACTGTTGTATCCCATTTCCTTGAACATTCATGGAAAATTAAATAAAATAATAAAAATTGTTAATCTGCATAAAGAAAAAGAGTAAGAATGCAGAAGATAGGATATTAATGTTGTCAACCATGATTTGGAAGCTAGGGGCGGTGGGGGATAAAAGAAAGAAAGAAAAACTGTTGTAGCCCATTTCCTTGAACATTCATGGAAATTTGAATAAAACAATAAAAAGAGTGTTAATCTGCATAAAGAAAAAGAGTAAGAATGCAGAAGATCGAATATTAATGTTTTCAACCATGATTTGGAAGCTGGGGTGGTTGGAGGATGAAAGAAAGAAAGAAAAACTTTTGTATCCCATTTCCTTGAACTTTCATGGAAATTTCAATATAATAATAAAAAGATTGTTAATCTGCATAAAGAAAAAGTGTAAGAATGCAGAAGATAGTATATTAATGTTGTCAACCTCGATTTGGAAGCTGGGGGGGTGGGGGATAAAAGAAAGAAAGAAAAAATGTTGTATCACATTTCCTTGAACATTCATACAAATTTCAATAAAATAATAAAAAGATTGTTAGTCTGCACAAAGAAAAAGTGTAAGAATGCAGAAGATAGAATATGAATGTTTTCAACTATGATTTTGAAGCTGGCGGTGGTGGGGGACAAAAGAAAGAAAGAAAAACTGTTGTATCCCATTTCCTTGAACATTCATGGAAATTTCAATAGGAGAATAAAAAGATTGTTAATCTGCATAAAGAAAAAGAGTAAGAATGCAGAAGATAGAATATTAATGTTGTCAACCATGATTTGGGAGCTGGGGTGGTGGGGGATAACAGAAAGAGAGACAAACTCTGGTATCACATTTCCTTGAATATTCATGGAAATTTCAATAAAATAATAAAAAGATTGTTAATCCGCATAAAGAAAAAGAGTAAGAATGCAGGAGATAGAATATTAATGTTGTCAAACAGGATTTGGAACCTGGGGGGCGTGGGTGATAAGAGAAGAAAGAAAAATTGTTGTATCCCATTACATTGAACATTCATGGAAATTTCAATAAAGTAATAAAAAGGTTGTTAATCTGCATAAAGAAAGATTAAGAATGCAGAAGATAGAATATTAATGTTGTCAACCATGATTTGGAAGCTGGGGGGTGTTGGGGGATAAAAGAAAGAAAGAAAAACTGTTGTATCCCATTTCCTAGAACATTCATGGAAAGTTCAATAAAATAATAAAAAGATTGTTAATCTCCATAAAGAAAAAGAGTAAGAATGCAGAAGATAGAGTATTAATGTTGTCAAACAGGATTTGGAACCTGGGGGGCGTGGGTGATAAGAGAAGAAAGAAAAATTGTTGTATCCCATTACATTGAACATTCATGGAAATTTCAATAAAATAATAAAAAGGTTGTTAATCTGCATAAAGAAAAAGAGTGAGAATGCAGAAGATAGAATATTAATGTTGTCAATCATGATTTGGAAGCTGGGGTCGGTGGGGGATAAAAGAAAGAAAGAAAAACTGTTGTATCCCACTTACTTGAACATTCATGGAAAGTTCAATAAAATAATACAAAGATTGTTAATCTGCATAAAGAAAAAGCGTAAGAATGCAGGACATAGAATATTAATGTTGTCAAGCATTATTTGGAAGGTGGCGGGGGTGGTGGATAAAATAAAGAAAGAAAAAGTGTTGTAGCCCATTTCCTTGAACATTCATGGAAGTTACAATAAAATAATAAAAAGATTGTTAATCTGCATAAAGAAAGATTAAGAATGCAGAAGATAGAATATTAATGTTGTCAAGCGTGATTTGGAAGCAGGCGAGGGTGGGGGAAAAAAGAAAGAAAGAAAAACTGTTGTATCCCATTTCCTTAAACATTCATGGAAATTTCAATACAACAATAAAAAGATTGTTAATCTTCATAAAGAAAAAGAGTAAGAATGCAGAAGATAGAATATTAATGTTGTCAACCATGATTTGGAAGCTGGGGGGGTTGGAGGATGAAAGAAAGAAAGAAAAAGTTTTGTATCCCATTTCCTTGAATATTCATGGAAGTTTCAATAAAATAATAAAAAGATTGTTAATCTGCATAAAGAAAAACTGTAAGAATGCAGAAGATAGAATATTAATGTTGTCAACCATGATTTGGAAGCTGGGTTGGTTGGAGGATGAAAGAAAGAAAGAAAAACTTTTGTATCACATTTCCTTGAACATTCATACAAATTTCAATAAAATAATAAAAAGATTGTTAATCTGCATAAAGAAAAACTGTAAGAATGCAGAAGATAGAATATTAATGTTGTCAACCATGATTTAGAGGCTGGGGGGGGTGGGGGATAAAAGAAAGAAAGAAAAACTGTTGTATCCCATTTCCTTGAACATTCATGAAATTTCAATAAAATAATGAAAAGATTGTTAATCTGCATAAAGAAAAAGAGTAAGAAGGCCGAAGATAGAATATTAAATTGTCAACCATGATTTGGAAGCTGGGGGGTGTGAGGGATAAAAGAAAGAAAGAAAAACTGTTGTATCCCATTTCCTTGAACATTCATGGATATTTCAATAAAATAATAAAAGATGGTTAATCTGCATAAACAAAAAGAGTAAGAATGCAGAAGATAGAATATTAATGTTGTCAACCATGATTTCGAAGCTGGGGGCGGTGGGGGATAAAAGAAAGAAAGAAAAACTGTTGTGTCCCATTTCCTTGAACATTCATGGAAATTTCAATAAAATAATAAAAAGATTGTTAATCTGCATAAAGAAAAAGTGTAAGAATGCAGAAGATAGTATATTAATGTTGTCAACCATGATTTGGAAGGTGGGGTGTTGTGGGGGATAAAAGAAAGAAAGATAAACTGTTGTATGCCATTTCCTTGAACATTCAAGGAAATTTCAATAAAATAATAAAAGATTGTTAATCTGCATAAAGAAAGATTAAGAATGCAGAATATAGAATATTAATGTTGTCAACCATGATTTGGAAGCTGGGGGGTGTTGGGGGATTAAAGAAAGAAAGAAAAACTGTTGTATCCCATTTCCTTGAACATTCATGGAAAGTTCAATAAAATAATAAAAAGATTGTTAATCTGCATAAAGAAAAAGAGTAAGAATGCAGAAGATAGAATATTAATGTTGTCAAACATGATTTGGAAGCTGGGGGTTGTGGGGGATAAAAGAAAGAAAGAAAAACTGTTGTATCCCATTTCCTTGAACATTCATGGCAATTTCAATAAAATAATAATAAGATTGTTAATCTGCATAAAGAAAAAGAGTAAGAATGCAGAAGATAGAATATTAATGTTGTCAACCATGATTTGGAAGCTGGCGGGGGTGATGGATAAAAGAAAGAAAGAAAAACTGTTGTATCCCATTTCCTTGAACATTCATGGAAATTTCAATAAAATAATAAAAAGATTGTTAACCTGCATAAAGTAAAAGTGTAAGAATGCAGAAGATTGAATATTAATATTGTCAACCATGATTTGGAAGGTGGGGTGTTGTGGGGGATAAAAGAAAGAAAGAAAAACTGTTGTATGCCATTTCCTTGAACATTCAAGGAAATTTCAATAAAATAATAAAAGATTGTTAATCTGCATAAAGAAAAACAGTAAGAATGCAGAAGATAGAATATTAATGTTGTCAACCATGATTTGGAAGCTAGGGGCGGTGGGGGATAAAAGAAAGAAAGAAAAACTGTTGTATCCCATTTCCTTGAACATTCATGGAAATTTGAATAAAACAATAAAAAGAGTGTTAATCTGCATAAAGAAAAAGAGTAAGAATGCAGAAGATAGAATATTAATGTTTTCAACCATGATTTGGAAGCTAGGGTGGTTGGAGGATGAAAGAAAGAAGGAAAAACTTTTGTATCCCATTTCCTTGAACTTTCATGGAAATTTCAATAAAATAATAAAAAGATTGTTAATCTGCATGAAGAAAAAGTGTAAGAATGCAGAAGGTAGTATATTAATGTTGTCAACCTCGATTTGGAAGCTGGGGTGGTGGGGGATAAAAGAAAGAAAGAAAAAATGTTGTATCACATTTCCTTGAACATTCATACAAATTTCAATAAAATAATAAAAAGATTGTTAGTCTGCACAAAGAAAAAGTGTAAGAATGCAGAAGATAGAATATTAATGTTGTCAACGATGATTGGGAAGCTTGGGGGGTGGGGGTAAAAAGAAAGAAAGAGAAACTGTTGTATCCCGTTTCCTTGAACATTCATGGCAATTTCAATAAAATAATAAAAAGATTGTTAATCTGCATAAAGAAAAACAGTAAGAATGCAGAATATAGAATATTAATGTTGTCAACTATGATTTTGAAGCTGGCGGTGGTGGGGGACAAAAGAAAGAAAGAAAAACTGTTGTATCCCATTTCCTTGAACATTCATGGAAATTTCAATAGGAGAATAAAAAGATTGTTAATCTGCATAAAGAAAAAGAGTGAGAATGCAGAAGATAGAATATTAATGTTGTCAACCATGATTTGGAAGCTGGGATCGGTGGGGGATAAAAGAAAGAAAGAAAAACTGTTGTATCCCACTTACTTGAACATTCATGGAAAGTTCAATAAAATAATAAAAAGATTGTTAATCTGCATAAAGAAAAAGAGTAAGAATGCAGGACAAAGAATATTAATGTTGTCAAGCATTATTTGGAAGGTGGCGGGGATGGTGGATAAAATAAAGAAAGAAAAAGTGTTGTAGCCCATTTCCTTGAACATTCATGGAAGTTACAATAAAATAATAAAAAGATTGTTAATCTGCTTAAAGAAAGATTAAGAATGCAGAAGATAGAATATTAATGTTGTCATGCATGATTTTGAAGCTGGCGGTGGTGGGGGACAAAAGAAAGAAAGAAAAACTGTTGTATCCCATTTCCTTGAACATTCATGGAAATTTCAATAGGAGAATAAATAGATTGTTAATCTGCATAAAGAAAAAGAGTGAGAATGCAGAAGATAGAATATTAATGTTGTCAACCATGATTTGGGAGCTGGGGTGGTGGGGATAACAGAAAGAGAGAAAAACTCTGGTATCACATTTCCTTGAATATTCATGGAAATTTCAATAAAATAATAAAAAGATTGTTAATCTCCATAAAGAAAAAGAGTAAGAATGCAGAAGATAGAATATTAATGTTGTCAAACAGGATTTGGAACATGGGGGGCGTGGGTGATAAGAGAAGAAAGAAAAATTGTTGTATCCCATTACATTGAACATTCATGGAAATTTCAATAAAATAATAAAAAGGTTGTTAATCTGCATAAAGAAAAAGAGTGAGAATGCAGAAGATAGAATATTAATGTTGTCAACCATGATTTGGAAGCTGGGGTCGGTGGGGGATAAAAGAAAGAAAGAAAAACTGTTGTATCCCACTTATTTGAACATTCATGGAAAGTTTAATAAAATAATAAAAAGATTGTTAATCTGCATAAAGAAAAAGCGTAAGAATGCAGGACATAGAATATTAATGTTGTCAAGCATTATTTGGAAGGTGGCGGGGGTGGTGGATAAAATAAAGAAAGAAAAAGTGTTGTAGCCCATTTCCTTGAACATTCATGGAAGTTACAATAAAATAATAAAAAGATTGTTAATCTGCATAAAGAAAGATTAAGAATGCAGAAGATAGAATATTAATGTTGTCAAGCGTGATTTGGAAGCAGGCGGGGGTGGGGGAAAAAAGAAAGAAAGAAAAACTGTTGTATCCCATTTCCTTAAACATTCATGGAAATTTCAATACAACAATAAAAAGATTGTTAATCTTCATAAAGAAAAAGAGTAAGAATGCAGAAGATAGAATATTAATGTTGTCAACCATGATTTGGAAGCTGGGGGGGTTGGAGGATGAAAGAAAGAAAGAAAAAGTTTTGTATCCCATTTCCTTGAATATTCATGGAAGTTTCAATAAAATAATAAAAAGATTGTTAATCTGCATAAAGAAAAACTGTAAGAATGCAGAAGATAGAATATTAATGTTGTCAACCATGATTTGGAAGCTGGGGTGGTTGGAGGATGAAAGAAAGAAAGAAAAACTTTTGTATCACATTTCCTTGAACATTCATACAAATTTCAATAAAATAATAAAAAGATTGTTAATCTGCATAAAGAAAAAGTGTAAGAATGCAGAAGATAGAATATTAATGTTGTCAACCATGATTTAGAGGCTGGGAGGGGTGGGGGATAAAAGAAAGAAAGAAAAACTGTTGTATCCCATTTCCTTGAAAATTCATGAAATTTCAATAAAATAATGAAAAGATTGTTAATCTGCATAAAGAAAAAGAGTAAGAAGGCCGAAGATAGAATATTAAATTGTCAACCATGATTTGGAAGCTGGGGGGTGTGGGGGATAAAAGAAAGAAAGAAAAACTGTTGTATCCCATTTCCTTGAACATTCATGGATATTTCAATAAAATAATAAAAGATTCTTAATCTGCATAAACAAAAAGAGTAAGAATGCAGAAGATAGAATATTAATGTTGTCAACCATGATTTCGAAGCTGGGGGCGGTGGGGGATAAAAGAAAGAAAGAAAAACTGTTGTGTCCCATTTCCTTGAACATTCATGAAATTTCAATAAAATAATGAAAAGATTGTTAATCTGCATAAAGAAAAAGTGTAAGAATGCAGAAGATAGTATATTAATGTTGTCAACCATGATTTGGAAGGTGGGGTGTTGTGGGGGATAAAAGAAAGAAAGAAAAACTGTTGTATGCCATTTCCTTGAACATTCAAGGAAATTTCAATAAAATAATAAAAGATTGTTAATCTGCATAAAGAAAAACAGTAATAATGCAGAAGATAGAATATTAATGTTGTCAATCATGATTTGGAAGCTGGGGGTCTTGGGGGATGAAAGAAAGAAAGAAAAAGTGTTGTAGCCTATTT
Source organism: Cynocephalus volans (assembly GCF_027409185.1). Classification (NCBI taxonomy): domain Eukaryota; kingdom Metazoa; phylum Chordata; class Mammalia; order Dermoptera; family Cynocephalidae; genus Cynocephalus; species Cynocephalus volans. The sequence continues at coordinate 1,027,463 of NC_084463.1, forward strand.
CCTTGAACATTCATGGAAATTTCAGTAAAATAATAAAAAGATTGTTAATCTGCATAAAGAAAAAGAGTAAGAATGCAGAAGATAGAATATTAATGTTGTCAACGATGATTTGGAAGCTGGGGGGTTGTGGGGGATAAAAGAAAGAAAGAAAAACTGTTGTATCCCATTTCCTTGAACATTCATGGAAATTTCAATAAAATAATAAAAAGATTGTTAACCTGCATAAAGTAAAAGTGTAAGAATGCAGAAGATTGAATATTAATGTTGTCAACCATGATTTGGAAGGTGGGGTGTTGTGGGGGATAAAAGAAAGAAAGAAAATCTGTTGTATGCCATTTCCTTGAACATTCAAGGAAATTTCAATAAAATAATAAAAGATTGTTAATCTGCATAAAGAAAAACAGTAAGAATGCAGAAGATAGAATATTAATGTTGTCAGCCATGATTTGGAAGCTAGGGGCTGTGGGGGATAAAAGAAAGAAAGAAAACCTGTTTTATCCCATTTCCTTGAACATTCATGGAAATTTGAATAAAACAATAAAAAGAGTGTTAATCTGCATAAAGAAAAAGAGTACGAATGCAGAAGATAGAATATTAATGTTGTCAACCTCGATTTGGAAGCTGGGGTGGTGGGGGATAAAAGAAAGAAAGAAAAAATGTTGTATCACATTTCCTTGAACATTCATACAAATTTCAATAAAATAATAAAAAGATTGTTATTCTGCACAAAGAAAAAGTGTAAGAATGCAGAAGATAGAATATTAATGTTGTCAGCGATGATTGGGAAGCTTGGGGGGTGGGGGGAAAAAGAAAGAAAGAGAAACTGTTGTATCCCGTTTCCTTGAACATTCATGGCAATTTCAATAAAATAATAAAAAGATTGTTAATCTGCATAAAGAAAAAGAGTACGAATGCAGAAGATAGAATATTAATATTGTCAACTATGATTTTGAAGCTGGCGGTGGTGGGGGACAAAAGAAAGAAAGAAAAACTGTTGTATCCCATTTCCTTGAACATTCATGGAAATTTCAATAGGAGAATAAAAAGATTGTTAATCTGCATAAAGAAAAAGAGTGAGAATGCAGAAGATAGAATATTAATGTTGTCAACCATGATTTGGAAGCTGGGATCGGTGGGGGATAAAAGAAAGAAAGAAAAACTGTTGTATCCCACTTACTTGAACATTCATGGAAAGTTCAATAAAATAATAAAAAGATTGTTAATCTGCATAAAGAAAAAGAGTAAGAATGCAGGACAAAGAATATTAATGTTGTCAAGCATTATTTGGAAGGTGGCGGGGATGGTGGATAAAATAAAGAAAGAAAAAGTGTTGTAGCCCATTTCCTTGAACATTCATGGAAGTTACAATAAAATAATAAAAAGATTGTTAATCTGCTTAAAGAAAGATTAAGAATGCAGAAGATAGAATATTAATGTTGTCATGCATGATTTTGAAGCTGGCGGTGGTGGGGGACAAAAGAAAGAAAGAAAAACTGTTGTATCCCATTTCCTTGAACATTCATGGAAATTTCAATAGGAGAATAAAAAGATTGTTAATCTTCATAAAGAAAAAGAGTAAGAATGCAGAAGATAGAATATTAATGTTGTCAAACAGGATTTGGAACCTGGGGGGCGAGGTGATAAGAGAAGAAAGAAAAATTGTTGTATCCCATTATATTGAACATTCATGGAAATTTCAATAAAATAATAAAAAGGTTGTTAATCTGCATAAAGAAAGATTAAGAATGCAGAAGATAGAATATTAATGTTGTCATGCATGATTTCGAAGCTGGGGGCGGTGGGGGATAAAAGAAAGAAAGAAAAACTGTTGTGTCCCATTTCCTTGAACATTCATGAAATTTCAATAAAATAATGAAAAGATTGTTAATCTGCATAAAGAAAAAGTGTAAGAATGCAGAAGATAGTATATTAATGTTGTCAACCATGATTTGGAAGGTGGGGTGTTGTGGGGGATAAAAGAAAGAAAGAAAAACTGTTGTATGCCATTTCCTTGAACATTCAAGGAAATTTCAATAAAATAATAAAAGATTGTTAATCTGCATAAAGAAAAACAGTAATAATGCAGAAGATAGAATATTAATGTTGTCAATCATGATTTGGAAGCTGGGGGTCTTGGGGGATGAAAGAAAGAAAGAAAAAGTGTTGTAGCCTATTTCCTTGAACATTCATGGAAATTTCAGTAAAATAATAAAAAGATTGTTAATCTGCATAAAGAAAAAGAGTAAGAATGCAGAAGATAGAATATTAATGTTGTCAACGATGATTTGGAAGCTGGGGGGTTGTGGGGGATAAAAGAAAGAAAGAAAAACTGTTGTATCCCATTTCCTTGAACATTCATGGAAATTTCAATAAAATAATAAAAAGATTGTTAACCTGCATAAAGTAAAAGTGTAAGAATGCAGAAGATTGAATATTAATGTTGTCAACCATGATTTGGAAGGTGGGGTGTTGTGGGGGATAAAAGAAAGAAAGAAAATCTGTTGTATGCCATTTCCTTGAACATTCAAGGAAATTTCAATAAAATAATAAAAGATTGTTAATCTGCATAAAGAAAAACAGTAAGAATGCAGAAGATAGAATATTAATGTTGTCAGCCATGATTTGGAAGCTAGGGGCTGTGGGGGATAAAAGAAAGAAAGAAAACCTGTTTTATCCCATTTCCTTGAACATTCATGGAAATTTGAATAAAACAATAAAAAGAGTGTTAATCTGCATAAAGAAAAAGAGTACGAATGCAGAAGATAGAATATTAATGTTGTCAACCTCGATTTGGAAGCTGGGGTGGTGGGGGATAAAAGAAAGAAAGAAAAAATGTTGTATCACATTTCCTTGAACATTCATACAAATTTCAATAAAATAATAAAAAGATTGTTATTCTGCACAAAGAAAAAGTGTAAGAATGCAGAAGATAGAATATTAATGTTGTCAACGATGATTGGGAAGCTTGGGGGGTGGGGGGAAAAAGAAAGAAAGAGAAACTGTTGTATCCCGTTTCCTTGAACATTCATGGCAATTTCAATAAAATAATAAAAAGATTGTTAATCTGCATAAAGAAAAAGAGTACGAATGCAGAAGATAGAATATTAATGTTGTCAACTATGATTTTGAAGCTGGCGGTGGTGGGGGACAAAAGAAAGAAAGAAAAACTGTTGTATCCCATTTCCTTGAACATTCATGGAAATTTCAATAGGAGAATAAAAAGATTGTTAATCTGCATAAAGAAAAAGAGTGAGAATGCAGAAGATAGAATATTAATGTTGTCAACCATGATTTGGAAGCTGGGGGGTGTTGGGGGATAAAAGAAAGAAAGAAAAACTGTTGTATCCCATTTCCTTGAACATTCATGGAAAGTTCAATAAAATAATAAAAAGATTGTTAATCTCCATAAAGAAAAAGAGTAAGAATGCAGAAGATAGAATATTAATGTTGTCAAACAGGATTTGGAACCTGGGGGGCGTGGGTGATAAGAGAAGAAAGAAAAATTGTTGTACCCCATTACATTGAACATTCATGGAAATTTCAATAAAATAATAAAAAGGTTGTCAATCTGCATAAAGAAAAAGAGTGAGAATGCAGAAGATAGAATATTAATGTTGTCAACCATGATTTGGAAGCTGGGGTCGGTGGGGGATAAAAGAAAGAAAGAAAAACTGTTGTATCCCACTTACTTGAACATTCATGGAAAGTTCAATAAAATAATAAAAAGATTGTTAATCTGCATAAAGAAAAAGCGTAAGAATGCAGGACATAGAATATTAATGTTGTCAAGCATTATTTGGAAGGTGGCGGGGGTGGTGGATAAAATAAAGAAAGAAAAAGTGTTGTAGCCCATTTCCTTAAACATTCATGGAAGTTAAAATATAATAATAAAAAGATTGTTAATCTGCATAAAGAAAGATTAAGAATGCAGAAGATAGAATATTAATGTTGTCAAGCGTGATTTGGAAGCAGGCGGGGGTGGGGGAAAAAAGAAAGAAAGAAAAACTGTTGTATCCCATTTCCTTAAACATTCATGGAAATTTCAATACAACAATAAAAAGATTGTTAATCTTCATAAAGAAAAAGAGTAAGAATGCAGAAGATAGAATATTAATGTTGTCAACCATGATTTGGAAGCTGGGGGCGGTGGGGGATAAAAGAAAGAAAGAAAAACTGTTGTATCACATTTCCATGAACATTCATGGACATTTCAATAAAATAATAAAAAGATTGTTAATCAGCATAAAGAAAAAGTGTAAGAATGCACAAGATAGTATATTAATGTTGTCAACCTCGATTTGGAAGATGGGGGCGTGGGGGATAAAAGAAAGAAAGAAAATATGTTGTATTCCATTTCCTTTAACATTCATAGAAATTTCAATAAAATAATAAAAAGATTGTTAGTCGGCATAAAGAAAAAGTGTAAGAATGCAGAAGATAGAATATTAATGTTGTCAACCATGATTTGGAAGCTGGGGGGGTGGGGGATAAAAGAAAGAATGAAAAACTGTTGTATCACATTTCCATGAACATTCATGGACATTTCAATAAAATAATAAAAAGATTGTTAATCAGCATAAAGAAAAAGAATAAGAATGCAGAAGATAGAATATTAATGTTGTCAACCATGATTTGGAAGCTGGCGGGGGTGGGGGATAAAAGAAAGAAAGAAAAACTGTTGTATCCCATTTTCTTGAACATTCATGGAAATTTCAATAAAATAATAAAAAGATTGTTATTTGCATAAAGAAAAAGTGTAAGAATGCAGAAGATAGAATATTAATGTTTTCAACCATGATTTGGAACCTGGGGGGGTGGGGGATAAAAGTAAGAATGAAAAACAGTTGTATTCCATTTCCTTGAACATTCATGGAAATTTCAATAAAATAATAAAAAGATTGTTAATCTGCATAAAGAAAAAGTGTAAGAATGCAGAAGATAGAATATTAATGTTGTCAACCATGATTTGGAAGCTGGGGCGCGTGTGTGATAAAAGAAGAAAGAGAAACTGTTGTATCCCATTTCCTTGAACATTCATGGAAAATTAAATAAAATAATAAAAATTGTTAATCTGCATAAAGAAAAAGAGTAAGAATGCAGAAGATAGGATATTAATGTTGTCAACCATGATTTGGAAGCTAGGGGCGGTGGGGGATAAAAGAAAGAAAGAAAAACTGTTGTAGCCCATTTCCTTGAACATTCATGGAAATTTGAATAAAACAATAAAAAGAGTGTTAATCTGCATAAAGAAAAAGAGTAAGAATGCAGAAGATCGAATATTAATGTTTTCAACCATGATTTGGAAGCTGGGGTGGTTGGAGGATGAAAGAAAGAAAGAAAAACTTTTGTATCCCATTTCCTTGAACTTTCATGGAAATTTCAATATAATAATAAAAAGATTGTTAATCTGCATAAAGAAAAAGTGTAAGAATGCAGAAGATAGTATATTAATGTTGTCAACCTCGATTTGGAAGCTGGGGGGGTGGGGGATAAAAGAAAGAAAGAAAAAATGTTGTATCACATTTCCTTGAACATTCATACAAATTTCAATAAAATAATAAAAAGATTGTTAGTCTGCACAAAGAAAAAGTGTAAGAATGCAGAAGATAGAATATGAATGTTTTCAACTATGATTTTGAAGCTGGCGGTGGTGGGGGACAAAAGAAAGAAAGAAAAACTGTTGTATCCCATTTCCTTGAACATTCATGGAAATTTCAATAGGAGAATAAAAAGATTGTTAATCTGCATAAAGAAAAAGAGTAAGAATGCAGAAGATAGAATATTAATGTTGTCAACCATGATTTGGGAGCTGGGGTGGTGGGGGATAACAGAAAGAGAGACAAACTCTGGTATCACATTTCCTTGAATATTCATGGAAATTTCAATAAAATAATAAAAAGATTGTTAATCCGCATAAAGAAAAAGAGTAAGAATGCAGGAGATAGAATATTAATGTTGTCAAACAGGATTTGGAACCTGGGGGGCGTGGGTGATAAGAGAAGAAAGAAAAATTGTTGTATCCCATTACATTGAACATTCATGGAAATTTCAATAAAGTAATAAAAAGGTTGTTAATCTGCATAAAGAAAGATTAAGAATGCAGAAGATAGAATATTAATGTTGTCAACCATGATTTGGAAGCTGGGGTGTGTTGGGGGATAAAAGAAAGAAAGAAAAACTGTTGTATCCCATTTCCTAGAACATTCATGGAAAGTTCAATAAAATAATAAAAAGATTGTTAATCTCCATAAAGAAAAAGAGTAAGAATGCAGAAGATAGAGTATTAATGTTGTCAAACAGGATTTGGAACCTGGGGGGCGTGGGTGATAAGAGAAGAAAGAAAAATTGTTGTATCCCATTACATTGAACATTCATGGAAATTTCAATAAAATAATAAAAAGGTTGTTAATCTGCATAAAGAAAAAGAGTGAGAATGCAGAAGATAGAATATTAATGTTGTCAATCATGATTTGGAAGCTGGGGTCGGTGGGGGATAAAAGAAAGAAAGAAAAACTGTTGTATCCCACTTACTTGAACATTCATGGAAAGTTCAATAAAATAATAAAAAGATTGTTAATCTGCATAAAGAAAAAGCGTAAGAATGCAGGACATAGAATATTAATGTTGTCAAGCATTATTTGGAAGGTGGCGGGGGTGGTGGATAAAATAAAGAAAGAAAAAGTGTTGTAGCCCATTTCCTTGAACATTCATGGAAGTTACAATAAAATAATAAAAAGATTGTTAATCTGCATAAAGAAAGATTAAGAATGCAGAAGATAGAATATTAATGTTGTCAAGCGTGATTTGGAAGCAGGCGAGGGTGGGGGAAAAAAGAAAGAAAGAAAAACTGTTGTATCCCATTTCCTTAAACATTCATGGAAATTTCAATACAACAATAAAAAGATTGTTAATCTTCATAAAGAAAAAGAGTAAGAATGCAGAAGATAGAATATTAATGTTGTCAACCATGATTTGGAAGCTGGGGGGGTTGGAGGATGAAAGAAAGAAAGAAAAAGTTTTGTATCCCATTTCCTTGAATATTCATGGAAGTTTCAATAAAATAATAAAAAGATTGTTAATCTGCATAAAGAAAAACTGTAAGAATGCAGAAGATAGAATATTAATGTTGTCAACCATGATTTGGAAGCTGGGTTGGTTGGAGGATGAAAGAAAGAAAGAAAAACTTTTGTATCACATTTCCTTGAACATTCATACAAATTTCAATAAAATAATAAAAAGATTGTTAATCTGCATAAAGAAAAACTGTAAGAATGCAGAAGATAGAATATTAATGTTGTCAACCATGATTTAGAGGCTGGGGGGGGTGGGGGATAAAAGAAAGAAAGAAAAACTGTTGTATCCCATTTCCTTGAACATTCATGAAATTTCAATAAAATAATGAAAAGATTGTTAATCTGCATAAAGAAAAAGAGTAAGAAGGCCGAAGATAGAATATTAAATTGTCAACCATGATTTGGAAGCTGGGGGGTGTGAGGGATAAAAGAAAGAAAGAAAAACTGTTGTATCCCATTTCCTTGAACATTCATGGATATTTCAATAAAATAATAAAAGATGGTTAATCTGCATAAACAAAAAGAGTAAGAATGCAGAAGATAGAATATTAATGTTGTCAACCATGATTTCGAAGCTGGGGGCGGTGGGGGATAAAAGAAAGAAAGAAAAACTGTTGTGTCCCATTTCCTTGAACATTCATGGAAATTTCAATAAAATAATAAAAAGATTGTTAATCTGCATAAAGAAAAAGTGTAAGAATGCAGAAGATAGTATATTAATGTTGTCAACCATGATTTGGAAGGTGGGGTGTTGTGGGGGATAAAAGAAAGAAAGATAAACTGTTGTATGCCATTTCCTTGAACATTCAAGGAAATTTCAATAAAATAATAAAAGATTGTTAATCTGCATAAAGAAAAACAGTAATAATGCAGAAGATAGAATATTAATGTTGTCAATCATGATTTGGAAGCTGGGGGTCTTGGGGGATGAAAGAAAGAAAGAAAAAGTGTTGTAGCCTATTTCCTTGAACATTCATGGAAATTTCAAAAAAATAATAAAAAGATTGTTAATCTGCATAAAGAAAGATTAAGAATGCAGAATATAGAATATTAATGTTGTCAACCATGATTTGGAAGCTGGGGGGTGTTGGGGGATTAAAGAAAGAAAGAAAAACTGTTGTATCCCATTTCCTTGAACATTCATGGAAAGTTCAATAAAATAATAAAAAGATTGTTAATCTGCATAAAGAAAAAGAGTAAGAATGCAGAAGATAGAATATTAATGTTGTCAAACATGATTTGGAAGCTGGGGGTTGTGGGGGATAAAAGAAAGAAAGAAAAACTGTTGTATCCCATTTCCTTGAACATTCATGGCAATTTCAATAAAATAATAATAAGATTGTTAATCTGCATAAAGAAAAAGAGTAAGAATGCAGAAGATAGAATATTAATGTTGTCAACCATGATTTGGAAGCTGGCGGGGGTGATGGATAAAAGAAAGAAAGAAAAACTGTTGTATCCCATTTCCTTGAACATTCATGGAAATTTCAATAAAATAATAAAAAGATTGTTAAAATGCATAAAGTAAAAGTGTAAGAATGCAGAAGATTGAATATTAATATTGTCAACCATGATTTGGAAGGTGGGGTGTTGTGGGGGATAAAAGAAAGAAAGAAAAACTGTTGTATGCCATTTCCATGAACATTCAAGGAAATTTCAATAAAATAATAAAAGATTGTTAATCTGCATAAAGAAAAACAGTAAGAATGCAGAAGATAGAATATTAATGTTGTCAACCATGATTTGGAAGCTAGGGGCGGTGGGGGATAAAAGAAAGAAAGAAAAACTGTTGTATCCCATTTCCTTGAACATTCATGGAAATTTGAATAAAACAATAAAAAGAGTGTTAATCTGCATAAAGAAAAAGAGTAAGAATGCAGAAGATAGAATATTAATGTTTTCAACCATGATTTGGAAGCTAGGGTGGTTGGAGGATGAAAGAAAGAAGGAAAAACTTTTGTATCCCATTTCCTTGAACTTTCATGGAAATTTCAATAAAATAATAAAAAGATTGTTAATCTGCATGAAGAAAAAGTGTAAGAATGCAGAAGGTAGTATATTAATGTTGTCAACCTCGATTTGGAAGCTGGGGTGGTGGGGGATAAAAGAAAGAAAGAAAAAATGTTGTATCACATTTCCTTGAACATTCATACAAATTTCAATAAAATAATAAAAAGATTGTTAGTCTGCACAAAGAAAAAGTGTAAGAATGCAGAAGATAGAATATTAATGTTGTCAACGATGATTGGGAAGCTTGGGGGGTGGGGGTAAAAAGAAAGAAAGAGAAACTGTTGTATCCCGTTTCCTTGAACATTCATGGCAATTTCAATAAAATAATAAAAAGATTGTTAATCTGCATAAAGAAAAACAGTAAGAATGCAGAATATAGAATATTAATGTTGTCAACTATGATTTTGAAGCTGGCGGTGGTGGGGGACAAAAGAAAGAAAGAAAAACTGTTGTATCCCATTTCCTTGAACATTCATGGAAATTTCAATAGGAGAATAAAAAGATTGTTAATCTGCATAAAGAAAAAGAGTGAGAATGCAGAAGATAGAATATTAATGTTGTCAACCATGATTTGGAAGCTGGGATCGGTGGGGGATAAAAGAAAGAAAGAAAAACTGTTGTATCCCACTTACTTGAACATTCATGGAAAGTTCAATAAAATAATAAAAAGATTGTTAATCTGCATAAAGAAAAAGAGTAAGAATGCAGGACAAAGAATATTAATGTTGTCAAGCATTATTTGGAAGGTGGCGGGGATGGTGGATAAAATAAAGAAAGAAAAAGTGTTGTAGCCCATTTCCTTGAACATTCATGGAAGTTACAATAAAATAATAAAAAGATTGTTAATCTGCTTAAAGAAAGATTAAGAATGCAGAAGATAGAATATTAATGTTGTCATGCATGATTTTGAAGCTGGCGGTGGTGGGGGACAAAAGAAAGAAAGAAAAACTGTTGTATCCCATTTCCTTGAACATTCATGGAAATTTCAATAGGAGAATAAAAAGATTGTTAATCTGCATAAAGAAAAAGAGTGAGAATGCAGAAGATAGAATATTAATGTTGTCAACCATGATTTGGGAGCTGGGGTGGTGGGGATAACAGAAAGAGAGAAAAACTCTGGTATCACATTTCCTTGAATATTCATGGAAATTTCAATAAAATAATAAAAAGATTGTTAATCTCCATAAAGAAAAAGAGTAAGAATGCAGAAGATAGAATATTAATGTTGTCAAACAGGATTTGGAACCTGGGGGGCGTGGGTGATAAGAGAAGAAAGAAAAATTGTTGTATCCCATTACATTGAACATTCATGGAAATTTCAATAAAATAATAAAAAGGTTGTTAATCTGCATAAAGAAAAAGAGTGAGAATGCAGAAGATAGAATATTAATGTTGTCAACCATGATTTGGAAGCTGGGGTCGGTGGGGGATAAAAGAAAGAAAGAAAAACTGTTGTATCCCACTTATTTGAACATTCATGGAAAGTTCAATAAAATAATAAAAAGATTGTTAATCTGCATAAAGAAAAAGCGTAAGAATGCAGGACATAGAATATTAATGTTGTCAAGCATTATTTGGAAGGTGGCGGGGGTGGTGGATAAAATAAAGAAAGAAAAAGTGTTGTAGCCCATTTCCTTGAACATTCATGGAAGTTACAATAAAATAATAAAAAGATTGTTAATCTGCATAAAGAAAGATTAAGAATGCAGAAGATAGAATATTAATGTTGTCAAGCGTGATTTGGAAGCAGGCGGGGGTGGGGGAAAAAAGAAAGAAAGAAAAACTGTTGTATCCCATTTCCTTAAACATTCATGGAAATTTCAATACAACAATAAAAAGATTGTTAATCTTCATAAAGAAAAAGAGTAAGAATGCAGAAGATAGAATATTAATGTTGTCAACCATGATTTGGAAGCTGGGGGGGTTGGAGGATGAAAGAAAGAAAGAAAAAGTTTTGTATCCCATTTCCTTGAATATTCATGGAAGTTTCAATAAAATAATAAAAAGATTGTTAATCTGCATAAAGAAAAACTGTAAGAATGCAGAAGATAGAATATTAATGTTGTCAACCATGATTTGGAAGCTGGGGTGGTTGGAGGATGAAAGAAAGAAAGAAAAACTTTTGTATCACATTTCCTTGAACATTCATACAAATTTCAATAAAATAATAAAAAGATTGTTAATCTGCATAAAGAAAAAGTGTAAGAATGCAGAAGATAGAATATTAATGTTGTCAACCATGATTTAGAGGCTGGGAGGGGTGGGGGATAAAAGAAAGAAAGAAAAACTGTTGTATCCCATTTCCTTGAAAATTCATGAAATTTCAATAAAATAATGAAAAGATTGTTAATCTGCATAAAGAAAAAGAGTAAGAAGGCCGAAGATAGAATATTAAATTGTCAACCATGATTTGGAAGCTGGGGGGTGTGGGGGATAAAAGAAAGAAAGAAAAACTGTTGTATCCCATTTCCTTGAACATTCATGGATATTTCAATAAAATAATAAAAGATTCTTAATCTGCATAAACAAAAAGAGTAAGAATGCAGAAGATAGAATATTAATGTTGTCAACCATGATTTCGAAGCTGGGGGCGGTGGGGGATAAAAGAAAGAAAGAAAAACTGTTGTGTCCCATTTCCTTGAACATTCATGAAATTTCAATAAAATAATGAAAAGATTGTTAATCTGCATAAAGAAAAAGTGTAAGAATGCAGAAGATAGTATATTAATGTTGTCAACCATGATTTGGAAGGTGGGGTGTTGTGGGGGATAAAAGAAAGAAAGAAAAACTGTTGTATGCCATTTCCTTGAACATTCAAGGAAATTTCAATAAAATAATAAAAGATTGTTAATCTGCATAAAGAAAAACAGTAATAATGCAGAAGATAGAATATTAATGTTGTCAATCATGATTTGGAAGCTGGGGGTCTTGGGGGATGAAAGAAAGAAAGAAAAAGTGTTGTAGCCTATTTCCTTGAACATTCATGGAAATTTCAGTAAAATAATAAAAAGATTGTTAATCTGCATAAAGAAAAAGAGTAAGAATGCAGAAGATAGAATATTAATGTTGTCAACGATGATTTGGAAGCTGGGGGGTTGTGGGGGATAAAAGAAAGAAAGAAAAACTGTTGTATCCCATTTCCTTGAACATTCATGGAAATTTCAATAAAATAATAAAAAGATTGTTAACCTGCATAAAGTAAAAGTGTAAGAATGCAGAAGATTGAATATTAATGTTGTCAACCATGATTTGGAAGGTGGGGTGTTGTGGGGGATAAAAGAAAGAAAGAAAATCTGTTGTATGCCATTTCCTTGAACATTCAAGGAAATTTCAATAAAATAATAAAAGATTGTTAATCTGCATAAAGAAAAACAGTAAGAATGCAGAAGATAGAATATTAATGTTGTCAGCCATGATTTGGAAGCTAGGGGCTGTGGGGGATAAAAGAAAGAAAGAAAACCTGTTTTATCCCATTTCCTTGAACATTCATGGAAATTTGAATAAAACAATAAAAAGAGTGTTAATCTGCATAAAGAAAAAGAGTACGAATGCAGAAGATAGAATATTAATGTTGTCAACCTCGATTTGGAAGCTGGGGTGGTGGGGGATAAAAGAAAGAAAGAAAAAATGTTGTATCACATTTCCTTGAACATTCATACAAATTTCAATAAAATAATAAAAAGATTGTTATTCTGCACAAAGAAAAAGTGTAAGAATGCAGAAGATAGAATATTAATGTTGTCAGCGATGATTGGGAAGCTTGGGGGGTGGGGGGAAAAAGAAAGAAAGAGAAACTGTTGTATCCCGTTTCCTTGAACATTCATGGCAATTTCAATAAAATAATAAAAAGATTGTTAATCTGCATAAAGAAAAAGAGTACGAATGCAGAAGATAGAATATTAATATTGTCAACTATGATTTTGAAGCTGGCGGTGGTGGGGGACAAAAGAAAGAAAGAAAAACTGTTGTATCCCATTTCCTTGAACATTCATGGAAATTTCAATAGGAGAATAAAAAGATTGTTAATCTGCATAAAGAAAAAGAGTGAGAATGCAGAAGATAGAATATTAATGTTGTCAACCATGATTTGGAAGCTGGGATCGGTGGGGGATAAAAGAAAGAAAGAAAAACTGTTGTATCCCACTTACTTGAACATTCATGGAAAGTTCAATAAAATAATAAAAAGATTGTTAATCTGCATAAAGAAAAAGAGTAAGAATGCAGGACAAAGAATATTAATGTTGTCAAGCATTATTTGGAAGGTGGCGGGGATGGTGGATAAAATAAAGAAAGAAAAAGTGTTGTAGCCCATTTCCTTGAACATTCATGGAAGTTACAATAAAATAATAAAAAGATTGTTAATCTGCTTAAAGAAAGATTAAGAATGCAGAAGATAGAATATTAATGTTGTCATGCATGATTTTGAAGCTGGCGGTGGTGGGGGACAAAAGAAAGAAAGAAAAACTGTTGTATCCCATTTCCTTGAACATTCATGGAAATTTCAATAGGAGAATAAAAAGATTGTTAATCTTCATAAAGAAAAAGAGTAAGAATGCAGAAGATAGAATATTAATGTTGTCAAACAGGATTTGGAACCTGGGGGGCGAGGTGATAAGAGAAGAAAGAAAAATTGTTGTATCCCATTATATTGAACATTCATGGAAATTTCAATAAAATAATAAAAAGGTTGTTAATCTGCATAAAGAAAGATTAAGAATGCAGAAGATAGAATATTAATGTTGTCATGCATGATTTCGAAGCTGGGGGCGGTGGGGGATAAAAGAAAGAAAGAAAAACTGTTGTGTCCCATTTCCTTGAACATTCATGAAATTTCAATAAAATAATGAAAAGATTGTTAATCTGCATAAAGAAAAAGTGTAAGAATGCAGAAGATAGTATATTAATGTTGTCAACCATGATTTGGAAGGTGGGGTGTTGTGGGGGATAAAAGAAAGAAAGAAAAACTGTTGTATGCCATTTCCTTGAACATTCAAGGAAATTTCAATAAAATAATAAAAGATTGTTAATCTGCATAAAGAAAAACAGTAATAATGCAGAAGATAGAATATTAATGTTGTCAATCATGATTTGGAAGCTGGGGGTCTTGGGGGATGAAAGAAAGAAAGAAAAAGTGTTGTAGCCTATTTCCTTGAACATTCATGGAAATTTCAGTAAAATAATAAAAAGATTGTTAATCTGCATAAAGAAAAAGAGTAAGAATGCAGAAGATAGAATATTAATGTTGTCAACGATGATTTGGAAGCTGGGGGGTTGTGGGGGATAAAAGAAAGAAAGAAAAACTGTTGTATCCCATTTCCTTGAACATTCATGGAAATTTCAATAAAATAATAAAAAGATTGTTAACCTGCATAAAGTAAAAGTGTAAGAATGCAGAAGATTGAATATTAATGTTGTCAACCATGATTTGGAAGGTGGGGTGTTGTGGGGGATAAAAGAAAGAAAGAAAATCTGTTGTATGCCATTTCCTTGAACATTCAAGGAAATTTCAATAAAATAATAAAAGATTGTTAATCTGCATAAAGAAAAACAGTAAGAATGCAGAAGATAGAATATTAATGTTGTCAGCCATGATTTGGAAGCTAGGGGCTGTGGGGGATAAAAGAAAGAAAGAAAACCTGTTTTATCCCATTTCCTTGAACATTCATGGAAATTTGAATAAAACAATAAAAAGAGTGTTAATCTGCATAAAGAAAAAGAGTACGAATGCAGAAGATAGAATATTAATGTTGTCAACCTCGATTTGGAAGCTGGGGTGGTGGGGGATAAAAGAAAGAAAGAAAAAATGTTGTATCACATTTCCTTGAACATTCATACAAATTTCAATAAAATAATAAAAAGATTGTTATTCTGCACAAAGAAAAAGTGTAAGAATGCAGAAGATAGAATATTAATGTTGTCAACGATGATTGGGAAGCTTGGGGGGTGGGGGGAAAAAGAAAGAAAGAGAAACTGTTGTATCCCGTTTCCTTGAACATTCATGGCAATTTCAATAAAATAATAAAAAGATTGTTAATCTGCATAAAGAAAAAGAGTACGAATGCAGAAGATAGAATATTAATGTTGTCAACTATGATTTTGAAGCTGGCGGTGGTGGGGGACAAAAGAAAGAAAGAAAAACTGTTGTATCCCATTTCCTTGAACATTCATGGAAATTTCAATAGGAGAATAAAAAGATTGTTAATCTGCATAAAGAAAAAGAGTGAGAATGCAGAAGATAGAATATTAATGTTGTCAACCATGATTTGGAAGCTGGGGGGTGTTGGGGGATAAAAGAAAGAAAGAAAAACTGTTGTATCCCATTTCCTTGAACATTCATGGAAAGTTCAATAAAATAATAAAAAGATTGTTAATCTCCATAAAGAAAAAGAGTAAGAATGCAGAAGATAGAATATTAATGTTGTCAAACAGGATTTGGAACCTGGGGGGCGTGGGTGATAAGAGAAGAAAGAAAAATTGTTGTACCCCATTACATTGAACATTCATGGAAATTTCAATAAAATAATAAAAAGGTTGTCAATCTGCATAAAGAAAAAGAGTGAGAATGCAGAAGATAGAATATTAATGTTGTCAACCATGATTTGGAAGCTGGGGTCGGTGGGGGATAAAAGAAAGAAAGAAAAACTGTTGTATCCCACTTACTTGAACATTCATGGAAAGTTCAATAAAATAATAAAAAGATTGTTAATCTGCATAAAGAAAAAGCGTAAGAATGCAGGACATAGAATATTAATGTTGTCAAGCATTATTTGGAAGGTGGCGGGGGTGGTGGATAAAATAAAGAAAGAAAAAGTGTTGTAGCCCATTTCCTTAAACATTCATGGAAGTTAAAATATAATAATAAAAAGATTGTTAATCTGCATAAAGAAAGATTAAGAATGCAGAAGATAGAATATTAATGTTGTCAAGCGTGATTTGGAAGCAGGCGGGGGTGGGGGAAAAAAGAAAGAAAGAAAAACTGTTGTATCCCATTTCCTTAAACATTCATGGAAATTTCAATACAACAATAAAAAGATTGTTAATCTTCATAAAGAAAAAGAGTAAGAATGCAGAAGATAGAATATTAATGTTGTCAACAATGATTTGGAAGCTGAGGGGGGTTGGAGGATGAAAGAAAGAAAGAAAAAGTGTTGTATCCCATTTCCTTGAATATTCATGGGAGTTTCAGTAAAATAATAAAAAGATTGTTAATCTGCATAAAGAAAAACTGTAAGAATGCAGAAGATAGAATATTAATGTTGTCAACCATGATTTGGAAGCTGGGGTGGTTGGAGGATGAAAGAAAGAAAGAAAAACTTTTGTATCACATTTCCTTGAACATTCATACAAATTTCAATAAAATAATAAAAAGATTGTTAATCTGCATAAAGAAAAACTGTAAGAATGCAGAAGATAGAATATTAATGTTGTCAACCATGATTTAGAGGCTGGGGGGGTGGGGGATAAAAGAAAGAAAGAAAAACTGTTGTATCCCATTTCCTTGAACATTCATGAAATTTCAATAAAATAATGAAAAGATTGTTAATCTGCATAAAGAAAAAGAGTAAGAAGGCCGAAGATAGAATATTAAATTGTCAACCATGATTAGGAAGCTGGGGGGGGTGGGGGATAAAAGAAAGAAAGAAAAACTGTTGTATCCCATTTCCTTGAACATTCATGGATATTTCAATAAAATAATAAAAGATTGTTAATCTGCATAAACAAAAAGAGTAAGAATGCAGAAGATAGAATATTAATGTTGTCAACCATGATTTCGAAGCTGGGGGCGGTGGGGGATAAAAGAAAGAAAGAAAAACTGTTGTGTCCCATTTCCTTGAACATTCATGGAAATTTCAAAAAAATAATAAAAAGATTGATAATCTGCATAAAGAAAAAGTGTAAGAATGCAGAAGATAGTATATTAATGTTGTCAACCATGATTTGGAAGGTGGGGTGTTGTGGGGGATAAAAGAAAGAAAGAAAAACTGTTGTATGCCATTTCCTTGAACATTCAAGGAAATTTCAATAAAATAATAAAAGATTGTTAATCTGCATAAAGAAAAACAGTAATAATGCAGAAGATAGAATATTAATGTTGTCAATCATGATTTGGAAGCTGGGGGTCTTGGGGGATGAAAGAAAGAAAGAAAAAGTGTTGTAGCCTATTTCCTTGAACATTCATGGAAATTTCAAAAAAAATAATAAAAAGATTGTTAATCTGCATAAAGAAAGATTAAGAATGCAGAATATAGAATATTAATGTTGTCAACCATGATTTCGAAGCTGGGGGGTGTTGGGGGATTAAAGAAAGAAAGAAAAACTGTTGTATCCCATTTCCTTGAACATTCATGGAAAGTTCAATAAAATAATAAAAAGATTGTTAATCTGCATAAAGAAAAAGAGTAAGAATGCAGAAGATAGAATATTAATGTTGTCAAACATGATTTGGAAGCTGGGGGTTGTGGGGGATAAAAGAAAGAAAGAAAAACTGTTGTATCCCATTTCCTTGAACATTCATGGCAATTTCAATAAAATAATAATAAGATTGTTAATCTGCATAAAGAAAAAGAGTAAGAATGCAGAAGATAGAATATTAATGTTGTCAACCATGATTTGGAAGCTGGCGGGGGTGATGGATAAAAGAAAGAAAGAGAAACTCTTGTATCCCATTTCCTTTAACATTCATGGCAATTTCAATAAAATAATAAAAAGATTGTTAATCTGCATAAAGAAAAAGAGTACGAATGCAGAATATAGAATATTAATGTTGTCAAACATGATTTGGAACCTGGGGGGCGTGGGTGATAAGAGAAGAAAGAAAAATTGTTGTATCCCATTACAGTGAACATTCATGGAAATTTCAATAAAATAATAAAAGGTTGATAATCTGCATAAAGAAAAAGAGTGAGAATGCAGAAGATAGAATATTAAGGTTGTCAACCATGATTTGGAAGCTGGGGGGTGTTGGGGGATAAAAGAAAGAAAGAAAAACTGTTGTGTCCCATTTCCTCGAACATTCATGGAAACTTCAATAAAATAATAAAACGATTGTTAATCTGCATAAAGAAAAAGTGTAAGAATGCAGAAGATAGAATATTAATGTTGTCAAGCATGATTTGGAAGCAGGCGGGGGTGGTGGATAAAAGAAAGAAAGAAAAACTGTTGTATCCCATTTCCTTGAACATTCATGGAAATTTCAATAAAATAATAAAAGATTGTTAATCTGCATAAAGAAAAAGAGTAAGAATGCAGGAGATAGAATGTTAATGTTGTCAACCATGATTTGGAAGCCGGCGGGGGTGGGGGAAAAAAGAAAGAAAGAAAAACTGTTGTATCCCATTTCCTTGAACATTCATGGAAATTTCAATACAATAATAAAAAGATTGTTAATCTGCATAAAGAAAAAGAGTAAGAATGCAGAAGATAGAATATTAATGTTGTCAACCATGATTTGGAAGCTGGGGGGGTTGGAGGATGAAAGAAAGAAAGAAAAAATTTGTATCCCATTTCCTTGAATATTCATGCAAATTTCAATAAAATAATAAAAAGATTGTTAATCTGCATAAAGAAAAACTGTAAGAATGCAGAAGATAGAATATTAATGTTGTCAACCATGATTTGGAAGCTGGGGGGGTTGGAGGATGAAAGAAAGAAAGAAAAACTTTTGTATCACATTGCCTTGAACATTCATACAAATTTCAATAAAATAATGAAAAGATTGTTAATCTGCATAAAGAAAAAGAGTAAGAAGGCCGAAGATAGAATATCAAATTGTCAATCATGATTTGGAAGCTAGGGGGGGTGGGGGATAAAAGAAAGAAAGAAAAACTGTTGTATCCCATTTCCTTGAACATTCATGGATATTTCAATAAAATAATAAAAGATTGTTAATCTGCATAAACAAAAAGAGTAAGAATGCAGAAGATAGAATATTAATGTTGTCAACCATGATTTCGAAGCTGGAGGCGGTGGGGGATAAAAGAAAGAAAGAAAAACTGTTGTGTCCCATTTCCTTGAACATTCATGGAAATTTGAATAAAATAATAAAAAGACTGTTAATCTGCATAAAGAAAAAGTGTAAGAATGCAGAAGATAGAATATTAATGTTTTCAACAATGATTTGGAAGCTGGGGGGTTGGGGGATGAAAGAAAGAAAGAAAAACTTTTGTATCCCATTTCCTTGAACATTCATGGAAATTTCAATAAAATAATAAAAAGATTGTTAATCTGCATAAAGAAAAAGTGTAAGAATGCAGAAGACAGTATATTAATGTTGTCAACCATGATTTGGAAGGTGGGGTGTTGTGGGGGATAAAAGAAAGAAAGAAAAACTGTTGTATGCCATTTCCTTGAACATTCAAGGAAATTTCAATAAAATAATAAAAGATTGTTAATCTGCATAAAGAAAAAGAGTAAGAATGCAGAAGATAGAATATTAATGTTGTCATCCATGATTTGGAAGCCGGGGGGTGTTGGGGGATTAAAGAAAGAAAGAAAAACTGTTGTATCCCATTTCCTTGAAAATTCATGGAAAGTTCAATAAAATAATAAAAAGATTGTTAATCTGCATAAAGAAAAAGAGTAAGAATGCAGAAGATAGAATATTAATGTTGTCAAACATGATTTGGAAGCTGGGGGTTGTGGGGGATAAAAGAAAGAAAGAAAAACTGTTGTATCCCATTTCCTTGAACATTCATGGCAATTTCAATAAAATAATAATAAGATTGTTAATCTGCATAAAGAAAAAGAGTAAGAATGCAGAAGATAGAATATTAATGTTGTCAACCATGATTTGGAAGCTGGCGGGGGTGACGGATAAAAGAAAGAAAGAAAAACTGTTGTATCCCATTTCCTTGAACATTCATGGAAATTTCAATAAAATAATAAAAAGATTGTTAATCTGCATAAAGAAAAAGAGTAAGAATGCAGAAGATAGAATATTAATGTTGTCAACGATGATTTGGAAGCTGGGGGGTTGTGGGGGATAAAAGAAAGAAAGAAAAACTGTTGTATCCCATTTCCTTGAACATTCATGGAAATTTCAATAAAATAATAAAAAGATTGTTAACCTGCATACAGTAAAAGTGTAAGAATGCAGAAGATTGAATATTAATGTTGTCAACCATGATTTGGAAGGTGGGGTGTTGTGGGGGATAAAAGAAAGAAAGAAAAACTGTTGTATGCCATTTCCTTGAACATTCAAGGAAATTTCAATAAAATAATAAAAGATTGTTAATCTGCATAAAGAAAAACAGTAAGAATGCAGAAGATAGAATATGAATGCTGTGAACCATGATTTTGTAGCTGGCGGTGGTGGGGGATAAAAGAAAGAAAGAAAAACTGTTGTATCCCATTTCCTTGAACATTCATGGAAAGTTCAATAAAATAATAAAAAGATTGTTAATCTGCATAAAGAAAAAGAGTAAGAATGCAGAAGATAGAATATTAATTTTGTCAACGATGATTGAGAAGCTTGGGGGGTGGGGGGAAAAAGAAAGAAAGAGAAACTGTTGTATCCCATTTCCTTTAACATTCATGGCAATTTCAATAAAATAATAAAAAGATTGTTAATCTGCATAAAGAAAAAGAGTACGAATGCATAAGATAGAATATTAATGTTGTCAAACATGATTTGGAACCTGGGGGGCGTGGGTGATAAGAGAAGAAAGAAAAATTGTTGTATCCCATTACATTGAACATTCATGGAAATTTCAATAAAATAATAAAAAGGTTGTTAATCTGCATAAAGAAAAAGAGTGAG
This sequence comes from Cynocephalus volans, assembly GCF_027409185.1. NCBI lineage: Eukaryota > Metazoa > Chordata > Mammalia > Dermoptera > Cynocephalidae > Cynocephalus > Cynocephalus volans. The sequence continues at coordinate 1,048,304 of NC_084463.1, forward strand.
AATGCAGAAGATAGGATTTTAATGTTGTCGACCATGATTTGGAAGCTGGGGTCGGTGGGGGATAAAAGAAAGAAAGAAAAACTGTTGTATCCCACTTACTTGAACATTCATGGAAAGTTCAATAAAATAATAAAAAGATTGTTAATCTGCATAAAGAAAAAGAGTAAGAATGCAGGACATAGAATATTAATGTTGTCAAGCATTATTTGGAAGGTGGCGGGGGTGGTGGATAAAATAAAGAAAGAAAAAGTGTTGTAGCCCATTTCCTTGAACATTCATGGAAGTTACAATAAAATAATAAAAAGATTGTTAATCTGCATAAAGAAAGATTAAGAATGCAGAAGATAGAATATTAATGTTGTCAACCATGATTTCGAAGCAGGCGGGGGTGGGGGAAAAAGAAAGAAAGAAAAACTGTTGTATCCCATTTCCTTAAACATTCATGGAAATTTCAATACAATAATAAAAAGATTGTTAATCTGCATAAAGAAAAAGAGTAAGAATGCAGAAGATAGAATATTAATGTTGTCAACCATGATTTGGAAGCTGGGGGGGTTGGAGGATGAAAGAAAGAAAGAAAAACTTTTGTATCACATTTCCTTGAACATTCATACAAAATTCAATAAAATAATAAAAAGATTGTTAATCTGCATAAAGAAAAACTGTAAGAATGCAGAAGATAGAATATTAATGTTGTCAACCATGATTTAGAGGCTGGGGGGGGTGGGGGATAAAAGAAAGAAAGAAAAACTGTTGTATCCCATTTCCTTGAACATTCATGGATATTTCAATAAAATAATAAAACATTGTTAATCTGCATAAACTAAAAGAGTAAGAATGCAGAAGATAGAATATTAATGTTGTCAACCATGATTTCGAAGCTGGGGGCGGTGGGGGATAAAAGAAAGAAAGAAAAACTGTTGTATGCCATTTCCTTGAACATTCAAGGAAATTTCAATAAAATAATAAAAGATTGTTAATCTGCATAAAGAAAAACAGTAATAATGCAGAAGATAGAATATTAATGTTGTCAATCATGATTTGGAAGCTGGGGGGGTTGGGGGATGAAAGAAAGAAAGAAAAAGTGTTGTAGCCTATTTCCTTGAACATTCATGGAAATTTCAAAAAAATAATAAAAAGATTGTTAATCTGCATAAAGAAAAAGAGTAAGAATGCAGGACATAGAATATTAATGTTGTCAAGCATTATTTGGAAAGTGGCGGGGTTGGTGGATAAAATAAAGAAAGAAAAAGTGTTGTAGCCCATTTCCTTGAACATTCATGGAAGTTACAATAAAATAATAAAAAGATTGTTAATCTGCTTAAAGAAAGATTAAGAATGCAGAAGATAGAATATTAATGTTGTCATGCATGATTTGGAAGCTGGCGGGGGTGGTGGATAAAAGTAAGAAAGAAAAACTGTTGTATCCCATTTCCTTGAACATTCATGGAAATTTCAATAAAATAATAAAAGATTGTTAATCTGCATAAAGAAGAAGAGTAAGAATGCAGGAGATAGAATGTTAATGTTGTCAACCATGATTTGGAAGCTGGGTGGGTTGGAGGATGAAAGAAAGAAAGAAAAACTTTTGTATCCAATTTCCTTGAATATTCACGGCAATTTCAATAAAATAATAAAAAGATTGTTAATCTGCATAAAGAAAAATTGTAAGAATGCCGAAGATAGAATATTAATGTTGTCAACCATGATTTGGAAGCTGGGGGGGTTGGAGGATGAAAGAAAGAAAGAAAAACTTTTGTATCACATTTCCTTGAACATTCATACAAATTTCAATAAAATAATAAAAAGATTGTTAATCTGCATAAAGAAAAACTGTAAGAATGCAGAAGATAGAATATTAATGTTGTCAACCATGATTTAGAGGCTGGAGGGGGTGGGGGATAAAAGAAAGAGAGAAAAACTGTTGTTTCCCATTTCCTTAAACATTCATGAAATTTCAATAAAATAATGAAAAGATTGTTAATCTGCATAAAGAAAAAGAGTAAGAAGGCCGAAGATAGAATATTAAATTGTCAACCATTATTTGGAAGCTGGGGAGGTGGGGGATAAAAGAAAGAAAGAAAAACTGTTGTATCCCATTTCTTTGAACATTCACGGAAATTTCAATAAAATAATAAAAGATTGTTAATCTGCATAAACAAAAAGAGTAAGAATGCAGAAGGTAGAATATTAATGTTGTCAACCATGATTTGGAAGCTGGGGGCGGTGGGGGATAAAAGAAAGAAAGAAAAACTGTTGTATCACATTTCCATGAACATTCATGGACATTTCAATAAAATAATAAAAAGATTGTTAATCAGCATAAAGAAAAAGTGTAAGAATGCAGAAGATAGTATATTAATGTTGTCAACCTCGATTTGGAAGATGGGGGGGTGGGGGATAAAAGAAAGAAAGAAAAAATGTTGTATTCCATTTCCTGGAACATTCATAGAAATTTCAATAAAATAATAAAAAGATTGTTAGTCGGCATAAAGAAAAAGTGTAAGAATGCAGAAGATAGAATATTAATGTTTTCAACCATGATTTGGAACCTGGGGGGCTGGGGGATAAAAGTAAGAATGAAAAACAGTTGTATTCCATTTCCTTGAACATTCATGGAAATTTCAATAAAATAATAAAAAGATTGTTAATCTGGATAAAGAAAAAGTGTAAGAATGCAGAAGATAGAATATTAATGTTGTCAACCATGATTTGGAAGCTGGGGCGCGTGTGTGATAAAAGAAGAAAGAGAAACTGTTGTATCCCATTTCCTTGAACATTCATGGAAAATTAAATAAAATAATAAAAATTGTTAATCTGCATAAAGAAAAAGAGTAAGAATGCAGCAGATAGGATATTAATGTTGTCAACCATGATTTGGAAGCTAGGGGCGGTGGGGGATAAAAGAAAGAAAGAAAAACTGTTGTAGCCCATTTCCTTGAACATTCATGGAAATTTGAATAAAACAATAAAAAGAGTGTTAATCTGCATAAAGAAAAAGAGTAAGAATGCAGAAGATCGAATATTAATGTTTTCAACCATGATTTGGAAGCTGGGGTGGTTGGAGGATGAAAGAAAGAAAGAAAAACTTTTGTATCCCATTTCCTTGAACTTTCATGGAAATTTCAATATAATAATAAAAAGATTGTTAATCTGCATAAAGAAAAAGTGTAAGAATGCAGAAGATAGTATATTAATGTTGTCAACCTCGATTTGGAAGCTGGGGGGGTGGGGGATAAAAGAAATAAAGAAAAAATGTTGTATCACATTTCCTTGAACATTCATACAAATTTCAATAAAGTAATAAAAAGATTGTTAGTCTGCACAAAGAAAAAGTGTAAGAATGCAGAAGATAGAATATGAATGTTTTCAACTATGATTTTGAAGCTGGCGGTGGTGGGGGACAAAAGAAAGAAAGAAAAACTGTTGTATCCCATTTCCTTGAACATTCATGGAAATTTCAATAGGAGAATAAAAAGATTGTTAATCTGCATAAAGAAAAAGAGTAAGAATGCAGAAGATAGAATATTAATGTTGTCAACCATGATTTGGGAGCTGGGGTGGTGGGGGATAACAGAAAGAGAGAAAAACTCTGGTATCACATTTCCTTGAATATTCATGGAAATTTCAATAAAATAATAAAAAGATTCTTAATCTGCATAAAGAAAAAGAGTAAGAATGCAGAAGATAGAATATTAATGTTGTCAACGATGATTTGGAAGGTGGGGTGTTGTGGGGGATAAAAGAAAGAAAGAAAAACTGTTGTATCCCATTTCCTTGAACATTCATGGAAATTTCAATAAAATAATAAAAAGATTGTTAACCTGCATAAAGTAAAAGTGTAAGAATGCAGAAGATTGAATATTAATGTTGTCAACCATGATTTGGAAGGTGGGGTGTTGTGGGGGATAAAAGAAAGAAAGAAAAACTGTTGTATGCCATTTCCTTGAACATTCAAGGAAATTTCAATAAAATAATAAAAGATTGTTAATCTGCATAAACAAAAAGAGTAAGAATGCAGAAGATAGAATATTAATGTTGTCACCCATGATTTCGAAGCTGGGGGCGGTGGGGGATAAAAGAAAGAAAGAAAAACTGTTGTGTCCCATTTCGTTGAACATTCATGGAAATTTCAATAAAATAATAAAAAGATTGTTAATCTGCATAAAGAAAAAGTGTAAGAATGCAGAAGATAGTATATTAATGTTGTCAACCATGATTTGGAAGGTGGGGTGTTGTGGGGGATAAAAGAAAGAAAGAAAAACTGTTGTATGCCATTTCCTTGAACATTCAAGGAAATTTCAATAAAATAATAAAAGATTGTTAATCTGCATAAAGAAAAACAGTAATAATGCAGAAGATAGAATATTAATGTTGTCAATCATGATTTGGAAGCTGGGGGTCTTGGGGGATGAAAGAAAGAAAGAAAAAGTGTTGTAGCCTATTTCCTTGAACATTCATGGAAATTTCAAAAAAGTAATAAAAAGATTGTTAATCTGCATAAAGAAAGATTAAGAATGCAGAATATAGAATATTAATGTTGTCAACCATGATTTGGAAGCTGGGGGGTGTTGGGGGATTAAAGAAAGAAAGAAAAACTGTTGTATCCCATTTCCTTGAACATTCATGGAAAGTTCAATAAAATAATAAAAAGATTGTTAATCTGCATAAAGAAAAAGAGTAAGAATCCAGAAGATAGAATATTAATGTTGTCAACCATGATTTGGAAGCTGGCGGGGGTGATGGATAAAAGAAAGAAAGAAAAACTGTTGTATCCCATTTCCTTGAACATTCATGGAAATTTCAATAAAATAATAAAAAGATTGTTAATCTGCATAAAGAAAAAGAGTAAGAATGCAGAAGATAGAATATTAATGTTGTCAACGATGATTTGGAAGGTGGGGTGTTGTGGGGGATAAAAGAAAGAAAGAAAAACTGTTGTATCCCATTTCCTTGAACATTCATGGAAATTTCAATAAAATAATAAAAAGATTGTTAACCTGCATAAAGTAAAATTGTAAGAATGCAGAAGATTGAATATTAATGTTGTCAACCATGATTTGGAAGGTGGGGTGTTGTGGGGGATAAAAGAAAGAAAGAAAAACTGTTGTATGCCATTTCCTTGAACATTCAAGGAAATTTCAATAAAATAATAAAAGATTGTTAATCTGCATAAAGAAAAACAGTAAGAATGCAGAAGATAGAATATTAATGTTGTCAACCATGATTTGGAAGCTAGGGGCGGTGGGGGATAAAAGAAAGAAAGAAAAACTGTTGTATCCCATTTCCTTGAACATTCATGGAAATTTCAATAGCAGAATAAAAAGATTGTTAATCTGCATAAAGAAAAACAGTGAGAATGCAGAAGATAGAATATTAATGTTGTCAACCATGATTTGGAAGCTGGGATCGGTGGGGGATAAAAGAAAGAAAGAAAAACTGTTTTATCCCACTTACTTGAACATTCATGGAAAGTTCAATAAAATAATAAAAAGATTGTTAATCTGCATAAAGAAAAAGAGTAAGAATGCAGGACAAAGAATATTAATGTTGTCAAGCATTATTTGGAAGGTGGCGGGGGTGGTGGATAAAATAAAGAAAGAAAAAGTGTTGTAGCCCATTTCCTTGAACATTCATGGAAGTTACAATAAAATAATAAAAAGATTGTTAATCTGCTTAAAGAAAGATTAAGAATGCAGAAGATAGAATATTAATGTTGTCATGCATGATTTTGAAGCTGGCGGTGGTGGGGGACAAAAGAAAGAAAGAAAAACTGTTGTATCCCATTTCCTTGAACATTCATGGAAATTTCAATAGGAGAATAAAAAGATTGTTAATCTGCATAAAGAAAAAGAGTAAGAATGCAGAAGATAGAATATTAATGTTGTCAACCATGATTTGGGAGCTGGGGTGGTGGGGGATAACAGAAAGAGAGAAAAACTCTGGTATCACATTTCCTTGAATATTCATGGAAATTTCAATAAAATAATAAAAAGATTGTTAATTCGCATAAAGAAAAAGAGTAAGAATGCAGAAGATAGAATATTAATGTTGTCAAACAGGATTTGGAACCTGGGGGGCGAGGTGATAAGAGAAGAAAGAAAAATTGTTGTATCCCATTACATTGAACATTCATGGAAATTTCAATAAAATAATAAAAAGGTTGTTAATCTGCATAAAGAAAGATTAAGAATGCAGAAGATAGAATATTAATGTTGTCAACCATGATTTGGAAGCTGGGGGGTGTTGGGGGATAAAAGAAAGAAAGAAAAACTGTTGTATCCCATTTCCTTGAACATTCATGGAAAGTTCAATAAAATAATAAAAAGAGTGTTAATCTCCATAAAGAAAAAGAGTAAGAATGCAGAAGATAGAATATTAATGTTGTCAAACAGGATTTGGAACCTGGGGGGCGTGGGTGAAAAGAGAAGAAAGAAAAATTGTTGTATCCCATTACATTGAACATTCATGGAAATTTCAATAAAATAATAAAAAGGTTGTTAATCTGCATAAAGAAAAAGAGTGAGAATGCAGAAGATAGAATATTAATGTTGTCAACCATGATTTGGAAGCTGGGGTCGGTGGGGGATAAAAGAAAGAAAGAAAAACTGTTGTATCCCACTTACTTCAACATTCATGGAAAGTTCAATAAAATAATAAAAAGATTGTTAATCTGCATAAAGAAAAAGCGTAAGAATGCAGGACATAGAATATTAATGTTGTCAAGCATTATTTGGAAGGTGGCGGGGGTGGTGGATAAAATAAAGAAAGAAAAAGTGTTGTAGCCCATTTCCTTGAACATTCATGGAAGTTACAATAAAATAATAAAAAGATTGTTAATCTGCATAAAGAAAGATTAAGAATGCAGAAGATAGAATATTAATGTTGTCAAGCGTGATTTGGAAGCAGGCGGGGGTGGGGGAAAAAAGAAAGAAAGAAAAACTGTTGTATCCCATTTCCTTAAACATTCATGGAAATTTCAATACAACAATAAAAAGATTGTTAATCTTCATAAAGAAAAAGAGTGAGAATGCAGAAGATAGAATATTAATGTTGTCAACCATGATTTGGAAGCTGGGGGGGTTGGAGGATGAAAGAAAGAAAGAAAAAGTTTTGTATCCCATTTCCTTGAATATTCATGGAAGTTTCAATAAAATAATAAAAAGATTGTTAATCTGCATAAAGAAAAACTGTAAGAATGCAGAAGATAGAATATTAATGTTGTCAACCATGATTTGGAAGCTGGGGTGGTTGGAGGATGAAAGAAAGAAAGAAAAACTTTTGTATCACATTTCCTTGAACATTCATACAAATTTCAATAAAATAATAAAAAGATTGTTAATCTGCATAAAGAAAAAGAGTAAGAAGGCCGAAGATAGAATATTAAATTGTCAACCATGATTTGGAAGCTGGGGGGGGTGGGGGATAAAAGAAAGAAAGAAAAACTGTTGTATCCCATTTCCTTGAACATTCAAGGAAATTTCAATAAAATAATAAAAGATTGTTAATCTGCATAAACAAAAAGAGTAAGAATGCAGAAGATAGAATATTAATGTTGTCACCCATGATTTCGAAGCTGGGGGCGGTGGGGGATAAAAGAAAGAAAGAAAAACTGTTGTGTCCCATTTCGTTGAACATTCATGGAAATTTCAATAAAATAATAAAAAGATTGTTAATCTGCATAAAGAAAAAGTGTAAGAATGCAGAAGATAGTATATTAATGTTGTCAACCATGATTTGGAAGGTGGGGTGTTGTGGGGGATAAAAGAAAGAAAGAAAAACTGTTGTATGCCATTTCCTTGAACATTCAAGGAAATTTCAATAAAATAATAAAAGATTGTTAATCTGCATAAAGAAAAACAGTAATAATGCAGAAGATAGAATATTAATGTTGTCAATCATGATTTGGAAGCTGGGGGTCTTGGGGGATGAAAGAAAGAAAGAAAAAGTGTTGTAGCCTATTTCCTTGAACATTCATGGAAATTTCAAAAAAGTAATAAAAAGATTGTTAATCTGCATAAAGAAAGATTAAGAATGCAGAATATAGAATATTAATGTTGTCAACCATGATTTGGAAGCTGGGGGGTGTTGGGGGATTAAAGAAAGAAAGAAAAACTGTTGTATCCCATTTCCTTGAACATTCATGGAAAGTTCAATAAAATAATAAAAAGATTGTTAATCTGCATAAAGAAAAAGAGTAAGAATCCAGAAGATAGAATATTAATGTTGTCAACCATGATTTGGAAGCTGGCGGGGGTGATGGATAAAAGAAAGAAAGAAAAACTGTTGTATCCCATTTCCTTGAACATTCATGGAAATTTCAATAAAATAATAAAAAGATTGTTAATCTGCATAAAGAAAAAGAGTAAGAATGCAGAAGATAGAATATTAATGTTGTCAACGATGATTTGGAAGGTGGGGTGTTGTGGGGGATAAAAGAAAGAAAGAAAAACTGTTGTATCCCATTTCCTTGAACATTCATGGAAATTTCAATAAAATAATAAAAAGATTGTTAACCTGCATAAAGTAAAATTGTAAGAATGCAGAAGATTGAATATTAATGTTGTCAACCATGATTTGGAAGGTGGGGTGTTGTGGGGGATAAAAGAAAGAAAGAAAAACTGTTGTATGCCATTTCCTTGAACATTCAAGGAAATTTCAATAAAATAATAAAAGATTGTTAATCTGCATAAAGAAAAACAGTAAGAATGCAGAAGATAGAATATTAATGTTGTCAACCATGATTTGGAATCTAGGGGCGGTGGGGGATAAAAGAAAGAAAGAAAAACTGTTGTATCCCATTTCCTTGAACATTCATGGAAATTTCAATAGGAGAATAAAAAGATTGTTAATCTGCATAAAGAAAAACAGTGAGAATGCAGAAGATAGAATATTAATGTTGTCAACCATGATTTGGAAGCTGGGATCGGTGGGGGATAAAAGAAAGAAAGAAAAACTGTTGTATCCCACTTACTTGAACATTCATGGAAAGTTCAATAAAATAATAAAAAGATTGTTAATCTGCATAAAGAAAAAGAGTAAGAATGCAGGACAAAGAATATTAATGTTGTCAAGCATTATTTGGAAGGTGGCGGGGGTGGTGGATAAAATAAAGAAAGAAAAAGTGTTGTAGCCCATTTCCTTGAACATTCATGGAAGTTACAATAAAATAATAAAAAGATTGTTAATCTGCTTAAAGAAAGATTAAGAATGCAGAAGATAGAATATTAATGTTGTCATGCATGATTTTGAAGCTGGCGGTGGTGGGGGACAAAAGAAAGAAAGAAAAACTGTTGTATCCCATTTCCTTGAACATTCATGGAAATTTCAATAGGAGAATAAAAAGATTGTTAATCTGCATAAAGAAAAAGAGTAAGAATGCAGAAGATAGAATATTAATGTTGTCAACCATGATTTGGGAGCTGGGGTGGTGGGGGATAACAGAAAGAGAGAAAAACTCTGGTATCACATTTCCTTGAATATTCATGGAAATTTCAATAAAATAATAAAAAGATTGTTAATTCGCATAAAGAAAAAGAGTAAGAATGCAGAAGATAGAATATTAATGTTGTCAAACAGGATTTGGAACCTGGGGGGCGAGGTGATAAGAGAAGAAAGAAAAATTGTTGTATCCCATTACATTGAACATTCATGGAAATTTCAATAAAATAATAAAAAGGTTGTTAATCTGCATAAAGAAAGATTAAGAATGCAGAAGATAGAATATTAATGTTGTCAACCATGATTTGGAAGCTGGGGGGTGTTGGGGGATAAAAGAAAGAAAGAAAAACTGTTGTATCCCATTTCCTTGAACATTCATGGAAAGTTCAATAAAATAATAAAAAGAGTGTTAATCTCCATAAAGAAAAAGAGTAAGAATGCAGAAGATAGAATATTAATGTTGTCAAACAGGATTTGGAACCTGGGGGGCGTGGGTGAAAAGAGAAGAAAGAAAAATTGTTGTATCCCATTACATTGAACATTCATGGAAATTTCAATAAAATAATAAAAAGGTTGTTAATCTGCATAAAGAAAAAGAGTGAGAATGCAGAAGATAGAATATTAATGTTGTCAACCATGATTTGGAAGCTGGGGTCGGTGGGGGATAAAAGAAAGAAAGAAAAACTGTTGTATCCCACTTACTTCAACATTCATGGAAAGTTCAATAAAATAATAAAAAGATTGTTAATCTGCATAAAGAAAAAGCGTAAGAATGCAGGACATAGAATATTAATGTTGTCAAGCATTATTTGGAAGGTGGCGGGGGTGGTGGATAAAATAAAGAAAGAAAAAGTGTTGTAGCCCATTTCCTTGAACATTCATGGAAGTTACAATAAAATAATAAAAAGATTGTTAATCTGCATAAAGAAAGATTAAGAATGCAGAAGATAGAATATTAATGTTGTCAAGCGTGATTTGGAAGCAGGCGGGGGTGGGGGAAAAAAGAAAGAAAGAAAAACTGTTGTATCCCATTTCCTTAAACATTCATGGAAATTTCAATACAACAATAAAAAGATTGTTAATCTGCATAAAGAAAAAGAGTAAGAATGCAGAAGATAGAATATTAATGTTGTCAACCATGATTTGGAAGCTGGGGGGGTTGGAGGATGAAAGAAAGAAAGAAAAAGTTTTGTATCCCATTTCCTTGAATATTCATGGAAGTTTCAATAAAATAATAAAAAGATTGTTAATCTGCATAAAGAAAAACTGTAAGAATGCAGAAGATAGAATATTAATGTTGTCAACCATGATTTGGAAGCTGGGGTGGTTGGAGGATGAAAGAAAGAAAGAAAAATTTTTGTATCACATTTCCTTGAACATTCATACAAATTTCAATAAAATAATAAAAAGATTGTTAATCTGCATAAAGAAAAAGAGTAAGAAGGCCGAAGATAGAATATTAAATTGTCAACCATGATTTGGAAGCTGGGGGGGGTGGGGGATAAAAGAAAGAAAGAAAAACTGTTGTATCCCATTTCCTTGAACATTCATGGATATTTCAATAAAATAATAAAAGATTGTTAATCTGCATAAACAAAAAGAGTAAGAATACAGAAGATAGAATATTAATTTTGTCAACCATGATTTCGAAGCTGGGGGCGGTGGGGGATAAAAGAAAGAAAGAAAAACTGTTGTGTCCCATTTCCTTGAACATTCATGGAAATTTCAATAAAATAATAAAAAGATTGTTAATCTGCATAAAGAAAAAGTGTAAGAATGCAGAAGATAGTATATTAATGTTGTCAACCATGATTTGGAAGGTGGGGTGTTGTGGGGGATAAAAGAAAGAAAGAAAAACTGTTGTATGCCATTTCCTTGAACATTCAAGGAAATTTCAATAAAATAATAAAAGATTGTTAATCTGCATAAAGAAAAACAGTAATAATGCAGAAGATAGAATATTAATGTTGTCAATCATGATTTGGAAGCTGGGGGGCTTGGGGGATGAAAGAAAGAAAGAAAAATTGTGGTAGCCTATTTCCTTGAACATTCATGGAAATTTCAAAAAAATAATAAAAAGATTGTTAATCTGCATAAAGAAAGATTAAGACTGCAGAATATAGAATATTAATGTTGTCAACCATGATTTGGAAGCTGGGGGGTGTTGGGGGATTAAAGAAAGAAAGAAAAACTGTTGTATCCCATTTCCTTGAACATTCATGGAAAGTTCAATAAAATAATAAAAAGATTGTTAATCTGCATAAAGAAAAAGAGTAAGAATCCAGAAGATAGAATATTAATGTTGTCAACCATGATTTGGAAGCTGGCGGGGGTGATGGATAAAAGAAAGAAAGAAAAACTGTTGTATCCCATTTCCTTGAACATTCATGGAAATTTCAATAAAATAATAAAAAGATTGTTAATCTGCATAAAGAAAAAGAGTAAGAATGCAGAAGATAGAATATTAATGTTGTCAACGATGATTTGGAAGGTGGGGTGTTGTGGGGGATAAAAGAAAGAAAGAAAAACTGTTGTATCCCATTTCCTTGAACATTCATGGAAATTTCAATAAAATAATAAAAAGATTGTTAACCTGCATAAAGTAAAATTGTAAGAATGCAGAAGATTGAATATTAATGTTGTCAACCATGATTTGGAAGGTGGGGTGTTGTGGGGGATAAAAGAAAGAAAGAAAAACTGTTGTATGCCATTTCCTTGAACATTCAAGGAAATTTCAATAAAATAATAAAAGATTGTTAATCTGCATAAAGAAAAACAGTAAGAATGCAGAAGATAGAATATTAATGTTGTCAACCATGATTTGGAAGCTAGGGGCGGTGGGGGATAAAAGAAAGAAAGAAAAACTGTTGTATCCCATTTCCTTGAACATTCATGGAAATTTCAATAGGAGAATAAAAAGATTGTTAATCTGCATAAAGAAAAACAGTGAGAATGCAGAAGATAGAATATTAATGTTGTCAACCATGATTTGGAAGCTGGGATCGGTGGGGGATAAAAGAAAGAAAGAAAAACTGTTGTATCCCACTTACTTGAACATTCATGGAAAGTTCAATAAAATAATAAAAAGATTGTTAATCTGCATAAAGAAAAAGAGTAAGAATGCAGGACAAAGAATATTAATGTTGTCAAGCATTATTTGGAAGGTGGCGGGGGTGGTGGATAAAATAAAGAAAGAAAAAGTGTTGTAGCCCATTTCCTTGAACATTCATGGAAGTTACAATAAAATAATAAAAAGATTGTTAATCTGCTTAAAGAAAGATTAAGAATGCAGAAGATAGAATATTAATGTTGTCATGCATGATTTTGAAGCTGGCGGTGGTGGGGGACAAAAGAAAGAAAGAAAAACTGTTGTATCCCATTTCCTTGAACATTCATGGAAATTTCAATAGGAGAATAAAAAGATTGTTAATCTGCATAAAGAAAAAGAGTAAGAATGCAGAAGATAGAATATTAATGTTGTCAACCATGATTTGGGAGCTGGGGTGGTGGGGGATAACAGAAAGAGAGAAAAACTCTGGTATCACATTTCCTTGAATATTCATGGAAATTTCAATAAAATAATAAAAAGATTGTTAATTCGCATAAAGAAAAAGAGTAAGAATGCAGAAGATAGAATATTAATGTTGTCAAACAGGATTTGGAACCTGGGGGGCGAGGTGATAAGAGAAGAAAGAAAAATTGTTGTATCCCATTACATTGAACATTCATGGAAATTTCAATAAAATAATAAAAAGGTTGTTAATCTGCATAAAGAAAGATTAAGAATGCAGAAGATAGAATATTAATGTTGTCAACCATGATTTGGAAGCTGGGGGGTGTTGGGGGATAAAAGAAAGAAAGAAAAACTGTTGTATCCCATTTCCTTGAACATTCATGGAAAGTTCAATAAAATAATAAAAAGAGTGTTAATCTCCATAAAGAAAAAGAGTAAGAATGCAGAAGATAGAATATTAATGTTGTCAAACAGGATTTGGAACCTGGGGGGCGTGGGTGAAAAGAGAAGAAAGAAAAATTGTTGTATCCCATTACATTGAACATTCATGGAAATTTCAATAAAATAATAAAAAGGTTGTTAATCTGCATAAAGAAAAAGAGTGAGAATGCAGAAGATAGAATATTAATGTTGTCAACCATGATTTGGAAGCTGGGGTCGGTGGGGGATAAAAGAAAGAAAGAAAAACTGTTGTATCCCACTTACTTCAACATTCATGGAAAGTTCAATAAAATAATAAAAAGATTGTTAATCTGCATAAAGAAAAAGCGTAAGAATGCAGGACATAGAATATTAATGTTGTCAAGCATTATTTGGAAGGTGGCGGGGGTGGTGGATAAAATAAAGAAAGAAAAAGTGTTGTAGCCCATTTCCTTGAACATTCATGGAAGTTACAATAAAATAATAAAAAGATTGTTAATCTGCATAAAGAAAGATTAAGAATGCAGAAGATAGAATATTAATGTTGTCAAGCGTGATTTGGAAGCAGGCGGGGGTGGGGGAAAAAAGAAAGAAAGAAAAACTGTTGTATCCCATTTCCTTAAACATTCATGGAAATTTCAATACAACAATAAAAAGATTGTTAATCTGCATAGAGAAAAAGAGTAAGAATGCAGAAGATAGAATATTAATGTTGTCAACCATGATTTGGAAGCTGGGGGGGTTGGAGGATGAAAGAAAGAAAGAAAAAGTTTTGTATCCCATTTCCTTGAATATTCATGGAAGTTTCAATAAAATAATAAAAAGATTGTTAATCTGCATAAAGAAAAACTGTAAGAATGCAGAAGATAGAATATTAATGTTGTCAACCATGATTTGGAAGCTGGGGTGGTTGGAGGATGAAAGAAAGTAAGAAAAACTTTTGTATCACATTTCCTTGAACATTCATACAAATTTCAATAAAATAATAAAAAGATTGTTAATCTGCATAAAGAAAAAGAGTAAGAAGGCCGAAGATAGAATATTAAATTGTCAACCATGATTTGGAAGCTGGGGGGGGTGGGGGATAAAAGAAAGAAAGAAAAACTGTTGTATCCCATTTCCTTGAACATTCATGGATATTTCAATAAAATAATAAAAGATTGTTAATCTGCATAAACAAAAAGAGTAAGAATGCAGAAGATAGAATATTAATTTTGTCAACCATGATTTCGAAGCTGGGGGCGGTGGGGGATAAAAGAAAGAAAGAAAAACTGTTGTGTCCCATTTCCTTGAACATTCATGGAAATTTCAATAAAATAATAAAAAGATTGTTAATCTGCATAAAGAAAAAGTGTAAGAATGCAGAAGATAGTATATTAATGTTGTCAACCATGATTTGGAAGGTGGGGTGTTGTGGGGGATAAAAGAAAGAAAGAAAAACTGTTGTATGCCATTTCCTTGAACATTCAAGGAAATTTCAATAAAATAATAAAAGATTGTTAATCTGCATAAAGAAAAACAGTAATAATGCAGAAGATAGAATATTAATGTTGTCAATCATGATTTGGAAGCTGGGGGGCTTGGGGGATGAAAGAAAGAAAGAAAAATTGTGGTAGCCTATTTCCTTGAACATTCATGGAAATTTCAAAAAAATAATAAAAAGATTGTTAATCTGCATAAAGAAAGATTAAGACTGCAGAATATAGAATATTAATGTTGTCAACCATGATTTGGAAGCTGGGGGGTGTTGGGGGATTAAAGAAAGAAAGAAAAACTGTTGTATCCCATTTCCTTGAACATTCATGGAAAGTTCAATAAAATAATAAAAAGATTGTTAATCTGCATAAAGAAAAAGAGTAAGAATGCAGAAGATAGAATATTAATGTTGTCAAACATGATTTGGAAGCTGGGGGTTGTGGGGGATAAAAGAAAGAAAGAAAAACTGTTGTATCCAATTTCCTTGAACATTCCTGGCAATTTCAATAAAATAATAATAAGATTGTTAATCTGCATAAAGAAAAAGAGTAAGAATGCAGAAGATAGAATATTAATGTTGTCAACCATGATTTGGAAGCTGGGGGGGTTGGAGGATGAAAGAAAGAAAGAAAAAGTTTTGTATCCCATTTCCTTGAATATTCATGGAAGTTTCAGTAAAATAATAAAAAGATTGTTAATCTGCATAAAGAAAAACTGTAAGAATGCAGAAGATAGAATATTAATGTTGTCAACCATGATTTGGAAGCTGGGGTGGTTGGAGGATGAAAGAAAGAAAGAAAAACTTTTGTATCACATTTCCTTGAACATTCATACAAATTTCAATAAAATAATAAAAAGATTGTTAATCTGCATAAAGAAAAAGTGTAAGAATGCAGAACATAGAATATTAATGTTGTCAACCATGATTTAGAGGCTGGGGGGGTGGGGGATAAAAGAAAGAAAGAAAAACTGTTGTATCCCATTTCCTTGAACATTCATGAAATTTCAATAAAATAATGAAAAGATTGTTAATCTGCATAAAGAAAAAGAGTAAGAAGGCCGAAGATAGAATATTAAATTGTCAACCATGATTTGGAAGCTGGGGGGGGTGGGGGATAAAAGAAAGAAAGAAAAACTGTTGTATCCCATTTCCTTGAACATTCATGGATATTTCAATAAAATAATAAAAGATTGTTAATCTGCATAAACAAAAAGAGTAAGAATGCAGAAGATAGAATATTAATGTTGTCAACCATGATTTCGAAGCTGGGGGCGGTGGGGGATAAAAGAAAGAAAGAAAAAGTGTTGTGTCCCATTTCCTTGAACATTCATGGAAATTTCAAAAAAATAATAAAAAGATTGATAATCTGCATAAAGAAAAAGTGTAAGAATGCAGAAGATAGTATATTAATGTTGTCAACCATGATTTGGAAGGTGGGGTGTTGTGGGGGATAAAAGAAAGAAAGAAAAACTGTTGTATGCCATTTCCTTGAACATTCATGGAAATTTCAATAGGAGAATAAAAAGATTGTTAATCTGCATAAAGAAAAAGAGTAAGAATGCAGAAGATAGAATATTAATGTTGTCAACCATGATTTGGGAGCTGGGGTGGTGGGGGATAACAGAAAGAGAGAAAAACTCTGGTATCACATTTCCTTGAATATTCATGGAAATTTCAATAAAATAATAAAAAGATTGTTAATTCGCATAAAGAAAAAGAGTAAGAATGCAGAAGATAGAATATTAATGTTGTCAAACAGGATTTGGAACCTGGGGGGCGAGGTGATAAGAGAAGAAAGAAAAATTGTTGTATCCCATTACATTGAACATTCATGGAAATTTCAATAAAATAATAAAAAGGTTGTTAATCTGCATAAAGAAAGATTAAGAATGCAGAAGATAGAATATTAATGTTGTCAACCATGATTTGGAAGCTGGGGGGTGTTGGGGGATAAAAGAAAGAAAGAAAAACTGTTGTATCCCATTTCCTTGAACATTCATGGAAAGTTCAATAAAATAATAAAAAGAGTGTTAATCTCCATAAAGAAAAAGAGTAAGAATGCAGAAGATAGAATATTAATGTTGTCAAACAGGATTTGGAACCTGGGGGGCGTGGGTGAAAAGAGAAGAAAGAAAAATTGTTGTATCCCATTACATTGAACATTCATGGAAATTTCAATAAAATAATAAAAAGGTTGTTAATCTGCATAAAGAAAAAGAGTGAGAATGCAGAAGATAGAATATTAATGTTGTCAACCATGATTTGGAAGCTGGGGTCGGTGGGGGATAAAAGAAAGAAAGAAAAACTGTTGTATCCCACTTACTTCAACATTCATGGAAAGTTCAATAAAATAATAAAAAGATTGTTAATCTGCATAAAGAAAAAGCGTAAGAATGCAGGACATAGAATATTAATGTTGTCAAGCATTATTTGGAAGGTGGCGGGGGTGGTGGATAAAATAAAGAAAGAAAAAGTGTTGTAGCCCATTTCCTTGAACATTCATGGAAGTTACAATAAAATAATAAAAAGATTGTTAATCTGCATAAAGAAAGATTAAGAATGCAGAAGATAGAATATTAATGTTGTCAAGCGTGATTTGGAAGCAGGCGGGGGTGGGGGAAAAAAGAAAGAAAGAAAAACTGTTGTATCCCATTTCCTTAAACATTCATGGAAATTTCAATACAACAATAAAAAGATTGTTAATCTGCATAGAGAAAAAGAGTAAGAATGCAGAAGATAGAATATTAATGTTGTCAACCATGATTTGGAAGCTGGGGGGGTTGGAGGATGAAAGAAAGAAAGAAAAAGTTTTGTATCCCATTTCCTTGAATATTCATGGAAGTTTCAATAAAATAATAAAAAGATTGTTAATCTGCATAAAGAAAAACTGTAAGAATGCAGAAGATAGAATATTAATGTTGTCAACCATGATTTGGAAGCTGGGGTGGTTGGAGGATGAAAGAAAGAAAGAAAAACTTTTGTATCACATTTCCTTGAACATTCATACAAATTTCAATAAAATAATAAAAAGATTGTTAATCTGCATAAAGAAAAAGAGTAAGAAGGCCGAAGATAGAATATTAAATTGTCAACCATGATTTGGAAGCTGGGGGGGGTGGGGGATAAAAGAAAGAAAGAAAAACTGTTGTATCCCATTTCCTTGAACATTCATGGATATTTCAATAAAATAATAAAAGATTGTTAATCTGCATAAACAAAAAGAGTAAGAATGCAGAAGATAGAATATTAATTTTGTCAACCATGATTTCGAAGCTGGGGGCGGTGGGGGATAAAAGAAAGAAAGAAAAACTGTTGTGTCCCATTTCCTTGAACATTCATGGAAATTTCAATAAAATAATAAAAAGATTGTTAATCTGCATAAAGAAAAAGTGTAAGAATGCAGAAGATAGTATATTAATGTTGTCAACCATGATTTGGAAGGTGGGGTGTTGTGGGGGATAAAAGAAAGAAAGAAAAACTGTTGTATGCCATTTCCTTGAACATTCAAGGAAATTTCAATAAAATAATAAAAGATTGTTAATCTGCATAAAGAAAAACAGTAATAATGCAGAAGATAGAATATTAATGTTGTCAATCATGATTTGGAAGCTGGGGGGCTTGGGGGATGAAAGAAAGAAAGAAAAATTGTGGTAGCCTATTTCCTTGAACATTCATGGAAATTTCAAAAAAATAATAAAAAGATTGTTAATCTGCATAAAGAAAGATTAAGACTGCAGAATATAGAATATTAATGTTGTCAACCATGATTTGGAAGCTGGGGGGTGTTGGGGGATTAAAGAAAGAAAGAAAAACTGTTGTATCCCATTTCCTTGAACATTCATGGAAAGTTCAATAAAATAATAAAAAGATTGTTAATCTGCATAAAGAAAAAGAGTAAGAATGCAGAAGATAGAATATTAATGTTGTCAAACATGATTTGGAAGCTGGGGGTTGTGGGGGATAAAAGAAAGAAAGAAAAACTGTTGTATCCAATTTCCTTGAACATTCCTGGCAATTTCAATAAAATAATAATAAGATTGTTAATCTGCATAAAGAAAAAGAGTAAGAATGCAGAAGATAGAATATTAATGTTGTCAACCATGATTTGGAAGCTGGGGGGGTTGGAGGATGAAAGAAAGAAAGAAAAAGTTTTGTATCCCATTTCCTTGAATATTCATGGAAGTTTCAGTAAAATAATAAACAGATTGTTAATCTGCATAAAGAAAAACTGTAAGAATGCAGAAGATAGAATATTAATGTTGTCAACCATGATTTGGAAGCTGGGGTGGTTGGAGGATGAAAGAAAGAAAGAAAAACTTTTGTATCACATTTCCTTGAACATTCATACAAATTTCAATAAAATAATAAAAAGATTGTTAATCTGCATAAAGAAAAACTGTAAGAATGCAGAACATAGAATATTAATGTTGTCAACCATGATTTAGAGGCTGGGGGGGTGGGGGATAAAAGAAAGAAAGAAAAACTGTTGTATCCCATTTCCTTGAACATTCATGAAATTTCAATAAAATAATGAAAAGATTGTTAATCTGCATAAAGAAAAAGAGTAAGAAGGCCGAAGATAGAATATTAAATTGTCAACCATGATTTGGAAGCTGGGGGGGGTGGGGGATAAAAGAAAGAAAGAAAAACTGTTGTATCCCATTTCCTTGAACATTCATGGATATTTCAATAAAATAATAAAAGATTGTTAATCTGCATAAACAAAAAGAGTAAGAATGCAGAAGATAGAATATTAATGTTGTCAACCATGATTTCGAAGCTGGGGGCGGTGGGGGATAAAAGAAAGAAAGAAAAAGTGTTGTGTCCCATTTCCTTGAACATTCATGGAAATTTCAAAAAAATAATAAAAAGATTGATAATCTGCATAAAGAAAAAGTGTAAGAATGCAGAAGATAGTATATTAATGTTGTCAACCATGATTTGGAAGGTGGGGTGTTGTGGGGGATAAAAGAAAGAAAGAAAAACTGTTGTATGCCATTTCCTTGAACATTCAAGGAAATTTCAATAAAATAATAAAAGATTGTTAATCTGCATAAAGAAAAACAGTAATAATGCAGAAGATAGAATATTAATGTTGTCAATCATGATTTGGAAGCTGGGGGTCTTGGGGGATGAAAGAAAGAAAGAAAAAGTGTTGTAGCCTATTTCCTTGAACATTCATGGAAATTTCAAAAAAAATAATAAAAAGATTGTTAATCTGCATAAAGAAAGATTAAGAATGCAGAATATAGAATATTAATGTTGTCAACCATGATTTGGAAGCTGGGGGGTGTTGGGGGATTAAAGAAAGAAAGAGAAACTGTTGTATCCCATTTCCTTGAACATTCATGGAAAGTTCAATAAAATAATAAAAAGATTGTTAATCTGCATAAAGAAAAAGATTAAGAATGCAGAAGATAGAATATTAATGTTGTCAAACATGATTTGGAAGCTGGGGGTTGTGGGGGATAAAAGAAAGAAAGAAAAACTGTTGTATCCCATTTCCTTGAACATTCATGGCAATTTCAATAAAATAATAATAAGATTGTTAATCTGCATAAAGAAAAAGAGTAAGAATGCAGAATATAGAATATTAATGTTGTCAAACATGATTTGGAACCTGGGGGGCGTGGGTGATAAGAGAAGAAAGAAAAATTGTTGTATCCCATTACATTGAACATTCATGGAAATTTCAATAAAATAATAAAAGGTTGATAATCTGCATAAAGAAAAAGAGTGAGAATGCAGAAGATAGAATATTAATGTTGTCAACCATGATTTGGAAGCTTGGGGGTGTTGGGGGATAAAAGAAAGAAAGAAAAACTGTTGTGTCCCATTTCCTCGAACATTCATGGAAACTTCAATAAAATAATAAAACGATTGTTAATCTGCATAAAGAAAAAGTGTAAGAATGCAGAAGATAGAATATGAATGTTGTCAAGCATGATTTGGAAGCAGGCGGGGGTGTTGGATAAAAGAAAGAAAGAAAAACTGTTGTATCCCATTTCCTTGAACATTCATGGAAATTTCAATAAAATAATAAAAGATTGTTAATCTGCATAAAGAAAAAGAGTAAGAATGCAGGAGATAGAATGTTAATGTTGTCAACCATGATTTGGAAGCCGGCGGGGGTGGGGGAAAAAAGAAAGAAAGAAAAACTGTTGTATCCCATTTCCTTGAACATTCATGGAAATTTCAATACAATAATAAAAAGATTGTTAATCTGCATAAAGAAAAAGAGTAAGAATGCAGAAGATAGAATATTAATGTTGTCAACCATGATTTGGAAGCTGGGGGGGTTGGAGGATGAAAGAAAGAAAGAAAAACTTTTGTATCCCATTTCCTTGAATATTCATGGAAATTTCAATAAAATAATAAAAAGATTGTTAATCTGCATAAAGAAAAACTGTAAGAATGCAGAAGATAGAATATTAATGTTGTCAACCATGATTTGGAAGCTGGGGGGGTTGGAGGATGAAAGAAAGAAAGAAAAATTTTGTATCACATTGCCTTGAACATTCATACAAATTTCAATAAAATAATGAAAAGATTGTTAATCTGCATAAAGAAAAAGAGTAAGAAGGCCGAAGATAAATATCAAATTGTCAATCATGATTTGGAAGCTGGGGGTGGTGGGGGATAAAAGAAAGAAAGAAAAACTGTTGTATCCCATTTCCTTGAACATTCATGGATATTTCAATAAAATAATAAAAGATTGTTAATCTGCATAAACAAAAAGAGTAAGAATGCAGAAGATAGAATATTAATGTTGTCAACCATGATTTCGAAGCTGGAGGCGGTGGGGGATAAAAGAAAGAAAGAAAAATTCTTGTGTCCCATTTCCTTGAACATTCATGGAAATTTGAATAAAATAATAAAAAGACTGTTAATCTGCATAAAGAAAAAGTGTAAGAATGCAGAAGATAGAATATTAATGTTTTCAACAATGATTTGGAAGCTGGGGGGTGGGGGATGAAAGAAAGAAAGAAAAACTGTTGTATCCCATTTCCTTGAACATTCATGGAAATTTCAATAAAATAATAAAAAGATTGTTAATCTGCATAAAGAAAAAGTGTAAGAATGCAGAAGACAGTATATTAATGTTGTCAACCATGATTTGGAAGGTGGGGTGTTGTGGGGGATAAAAGAAAGAAAGAAAAACTGTTGTATGCCATTTCCCTGAACATTCAAGGAAATTTCAATAAAATAATAAATGATTGTTAATCTGCATAAAGAAAAACAGTAATAATGCAGAAGATAGAATATTAATGTTGTCAATCATGATTTGGAAGTTGGGGGGGTTGGGGGATGAAAGAAAGAAAGAAAAAGTGTTGTAGCCTATTTCCTTGAACATTCATGGAAATTTCAATAAAATAATAAAAAGATTGTTAATCTGCATAAAGAAAGATTAAGAATGCAGAATATAGAATATTAATGTTGTCATCCATGATTTGGAAGCCGGGGGGTGTTGGGGGATTAAAGAAAGAAAGAAAAACTGTTGTATCCCATTTCCTTGAACATTCATGGAAAGTTCAATAAAATAATAAAAAGATTGTTAATCTGCATAAAGAAAAAGAGTAAGAATGCAGAAGATAGAATATTAATGTTGTCAAACATGATTTGGAAGCTGGGGGTTGTGGGGGATAAAAGAAAGAAAGAAAAACTGTTGTATCCCCTTTCCTTGAACATTCATGGCAATTTCAATAAAATAATAATAAGATTGTTAATCTGCATAAAGAAAAAGAGTAAGAATGCAGAAGATAGAATATTAATGTTGTCAACCATGATTTGGAAGCTGGCGGGGGTGACGGATAAAAGAAAGAAAGAAAAACTGTTGTATCCCATTTCCTTGAACATTCATGGAAATTTCAATAAAATAATAAAAAGATTGTTAATCTGCATAAAGAAAAAGAGTAAGAATGCAGAAGATAGAATATTAATGTTGTCAACGATGATTTGGAAGCTGGGGGGTTGTGGGGGATAAAAGAAAGAAAGAAAAACTGTTGTATCCCATTTCCTTGAACATTCATGGAAATTTCAATAAAATAATAAAAAGATTGTTAACCTGCATACAGTAAAAGTGTAAGAATGCAGAAGATTGAATATTAATGTTGTCAACCATGATTTGGAAGGTGGGGTGTTGTGGGGGATAAAAGAAAGAAAGAAAAACTGTTGTATGCCATTTCCTTGAACATTCAAGGAAATTTCAATAAAATAATAAAAGATTGTTAATCTGCATAAAGAAAAACAGTAAGAATGCAGAAGATAGAATATCAATGCTGTGAACCATGATTTTGTAGCTGGCGGTGGTGGGGGATAAAAGAAAGAAAGAAAAACTCTTGTGTCCCATTTCCTTGAACATTCATGGAAATTTGAATAAAATAATAAAAAGACTGTTAATCTGCATAAAGAAAAAGTGTAAGAATGCAGAAGATAGAATATTAATGTTTTCAACAATGATTTGGAAGCTGGGGGGTGGGGGATGAAAGAAAGAAAGAAAAACTGTTGTATCCCATTTCCTTGAACATTCATGGAAATTTCAATAAAATAATAAAAAGATTGTTAATCTGCATAAAGAAAAAGTGTAAGAATGCAGAAGACAGTATATTAATGTTGTCAACCATGATTTGGAAGGTGGGGTGTTGTGGGGGATAAAAGAAAGAAAGAAAAACTGTTGTATGCCATTTCCCTGAACATTCAAGGAAATTTCAATAAAATAATAAATGATTGTTAATCTGCATAAAGAAAAACAGTAATAATGCAGAAGATAGAATATTAATGTTGTCAATCATGATTTGGAAGTTGGGGGGGTTGGGGGATGAAAGAAAGAAAGAAAAAGTGTTGTAGCCTATTTCCTTGAACATTCATGGAAATTTCAATAAAATAATAAAAAGATTGTTAATCTGCATAAAGAAAGATTAAGAATGCAGAATATAGAATATTAATGTTGTCATCCATGATTTGGAAGCCGGGGGGTGTTGGGGGATTAAAGAAAGAAAGAAAAACTGTTGTATCCCATTTCCTTGAACATTCATGGAAAGTTCAATAAAATAATAAAAAGATTGTTAATCTGCATAAAGAAAAAGAGTAAGAATGCAGAAGATAGAATATTAATGTTGTCAAACATGATTTGGAAGCTGGGGGTTGTGGGGGATAAAAGAAAGAAAGAAAAACTGTTGTATCCCCTTTCCTTGAACATTCATGGCAATTTCAATAAAATAATAATAAGATTGTTAATCTGCATAAAGAAAAAGAGTAAGAATGCAGAAGATAGAATATTAATGTTGTCAACCATGATTTGGAAGCTGGCGGGGGTGACGGATAAAAGAAAGAAAGAAAAACTGTTGTATCCCATTTCCTTGAACATTCATGGAAATTTCAATAGCAGAATAAAAAGATTGTTAATCTGCATAAAGAAAAACAGTGAGAATGCAGAAGATAGAATATTAATGTTGTCAACCATGATTTGGAAGCTGGGATCGGTGGGGGATAAAAGAAAGAAAGAAAAACTGTTGTATCCCACTTACTTGAACATTCATGGAAAGTTCAATAAAATAATAAAAAGATTGTTAATCTGCATAAAGAAAAAGAGTAAGAATGCAGGACAAAGAATATTAATGTTGTCAAGCATTATTTGGAAGGTGGCGGGGGTGGTGGATAAAATAAAGAAAGAAAAAGTGTTGTAGCCCATTTCCTTGAACATTCATGGAAGTTACAATAAAATAATAAAAAGATTGTTAATCTGCTTAAAGAAAGATTAAGAATGCAGAAGATAGAATATTAATGTTGTCATGCATGATTTTGAAGCTGGCGGTGGTGGGGGACAAAAGAAAGAAAGAAAAACTGTTGTATCCCATTTCCTTGAACATTCATGGAAATTTCAATAGGAGAATAAAAAGATTGTTAATCTGCATAAAGAAAAAGAGTAAGAATGCAGAAGATAGAATATTAATGTTGTCAACCATGATTTGGGAGCTGGGGTGGTGGGGGATAACAGAAAGAGAGAAAAACTCTGGTATCACATTTCCTTGAATATTCATGGAAATTTCAATAAAATAATAAAAAGATTGTTAATTCGCATAAAGAAAAAGAGTAAGAATGCAGAAGATAGAATATTAATGTTGTCAAACAGGATTTGGAACCTGGGGGGCGAGGTGATAAGAGAAGAAAGAAAAATTGTTGTATCCCATTACATTGAACATTCATGGAAATTTCAATAAAATAATAAAAAGGTTGTTAATCTGCATAAAGAAAGATTAAGAATGCAGAAGATAGAATATTAATGTTGTCAACCATGATTTGGAAGCTGGGGGGTGTTGGGGGATAAAAGAAAGAAAGAAAAACTGTTGTATCCCATTTCCTTGAACATTCATGGAAAGTTCAATAAAATAATAAAAAGAGTGTTAATCTCCATAAAGAAAAAGAGTAAGAATGCAGAAGATAGAATATTAATGTTGTCAAACAGGATTTGGAACCTGGGGGGCGTGGGTGAAAAGAGAAGAAAGAAAAATTGTTGTATCCCATTACATTGAACATTCATGGAAATTTCAATAAAATAATAAAAAGGTTGTTAATCTGCATAAAGAAAAAGAGTGAGAATGCAGAAGATAGAATATTAATGTTGTCAACCATGATTTGGAAGCTGGGGTCGGTGGGGGATAAAAGAAAGAAAGAAAAACTGTTGTATCCCACTTACTTCAACATTCATGGAAAGTTCAATAAAATAATAAAAAGATTGTTAATCTGCATAAAGAAAAAGCGTAAGAATGCAGGACATAGAATATAAATGTTGTCAAGCATTATTTGGAAGGTGGCGGGGGTGGTGGATAAAATAAAGAAAGAAAAAGTGTTGTAGCCCATTTCCTTGAACATTCATGGAAGTTACAATAAAATAATAAAAAGATTGTTAATCTGCATAAAGAAAGATTAAGAATGCAGAAGATAGAATATTAATGTTGTCAAGCGTGATTTGGAAGCAGGCGGGGGTGGGGGAAAAAAGAAAGAAAGAAAAACTGTTGTATCCCATTTCCTTAAACATTCATGGAAATTTCAATACAACAATAAAAAGATTGTTAATCTTCATAAAGAAAAAGAGTGAGAATGCAGAAGATAGAATATTAATGTTGTCAACCATGATTTGGAAGCTGGGGGGGTTGGAGGATGAAAGAAAGAAAGAAAAAGTTTTGTATCCCATTTCCTTGAATATTCATGGAAGTTTCAATAAAATAATAAAAAGATTGTTAATCTGCATAAAGAAAAACTGTAAGAATGCAGAAGATAGAATATTAATGTTGTCAACCATGATTTGGAAGCTGGGGTGGTTGGAGGATGAAAGAAAGAAAGAAAAACTTTTGTATCACATTTCCTTGAACATTCATACAAATTTCAATAAAATAATAAAAAGATTGTTAATCTGCATAAAGAAAAAGAGTAAGAAGGCCGAAGATAGAATATTAAATTGTCAACCATGATTTGGAAGCTGGGGGGGGTGGGGGATAAAAGAAAGAAAGAAAAACTGTTGTATCCCATTTCCTTGAACATTCAAGGAAATTTCAATAAAATAATAAAAGATTGTTAATCTGCATAAACAAAAAGAGTAAGAATGCAGAAGATAGAATATTAATGTTGTCACCCATGATTTCGAAGCTGGGGGCGGTGGGGGATAAAAGAAAGAAAGAAAAACTGTTGTGTCCCATTTCGTTGAACATTCATGGAAATTTCAATAAAATAATAAAAAGATTGTTAATCTGCATAAAGAAAAAGTGTAAGAATGCAGAAGATAGTATATTAATGTTGTCAACCATGATTTGGAAGGTGGGGTGTTGTGGGGGATAAAAGAAAGAAAGAAAAACTGTTGTATGCCATTTCCTTGAACATTCAAGGAAATTTCAATAAAATAATAAAAGATTGTTAATCTGCATAAAGAAAAACAGTAATAATGCAGAAGATAGAATATTAATGTTGTCAATCATGATTTGGAAGCTGGGGGTCTTGGGGGATGAAAGAAAGAAAGAAAAAGTGTTGTAGCCTATTTCCTTGAACATTCATGGAAATTTCAAAAAAGTAATAAAAAGATTGTTAATCTGCATAAAGAAAGATTAAGAATGCAGAATATAGAATATTAATGTTGTCAACCATGATTTGGAAGCTGGGGGGTGTTGGGGGATTAAAGAAAGAAAGAAAAACTGTTGTATCCCATTTCCTTGAACATTCATGGAAAGTTCAATAAAATAATAAAAAGATTGTTAATCTGCATAAAGAAAAAGAGTAAGAATCCAGAAGATAGAATATTAATGTTGTCAACCATGATTTGGAAGCTGGCGGGGGTGATGGATAAAAGAAAGAAAGAAAAACTGTTGTATCCCATTTCCTTGAACATTCATGGAAATTTCAATAAAATAATAAAAAGATTGTTAATCTGCATAAAGAAAAAGAGTAAGAATGCAGAAGATAGAATATTAATGTTGTCAACGATGATTTGGAAGGTGGGGTGTTGTGGGGGATAAAAGAAAGAAAGAAAAACTGTTGTATCCCATTTCCTTGAACATTCATGGAAATTTCAATAAAATAATAAAAAGATTGTTAACCTGCATAAAGTAAAATTGTAAGAATGCAGAAGATTGAATATTAATGTTGTCAACCATGATTTGGAAGGTGGGGTGTTGTGGGGGATAAAAGAAAGAAAGAAAAACTGTTGTATGCCATTTCCTTGAACATTCAAGGAAATTTCAATAAAATAATAAAAGATTGTTAATCTGCATAAAGAAAAACAGTAAGAATGCAGAAGATAGAATATTAATGTTGTCAACCATGATTTGGAAGCTAGGGGCGGTGGGGGATAAAAGAAAGAAAGAAAAACTGTTGTATCCCATTTCCTTGAACATTCATGGAAATTTCAATAGGAGAATAAAAAGATTGTTAATCTGCATAAAGAAAAACAGTGAGAATGCAGAAGATAGAATATTAATGTTGTCAACCATGATTTGGAAGCTGGGATCGGTGGGGGATAAAAGAAAGAAAGAAAAACTGTTGTATCCCACTTACTTGAACATTCATGGAAAGTTCAATAAAATAATAAAAAGATTGTTAATCTGCATAAAGAAAAAGAGTAAGAATGCAGGACAAAGAATATTAATGTTGTCAAGCATTATTTGGAAGGTGGCGGGGGTGGTGGATAAAATAAAGAAAGAAAAAGTGTTGTAGCCCATTTCCTTGAACATTCATGGAAGTTACAATAAAATAATAAAAAGATTGTTAATCTGCTTAAAGAAAGATTAAGAATGCAGAAGATAGAATATTAATGTTGTCATGCATGATTTTGAAGCTGGCGGTGGTGGGGGACAAAAGAAAGAAAGAAAAACTGTTGTATCCCATTTCCTTGAACATTCATGGAAATTTCAATAGGAGAATAAAAAGATTGTTAATCTGCATAAAGAAAAAGAGTAAGAATGCAGAAGATAGAATATTAATGTTGTCAACCATGATTTGGGAGCTGGGGTGGTGGGGGATAACAGAAAGAGAGAAAAACTCTGGTATCACATTTCCTTGAATATTCATGGAAATTTCAATAAAATAATAAAAAGATTGTTAATTCGCATAAAGAAAAAGAGTAAGAATGCAGAAGATAGAATATTAATGTTGTCAAACAGGATTTGGAACCTGGGGGGCGAGGTGATAAGAGAAGAAAGAAAAATTGTTGTATCCCATTACATTGAACATTCATGGAAATTTCAATAAAATAATAAAAAGGTTGTTAATCTGCATAAAGAAAGATTAAGAATGCAGAAGATAGAATATTAATGTTGTCAACCATGATTTGGAAGCTGGGGGGTGTTGGGGGATAAAAGAAAGAAAGAAAAACTGTTGTATCCCATTTCCTTGAACATTCATGGAAAGTTCAATAAAATAATAAAAAGAGTGTTAATCTCCATAAAGAAAAAGAGTAAGAATGCAGAAGATAGAATATTAATGTTGTCAAACAGGATTTGGAACCTGGGGGGCGTGGGTGAAAAGAGAAGAAAGAAAAATTGTTGTATCCCATTACATTGAACATTCATGGAAATTTCAATAAAATAATAAAAAGGTTGTTAATCTGCATAAAGAAAAAGAGTGAGAATGCAGAAGATAGAATATTAATGTTGTCAACCATGATTTGGAAGCTGGGGTCGGTGGGGGATAAAAGAAAGAAAGAAAAACTGTTGTATCCCACTTACTTCAACATTCATGGAAAGTTCAATAAAATAATAAAAAGATTGTTAATCTGCATAAAGAAAAAGCGTAAGAATGCAGGACATAGAATATTAATGTTGTCAAGCATTATTTGGAAGGTGGCGGGGGTGGTGGATAAAATAAAGAAAGAAAAAGTGTTGTAGCCCATTTCCTTGAACATTCATGGAAGTTACAATAAAATAATAAAAAGATTGTTAATCTGCATAAAGAAAGATTAAGAATGCAGAAGATAGAATATTAATGTTGTCAAGCGTGATTTGGAAGCAGGCGGGGGTGGGGGAAAAAAGAAAGAAAGAAAAACTGTTGTATCCCATTTCCTTAAACATTCATGGAAATTTCAATACAACAATAAAAAGATTGTTAATCTGCATAAAGAAAAACTGTAAGAATGCAGAAGATAGAATATTAATGTTGTCAACCATGATTTGGAAGCTGGGGGGTTGGAGGATGAAAGAAAGAAAGAAAAAGTTTTGTATCCCATTTCCTTGAATATTCATGGAAGTTTCAATAAAATAATAAAAAGATTGTTAATCTGCATAAAGAAAAACTGTAAGAATGCAGAAGATAGAATATTAATGTTGTCAACCATGATTTGGAAGCTGGGGTGGTTGGAGGATGAAAGAAAGAAAGAAAAACTTTTGTATCACATTTCCTTGAACATTCATACAAATTTCAATAAAATAATAAAAAGATTGTTAATCTGCATAAAGAAAAAGAGTAAGAAGGCCGAAGATAGAATATTAAATTGTCAACCATGATTTGGAAGCTGGGGGGGGTGGGGGATAAAAGAAAGAAAGAAAAACTGTTGTATCCCATTTCCTTGAACATTCATGGATATTTCAATAAAATAATAAAAGATTGTTAATCTGCATAAACAAAAAGAGTAAGAATGCAGAAGATAGAATATTAATTTTGTCAACCATGATTTCGAAGCTGGGGGCGGTGGGGGATAAAAGAAAGAAAGAAAAACTGTTGTGTCCCATTTCCTTGAACATTCATGGAAATTTCAATAAAATAATAAAAAGATTGTTAATCTGCATAAAGAAAAAGTGTAAGAATGCAGAAGATAGTATATTAATGTTGTCAACCATGATTTGGAAGGTGGGGTGTTGTGGGGGATAAAAGAAAGAAAGAAAAACTGTTGTATGCCATTTCCTTGAACATTCAAGGAAATTTCAATAAAATAATAAAAGATTGTTAATCTGCATAAAGAAAAACAGTAATAATGCAGAAGATAGAATATTAATGTTGTCAATCATGATTTGGAAGCTGGGGGGCTTGGGGGATGAAAGAAAGAAAGAAAAATTGTGGTAGCCTATTTCCTTGAACATTCATGGAAATTTCAAAAAAATAATAAAAAGATTGTTAATCTGCATAAAGAAAGATTAAGACTGCAGAATATAGAATATTAATGTTGTCAACCATGATTTGGAAGCTGGGGGGTGTTGGGGGATTAAAGAAAGAAAGAAAAACTGTTGTATCCCATTTCCTTGAACATTCATGGAAAGTTCAATAAAATAATAAAAAGATTGTTAATCTGCATAAAGAAAAAGAGTAAGAATGCAGAAGATAGAATATTAATGTTGTCAAACATGATTTGGAAGCTGGGGGTTGTGGGGGATAAAAGAAAGAAAGAAAAACTGTTGTATCCAATTTCCTTGAACATTCCTGGCAATTTCAATAAAATAATAATAAGATTGTTAATCTGCATAAAGAAAAAGAGTAAGAATGCAGAAGATAGAATATTAATGTTGTCAACCATGATTTGGAAGCTGGGGGGGTTGGAGGATGAAAGAAAGAAAGAAAAAGTTTTGTATCCCATTTCCTTGAATATTCATGGAAGTTTCAGTAAAATAATAAAAAGATTGTTAATCTGCATAAAGAAAAACTGTAAGAATGCAGAAGATAGAATATTAATGTTGTCAACCATGATTTGGAAGCTGGGGTGGTTGGAGGATGAAAGAAAGAAAGAAAAACTTTTGTATCACATTTCCTTGAACATTCATACAAATTTCAATAAAATAATAAAAAGATTGTTAATCTGCATAAAGAAAAACTGTAAGAATGCAGAACATAGAATATTAATGTTGTCAACCATGATTTAGAGGCTGGGGGGGTGGGGGATAAAAGAAAGAAAGAAAAACTGTTGTATCCCATTTCCTTGAACATTCATGAAATTTCAATAAAATAATGAAAAGATTGTTAATCTGCATAAAGAAAAAGAGTAAGAAGGCCGAAGATAGAATATTAAATTGTCAACCATGATTTGGAAGCTGGGGGGGGTGGGGGATAAAAGAAAGAAAGAAAAACTGTTGTATCCCATTTCCTTGAACATTCATGGATATTTCAATAAAATAATAAAAGATTGTTAATCTGCATAAACAAAAAGAGTAAGAATGCAGAAGATAGAATATTAATGTTGTCAACCATGATTTCGAAGCTGGGGGCTGTGGGGGATAAAAGAAAGAAAGAAAAAGTGTTGTGTCCCATTTCCTTGAACATTCATGGAAATTTCAAAAAAATAATAAAAAGATTGATAATCTGCATAAAGAAAAAGTGTAAGAATGCAGAAGATAGTATATTAATGTTGTCAACCATGATTTGGAAGGTGGGGTGTTGTGGGGGATAAAAGAAAGAAAGAAAAACTGTTGTATGCCATTTCCTTGAACATTCAAGGAAATTTCAATAAAATAATAAAAGATTGTTAATCTGCATAAAGAAAAACAGTAATAATGCAGAAGATAGAATATTAATGTTGTCAATCATGATTTGGAAGCTGGGGGTCTTGGGGGATGAAAGAAAGAAAGAAAAAGTGTTGTAGCCTATTTCCTTGAACATTCATGGAAATTTCAAAAAAAATAATAAAAAGATTGTTAATCTGCATAAAGAAAGATTAAGAATGCAGAATATAGAATATTAATGTTGTCAACCATGATTTGGAAGCTGGGGGGTGTTGGGGGATTAAAGAAAGAAAGAGAAACTGTTGTATCCCATTTCCTTGAACATTCATGGAAAGTTCAATAAAATAATAAAAAGATTGTTAATCTGCATAAAGAAAAAGAGTAAGAATGCAGAAGATAGAATATTAATGTTGTCAAACATGATTTGGAAGCTGGGGGTTGTGGGGGATAAAAGAAAGAAAGAAAAACTGTTGTATCCCATTTCCTTGAACATTCATGGCAATTTCAATAAAATAATAATAAGATTGTTAATCTGCATAAAGAAAAAGAGTAAGAATGCAGAATATAGAATATTAATGTTGTCAAACATGATTTGGAACCTGGGGGGCGTGGGTGATAAGAGAAGAAAGAAAAATTGTTGTATCCCATTACATTGAACATTCATGGAAATTTCAATAAAATAATAAAAGGTTGATAATCTGCATAAAGAAAAAGAGTGAGAATGCAGAAGATAGAATATTAATGTTGTCAACCATGATTTGGAAGCTTGGGGGTGTTGGGGGATAAAAGAAAGAAAGAAAAACTGTTGTGTCCCATTTCCTCGAACATTCATGGAAACTTCAAGAAAATAATAAAACGATTGTTAATCTGCATAAAGAAAAAGTGTAAGAATGCAGAAGATAGAATATGAATGTTGTCAAGCATGATTTGGAAGCAGGCGGGGGTGTTGGATAAAAGAAAGAAAGAAAAACTGTTGTATCCCATTTCCTTGAACATTCATGGAAATTTCAATAAAATAATAAAAGATTGTTAATCTGCATAAAGAAAAAGAGTAAGAATGCAGGAGATAGAATGTTAATGTTGTCAACCATGATTTGGAAGCCGGCGGGGGTGGGGGAAAAAAGAAAGAAAGAAAAACTGTTGTATCCCATTTCCTTGAACATTCATGGAAATTTCAATACAATAATAAAAAGATTGTTAATCTGCATAAAGAAAAAGAGTAAGAATGCAGAAGATAGAATATTAATGTTGTCAACCATGATTTGGAAGCTGGGGGGGTTGGAGGATGAAAGAAAGAAAGAAAAACTTTTGTATCCCATTTCCTTGAATATTCATGGAAATTTCAATAAAATAATAAAAAGATTGTTAATCTGCATAAAGAAAAACTGTAAGAATGCAGAAGATAGAATATTAATGTTGTCAACCATGATTTGGAAGCTGGGGGGGTTGGAGGATGAAAGAAAGAAAGAAAAATTTTGTATCACATTGCCTTGAACATTCATACAAATTTCAATAAAATAATGAAAAGATTGTTAATCTGCATAAAGAAAAAGAGTAAGAAGGCCGAAGATAAATATCAAATTGTCAATCATGATTTGGAAGCTGGGGGTGGTGGGGGATAAAAGAAAGAAAGAAAAACTGTTGTATCCCATTTCCTTGAACATTCATGGATATTTCAATAAAATAATAAAAGATTGTTAATCTGCATAAACAAAAAGAGTAAGAATGCAGAAGATAGAATATTAATGTTGTCAACCATGATTTCGAAGCTGGAGGCGGTGGGGGATAAAAGAAAGAAAGAAAAATTCTTGTGTCCCATTTCCTTGAACATTCATGGAAATTTGAATAAAATAATAAAAAGACTGTTAATCTGCATAAAGAAAAAGTGTAAGAATGCAGAAGATAGAATATTAATGTTTTCAACAATGATTTGGAAGCTGGGGGGTGGGGGATGAAAGAAAGAAAGAAAAACTGTTGTATCCCATTTCCTTGAACATTCATGGAAATTTCAATAAAATAATAAAAAGATTGTTAATCTGCATAAAGAAAAAGTGTAAGAATGCAGAAGACAGTATATTAATGTTGTCAACCATGATTTGGAAGGTGGGGTGTTGTGGGGGATAAAAGAAAGAAAGAAAAACTGTTGTATGCCATTTCCCTGAACATTCAAGGAAATTTCAATAAAATAATAAATGATTGTTAATCTGCATAAAGAAAAACAGTAATAATGCAGAAGATAGAATATTAATGTTGTCAATCATGATTTGGAAGTTGGGGGGGTTGGGGGATGAAAGAAAGAAAGAAAAAGTGTTGTAGCCTATTTCCTTGAACATTCATGGAAATTTCAATAAAATAATAAAAAGATTGTTAATCTGCATAAAGAAAGATTAAGAATGCAGAATATAGAATATTAATGTTGTCATCCATGATTTGGAAGCCGGGGGGTGTTGGGGGATTAAAGAAAGAAAGAAAAACTGTTGTATCCCATTTCCTTGAACATTCATGGAAAGTTCAATAAAATAATAAAAAGATTGTTAATCTGCATAAAGAAAAAGAGTAAGAATGCAGAAGATAGAATATTAATGTTGTCAAACATGATTTGGAAGCTGGGGGTTGTGGGGGATAAAAGAAAGAAAGAAAAACTGTTGTATCCCCTTTCCTTGAACATTCATGGCAATTTCAATAAAATAATAATAAGATTGTTAATCTGCATAAAGAAAAAGAGTAAGAATGCAGAAGATAGAATATTAATGTTGTCAAACATGATTTGGAAGCTGGGGGTTGTGGGGGATAAAAGAAAGAAAGAAAAACTGTTGTATCCCATTTCCTTGAACATTCATGGCAATTTCAATAAAATAATAATAAGATTGTTAATCTGCATAAAGAAAAAGAGTAAGAATGCAGAATATAGAATATTAATGTTGTCAAACATGATTTGGAACCTGGGGGGCGTGGGTGATAAGAGAAGAAAGAAAAATTGTTGTATCCCATTACATTGAACATTCATGGAAATTTCAATAAAATAATAAAAGGTTGATAATCTGCATAAAGAAAAAGAGTGAGAATGCAGAAGATAGAATATTAATGTTGTCAACCATGATTTGGAAGCTTGGGGGTGTTGGGGGATAAAAGAAAGAAAGAAAAACTGTTGTGTCCCATTTCCTCGAACATTCATGGAAACTTCAATAAAATAATAAAAGATTGTTAATCTGCATAAAGAAAAACAGTAAGAATGCAGAAGATAGAATATCAATGCTGTGAACCATGATTTTGTAGCTGGCGGTGGTGGGGGATAAAAGAAAGAAAGAAAAACTCTTGTGTCCCATTTCCTTGAACATTCATGGAAATTTGAATAAAATAATAAAAAGATTGTTAATCTGCATAAAGAAAAAGAGTAAGAAGGCCGAAGATAGAATATTAAATTGTCAACCATGATTTGGAAGCTGGGGGGGGTGGGGGATAAAAGAAAGAAAGAAAAACTGTTGTATCCCATTTCCTTGAACATTCAAGGAAATTTCAATAAAATAATAAAAGATTGTTAATCTGCATAAACAAAAAGAGTAAGAATGCAGAAGATAGAATATTAATGTTGTCACCCATGATTTCGAAGCTGGGGGCGGTGGGGGATAAAAGAAAGAAAGAAAAACTGTTGTGTCCCATTTCGTTGAACATTCATGGAAATTTCAATAAAATAATAAAAAGATTGTTAATCTGCATAAAGAAAAAGTGTAAGAATGCAGAAGATAGTATATTAATGTTGTCAACCATGATTTGGAAGGTGGGGTGTTGTGGGGGATAAAAGAAAGAAAGAAAAACTGTTGTATGCCATTTCCTTGAACATTCAAGGAAATTTCAATAAAATAATAAAAGATTGTTAATCTGCATAAAGAAAAACAGTAATAATGCAGAAGATAGAATATTAATGTTGTCAATCATGATTTGGAAGCTGGGGGTCTTGGGGGATGAAAGAAAGAAAGAAAAAGTGTTGTAGCCTATTTCCTTGAACATTCATGGAAATTTCAAAAAAGTAATAAAAAGATTGTTAATCTGCATAAAGAAAGATTAAGAATGCAGAATATAGAATATTAATGTTGTCAACCATGATTTGGAAGCTGGGGGGTGTTGGGGGATTAAAGAAAGAAAGAAAAACTGTTGTATCCCATTTCCTTGAACATTCATGGAAAGTTCAATAAAATAATAAAAAGATTGTTAATCTGCATAAAGAAAAAGAGTAAGAATCCAGAAGATAGAATATTAATGTTGTCAACCATGATTTGGAAGCTGGCGGGGGTGATGGATAAAAGAAAGA
The DNA here is from genome assembly GCF_027409185.1 of Cynocephalus volans. NCBI lineage: Eukaryota > Metazoa > Chordata > Mammalia > Dermoptera > Cynocephalidae > Cynocephalus > Cynocephalus volans. The sequence goes on from NC_084463.1 coordinate 1,084,375, forward strand.
AAGAAAAACTGTTGTATCCCATTTCCTTGAACATTCATGGAAATTTCAATAAAATAATAAAAAGATTGTTAATCTGCATAAAGAAAAAGAGTAAGAATGCAGAAGATAGAATATTAATGTTGTCAACGATGATTTGGAAGGTGGGGTGTTGTGGGGGATAAAAGAAAGAAAGAAAAACTGTTGTATCCCATTTCCTTGAACATTCATGGAAATTTCAATAAAATAATAAAAAGATTGTTAACCTGCATAAAGTAAAATTGTAAGAATGCAGAAGATTGAATATTAATGTTGTCAACCATGATTTGGAAGGTGGGGTGTTGTGGGGGATAAAAGAAAGAAAGAAAAACTGTTGTATGCCATTTCCTTGAACATTCAAGGAAATTTCAATAAAATAATAAAAGATTGTTAATCTGCATAAAGAAAAACAGTAAGAATGCAGAAGATAGAATATTAATGTTGTCAACCATGATTTGGAAGCTAGGGGCGGTGGGGTTTAAAAGAAAGAAAGAAAAACTGTTGTATCCCATTTCCTTGAACATTCATGGAAATTTCAATAGGAGAATAAAAAGATTGTTAATCTGCATAAAGAAAAACAGTGAGAATGCAGAAGATAGAATATTAATGTTGTCAACCATGATTTGGAAGCTGGGATCGGTGGGGGATAAAAGAAAGAAAGAAAAACTGTTGTATCCCACTTACTTGAACATTCATGGAAAGTTCAATAAAATAATAAAAAGATTGTTAATCTGCATAAAGAAAAAGAGTAAGAATGCAGGACAAAGAATATTAATGTTGTCAAGCATTATTTGGAAGGTGGCGGGGGTGGTGGATAAAATAAAGAAAGAAAAAGTGTTGTAGCCCATTTCCTTGAACATTCATGGAAGTTACAATAAAATAATAAAAAGATTGTTAATCTGCTTAAAGAAAGATTAAGAATGCAGAAGATAGAATATTAATGTTGTCATGCATGATTTTGAAGCTGGCGGTGGTGGGGGACAAAAGAAAGAAAGAAAAACTGTTGTATCCCATTTCCTTGAACATTCATGGAAATTTCAATAGGAGAATAAAAAGATTGTTAATCTGCATAAAGAAAAAGAGTAAGAATGCAGAAGATAGAATATTAATGTTGTCAACCATGATTTGGGAGCTGGGGTGGTGGGGGATAACAGAAAGAGAGAAAAACTCTGGTATCACATTTCCTTGAATATTCATGGAAATTTCAATAAAATAATAAAAAGATTGTTAATTCGCATAAAGAAAAAGAGTAAGAATGCAGAAGATAGAATATTAATGTTGTCAAACAGGATTTGGAACCTGGGGGGCGAGGTGATAAGAGAAGAAAGAAAAATTGTTGTATCCCATTACATTGAACATTCATGGAAATTTCAATAAAATAATAAAAAGGTTGTTAATCTGCATAAAGAAAGATTAAGAATGCAGAAGATAGAATATTAATGTTGTCAACCATGATTTGGAAGCTGGGGGGTGTTGGGGGATAAAAGAAAGAAAGAAAAACTGTTGTATCCCATTTCCTTGAACATTCATGGAAAGTTCAATAAAATAATAAAAAGAGTGTTAATCTCCATAAAGAAAAAGAGTAAGAATGCAGAAGATAGAATATTAATGTTGTCAAACAGGATTTGGAACCTGGGGGGCGTGGGTGAAAAGAGAAGAAAGAAAAATTGTTGTATCCCATTACATTGAACATTCATGGAAATTTCAATAAAATAATAAAAAGGTTGTTAATCTGCATAAAGAAAAAGAGTGAGAATGCAGAAGATAGAATATTAATGTTGTCAACCATGATTTGGAAGCTGGGGTCGGTGGGGGATAAAAGAAAGAAAGAAAAACTGTTGTATCCCACTTACTTCAACATTCATGGAAAGTTCAATAAAATAATAAAAAGATTGTTAATCTGCATAAAGAAAAAGCGTAAGAATGCAGGACATAGAATATTAATGTTGTCAAGCATTATTTGGAAGGTGGCGGGGGTGGTGGATAAAATAAAGAAAGAAAAAGTGTTGTAGCCCATTTCCTTGAACATTCATGGAAGTTACAATAAAATAATAAAAAGATTGTTAATCTGCATAAAGAAAGATTAAGAATGCAGAAGATAGAATATTAATGTTGTCAAGCGTGATTTGGAAGCAGGCGGGGGTGGGGGAAAAAAGAAAGAAAGAAAAACTGTTGTATCCCATTTCCTTAAACATTCATGGAAATTTCAATACAACAATAAAAAGATTGTTAATCTGCATAAAGAAAAAGAGTAAGAATGCAGAAGATAGAATATTAATGTTGTCAACCATGATTTGGAAGCTGGGGGGGTTGGAGGATGAAAGAAAGAAAGAAAAAGTTTTGTATCCCATTTCCTTGAATATTCATGGAAGTTTCAATAAAATAATAAAAAGATTGTTAATCTGCATAAAGAAAAACTGTAAGAATGCAGAAGATAGAATATTAATGTTGTCAACCATGATTTGGAAGCTGGGGTGGTTGGAGGATGAAAGAAAGAAAGAAAAACTTTTGTATCACATTTCCTTGAACATTCATACAAATTTCAATAAAATAATAAAAAGATTGTTAATCTGCATAAAGAAAAAGAGTAAGAAGGCCGAAGATAGAATATTAAATTGTCAACCATGATTTGGAAGGTGGGGGGGGTGGGGGATAAAAGAAAGAAAGAAAAACTGTTGTATCCCATTTCCTTGAACATTCATGGATATTTCAATAAAATAATAAAAGATTGTTAATCTGCATAAACAAAAAGAGTAAGAATGCAGAAGATAGAATATTAATTTTGTAAACCATGATTTCGAAGCTGGGGGCGGTGGGGGATAAAAGAAAGAAAGAAAAACTGTTGTGTCCCATTTCCTTGAACATTCATGGAAATTTCAATAAAATAATAAAAAGATTGTTAATCTGCATAAAGAAAAAGTGTAAGAATGCAGAAGATAGTATATTAATGTTGTCAACCATGATTTGGAAGGTGGGGTGTTGTGGGGGATAAAAGAAAGAAAGAAAAACTGTTGTATGCCATTTCCTTGAACATTCAAGGAAATTTCAATAAAATAATAAAAGATTGTTAATCTGCATAAAGAAAAACAGTAATAATGCAGAAGATAGAATATTAATGTTGTCAATCATGATTTGGAAGCTGGGGGGCTTGGGGGATGAAAGAAAGAAAGAAAAATTGTGGTAGCCTATTTCCTTGAACATTCATGGAAATTTCAAAAAAATAATAAAAAGATTGTTAATCTGCATAAAGAAAGATTAAGACTGCAGAATATAGAATATTAATGTTGTCAACCATGATTTGGAAGCTGGGGGGTGTTGGGGGATTAAAGAAAGAAAGAAAAACTGTTGTATCCCATTTCCTTGAACATTCATGGAAAGTTCAATAAAATAATAAAAAGATTGTTAATCTGCATAAAGAAAAAGAGTAAGAATGCAGAAGATAGAATATTAATGTTGTCAAACATGATTTGGAAGCTGGGGGTTGTGGGGGATAAAAGAAAGAAAGAAAAACTGTTGTATCCAATTTCCTTGAACATTCCTGGCAATTTCAATAAAATAATAATAAGATTGTTAATCTGCATAAAGAAAAAGAGTAAGAATGCAGAAGATAGAATATTAATGTTGTCAACCATGATTTGGAAGCTGGGGGGGTTGGAGGATGAAAGAAAGAAAGAAAAAGTTTTGTATCCCATTTCCTTGAATATTCATGGAAGTTTCAGTAAAATAATAAAAAGATTGTTAATCTGCATAAAGAAAAACTGTAAGAATGCAGAAGATAGAATATTAATGTTGTCAACCATGATTTGGAAGCTGGGGTGGTTGGAGGATGAAAGAAAGAAAGAAAAACTTTTGTATCACATTTCCTTGAACATTCATACAAATTTCAATAAAATAATAAAAAGATTGTTAATCTGCATAAAGAAAAACTGTAAGAATGCAGAACATAGAATATTAATGTTGTCAACCATGATTTAGAGGCTGGGGGGGTGGGGGATAAAAGAAAGAAAGAAAAACTGTTGTATCCCATTTCCTTGAACATTCATGAAATTTCAATAAAATAATGAAAAGATTGTTAATCTGCATAAAGAAAAAGAGTAAGAAGGCCGAAGATAGAATATTAAATTGTCAACCATGATTTGGAAGCTGGGGGGGGTGGGGGATAAAAGAAAGAAAGAAAAACTGTTGTATCCCATTTCCTTGAACATTCATGGATATTTCAATAAAATAATAAAAGATTGTTAATCTGCATAAACAAAAAGAGTAAGAATGCAGAAGATAGAATATTAATGTTGTCAACCATGATTTCGAAGCTGGGGGCTGTGGGGGATAAAAGAAAGAAAGAAAAAGTGTTGTGTCCCATTTCCTTGAACATTCATGGAAATTTCAAAAAAATAATAAAAAGATTGATAATCTGCATAAAGAAAAAGTGTAAGAATGCAGAAGATAGTATATTAATGTTGTCAACCATGATTTGGAAGGTGGGGTGTTGTGGGGGATAAAAGAAAGAAAGAAAAACTGTTGTATGCCATTTCCTTGAACATTCAAGGAAATTTCAATAAAATAATAAAAGATTGTTAATCTGCATAAAGAAAAACAGTAATAATGCAGAAGATAGAATATTAATGTTGTCAATCATGATTTGGAAGCTGGGGGTCTTGGGGGATGAAAGAAAGAAAGAAAAAGTGTTGTAGCCTATTTCCTTGAACATTCATGGAAATTTCAAAAAAAATAATAAAAAGATTGTTAATCTGCATAAAGAAAGATTAAGAATGCAGAATATAGAATATTAATGTTGTCAACCATGATTTGGAAGCTGGGGGGTGTTGGGGGATTAAAGAAAGAAAGAGAAACTGTTGTATCCCATTTCCTTGAACATTCATGGAAAGTTCAATAAAATAATAAAAAGATTGTTAATCTGCATAAAGAAAAAGAGTAAGAATGCAGAAGATAGAATATTAATGTTGTCAAACATGATTTGGAAGCTGGGGGTTGTGGGGGATAAAAGAAAGAAAGAGAAACTGTTGTATCCCATTTCCTTTAACATTCATGGCAATTTCAATAAAATAATAAAAAGATTGTTAATCTGCATAAAGAAAAAGAGTACGAATGCATAAGATAGAATATTAATGTTGTCAAACATGATTTGGAACCTGGGGGGCGTGGGTGATAAGAGAAGAAAGAAAAATTGTTGTATCCCATTACATTGAACATTCATGGAAATTTCAATAAAATAATAAAAAGGTTGTTAATCTGCATAAAGAAAAAGAGTGAGAATGCAGAAGATAGGATTTTAATGTTGTCAACCATGATTTGGAAGCTTGGGGGTGTTGGGGGATAAAAGAAAGAAAGAAAAACTGTTGTGTCCCATTTCCTCGAACATTCATGGAAACTTCAATAAAATAATAAAACGATTGTTAATCTGCATAAAGAAAAAGTGTAAGAATGCAGAAGATAGAATATGAATGTTGTCAAGCATGATTTGGAAGCAGGCGGGGGTGTTGGATAAAAGAAAGAAAGAAAAACTGTTGTATCCCATTTCCTTGAACATTCATGGAAATTTCAATAAAATAATAAAAGATTGTTAATCTGCATAAAGAAAAAGAGTAAGAATGCAGGAGATAGAATGTTAATGTTGTCAACCATGATTTGGAAGCCGGCGGGGGTGGGGGAAAAAAGAAAGAAAGAAAAACTGTTGTATCCCATTTCCTTGAACATTCATGGAAATTTCAATACAATAATAAAAAGATTGTTAATCTGCATAAAGAAAAAGAGTAAGAATGCAGAAGATAGAATATTAATGTTGTCAACCATGATTTGGAAGCTGGGGGGGTTGGAGGATGAAAGAAAGAAAGAAAAACTTTTGTATCCCATTTCCTTGAATATTCATGGAAATTTCAATAAAATAATAAAAAGATTGTTAATCTGCATAAAGAAAAACTGTAAGAATGCAGAAGATAGAATATTAATGTTGTCAACCATGATTTGGAAGCTGGGGGGGTTGGAGGATGAAAGAAAGAAAGAAAAATTTTGTATCACATTGCCTTGAACATTCATACAAATTTCAATAAAATAATGAAAAGATTGTTAATCTGCATAAAGAAAAAGAGTAAGAAGGCCGAAGATAAATATCAAATTGTCAATCATGATTTGGAAGCTGGGGGTGGTGGGGGATAAAAGAAAGAAAGAAAAACTGTTGTATCCCATTTCCTTGAACATTCATGGATATTTCAATAAAATAATAAAAGATTGTTAATCTGCATAAACAAAAAGAGTAAGAATGCAGAAGATAGAATATTAATGTTGTCAACCATGATTTCGAAGCTGGAGGCGGTGGGGGATAAAAGAAAGAAAGAAAAACTCTTGTGTCCCATTTCCTTGAACATTCATGGAAATTTGAATAAAATAATAAAAAGACTGTTAATCTGCATAAAGAAAAAGTGTAAGAATGCAGAAGATAGAATATTAATGTTTTCAACAATGATTTGGAAGCTGGGGGGTGGGGGATGAAAGAAAGAAAGAAAAACTGTTGTATCCCATTTCCTTGAACATTCATGGAAATTTCAATAAAATAATAAAAAGATTGTTAATCTGCATAAAGAAAAAGTGTAAGAATGCAGAAGACAGTATATTAATGTTGTCAACCATGATTTGGAAGGTGGGGTGTTGTGGGGGATAAAAGAAAGAAAGAAAAACTGTTGTATGCCATTTCCCTGAACATTCAAGGAAATTTCAATAAAATAATAAATGATTGTTAATCTGCATAAAGAAAAACAGTAATAATGCAGAAGATAGAATATTAATGTTGTCAATCATGATTTGGAAGTTGGGGGGGTTGGGGGATGAAAGAAAGAAAGAAAAAGTGTTGTAGCCTATTTCCTTGAACATTCATGGAAATTTCAATAAAATAATAAAAAGATTGTTAATCTGCATAAAGAAAGATTAAGAATGCAGAATATAGAATATTAATGTTGTCATCCATGATTTGGAAGCCGGGGGGTGTTGGGGGATTAAAGAAAGAAAGAAAAACTGTTGTATCCCATTTCCTTGAACATTCATGGAAAGTTCAATAAAATAATAAAAAGATTGTTAATCTGCATAAAGAAAAAGAGTAAGAATGCAGAAGATAGAATATTAATGTTGTCAAACATGATTTGGAAGCTGGGGGTTGTGGGGGATAAAAGAAAGAAAGAAAAACTGTTGTATCCCCTTTCCTTGAACATTCATGGCAATTTCAATAAAATAATAATAAGATTGTTAATCTGCATAAAGAAAAAGAGTAAGAATGCAGAAGATAGAATATTAATGTTGTCAACCATGATTTGGAAGCTGGCGGGGGTGACGGATAAAAGAAAGAAAGAAAAACTGTTGTATCCCATTTCCTTGAACATTCATGGAAATTTCAATAAAATAATAAAAAGATTGTTAATCTGCATAAAGAAAAAGAGTAAGAATGCAGAAGATAGAATATTAATGTTGTCAACGATGATTTGGAAGCTGGGGGGTTGTGGGGGATAAAAGAAAGAAAGAAAAACTGTTGTATCCCATTTCCTTGAACATTCATGGAAATTTCAATAAAATAATAAAAAGATTGTTAACCTGCATACAGTAAAAGTGTAAGAATGCAGAAGATTGAATATTAATGTTGTCAACCATGATTTGGAAGGTGGGGTGTTGTGGGGGATAAAAGAAAGAAAGAAAAACTGTTGTATGCCATTTCCTTGAACATTCAAGGAAATTTCAATAAAATAATAAAAGATTGTTAATCTGCATAAAGAAAAACAGTAAGAATGCAGAAGATAGAATATGAATGCTGTGAACCATGATTTTGTAGCTGGCGGTGGTGGGGGATAAAAGAAAGAAAGAAAAACTCTTGTGTCCCATTTCCTTGAACATTCATGGAAATTTGAATAAAATAATAAAAAGACTGTTAATCTGCATAAAGAAAAAGTGTAAGAATGCAGAAGATAGAATATTAATGTTTTCAACAATGATTTGGAAGCTGGGGGGTGGGGGATGAAAGAAAGAAAGAAAAACTGTTGTATCCCATTTCCTTGAACATTCATGGAAATTTCAATAAAATAATAAAAAGATTGTTAATCTGCATAAAGAAAAAGTGTAAGAATGCAGAAGACAGTATATTAATGTTGTCAACCATGATTTGGAAGGTGGGGTGTTGTGGGGGATAAAAGAAAGAAAGAAAAACTGTTGTATGCCATTTCCCTGAACATTCAAGGAAATTTCAATAAAATAATAAATGATTGTTAATCTGCATAAAGAAAAACAGTAATAATGCAGAAGATAGAATATTAATGTTGTCAATCATGATTTGGAAGTTGGGGGGGTTGGGGGATGAAAGAAAGAAAGAAAAAGTGTTGTAGCCTATTTCCTTGAACATTCATGGAAATTTCAATAAAATAATAAAAAGATTGTTAATCTGCATAAAGAAAGATTAAGAATGCAGAATATAGAATATTAATGTTGTCATCCATGATTTGGAAGCCGGGGGGTGTTGGGGGATTAAAGAAAGAAAGAAAAACTGTTGTATCCCATTTCCTTGAACATTCATGGAAAGTTCAATAAAATAATAAAAAGATTGTTAATCTGCATAAAGAAAAAGAGTAAGAATGCAGAAGATAGAATATTAATGTTGTCAAACATGATTTGGAAGCTGGGGGTTGTGGGGGATAAAAGAAAGAAAGAAAAACTGTTGTATCCCCTTTCCTTGAACATTCATGGCAATTTCAATAGAATAATAATAAGATTGTTAATCTGCATAAAGAAAAAGAGTAAGAATGCAGAAGATAGAATATTAATGTTGTCAACCATGATTTGGAAGCTGGCGGGGGTGACGGATAAAAGAAAGAAAGAAAAACTGTTGTATCCCATTTCCTTGAACATTCATGGAAATTTCAATAAAATAATAAAAAGATTGTTAATCTGCATAAAGAAAAAGAGTAAGAATGCAGAAGATAGAATATTAATGTTGTCAACGATGATTTGGAAGCTGGGGGGTTGTGGGGGATAAAAGAAAGAAAGAAAAACTGTTGTATCCCATTTCCTTGAACATTCATGGAAATTTCAATAAAATAATAAAAAGATTGTTAACCTGCATACAGTAAAAGTGTAAGAATGCAGAAGATTGAATATTAATGTTGTCAACCATGATTTGGAAGGTGGGGTGTTGTGGGGGATAAAAGAAAGAAAGAAAAACTGTTGTATGCCATTTCCTTGAACATTCAAGGAAATTTCAATAAAATAATAAAAGATTGTTAATCTGCATAAAGAAAAACAGTAAGAATGCAGAAGATAGAATATGAATGCTGTGAACCATGATTTTGTAGCTGGCGGTGGTGGGGGATAAAAGAAAGAAAGAAAAACTGTTGTATCCCATTTCCTTGAACATTCATGGAAAGTTCAATAAAATAATAAAAAGATTGTTAATCTGCATAAAGAAAAAGAGTAAGAATGCAGAAGATAGAATATTAATTTTGTCAACGATGATTGAGAAGCTTGGGGGGTGGGGGGAAAAAGAAAGAAAGAGAAACTGTTGTATCCCATTTCCTTTAACATTCATGGCAATTTCAATAAAATAATAAAAAGATTGTTAATCTGCATAAAGAAAAAGAGTACGAATGCATAAGATAGAATATTAATGTTGTCAAACATGATTTGGAACCTGGGGGGCGTGGGTGATAAGAGAAGAAAGAAAAATTGTTGTATCCCATTACATTGAACATTCATGGAAATTTCAATAAAATAATAAAAAGGTTGTTAATCTGCATAAAGAAAAAGAGTGAGAATGCAGAAGATAGGATTTTAATGTTGTCAACCATGATTTGGAAGCTGGGGTCGGTGGGGGATAAAAGAAAGAAAGAAAAACTGTTGTATCCCACTTACTTGAACATTCATGGAAAGTTCAATAAAATAATAAAAAGATTGTTAATCTGCATAAAGAAAAAGCATAAGAATGCAGGACATAGAATATTAATGTTGTCAAGCATTATTTGGAAGGTGGCGGGGGTGGTGGATAAAATAAAGAAAGAAAAAGTGTTGTAGCCCATTTCCTTGAACATTCATGGAAGTTACAATAAAATAATAAAAAGATTGTTAATCTGCATAAAGAAAGATTAAGAATGCAGAAGATAGAATATTAATGTTGTCAACCATGATTTCGAAGCAGGCGGGGGTGGGGGAAAAAGAAAGAAAGAAAAACTGTTGTATCCCATTTCCTTAAACATTCATGGAAATTTCAATACAATAATAAAAAGATTGTTAATCTTCATAAAGAAAAAGAGTAAGAATGCAGAAGATAGAATATTAATGTTGTCAACCATGATTTGGAAGCTGGGGGGGTTGGAGGATGAAAGAAAGAAAGAAAAACTTTTGTATCACATTTCCTTGAACATTCATACAAATTTCAATAAAATAATAAAAAGATTGTTAATCTGCATAAAGAAAAACTGTAAGAATGCAGAAGATAGAATATTAATGTTGTCAACCATGATTTAGAGGCTGGGGGGTTGGGGGATAAAAGAAAGAAAGAAAAACTGTTGTATCCCATTTCCTTGAACATTCACGAAATTTCAATAAAATAATGAAAAGATTGTTAATCTGCATAAAGAAAAAGAGTAAGAAGGCCGAAGATAGAATATTAAATTTTCAACCATGATTTGGAAGCTGGGGGGGTGGGGGATAAAAGAAAGAAAGAAAAACTGTTGTATCCCATTTCCTTGAACATTCATGGATATTTCAATAAAATAATAAAAGATTGTTAATCTGCATAAACAAAAAGAGTAAGAATGCAGAAGATAGAATATTAATGTTGTCAACCATGATTTCGAAGCTGGGGGCGGTGGGGGATAAAAGAAAGAAAGAAAAACTGTTGTATGCCATTTCCTTGAACATTCAAGGAAATTTCAATAAAATAATAAAAGATTGTTAATCTGCATAAAGAAAAACAGTAATAATGCAGAAGATAGAATATTAATGTTGTCAATCATGATTTGGAAGCTGGGGGGGTTGGGGGATGAAAGAAAGAAAGAAAAAGTGTTGTAGCCTATTGCCTTGAACATTCATGGAAATTTCAAAAAAATAATAAAAAGATTGTTAATCTGCATAAAGAAAAAGAGTAAGAATGCAGGACATAGAATATTAATGTTGTCAAGCATTATTTGGAAGGTGGCGGGGTTGGTGGATAAAATAAAGAAAGAAAAAGTGTTGTAGCCCATTTCCTTGAACATTCATGGAAGTTACAATAAAATAATAAAAAGATTGTTAATCAGCTTAAAGAAAGATTAAGAATGCAGAAGATAGAATATTAATGTTGTCATTCATGATTTGGAAGCTGGCGGGGGTGGTGGATAAAAGAAAGAAAGAAAAACTGTTGTATCCCATTTCCTTGAACATTCATGGAAATTTCAATAAAATATTAAAGATTGTTAATCTGCATAAAGAAGAAGAGTAAGAATGCAGGAGATAGAATGTTAATGTTGTCAACCATGATTTGGAAGCTGGGGGTTTGGAGGATGAAAGAAAGAAAGAAAAACTTTTGTATCCAATTTCCTTGAATATTCATGGCAATTTCAATAAAATAATAAAAAGATTGTTAATCTGCATAAAGAAAAATTGTAAGAATGCCGAAGATAGAATATTAATGTTGTCAACCATGATTTGGAAGCTGGGGGGGTTGGAGGATGAAAGAAATAAAGAAAAACTTTTGTATCACATTTCCTTGAACATTCATACAAATTTCAATAAAATAATAAAAAGATTGTTAATCTGCATAAAGAAAAACTGTAAGAATGCAGAAGATAGAATATTAATGTTGTCAACCATGATTTGGAAGCTGGGGGGGTTGGAGGATGAAAGAAAGAAAGAAAAACTTTTGTATCCCATTTCCTTGAATATTCATGGAAATTTCAATAAAATAATAAAAAGATTGTTAATCTGCATAAAGAAAAACTGTAAGAATGCAGAAGATAGAATATTAATGTTGTCAACCATGATTTGGAAGCTGGGGGGGTTGGAGGATGAAAGAAAGAAAGAAAAACTTTTGTATCACATTGCCTTGAACATTCATACAAATTTCAATAAAATAATGAAAAGATTATTAATCTGCATAAAGAAAAAGAGTAAGAAGGCCGAAGATAAATATCAAATTGTCAATCATGATTTGGAAGCTGGGGGGGGTGGGGGATAAAAGAAAGAAAGAAAAACTCTTGTGTCCCATTTCCTTGAACATTCATGGAAATTTGAATAAAATAATAAAAAGACTGTTAATCTGCATAAAGAAAAAGTGTAAGAATGCAGAAGATAGAATATTAATGTTTTCAACAATGATTTGGAAGCTGGGGGGTGGGGGATGAAAGAAAGAAAGAAAAACTGTTGTATCCCATTTCCTTGAACATTCATGGAAATTTCAATAAAATAATAAAAAGATTGTTAATCTGCATAAAGAAAAAGTGTAAGAATGCAGAAGACAGTATATTAATGTTGTCAACCATGATTTGGAAGGTGGGGTGTTGTGGGGGATAAAAGAAAGAAAGAAAAACTGTTGTATGCCATTTCCCTGAACATTCAAGGAAATTTCAATAAAATAATAAATGATTGTTAATCTGCATAAAGAAAAACAGTAATAATGCAGAAGATAGAATATTAATGTTGTCAATCATGATTTGGAAGTTGGGGGGGTTGGGGGATGTAAGAAAGAAAGAAAAAGTGTTGTAGCCTATTTCCTTGAACATTCATGGAAATTTCAATAAAATAATAAAAAGATTGTTAATCTGCATAAAGAAAGATTAAGAATGCAGAATATAGAATATTAATGTTGTCATCCATGATTTGGAAGCCGGGGGGTGTTGGGGGATTAAAGAAAGAAAGAAAAACTGTTGTATCCCATTTCCTTGAACATTCATGGAAAGTTCAATAAAATAATAAAAAGATTGTTAATCTGCATAAAGAAAAAGAGTAAGAATGCAGAAGATAGAATATTAATGTTGTCAAACATGATTTGGAAGCTGGGGGTTGTGGGGGATAAAAGAAAGAAAGAAAAACTGTTGTATCCCCTTTCCTTGAACATTCATGGCAATTTCAATAAAATAATAATAAGATTGTTAATCTGCATAAAGAAAAAGAGTAAGAATGCAGAAGATAGAATATTAATGTTGTCAACCATGATTTGGAAGCTGGGGTCGGTGGGGGATAAAAGAAAGAAAGAAAAACTGTTGTATCCCACTTACTTGAACATTCATGGAAAGTTCAATAAAATAATAAAAAGATTGTTAATCTGCATAAAGAAAAAGCATAAGAATGCAGGACATAGAATATTAATGTTGTCAAGCATTATTTGGAAGGTGGCGGGGGTGGTGGATAAAATAAAGAAAGAAAAAGTGTTGTAGCCCATTTCCTTGAACATTCATGGAAGTTACAATAAAATAATAAAAAGATTGTTAATCTGCATAAAGAAAGATTAAGAATGCAGAAGATAGAATATTAATGTTGTCAACCATGATTTCGAAGCAGGCGGGGGTGGGGGAAAAAGAAAGAAAGAAAAACTGTTGTATCCCATTTCCTTAAACATTCATGGAAATTTCAATACAATAATAAAAAGATTGTTAATCTTCATAAAGAAAAAGAGTAAGAATGCAGAAGATAGAATATTAATGTTGTCAACCATGATTTGGAAGCTGGGGAGTTGTGGGGGATAAAAGAAAGAAAGAAAAACTGTTGTATCCCATTTCCTTGAACACTCATGGTAATTTCAATAACATAATAAAAAAATTCTTAATATGCATAAAGAAAAAGAGTAAGAATGCAGAAGATAGAATATTATGTTGTCAACCATGATTTGGAAGCGGGGGGGTGTGTGGGATAAAAGAAAGAAAGAAAAACTGTTGTATCCCATTTCCTTGAACATTAATGGAAATTTCAATAAAACAATAAAAAGATTGTTAATCTGCATAAAGAAAAAGTGTAAGAATGCAGAAGATAGAATATTAATGTTGTCAACCATGATTTGGAAGCTAGGGGGTGTGGGTGATAAAAGAAGAAAGAGAAACTGTTGTATCCCATTTCCTTGAACATTCATGGAAATTTCAATAAAATAATAAAAATTGTTAATCTGCATAAAGAAAAAGAGTAAGAATGCAGAAGATAATATATTAATGTTGTCAACCATTATTTGGAAGCTGCGGGCGGTCGGGGATAAAAGAAAGAAAGAAAAACTGTTGTATCCCATTTCCTTGAACATTCATGGAAATTTCAATAAAATAATAAAAATTGTTAATCTGCATAGAGAAAAAGAGTAAGAATGCAGAAGATAGAATATTAATGATGTCAACCATGATTTTGAAGCTGACCGGGGTGGGGGATAAAAGAAAGAAAGAAACACTGTTGTATCCCATTTCCTTGAACATTCATGGAAATTTCAATAATGTAATAAAAAGATTGTTAATCTGCATAAAGAAAGAGTAAGAATGCGGAAGATACAATATTAATGTTTTCAACCAGGATTTGGAAGCTGGGGGCGCTGCAGGATAAAAGAAAGAAAGAAAAACTGTTGTATCCCATTTCCTTGAACATTCATGGAAATTTCAATAAAATAATAAAAAGATTGTTAATCTGCCTAAAGAAAAAGATTAAGAATGCAAAAGATAGAATATTAATTTTGTCAACCATGATTTGGAAGCTGGGTGGAGTGGGGGATAAAAGAAAGAAAGAAAAACTGTTGTATCACATTTCCTTGAACATTCATGGAAATTTCAATAAAATAATAAAAAGATTGTTAATCTGCATAAAGAAAAATGTAAGAATACAGAAGATTGAATATTAATGTTTTCAACAATGATTTGGGAGGTGGGGGGTGGTGGGGGATAAAAAGAAAGAAAGAAAGGCAGTTGTATCCCATTGTCTTGAACATTCATGAAAATTTCAATAAAATAATAAATGATTGTTAATCTGCATAAAAAAAAGAGTAAGAATGCAGAAGATAGAATATTAATGTTATCAACCATGGTTTGGTAGCTGGGGGGGTTGGGGGATAAAAGAAAGAAAGAAAAACTCTTGTATCCCATTTCCTTGCACATTCATGGAAATATCAATAAAATAATAAAAAGATTATTATTTGCATAAAGAAAAAGTATAAGAATGCAGAAGATAGAATATTAATGTTGTTAACCATGATTTGGAAGCTGGGGGCGTGGGCGATAAAAGAAGAAAGAAAAACTGTTGTATCCCATTTCCTTGAACATTCATGGAAATTTCAATAACATAATAAAAAAATTGTTAATATGCATAAAGAAAAAGAGTAAGAATGCAGAAGATAGAATATTAATGTTGTCAACCATGATTCGGAAGCAGGGGGAGGTGGGGGATAAAACACAGAAATAAAAACTGTTCTATCCCATTTCCTTGAACATTCATGGAAATTTCAATAAAATAATAAAAGATTGTTAATCTGCATAAAGAAAAAGAGTAAGAATGCAGGAGATAGATTGTTAATGTTGTCAACAATGATTTGGAAGCTGGTGGGGTGGGGGATAAAAGAAAGAAAGAAAAACTGTTGTATCCCATTTCCTTGAACATTCATGGAAATTTCAATAAAATAATAAAAAGATTGTTAATCTGCATAAAGAAAAAGAGTAAGAATGCAGAAGATAGAATATTAATGTTGTCAACCATGATTTGGAAGCTGGGGGCGCTGGAGGATAAAAGAAAGAAAGAAAAACTGTTGTATCCCATTTACTTGAACATTCATGGAAATTTCAATAAAATAATAAAAAATTGTTAATCTGCATAAAGAAAAAGAGTAAGAATGCAGAAGATAGAATATTAATGGTGTCAACCATGATGTGGAAGCTTGGAGGGTCGGGGATAAAAGAGAGAAAGAGAAATTGTTGTATCCCATGTCCTTGAACATTCATGAAATTTCAATAAAATAATGACAAGATTGTGAATCTGCATAAAGAAAAAGTGTATGAAGGCAGAAGATAGAATATTATGTTGTCAACCATGATTTGGAAGCTGGGGAGAGGGTGGGGGATGAAAGAATGAAAGAAAAACTGTTGTATCCCATTTCCTTGAACATTCATGGAAATTTCAATAAAATAATAAAAGATTGTTAATCTGCATAAAGAAAAAGAGTAAGAATGCAGGAGATAGAATATTAATGTTGTCAACCATGATTTGGAAGCTGGCGGGGGTGGGGCATAAAAGAAAGAAAGAAAAACTGTTGTGTACCATTTCCTTGAACATTCATGGCAATTTCAATAAAATAATAAAAAGATTGTTAATCTGCATAAAGAAAAAGAGTAAGAATGCAGAAGATAGAATATTAATCTTGTCAACCATGATTTGGAAGCTGACGGGGGTGGTGGATAAAAGAAAGAAAGAAAAACTGTTGTATCCCATTTCCTTGAACATTCATGGAAATTTCAATAAAATAATAAAAAGATTGTTAATCTGCATAAAGAAATAGAGTAAGAATGCAGAATATAGGATATTAATGTTGTCAACCATGATTTGGAAGCTGGGGGCGCTGGAGGATAAAAGAAAGAAAGAAATAACGTTGTATCACATTTCCTTGAACATTCATGGAGATTTCAATAAAATAATAAAAAGATTGTTAGTCTGCATAAAGAAAAAGTGTAAGAATGCAGAAGATAGAATATTAATATTGTCAACCATGATTTGGAAGCGGGGGGCTGTGTGGGATAAAAGAAAGAAAGAAAAACTGTTGTATCCCATTTCCTTGAACATTCATGGAAATTTCAATAAAATAATAAAAAGATTGTTAATCTGCATAAAGAAAACGTGTAAGAATGCAGAAGATAGTATATTAATGTTGTCAACCATGATTTGGAACCTGGGGGGTGTGGGTGATAAAAGAAGAAAGAGAAACTGTTGTATCCCATTTCCTTGAACATTCATGGAAATTTCAATAAAATAATAAAAATTGTTAATCTGCATAAAGAAAAAGAGTAAGAATGCAGAAGATAGCATATTAATGTTGTCTACCATTATTTGGAAGCTGGGGGCGGTCGGGGATAAAAGAAAGAAAGAAAAACTGTTGTATCCCATTTCCTTGAACATTCATGGAAATTTCAATAAAATAATAAAAAGATTGTTAATCTGCATAAAGAAAAAGAGTAAGAATGCAGAAGATAGCATATTAATGTTTTCAACCGTGATTTGGAAGCTGGGAGGGTTGGGGGATGAAAGAAAGAAAGAAAATCGGTTGGATGCTTTGCTAGAAGAAAATTTCAGAATCGATGTTTTGTTTAGCTAAGTCAGGGATGAAGTGACCTGAAGGAAACTGACATAAAAATATGAGTGGAAGAGGTTTCAAGATGGCGACGGCTGCGGCGGCTGGCGCGGAGTAGCTGAGGTGGAAAAGGTGGCCACTGGGCCTCAGGCAGCCGGGAAACTTGTGGACCTTCCCCTGGCCATCTCTTAAGGGAGGACTGCTGCTGCTGGCCGGTCGTGGGGGCTCAACGCCACTTTGCCCCCGGCAGGAGAGGCTGCCTCATTTACAGGCAACAGCTTTGAAGTGTGGAGCAGGAAAAGAACTGATTCTTAGCTGCAAAAGTGAGTCTTGAAACAGGGAACACGGCGCCAGGGCTGCTGTGGATGCAGCCAGGATCCCGGAGACCGGGGCCGCGCTGAAGAAGGCGGCCAGCTGCCCTATTCAGGATTCGAGGTTTCAGGCCGGCATTAAAGAAGATTCCTGGGAGCGCCCGAGCGGCGCCGCGACTGAACAGCCCGAGGCGGCAGCGCCGAGAACACGGAAGGCAACAAACCAGAGACAGAGCGAGCGCCCGACCTGGCACAGCACTGTGAGTGATCCCTGGCACAGCTCTGTTCGGGGGGGTGGATGCCCACGCGGCTTCCGCCTGCACCACCAGGCCACTCATTGCCCCGGTGCTGCCTCCATTTTCCCAGGTGCGGGCAGCTCCGCCCTGCTCGGCCATCACTGAGCCCATTTGCTTGGCCTGGCGCGGGGCTTTCCGGACCCTGCGGGCCGACCTCCTCTCCCACTCCCTCCGCGGTTCTCTGGCAGGGCTGTGGGTGTGGGGCGTCCCGACCAGTTTTGGGAGGGCTAGGAAGTACGGGCGGGCCGACTGTCACTCCACCACACCCTGGACTCCGCCCCGGTAAACTTCCTGTTACTGGGAGGCAGATACCATCTCTGCGACCACCAGTTTGGAAAAAAGCCTAACGAATTTCTGGTTGGGAATAGTGTGGTAGGAGAGTTCCCAGGTCCGCTTGAACCTGCCGGAGAGCAGGCTGCAGGCGGGCACTAGACTCGGTTTATACCGGGGGGATACAAAGGTGAACGAGACCCGAAAAAGATCTACACAGTGCTACAAAGGCACCCAGAGAGACCGGTCGTCTGTGCCTAGCAGAAACCTGGTAGACTTCCTGGGCGAGGCGGTGCTGAGCAGGGTCTTGAAGGCCCAGCTGATAGACGAGGGGTGCAGAACACACGCCCCAGCCCAGCACAGTGTGCACAGAGGGGGGAGACGTGCGGCCAGGGAGGCGGAGACTCGACAGGAACCACACACCCGGTGGGGTCGCCACTGCATGATCTAACAGCCTGGGCCAGAGCACACGGAACGGGGAGAAGTCCTGTACAGAAAGTGAAAGCTCAACAGAGATCACACGCCCTGTGGTACGTGATCCACCAGCCCAGCAGAGTACAAGCTGACCAGAAAGGTGGCTCCCCGGAGAAGCCCAAGACCCGAGGCAACCACACACACAAGACACTAGAGGCCAACTGAGCAGTCACGGCGGGAGCCATACCAAATTGGCAACCACAGCAACATCCTAGTTAGTCATTAGTCTTAAACCGGTGGACTGTGAAACCCCCTGCCACAATGAATAAACACCAAAAAAAAGACACCAGAAATACAAAAAATCAAGAAAGTACACCACCAAAAGTTAATAAATCTCATACTCTAGATCCTATAGAACAAGAAGCCCTTGAAATAACTGACAAGGAATTTCGAGTGATAATTCTAAGGAAACTGAATGAGATACAAGAAAACTCAGCTAGACATCATGATGAAATGAGGAAAAGTATACAGGATCTGAAAGAGGAAATATACAAGGAAATCAATTTCCTGAAAAAAAATGTAGCAGAACTTGCTGAACTGAAGAAATTATTCAGCGAAATAAAAAACACAACGGAGAGTTTAACCAGCAGGCTTGTCGAAGTTGAAGAGAGAACCTCTGAACTTGAAGATGGGCTGTTTGAAATAACACAAGCAGACAAAAAGAAAGAGAAAAGAATCAAGGACATGGAAGAAAATCTGAGAGAGATATCAGACAACCTCAAGCGCTCAAATATCCGAGTCATGGGTATTCCAGAAGGGGAGGAAAATGGAGATTCCATTGAAAACATATTCAACAAAATAGTGGCAGAAAACTTCCCAGGTATAGGAAAAATCACTGATCTTCAGATCCAGGAAGCTCAACGATCTCCAAACGTATTCAACCCAAAAAGGCCTTCTCCAAGACATGTCATAGTCAAATTGGCAAAACTCAGAGACAAAGAGAGAATCTTAAAAGCTGCAAGAGAGAAGCGTCAAATCACCTATAAGGGAGCCCCAATCAGGTTAACATCAGACTTTTCATCACAAACCCTAAAAGCTAGAAAGGAATGGGATGATATTTTCAAAATACTAAAAGACAAAGATTGCCAGTCAAGAATACTCTACCCTGCAAGGCTATCCTTCCGAAATGAGGGGCAAATAGTATATTTCTCAGACAAACAAAAACTGCGGGAGTTCACTACCACAAGACCACCCTTACAAGAAATCCTGAAGGGAGTACTGGGTTTGGTTCCTGAAAAATAACTACCACTGCCATAAAAACCCAAGAAAAATCAAAACCCGCTAGTACAATAAAAATGGCATTCATGAAGAGAAAACAAGCTAACAAAAACACTATCTACAACCTAAGGAACCAACAAACAAAGAAACCAAACAGTAAATCAGAAAGCAAGGAACAAAAGACACCTAAGACAACCAAACAACCAATAAAATGCTAGGAATAAATCAACACCTTTCAATAACAACTCTTAATGTTAAAGGCTTAAATTCCCCAATTAAAAGACACAGACTGGCTGACTGGATCAAAAAGCAGGACCCAACTATATGCTGCCTACAAGAGACCCACCTCACCCATAAAGATTCACACAGACTAAGAGTGAAAGGATGGAAAAAGATTTACCATGCAAACAGAAAAGAAAAACGAGCTGGAGTGGCTATTCTTATATCTGACAAAATAGACTTTAAACTAAAAACCATAAAAAGAGACAATGAGGGACACTACTTAATGATAAAAGGACTGATCCATCAAGAAGACATAACAATCATAAATATGTACGCACCCAATGTTGGAGCAGCCAGATTTATAAAACAAACTCTATTAGACCTAAAGAAGGAAATAGACACTAATACCATAATAGCAGGGGACCTGAACACTCCACTGTCAATATTAGACAGATCATCTAGGCAAAGAATCAGTAGAGAAACACAAGATCTAAACAAGACTCTAGACCAATTGGAATTGGCAGATATCTACAGAACATTCCACCCAACAACCTCAGAATATTCATTCTTCTCATCAGCACATGGATCATTCTCCAGGATAGATCACATATTAGGTCACAAATCAAGTCTCAATAAATTCAAAAAAATTGGAATTATCCCATGTATCTTCTCAGACCACAATGGATTAAAACTAGAAATTAATAACAAACAAAACTCTGGAAACTATACAAACACATGGAAATTAAACAGCATTCTACTTAATGACATATGGGTCCAAGAAGAAATCAAGCAGGAAATCAAAAAGTTTATTGAAACTAATGAAAACAATGATACATCATACCAAAACCTGTGGGATACTGCAAAAGCAGTATTGAGGGGAAAATTTATTGCATTAAATGCTCACTTCAGAAGAATGGAAAGATGGCAAGTGAACAACCTAACACTTCACCTTAAAGAACTAGAAAAACAAGAACAATCCAATCCTAAAGTTAGCAGACGGAAAGAAATCATTAAGATCAGAGCAGAACTGAATGAAATTGAAAACCAAAAAACAATTCAAAAGATCAACGAATCAAAAAGTTGGTTTTTTGAAAAGATAAATAAAATTGACAAACCATTAGCTTGGCTAACAAAAAAAAGAAGAGAGAAGACTCAAATAACAAAAATTAGAAATGAAAAAGGCGATATTACAACTGATTCATCTGAAATACAAGGAATCATTCGAGACTACTATAAACAACTATACGCCAACAAATTTGAAAATCTGGAGGAAATGGATAAATTTCTGGACACACACAAGCTCCCAAAACTGAACCGTGAAGACGTAGAAAATTTGAACAGACCAATAACAATAAAGGAGATTGAAGCTGTTATCAGAAGGCTCCCAACAAAGAAAAGCCCAGGACCAGATGGATTCACAGCAGAATTTTACCAAACATTCAAAGAGGAATTGACACCGATTCTTTACAAACTATTCCAAAAGATTGAAACGGACGCAAATCTCCCAAACTCATTCTATGAAGCAAACATCATCCTGATACCAAAACCAGGTAAAGATATAACCAAAAAAGAAAACTACAGGCCGATATCCTTGATGAATATAGATGCAAAAATCCTCACTAAAATACTAGCAAACAGAATACAGCAACACATACGAAAAATTATTCATCACGATCAAGTGGGATTCATCCCAGGGATGCAAGGTTGGTTCAACATACGCAAATCAATAAATGTGATACACCATATTAATAAACTCAAACACAAGGACCATATGATCATCTCTATAGACGCTGAAAAAGCATTTGATAAAGTTCAGCACTCATTCATGACAAAGACCCTCTATAAGTTAGGTATAGATGGAAAGTATCTCAACATAATTAAAGCCATATATGCCAAACCCACTGCCAATATCATCCTGAATGGGGAAAAGCTGAAAGCTTTTCCTTTAAGAACAGGCACTAGACAAGGATGCCCACTCTCACCACTCCTATTCAACATAGTGTTGGAAGTACTAGCCAGAGCAATCAGAGAAGAGAAGGAAATAAAGGGCATCCAGATTGGAAAAGATGAAGTCAAACTGTCCCTGTTTGCAGATGACATGATCCTATATATCGAACAGCCTAAAACCTCTACAAAAAAACTGTTGGAATTGATAAATGATTTCAGCACAGTAGCAGGATACAAAATCAACACACAAAAATCAGTAGCATTTATTTTCTCCAATAGTGAACATGCAGAAGGAGAAATCAAGAAAGCCTGCCCATTTACAATAGCCACCAAAAAAATAAAATACTTAGGAATTGAGTTAACCAAGGAGGTGAAAAATCTCTATAATGAGAACTACAAACCACTGCTGAGAGAAATTAGAGAGGATACAAGAAGATGGAAAGATATTCCATGCTCTTGGATTGGAAGAATCAACATAGTGAAAATGTCCATACTACCCAAAGTGATATACAAATTCAATGCAATCCCCATCAAAATTCCAAAGACATTTTTCTCAGAAATGGAAAAAACTATTCAGACATTTATATGGAACAATAAAAGACCACGAATAGCCAAAGCAATGCTCAGCAAAAAAAATAAAGCTGGAGGCATAACCCTACCTGACTTTAAGCTATACTACAAAGCTATAATAACCAAAACAGTATGGTACTGGCATAAAAACAGACACACTGACCAATGGAATAGAATAGAGAATCCAGAAATCAACCCACACACTTACTGCCATCTGATCTTTGACAAAGGCACCAAGCCTATTCACTGGGGAAGGGACTGCCTCTTCAGCAAGTGGTGCTGGGAAAACTGGATATCGATATGCAGGAGAATGAAACTAGATCCATACCTCTCACCGTATACTAAAATCAACTCAAAATGGATTAAGGATTTAAATATACACCCGGAGACAATAAAACTTCTTAAAGAAAACATAGGGGAAACACTTCAGGAAATAGGACTGGGCACAGACTTCATGAATACGACCCCAAAAGCACGGGCAACCAAAGGAAAAATAAACAAATGGGATTATATCAAACTAAAAAGCTTCTGCACAGCAAAAGAAACAATTAAAAGAGTTAAAAGACAACCAACAGAGTGGGAGAAAATATTTGCAAAATATACATCTGACAAAGGATTAATATCCAGAATATATAAGGAACTCAAACAACTTTACAAGAAGAAAACAAGCAACCCAATTAAAAAATGGGCAAAAGAGCTAAGTAGGCATTTCTCTAAGGAAGATATCCAAATGGCCAACAGACATATGAAAAGATGCTCAACATCACTCAGCATCCGGGAAATGCAAATAAAAACCACATTGAGATACCATCTAACCCCAGTTAGGATGGCTAAAATCCAAAAGACTATGAACGATAAATGCTGGCGAGGCTGCGGAGAAAAAGGAACTCTCATACATTGTTGGTGGGACTGCAAAATGGTGCAGCCTCTATGGAAAATGGTATGGAGGTTCCTTAAACAATTGCAAATAGATCTACCATACGACCCAGCCATCCCACTGCTGGGAATATACCCAGAGGAATGGAAATCATCAAGTCGAAGGTATACCTGTTCCCCAATGTTCATCGCAGCACTCTTTACAATAGCCAAGAGTTGGAACCAGCCCAAATGCCCATCATCAGATGAGTGGATACGGAAAATGTGGTACATCTACACAATGGAATACTACTCAGCTATAAAAACGAATGAAATACTGCCATTTGCAACAACATGGATGGACCTTGAGAGAATTATATTAAGTGAAACAAGTCAGGCACAGAAAGAGAAATACCACATGTTCTCACTTATTGGAGGGAGCTAAAAATTAATATATAAATTCACACACACACACATACACACACACACACACAAACCGGGGGGGGGGGGAAGAAGATATAACAACAACAATTATTTGAAGTTGATACAACAAGCAAACAGAAAGGACATTGTTGGGGGGGAGGGGGGAGGGAGAAGGGAGGGAGGTTTTGGTGATGGGGAGCATTAATCAGCTACAATGTATATCGACAAAATAAAATTAAAAAAAAAAAAAAAAAAAAAAAAAAAAAAAAAAAAAAGAAAAAGAGTGAGAATGCAGAAGATAGAATATTAATGTTGTCAACCATGATTTGGGAGCTGGGGTGGTGGGGGATAACAGAAAGAGAGAAAAACTCTGGTATCACATTTCCTTGAATATTCATGGAAATTTCAATAAAATAATAAAAAGATTGTTAATTTGCATAAAGAAAAATAGTAAGAATGCAGAAGATAGAATATTAATGTTGTCAAACAGGATTTGGAACCTGGGGGGCGAGGTGATAAGAGAAGAAAGAAAAATTGTTGTATCCCATTACATTGAACATTCATGGAAATTTCAATAAAATAATAAAAAGGTTGTTAATCTGCATAAAGAAAGATTAAGAATGCAGAAGATAGAATATTAATGTTGTCAACCATGATTTGGAAGCTGGGGGGTGTTGGGGGATAAAAGAAAGAAAGAAAAACTGTTGTATCCCATTTCCTTGAACATTCATGGAAAGTTTAATAAAATAATAAAAAGATTGTTAATCTCCATAAAGAAAAAGAGTAAGAATGCAGAAGATAGAATATTAATGTTGTCAAACAGGATTTGGAACCTGGGGGGCGTGGGTGATAAGAGAAGAAAGAAAAATTGTTGTATCCCATTACATTGAACATTCATGGAAATTTCAATAAAATAATAAAAAGGTTGTTAATCTGCATAAAGAAAAAGAGTGAGAATGCAGAAGATAGAATATTAATGTTGTCAACCATGATTTGGAAGCTGGGGTCGGTGGGGGATAAAAGAAAGAAAGAAAAACTGTTGTATCCCACTTACTTCAACATTGATGGAAAGTTCAATAAAATAATAAAAAGATTGTTAATCTGCTTAAAGAAAAATCGTAAGAATGCAGGACATAGAATATTAATGTTGTCAAGCATTATTTGGAAGGTGGCGGGGGTGGTGGATAAAATAAAGAAAGAAAAAGTGTTGTAGCCCATTTCCTTGAACATTCATGGAAGTTACAATAAAATAATAAAAAGATTTTTAATCTGCATAAAGAAAGATTAAGAATGCAGAAGATAGAATATTAATGTTGTCAAGCGTGATTTGGAAGCAGGCGGGGGTGGGGGAAAAAAGAAAGAAAGAAAAACTGTTGTATCCCATTTCCTTAAACATTCATGGAAATTTCAGTACAACAATAAAAAGATTGTTAATCTTCATAAAGAAAAAGAGTAAGAATGCAGAAGATAGAATATTAATGTTGTCAACCATGATTTGGAAGCTGGGAGGGTTGGAGGATGAAAGAAAGAAAGAAAATGTTTTGTATCCCATTTCCTTGAATATTCATGGAAGTTTCAATAAAATAATAAAAAGATTGTTAATCTGCATAAAGAAAAACTGTAAGAATGCAGAAGATAGAATATTAATGTTGTCAACCATGATTTGGAAGCTGGGGTGGTTGGAGGATGAAAGAAAGAAAGAAAAACTTTTGTATCACATTTCCTTGAACATTCATACAAATTTCAATAAAATAATAAAAAGATTGTTAATCTGCATAAAGAAAAAGAGTAAGAAGGCCGAAGATAGAATATTAAATTGTCAACCATGATTTGGAAGCTGGGGGGGGTGGGGGATAAAAGAAAGAAAGAAAAACTGTTGTATCCCATTTCCTTGAACATTCATGGATATTTCAATAAAATAATAATAAGATTGTTAATCTGCATAAAGAAAAAGAGTAAGAATGCAGAAGATAGAATATTAATGTTGTCAACCATGATTTGGAAGCTGGCGGGGGTGATGGATAAAAGAAAGAAAGAAAAACTGTTGTATCCCATTTCCTTGAACATTCATGGAAATTTCAATAAAATAATAAAAAGATTGTTAATCTGCATAAAGAAAAAGAGTAAGAATGCAGAAGATAGAATATTAATGTTGTCAACGATGATTTGGAAGCTGGGGGGTTGTGGGGGATAAAAGAAAGAAAGAAAAACTGTTGTATCCCATTTCCTTGAACATTCATGGAAATTTCAATAAAATAATAAAAAGATTGTTAACCTGCATAAAGAAAAAGAGTAAGAATGCAGAAGATAGAATATTAATGTTGTCAACCATGATTTGGAAGCTGGGGGGGTTGGAGGATGAAAGAAAGAAAGAAAAACTTTTGTATCCCATTTCCATGAATATTCATGGCAATTTCAATAAAATAATAAAAAGATTGTCAATCTGCATAAAGAAAAACTGTAAGAATGCAGAAGATAGAATATTAATGTTGTCAACCATGATTTGGAAGCTGGGGGGGTTGGAGGATGAAAGAAAGAAAGAAAAACTTTTGTATCACATTTCCTGGAACATTCATAGAAATTTCAATAAAATAATAAAGAGATTGTTAGTCGGCATAAAGAAAAAGTGTAAGAATGCAGAAGATAGTATATTAATGTTGTCAACCTCGATTTGGAAGATGGGGGGGTGGGGGATAAAAGAAAGAAAGAAAAAATGTTGTATTCCATTTCCTGGAACATTCATAGAAATTTCAATAAAATAATAAAAAGATTGTTAGTCGGCATAAAGAAAAAGTGTAAGAATGCAGAAGATAGAATATTAATGTTTTCAACCATGATTTGGAACCTGGGGGGGTGGGGGATAAAAGTAAGAATGAAAAACAGTTGTATTCCATTTCCTTGAACATTCATGGAAATTTCAATAAAATAATAAAAAGATTGTTAATCTGCATAAAGAAAAAGTGTAAGAATGCAGAAGATAGAATATTAATGTTGTCAACCATGATTTGGAAGCTGGGGCGCGTGTGTGATAAAAGAAGAAAGAGAAACTGTTGTATCCCATTTCCTTGAACATTCATGGAAAATTAAATAAAATAATAAAAATTGTTAATCTGCATAAAGAAAAAGAGTAAGAATGCAGAAGATAGGATATTAATGTTGTCAACCATGATTTGGAAGCTAGGGGCGGTGGGGGATAAAAGAAAGAAAGAAAAACTGTTGTAGCCCATTTCCTTGAACATTCATGGAAATTTGAATAAAACAATAAAAAGAGTGTTAATCTGCATAAAGAAAAAGAGTAAGAATGCAGAAGATCGAATATTAATGTTTTCAACCATGATTTGGAAGCTGGGGTGGTTGGAGGATGAAAGAAAGAAAGAAAAACTTTTGTATCCCATTTCCTTGAACTTTCATGGAAATTTCAATATAATAATAAAAAGATTGTTAATCTGCATAAAGAAAAAGTGTAAGAATGCAGAAGATAGTATATTAATGTTGTCAACCTCGATTTGGAAGTTGGGGGCTGGGGGATAAAAGAAAAAAGAAAAAATGTTGTATCACATTTCCTTGAACATTCATACAAATTTCAATAAAATAATAAAAAGATTGTTAGTCTGCACAAAGAAAAAGTGTAAGAATGCAGAAGATAGAATATGAATGTTTTCAACTATGATTTTGAAGCTGGCGGTGGTGGGGGACAAAAGAAAGAAAGAAAAACTGTTGTATCCCATTTCCTTGAACATTCATGGAAATTTCAATAGGAGAATAAAAAGATTGTTAATCTGCATAAAGAAAAAGAGTAAGAATGCAGAAGATAGAATATTAATGTTGTCAACCATGATTTGGGAGCTGGGGTGGTGGGGGATAACAGAAAGAGAGAAAAACTCTGGTATCACATTTCCTTGAATATTCATGGAAATTTCAACAAAATAATAAAAAGATTGTTAATCCGCATAAAGAAAAAGAGTAAGAATGCAGAAGATAGAATATTAATGTTGTCAAACAGGATTTGGAACCTGGGGGGCGTGGGTGATAAGAGAAGAAAGAAAAATTGTTGTATCCCATTACATTGAACATTCATGGAAATTTCAATAAAATATTAAAAAGGTTGTTAATCTGCATAAAGAAAGATTAAGAATGCAGAAGATAGAATATTAATGTTGTCAACCATGATTTGGAACCTGGGGGGTGTTGGGGGATAAAAGAAAGAAAGAAAAACTGTTGTATCCCATTTCCTTGAACATTCAAGGAAATTTCAACAAAATAATAAAAAGATTGTTAATCCGCATAAAGAAAAAGAGTAAGAATGCAGAAGATAGAGTATTAATGTTGTAAAACAGGATTTGGAACCTGGCGGGCGTGGGTGATAAGAGAAGAAAGAAAAATTGTATCCCATTACATTGAACATTCATGAAAATTTCAATAAAATAATAAAAAGGTTGTTAATCTGCATAAAGAAAAAGAGTGAGAATGCAGAAGTTAGAATATTAATGTTGTCAACCATGATTTGGAAGCTGGGGTCGGTGGGGGATAAAAGAAAGAAAGAAAAACTGTTGTATCCCACTTACTTGAACATTCATGGAAAGTTCAATAAAATAATAAAAAGATTGTTAATCTGCATAAAGAAAAAGCGTAAGAATGCAGGACATAGAATATTAATGTTGTCAAGCATTATTTGGAAGGTGGCGGGGGTGGTGGATAAAATAAAGAAAGAAAAAGTGTTGTAGCCCATTTCCTTGAACATTCATGGAAGTTACAATAAAATAATAAAAAGATTGTTAATCTGCATAAAGAAAGATTAAGAATGCAGAAGATAGAATATTAATGTTGTCAAGCGTGATTTGGAAGCAGGCGGGGGTGGGGGAAAAAAGAAAGAAAGAAAAACTGTTGTATCCCATTTCCTTAAACATTCATGGAAATTTCAATACAACAATAAAAAGATTGTTAATCTTCATAAAGAAAAAGAGTAAGAATGCAGAAGATAGAATATTAATGTTGTCAACCATGATTTGGAAGCTGGGGGGGTTGGAGGATGAAAGAAAGAAAGAAAAAGTTTTGTATCCCATTTCCTTGAATATTCATGGAAGTTTCAATAAAATAATAAAAAGATTGTTAATCTGCATAAAGAAATACTGTAAGAATGCAGAAGATAGAATATTAATGTTGTCAACCATGATTTGGAAGCTGGGGTGGTTGGAGGATGAAAGAAAGAAAGAAAAACTTTTGTATCACATTTCCTTGAACATTCATACAAATTTCAATAAAATAATAAAAAGATTGTTAATCTGCATAAAGAAAAACTGTAAGAATGCAGAAGATAGAATATTAATGTTGTCAACCATGATTTAGAGGCTGGGGGGGTGGGGGATAAAAGAAAGAAAGAAAAACTGTTGTATCCCATTTCCTTGAACATTCATGAAATTTCAATAAAATAATGAAAAGATTGTTAATCTGCATAAAGAAAAAGAGTAAGAAGGCCGAAGATAGAATATCAAATTGTCAACCATGATTTGGAAGCTGGGGGGTGTGGGGGATAAAAGAAAGAAAGAAAAACTGTTGTATCCCATTTCCTTGAACATTCATGGATATTTCAATAAAATAATAAAAGATTGTTAATCTGCATAAACAAAAAGAGTAAGAATGCAGAAGATAGAATATTAATGTTGTCAACCATGATTTCGAAGCTGGGGGCGGTGGGGGATAAAAGAAAGAAAGAAAAACTGTTGTGTCCCATTTCCTTGAACATTCATGGAAATTTCAATAAAATAATAAAAAGATTGTTAATCTGCATAAAGAAAAAGTGTAAGAATGCAGAAGATAGTATATTAATGTTGTCAACCGTGATTTGGAAGGTGGGGTGTTGTGGGGGATAAAAGAAAGAAAGAAAAACTGTAGTATGCCATTTCCTTGAACATTCAAGGAAATTTCAATAAAATAATAAAAGATTGTTAATCTGCATAAAGAAAAACAGTAATAATGCAGAAGATAGAATATTAAAGTTGTCAATCATGATTTGGAAGCTGGGGGTCTTGGGGGATGAAAGAAAGAAAGAAAAAGTATTGTAGCCTATTTCCTTGAACATTCATGGAAATTTCAAAAAAGTAATAAAAAGATTGTTAATCTGCATAAAGAAAGATTAAGAATGCAGAATATAGAATATTAATGTTATCAACCATGATTTGGAAGCTGGGGGGTGTTGGGGGATTAAAGAAAGCAAGAAAAACTGTTGTATCCCATTTCCTTGAACATTCATGGAAAGTTCAATAAAATAATAAAAAGATTGTTAATCTGCATAAAGAAAAAGAGTAAGAATGCAGAAGATAGAATATTAATGTTGTCAAACATGATTTGGAAGCTGGGGGTTGTGGGGGATAAAAGAAAGAAAGAAAAACTGTTGTATCCCATTTCCTTGAACATTCATGGCAATTTCAATAAAAAAATAATAAGATTGATAATCTGCATAAAGAAAAAGAGTAAGAATGCAGAAGATAGAATATTAATGTTGTCAACCATGATTTGGAAGCTGGCGGGGGTGATGGATAAAAGAAAGAAAGAAAAACTGTTGTATCCCATTTTCTTGAACATTCATGGAAATTTCAATAAAATAATAAAAAGATTCTTAATCTGCATAAAGAAAAAGAGTAAGAATGCAGAAGATAGAATATTAATGTTGTCAACGATGATTTGGAAGGTGGGGTGTTGTGGGGGATAAAAGAAAGAAAGAAAAACTGTTGTATCCCATTTCCTTGAACATTCATGGAAATTTCAATAAAATAATAAAAAGATTGTTAACCTGCATAAAGTAAAAGTGTAAGAATGCAGAAGATTGAATATTAATGTTGTCAACCATGATTTGGAAGGTGGGGTGTTGTGGGGGATAAAAGAAAGAAAGAAAAACTGTTGTATGCCATTTCCTTGAACATTCAAGGAAATTTCAATAAAATAATAAAAGATTGTTAATCTGCATAAACAAAAAGAGTAAGAATGCAGAAGATAGAATATTAATGTTGTCAACCATGATTTCGAAGCTGGGGGCGGTGGGGGATAAAAGAAAGAAAGAAAAACTGTTGTGTCCCATTTCCTTGAACATTCATGGAAATTTCAATAAAATAATAAAAAGATTGTTAATCTGCATAAAGAAAAAGAGTAAGAATGCAGAAGATAGAATATTAATGTTGTCAACGATGATTTGGAAGGTGGGGTGTTGTGGGGGATAAAAGAAAGAAAGAAAAACTGTTGTATCCCATTTCCTTGAACATTCATGGAAATTTCAATTAAATAATAAAAAGATTGTTAACCTGCATGAAGTAAAAGTGTAAGAATGCAGAAGATTGAATATTAATGTTGTCAACCATGATTTGGAAGGTGGGGTGTTGTGGGGGATAAAAGAAAGAAAGAAAAACTGTTGTATGCCATTTCCTTGAACATTCAAGGAAATTTCAATAAAATAATAAAAGATTGTTAATCTACATAAAGAAAAACAGTAAGAATGCAGAAGATAGAATATTAATGTTGTCAACCATGATTTGGAAGCTAGGGGCGGTGGGGGATAAAAGAAAGAAAGAAAAACTGTTGTATCACATTTCCTTGAACATTCATACAAATTTCAATAAAATAATAAAAAGATTGTTAGTCTGCACAAAGAAAAAGTGTAAGAATGCAGAAGATAGAATATGAATGCTGTGAACCATGATTTTGTAGCTGGCGGTGGTGGGGGATAAAAGAAAGAAAGAAAAACTGTTGTATCCCATTTCCTTGAACATTCATGGAAAGTTCAATAAAATAATAAAAAGATTGTTAATCTGCATAAAGAAAAAGAGTAAGAATGCAGAAGATAGAATATTAATGTTGTCAACGACGATTGGGAAGCTTGGGCGGTGGGGGGAAAAAGAAAGAAAGAGAAACTGTTGTATCCCGTTTCCTTGAACATTCATGGCAATTTCAATAAAATAATAAAAAGATTGTTAATCTGCATAAAGAAAAAGAGTACGAATGCAGAAGATAGAATATTAATGTTGTCAACCATGATTTGGAAGCTGGGATCGGTGGGGGATAAAAGAAAGAAAGAAAAACTGTTGTATCCCACTTACTTGAAAATTCATGGAAAGTTCAATAAAATAATAAAAAGATTGTTAATCTGCATAAAGAAAATGAGTAAGAATGCAGGACAAAGAATATTAATGTTGTCAAGCATTATTTGGAAGGTGGCGGGGGTGGTGGATAAAATAAAGAAAGAAAAAGTGTTGTAGCCCATTTCCTTGAACATTCATGGAAGTTACAATAAAATAATAAAAAGATTGTTAATCTGCTTAAAGAAAGATTAAGAATGCAGAAGATAGAATATTAATGTTGTCAACCATGATTTAGAGGCTGGAGGGGGTGGGGGATAAAAGAAAGAGAGAAAAACTGTTGTTTCCCATTTCCTTAAACATTCATGAAATTTCAATAAAATAATGAAAAGATTGTTAATCTGCATAAAGAAAAAGAGTAAGAAGGCCGAAGATAGGATATTAAATTGTCAACCATTATTTGGAAGCTGGGGGGGTGGGGGATAAAAGAAAGAAAGAAAAACTGTTGTATCCCATTTCTTTGAACATTCACGGAAATTTCAATAAAATAATAAAAGATTGTTAATCTGCATAAAGAAAGATTAAGAATGCAGAATATAGAATATTAATGTTGTCAACCATGATTTGGAAGCTGGGGGGTGTTGGGGGATTAAAGAAAGAAAGAAAAACTGTTGTATCCCATTTCCTTGAACATTCATGGCAATTTCAATAAAAAAATAATAAGATTGTTAATCTGCATAAAGAAAAAGAGTAAGAATGCAGAAGATAGAATATTAATGTTGTCAACCATGATTTGGAAGCTGGCGGGGGTGATGGATAAAAGAAAGAAAGAAAAACTGTTGTATCCCATTTTCTTGAACATTCATGGAAATTTCAATAAAATAATAAAAAGATTCTTAATCTGCATAAAGAAAAAGAGTAAGAATGCAGAAGATAGAATATTAATGTTGTCAACGATGATTTGGAAGGTGGGGTGTTGTGGGGGATAAAAGAAAGAAAGAAAAACTGTTGTATCCCATTTCCTTGAACATTCATGGAAATTTCAATAAAATAATAAAAAGATTGTTAATCTGCATAAAGTAAAAGTGTAAGAATGCAGAAGATTGAATATTAATGTTGTCAACCATGATTTGGAAGGTGGGGTGTTGTGGGGGATAAAAGAAAGAAAGAAAAACTGTTGTATGCCATTTCCTTGAACATTCAAGGAAATTTCAATAAAATAATAAAAGATTGTTAATCTGCATAAACAAAAAGAGTAAGAATGCAGAAGATAGAATATTAATGTTGTCAACCATGATTTCGAAGCTGGGGGCGGTGGGGGATAAAAGAAAGAAAGAAAAACTGTTGTGTCCCATTTCCTTGAACATTCATGGAAATTTCAATAAAATAATAAAAAGATTGTTAATCTGCATAAAGAAAAAGTGTAAGAATGCAGAAGATAGTATATTAATGTTGTCAACCATGATTTGGAAGGTGGGGTGTTGTGGGGGATAAAAGAAAGAAAGAAAAACTGTTGTATGCCATTTCCTTGAACATTCAAGGAAATATCAATAAAATAATAAAAGATTGTTAATCTGCATAAAGAAAAACAGTAATAATGCAGAAGATAGAATATTAATGTTGTCAATCATGATTTGGAAGCTGGGGGTCTTGGGGGATGAAAGAAAGAAAGAAAAAGTGTTGTAGCCTATTTCCTTGAACATTCATGGAAATTTCAAAAAAGTAATAAAAAGATTGTTAATCTGCATAAAGAAAGATTAAGAATGCAGAATATAGAATATTAATGTTGTCAACCATGATTTGGAAGCTGGGGGGTGTTGGGGGATTAAAGAAAGAAAGAAAAACTGTTCTATCCCATTTCCTTGAACATTCATGGAAAGTTCAATAAAATAATAAAAAGATTGTTAATCTGCATAAAGAAAAAGAGTAAGAATGCAGAAGATAGAATATTAATGTTGTCAACCATGATTTGGAAGCTGGGGGTTGTGGGGGATAAAAGAAAGAAAGAAAAACTGTTGTATCCCATTTCCTTGAACATTCATGGCAATTTCAATAAAATAATAATAAGATTGTTAATCTGCATAAAGAAAAAGAGTAAGAATGCAGAAGATAGAATATTAATGTTGTCAACCATGATTTGGAAGCTGGCGGGGGTGATGGATAAAAGAAAGAAAGAAAAACTGTTGTATCCCATTTCCTTGAACATTCATGGAAATTTCAATAAAATAATAAAAAGATTGTTAATCTGCATAAAGAAAAAGAGTAAGTATGCAGAAGATAGAATATTAATGTTGTCAACGATGATTTGGAAGGTGGGGTGTTGTGGGGGATAAAAGAAAGAAAGAAAAACTGTTGTATCCCATTTCCTTGAACATTCATGGAAATTTCAATAAAATAATAAAAAGATTGTTAACCTGCATAAAGTAAAAGTGTAAGAATGCAGAAGATTGAATATTAATGTTGTCAACCATGATTTGGAAGGTGGGGTGTTGTGGGGGATAAAAGAAAGAAAGAAAAACTGTTGTATGCCATTTCCTTGAACATTCAAGGAAATTTCAATAAAATAATAAAAGATTGTTAATCTGCATAAAGAAAAACAGTAAGAATGCAGAAGATAGAATATTAATGTTGTCAACCATGATTTGGAAGCTAGGGGCGGTGGGGGATAAAAGAAAGAAAGAAAAACTGTTGTATCACATTTCCTTGAACTTTCATACAAATTTCAATAAAATAATAAAAAGATTGTTAGTCTGCACAAAGAAAAAGTGTAAGAATGCAGAAGATAGAATATGAATGCTGTGAACCATGATTTTGTACCTGGCGGTGGTGGGGGATAAAAGAAAGAAAGAAAAACTGTTGTATCCCATTTCCTTGAACATTCATGGAAAGTTCAATAAAATAATAAAAAGATTGTTAATCTGCATAAAGAAAAAGAGTAAGAATGCAGAAGATAGAATATTAATGTTGTCAACGACGATTGGGAAGCTTGGGGGGTGGGGGGAAAAAGAAAGAAAGAGAAACTGTTGTATCCCGTTTCCTTGAACATTCATGGCAATTTCAATAAAATAATAAAAAGATTGTTAATCTGCATAAAGAAAAAGAGTACGAATGCAGAAGATAGAATATTAATGTTGTCAACTATGATTTTGAAGCTGGCGGTGGTGGGGGACAAAAGAAAGAAAGAAAAACTGTTGTATCCCATTTCCTTGAACATTCATGGAAATTTCAATAGGAGAATAAAAAGATTGTTAATCTGCATAAAGAAAAAGAGTGAGAATGCAGAAGATAGAATATTAATGTTGTCAACCATGATTTGGAAGCTGGGATCGGTGGGGGATAAAAGAAAGAAAGAAAAACTGTTGTATCCCACTTACTTGAAAATTCATGGAAAGTTCAATAAAATAATAAAAAGATTCTTAATCTGCATAAAGAAAAAGAGTAAGAATGCAGGACAAAGAATATTAATGTTGTCAAGCATTATTTGGAAGGTGGCGGGGGTGGTGGATAAAATAAAGAAAGAAAAAGTGTTGTAGCCCATTTCCTTGAACATTCATGGAAGTTACAATAAAATAATAAAAAGATTGTTAATCTGCTTAAAGAAAGATTAAGAATGCAGAAGATAGAATATTAATGTTGTCATGCATGATTTTGAAGCTGGCGGTGGTGGGGGACAAAAGAAAGAAAGAAAAACTGTTGTATCCCATTTCCTTGAACATTCATGGAAATTTCAATAGGAGAATAAAAAGATTGTTAATCTCCATAAAGAAAAAGAGTAAGAATGCAGAAGATAGAATATTAATGTTGTCAACCATGATTTGGGAGCTGGGGTGGTGGGGGATAACAGAAAGAGAGAAAAACTCTGGTATCACATTTCCTTGTATATTCATGGAAATTTCAACAAAATAATAAAAAGATTGTTAATCCGCATAAAGAAAAAGAGTAAGAATGCAGAAGATAGAATATTAATGTTGTCAAACAGGATTTGGAACCTGGGGGGCGTGGGTGATAAGAGAAGAAAGAAAAATTGTTGTATCCCATTACATTGAACATTCATGGAAATTTCAATAAAATAATAAAAAGGTTGTTAATCTGCATAAAGAAAGATTAAGAATGCAGAAGATAGAATATTAATGTTGTCAACCATGATTTGGAAGCTGGGGGGTGTTGGGGGATAAAAGAAAGAAAGAAAAACTGTTGTATCCCATTTCCTTGAACATTCATGGAAAGTTCAATAAAATAATAAAAAGATTGTTAATCTCCATAAAGAAAAAGAGTAAGAATGCAGAAGATAGAGTATTAATGTTGTCAAACAGGATTTGGAACCTGGCGGGCGTGGGTGATAAGAGAAGAAAGAAAAATTGTATCCCATTACATTGAACATTCATGGAAATTTCAATAAAATAATAAAAAGGTTGTTAATCTGCATAAAGAAAAAGAGTGAGAATGCAGAAGTTAGAATATTAATGTTGTCAACCATGATTTGGAAGCTGGGGTCGGTGGGGGATAAAAGAAAGAAAGAAAAACTGTTGTATCCCACTTACTTGAACATTCATGGAAAGTTCAATAAAATAATAAAAAGATTGTTAGTCTGCATAAAGAAAAAGCGTAAGAATGCAGGACATAGAATATTAATGTTGTCAAGCATTATTTGGAAGGTGGCGGGGGTGGTGGATAAAATAAAGAAAGAAAAAGTGTTGTAGCCCATTTCCTTGAACATTCATGGAAGTTACAATAAAATAATAAAAAGATTGTTAATCTGCATAAAGAAAGATTAAGAATGCAGAAGATAGAATATTAATGTTGTCAAGCGTGATTTGGAAGCAGGCGGGGGTGGGGGAAAAAAGAAAGAAAGAAAAACTGTTGTATCCCATTTCCTTAAACATTCATGGAAATTTCAATACAACAATAAAAAGATTGTTAATCTTCATAAAGAAAAAGAGTAAGAATGCAGAAGATAGAATATTAATGTTGTCAACCATGATTTGGAAGCTGGGGTGGTTGGAGGATGAAAGAAAGAAAGAAAAACTTTTGTATCACATTTCCTTGAACATTCATACAAATTTCAATAAAATAATAAAAAGATTGTTAATCTGCATAAAGAAAAACTGTAAGAATGCAGAAGATAGAATATTAATGTTGTCAACCATGATTTAGAGGCAGGGGGGGGTGGGGGATAAAAGAAAGAAAGAAAAACTGTTGTATCCCATTTCCTTGAACATTCATGAAATTTCAATAAAATAATGAAAAGATTGTTAATCTGCATAAAGAAGAAGAGTAAGAAGGCCGAAGATAGAATATCAAATTGTCAACCATGATTTGGAAGCTGGGGGGTGTGGGGGATAAAAGAAAGAAAGAAAAACTGTTGTATCCCATTTCCTTGAACATTCATGGATATTTCAATAAAATAATAAAAGATTGTTAATCTGCATAAACAAAAAGAGTAAGAATGCAGAAGATAGAATATTAATGTTGTCAACCATGATTTCGAAGCTGGGGGCGGTGGGGGATAAAAGAAAGAAAGAAAAACTGTTGTGTCCCATTTCCTTGAACATTCATGGAAATTTCAATAAAATAATAAAAAGATTGTTAATCTGCATAAAGAAAAAGTGTAAGAATGCAGAAGATAGTATATTAATGTTGTCAACCATGATTTCGAAGGTGGGGTGTTGTGGGGGATAAAAGAAAGAAAGAAAAACTGTAGTATGCCATTTCCTTGAACATTCAAGGAAATTTCAATAAAATAATAAAAGATTGTTAATCTGCATAAAGAAAAACAGTAATAATGCAGAAGATAGAATATTAATGTTGTCAATCATGATTTGGAAGCTGGGGGTCTTGGGGGATGAAAGAAAGAAAGAAAAAATACTGTAGCCTATTTCCTTGAACATTCATGGCAATTTCAAAAAAGTAATAAAAAGATTGTTAATCTGCATAAAGAAAGATTAAGAATGCAGAATATAGAATATTAATGTTGTCAACCAAGATTTGGAAGCTGGGGGGTGTTGGGGGATTAAAGAAAGAAAGAAAAACTGTTGTATCCCATTTCCTTGAACATTCATGGAAAGTTCAATAAAATAATAAAAAGATTGTTAATCTGCATAAAGAAAAAGAGTAAGAATGCAGAAGATAGAATATTAATGTTGTCAAACATGATTTGGAAGCTGGGGGTTGTGGGGGATAAAAGAAAGAAAGAAAAACTGTTGTATCCCATTTCCTTGAACATTCATGGCAATTTCAATAAAAAAATAATAAGATTGATAATCTGCATAAAGAAAAAGAGTAAGAATGCAGAAGATAGAATATTAATGTTGTCAACCATGATTTGGAAGCTGGCGGGGGTGATGGATAAAAGAAAGAAAGAAAAACTGTTGTATCCCATTTTCTTGAACATTCATGGAAATTTCAATAAAATAATAAAAAGATTCTTAATCTGCATAAAGAAAAAGAGTAAGAATGCAGAAGATAGAATATTAATGTTGTCAACGATGATTTGGAAGGTGGGGTGTTGTGGGGGATAAAAGAAAGAAAGAAAAACTGTTGTATCCCATTTCCTTGAACATTCATGGAAATTTCTATAAAATAATAAAAAGATTGTTAACCTGCATAAAGTAAAAGTGTAAGAATGCAGAAGATTGAATATTAATGTTGTCAACCATGATTTGGAAGGTGGGGTGTTGTGGGGGATAAAAGAAAGAAAGAAAAACTGTTGTATGCCATTTCCTTGAACATTCAAGGAAATATCAATAAAATAATAAAAGATTGTTAATCTGCATAAACAAAAAGAGTAATAATGCAGAAGATAGAATATTAATGTTGTCAATCATGATTTGGAAGCTGGGGGTCTTGGGGGATGAAAGAAAGAAAGAAAAAGTGTTGTAGCCTATTTCCTTGAACATTCATGGAAATTTCAAAAAAGTAATAAAAAGATAGTTAATCTGCATAAAGAAAGATTAAGAATGCAGAATATAGAATATTAATGTTGTCAACCATGATTTGGAAGCTGGGGGGTGTTGGGGGATTAAAGAAAGAAAGAAAAACTGTTGTATCCCATTTCCTTGAACATTCATGGAAAGTTCAATAAAATAATAAAAAGATTGTTAATCTGCATAAAGAAAAAGAGTAAGAATGCAGAAGATAGAATATTAATGTTGTCAACCATGATTTGGAAGCTGGGGGTTGTGGGGGATAAAAGAAAGAAAGAAAAACTGTTGTATCCCATTTCCGTGAACATTCATGGCAATTTCAATAAAATAATAATAAGATTGTTAATCTGCATAAAGAAAAAGAGTAAGAATGCAGAAGATAGAATATTAATTTTGTCAACCATGATTTGGAAGCTGGGGTGTTGTGGGGGATAAAAGAAAGAAAGAAAAACTGTTGTATCCCATTTCCTTGAACATTCATGGAAATTTCAATAAAATAATAAAAAGATTGTTAACCTGCATAAAGTAAAAGTGTAAGAATGCAGAAGATTGAATATTAATGTTGACAACCATGATTTGGAAGGTGGGGTGTTGTGGGGGATAAAAGAAAGAAAGAAAAACTGTTGTATGCCATTTCCTTGAACATTCAAGGAAATTTCAATAAAATAATAAAAGATTGTTAATCTGCATAAAGAAAAACAGTAAGAATGCAGAAGATAGAATATTAATGTTGTCAACCATGATTTGGAAGCTAGGGGCGGTGGGGGATAAAAGAAAGAAAGAAAAACTGTTGTATCCCATTTCCTTGAACATTCATACAAATTTCAATAAAATAATAAAAAGATTGTTAGTCTGCACAAAGAAAAAGCGTAAGAATGCAGAAGATAGAATATGAATGCTGTGAACCATGATTTTGTAGCTGGCGGTGGTGGGGGATAAAAGAAAGAAAGAAAAACTGTTGTATCCCATTTCCTTGAACATTCATGGAAATTTCAATAAAATAATAAAAAGATTGTTAACCTGCATAAAGTAAAAGTGTAAGAATGCAGAAGATTGAATATTAATGTTGTCAACCATGATTTGGAAGGTGGGGTGTTGTGGGGGATAAAAGAAAGAAAGAAAAACTGTTGTATGCCATTTCCTTGAACATTCAAGGAAATTTCAATAAAATAATAAAAGATTGTTAATCTGCATAAACAAAAAGAGTAAGAATGCAGAAGATAGAATATTAATGTTGTCAACCATGATTTCGAAGCTGGGGGCGGTGGGGGATGAAAGAAAGAAAGAAAAACTGTTGTGTCCCATTTCCTTGAACATTCATGGAAATTTCAATAAAATAATAAAAAGATTGTTAATCTGCATAAAGAAAAAGTGTAAGAATGCAGAAGATAGTATATTAATGTTGTCAACCATGATTTGGAAGGTGGGGTGTTGTGGGGGATAAAAGAAAGAAAGAAAAACTGTTGTATGCCATTTCCTTGAACATTCAAGGAAATTTCAATAAAATAATAAAAGATTGTTAATCTGCATAAAGAAAAACAGTAATAATGCAGAAGATAGAATATTAATGATGTCAATCATGATTTGGAAGCTGGGGGTCTTGGGGGATGAAAGAAAGAAAGAAAAAGTGTTGTAGCCTATTTCCTTGAACATTCATGGAAATTTCAAAAAAGTAATAAAAAGATTGTTAATCTGCATAAAGAAAGATTAAGAATGCAGAATATAGAATATTAATGTTGTCAACCATGATTTGGAAGCTGGGGGGTGTTGGGGGATTAAAGAAAGAAAGAAAAACTGTTGTATCCCATTTCCTTGAACATTCATGGAAAGTTCAATAAAATAATAAAAAGATTGTTAATCTGCATAAAGAAAAAGAGTAAGAATGCAGAAGATAGAATATTAATGTTGTCAACCATGATTTGGAAGCTGGGGGTTGTGGGGGATAAAAGAAAGAAAGAAAAACTGTTGTATCCCATTTCCTTGAACATTCATGGCAATTTCAATAAAATAATAATAAGATTGTTAATCTGCATAAAGAAAAAGAGTAAGAATGCAGAAGATAGAATATTAATGTTGTCAACCATGATTTGGAAGCTGGCGGGGGTGATGGATAAAAGAAAGAAAGAAAAACTGTTGTATCCCATTTCCTTGAACATTCATGGAAATTTCAATAAAATAATAAAAAGATTGTTAATCTGCATAAAGAAAAAGAGTAAGTATGCAGAAGATAGAATATTAATGTTGTCAACGATGATTTGGAAGGTGGGGTGTTGTGGGGGATAAAAGAAAGAAAGAAAAACTGTTGTATCCCATTTCCTTGAACATTCATGGAAATTTCAATAAAATAATAAAAAGATTGTTAACCTGCATAAAGTAAAAGTGTAAGAATGCAGAAGATTGAATATTAATGTTGTCAACCATGATTTGGAAGGTGGGGTGTTGTGGGGGATAAAAGAAAGAAAGAAAAACTGTTGTATGCCATTTCCTTGAACATTCAAGGAAATTTCAATAAAATAATAAAAGATTGTTAATCTGCATGAAGAAAAACAGTAAGAATGCAGAAGATAGAATATTAATGTTGTCAACCATGATTTGGAAGCTAGGGGCGGTGGGGGATAAAAGAAAGAAAGAAAAACTGTTGTATCACATTTCCTTGAACTTTCATACAAATTTCAATAAAATAATAAAAAGATTGTTAGTCTGCACAAAGAAAAAGTGTAAGAATGCAGAAGATAGAATATGAATGCTGTGAACCATGATTTTGTAGCTGGCGGTGGTGGGGGATAAAAGAAAGAAAGAAAAACTGTTGTATCCCATTTCCTTGAACATTCATGGAAAGTTCAATAAAATAATAAAAAGATTGTTAATCTGCATAAAGAAAAAGAGTAAGAATGCAGAAGATAGAATATTAATGTTGTCAACGACGATTGGGAAGCTTGGGGGGTGGGGCGAAAAAGAAAGAAAGAGAAACTGTTGTATCCCGTTTCCTTGAACATTCATGGCAATTTCAATAAAATAATAAAAAGATTGTTAATCTGCATAAAGAAAAAGAGTACGAATGCAGAAGATAGAATATTAATGTTGTCAACTATGATTTTGAAGCTGGCGGTGGTGGGGGACAAAAGAAAGAAAGAAAAACTGTTGTATCCCATTTCCTTGAACATTCATGGAAATTTCAATAGGAGAATAA
Source organism: Cynocephalus volans (assembly GCF_027409185.1). Classification (NCBI taxonomy): domain Eukaryota; kingdom Metazoa; phylum Chordata; class Mammalia; order Dermoptera; family Cynocephalidae; genus Cynocephalus; species Cynocephalus volans. The sequence goes on from NC_084463.1 coordinate 1,126,415, forward strand.
AAAGATTGTTAATCTGCATAAAGAAAAAGAGTGAGAATGCAGAAGATAGAATATTAATGTTGTCAACCATGATTTGGAAGCTGGGATCGGTGGGGGATAAAAGAAAGAAAGAAAAACTGTTGTATCCCACTTACTTGAAAATTCATGGAAAGTTCAATAAAATAATAAAAAGATTGTTAATCTGCATAAAGAAAAAGAGTAAGAATGCAGGACAAAGAATATTAATGTTGTCAAGCATTATTTGGAAGGTGGCGGGGGTGGTGGATAAAATAAAGAAAGAAAAAGTGTTGTAGCCCATTTCCTTGAACATTCATGGAAGTTACAATAAAATAATAAAAAGATTGTTAATCTGCTTAAAGAAAGATTAAGAATGCAGAAGATAGAATATTAATGTTGTCATGCATGATTTTGAAGCTGGCGGTGGTGGGGGACAAAAGAAAGAAAGAAAAACTGTTGTATCCCATTTCCTTGAACATTCATGGAAATTTCAATAGGAGAATAAAAAGATTGTTAATCTGCATAAAGAAAAAGAGTAAGAATGCAGAAGATAGAATATTAATGTTGTCAACCATGATTTGGGAGCTGGGGTGGTGGGGGATAACAGAAAGAGAGAAAAACTCTGGTATCACATTTCCTTGAATATTCATGGAAATTTCAACAAAATAATAAAAAGATTGTTAATCCGCATAAAGAAAAATAGTAAGAATGCAGAAGATAGAATATTAATGTTGTCAAACAGGATTTGGAACCTGGGGGGCGTGGGTGATAAGAGAAGAAAGAAAAATTGTTGTATCCCATTACATTGAACATTCATGGAAATTTCAATAAAATAATAAAAAGGTTGTTAATCTGCATAAAGAAAAAGAGTGAGAATGCAGAAGTTAGAATATTAATGTTGTCAACCATGATTTGGAAGCTGGGGTCGGTGGGGGATAAAAGAAAGAAAGAAAAACTGTTGTATCCCACTTACTTGAACATTCATGGAAAGTTCAATAAAATAATAAAAAGATTGTTAGTCTGCATAAAGAAAAAGCGTAAGAATGCAGGACATAGAATATTAATGTTGTCAAGCATTATTTGGAAGGTGGCGGGGGTGGTGGATAAAATAAAGAAAGAAAAAGTGTTGTAGCCCATTTCCTTGAACATTCATGGAAGTTACAATAAAATAATAAAAAGATTGTTAATCTGCATAAAGAAAGATTAAGAATGCAGAAGATAGAATATTAATGTTGTCAAGCGTGATTTGGAAGCAGGCGGGGGTGGGGGAAAAAAGAAAGAAAGAAAAACTGTTGTATCCCATTTCCTTAAACATTCATGGAAATTTCAATACAACAATAAAAAGATTGTTAATCTTCATAAAGAAAAAGAGTAAGAATGCAGAAGATAGAATATTAATGTTGTCAACCATGATTTCGAAGCTGGGGGGGTTGGAGGATGAAAGAAAGAAAGAAAAAGTTTTGTATCCCATTTCCTTGAATATTCATGGAAGTTTCAATAAAATAATAAAAAGATTGTTAATCTGCATAAAGAAATACTGTAAGAATGCAGAAGATAGAATATTAATGTTGTCAACCATGATTTGGAAGCTGGGGTGGTTGGAGGATTAAAGAAAGAAAGAAAAACTTTTGTATCACATTTCCTTGAACATTCATACAAATTTCAATAAAATAATAAAAAGATTGTTAATCTGCATAAAGAAAAACTGTAAGAATGCAGAAGATAGAATATTAATGTTGTCAACCATGATTTAGAGGCTGGGGGGGGTGGGGGATAAAAGAAAGAAAGAAAAACTGTTGTATCCCATTTCCTTGAACATTCATGGATATTTCAATAAAATAATAAAAGATTGTTAATCTGCATAAACAAAAAGAGTAAGAATGCAGAAGATAGAATATTAATGTTGTCAACCATGATTTCGAAGCTGGGGGCGGTGGGGGATAAAAGAAAGAAAGAAAAACTGTTGTGTCCCATTTCCTTGAACATTCATGGAAATTTCAATAAAATAATAAAAAGATTGTTAATCTGCATAAAGAAAAAGTGTAAGAATGCAGAAGATAGTATATTAATGTTGTCAACCATGATTTGGAAGGTGGGGTGTTGTGGGGGATAAAAGAAAGAAAGAAAAACTGTAGTATGCCATTTCCTTGAACATTCAAGGAAATTTCAATAAAATAATAAAAGATTGTTAATCTGCATAAAGAAAAACAGTAATAATGCAGAAGATAGAATATTAATGTTGTCAATCATGATTTGGAAGCTGGGGGTCTTGGGGGATGAAAGAAAGAAAGAAAAAGTATTGTAGCCTATTTCCTTGAACATTCATGGAAATTTCAAAAAAGTAATAAAAAGATTGTTAATCTGCATAAAGAAAGATTAAGAATGCACAATATAGAATATTAATGTTGTCAACCATGATTTGGAAGCTGGGGGGTGTTGGGGGATTAAAGAAAGAAAGAAAAACTGTTGTATCCCATTTCCTTGAACATTCATGGAAAGTTCAATAAAATAATAAAAAGATTGTTAATCTGCATAAAGAAAAAGAGTAAGAATGCAGAAGATAGAATATTAATGTTGTCAAACATGATTTGGAAGCTGGGGGTTGTGGGGGATAAAAGAAAGAAAGAAAAACTGTTGTATCCCATTTCCTTGAACATTCATGGCAATTTCAATAAAAAAATAATAAGATTGATAATCTGCATAAAGAAAAAGAGTAAGAATGCAGAAGATAGAATATTAATGTTGTCAACCATGATTTGGAAGCTGGCGGGGGTGATGGATAAAAGAAAGAAAGAAAAACTGTTGTATCCCATTTTCTTGAACATTCATGGAAATTTCAACAAAATAATAAAAAGATTGTTAATCCGCATAAAGAAAAAGAGTACGAATGCAGAAGATAGAATATTAATGTTGTCAAACAGGATTTGGAACCTGGGGGGCGAGGTGATAAGAGAAGAAAGAAAAATTGTTGTATCCCATTACATTGAACATTCATGGAAATTTCAATAAAATAATAAAAAGGTTGTTAATCTGCATAAAGAAAGATTAAGAATGCAGAAGATAGAATATTAATGTTGTCAACCATGATTTGGAAGCTGGGGGGTGTTGGGGGATAAAAGAAAGAAAGAAAAACTGTTGTATCCCATTTCCTTGAACATTCATGGAAAGTTCAATAAAATAATAAAAAGATTGTTAATCTCCATAAAGAAAAAGAGTAAGAATGCAGAAGATAGAATATTAATGTTGTCAAACAGGATTTGGAACCTGGGGGGCGTGGGTGATAAGAGAAGAAAGAAAAATTGTTGTATCCCATTACATTGAACATTCATGGAAATTTCAATAAAATAATAAAAAGGTTGTTAATCTGCATAAAGAAAAAGAGTGAGAATTCAGAAGATAGAATATTAATGTTGTCAACCATGATTTGGAAGCTGGGGTCGGTGGGGGATAAAAGAAAGAAAGAAAAACTGTTGTATCCCACTTACTTGAACATTCATGGAAAGTTCAATAAAATAATAAAAAGATTGTTAATCTGCATAAAGAAAAAGCGTAAGAATGCAGGACATAGAATATTAATGTTGTCAAGCATTATTTGGAAGGTGGCGGGGGTGGTGGATAAAATAAAGAAAGAAAATGTGTTGTAGCCCATTTCCTTGAACATTCATGGAAGTTACAATAAAATAATAAAAAGATTGTTAATCTGCATAAAGAAAGATTAAGAATGCAGAAGATAGAATATTAATGTTGTCAAGCGTGATTTGGAAGCAGGCGGGGGTGGGGGAAAAAAGAAAGAAAGAAAAACTGTTGTATCCCATTTCCTTAAACATTCATGGAAATTTCAATACAACAATAAAAAGATTGTTAATCTTCATAAAGAATAACTGTAAGAATGCAGAAGATAGAATATTAATGTTGTCAACCATGATTTGGAAGCTGGGGTGGTTGGAGGATTAAAGAAAGAAAGAAAAACTTTTGTATCACATTTCCTTGAACATTCATACAAATTTCAATAAAATAATAGAAAGATTGTTAATCTGCATAAAGAAAAAGAGTAAGAAGGCCGAAGATAGAATATTAAATTGTCAACCATGATTTGGAAGCTGGGGGGTGTGGGGGATAAAAGAAAGAAAGAAAAACTGTTGTATCCCATTTCCTTGAACATTCATGGAAATTTCAATAAAATAATAAAAAGATTGTTAATCTGCATAAAGAAAAAGAATAAGAATGCAGAAGATAGAATATTAATGTTGTCAACGATGATTTGGAAGCTGGGGGGTTGTGGGGGATAAAAGAAAGAAAGAAAAACTGTTGTATCCCATTTCCTTGAACATTCATGGAAATTTCAATAAAATAATAAAAAGATTGTTAACCTGCATAAAGTAAAAGTGTAAGAATGCAGAAGATTGAATATTAATGTTGTCAACCATGATTTGGAAGGTGGGGTGTTGTGGGGGATAAAAGAAAGAAAGAAAAACTGTTGTATGCCATTTCCTTGAACATTCAAGGAAATTTCAATAAAATAATAAAAGATTGTTAATCTGCATAAAGAAAAACAGTAAGAATACAGAAGATAGAATATTAATGTTGTCAACCATGATTTGGAAGCTAGGGGCGGTGGGGGATAAAAGAAAGAAAGAAAAACTGTTGTATCCCATTTCCTTGAACATTCATGGAAATTTGAATAAAACAATAAAAAGAGTGTTAATCTGCATAAAGAAAAAGAGTAAGAATGCAGAAGATAGAATATTAATGTTTTCAACCATGATTTGGAAGCTAGGGGGGTTGGTGGATGAAAGAAAGAAAGAAAAACTTTTGTATCCCATTTCCTTGAACTTTCATGGAAATTTCAATAATATAATAAAAAGATTGTTAATCTGCATAAAGAAAAAGTGTAAGAATGCAGAAGATAGTATATTAATGTTGTCAACCTCGATTTGGAAGCTGGGGTGGTGGGGGATAAAAGAAAGAAAGAAAAAATGTTGTATCACATTTCCTTGAACATTCATACAAATTTCAATAAAATAATAAAAAGATTGTTAGTCGGCACAAAGAAAAAGTGTAAGAATGCAGAAGATAGAATATGAATGTTGTGAGCCATGATTTTGTAGCTGGCGGTGGTGGGGGATAAAAGAAAGAAAGAAAAACTGTTGTATCCCATTTCCTTGAACATTCATGGAAAGTTCAATAAAATTATAAAAAGATTGTTAATCTGCATAAAGAAAAAGAGTAAGAATGCAGAAGATAGAATATTAATGTTGTCAACGATGATTGGGAAGCTCGGGGGTGGGGGGAAAAAGAAAGAAAGAGAAACTGTTGTATCCCATTTCCTTTAACATTCATGGCTATTTCAATAAAATAATAAAAAGATTGTTAATCTGCATAAAGAAAAATAGTGAGAATGCAGAAGATAGAATGTTAATGTTGTCAAACATGATTTGGAAACTGGGGGGCGTGGGTGATAAGAGAAGAAAGAAAAATTGTTGTATCCCATTACATTGAACATTCATGGAAATTTCTATAAAATAATAAAAAGGTTGTTAATCTGCATAAAGAAAAATAGTGAGAATGCAGAAGATAGAATATTAATGTTGTCAACCATGATTTGGAAGCTGGGGGCGGTGGGGGATAAAAGAAAGAAAGAAAAACTGTTGTATCCCACTTACTTGAACATTCATGGAAATTTCAATAAAATAATAAAAGATTGTTAATCTGCATAAAGAAAAAGAGTAAGAATGCAGGAGATAGAATGTTAATGTTGTCAAGCATTATTTGGAATGTGGCGGGGGTGGTGGATAAAATAAAGAAAGAAAAAGTGTTGTAGCCCATTTCCTTGAACATTCATGGAAGTTACAATAAAATAAAAAAAGATTGTTAATCAGCATAAGGAAAGATTAAGAATGCAGAAGATAGAATATTAATGTTGTCAACCATGATTTGGAAGCTGGGGGGTGTTGGGGGATAAAAGAAAGAAAGAAAAACTGTTGTATCCCATTTCCTCGAACATTCATGGAAAGTTCAATAAAATAATAAAAAGATTGTTAATCTGCATAAAGAAAAACTGTAAGAATGCAGAAGATAGAATATTAATGTTGTCAAGCATGATTTGGAAGCAGGCGGGGGTGGTGGATAAAAGAAAGAAAGAAAAACTGTTGTATCCCATTTCCTTGAACATTCATGGAAATTTCAATAAAATAATAAAAGATTGTTAATCTGCATAAAGAAAAAGAGTAAGAATGCAGGAGATAGAATGTTAATGTTGTCAACCATGATTTGGAACCTGGGGGGCGTGGGTAATAAGAGAAGAAAGAAAAATTGTTGTATCCCATTACATTGAACATTCATGGAAATTTCAATAAAATAATAAAAAGGTTGTTAATCTGCATAAAGAAAGATTAAGAATGCAGAAGATAGAATATTAATGTTGTCAACCATGATTTGGAAGCTGGGGGGTGTTGGGGGATAAAAGAAAGAAAGAAAAACTGTTGTATCCCATTTCCTTTAACATTCATGGAAAGTTCAATAAAATAATAAAAAGATTGTTAATCTCCATAAAGAAAAAGAGTAAGAATGCAGAAGATAGAATATTAATGTTGTCAAGCATGATTTGGAAGCTGGGGGTTTGGGGGGATAAAAGAAAGAAGGAAAAACTGTTGTATCCCATTTCCTTGAACATTAACGGAAATTTCAATAAAATAATAAAAAGATTGTAAATCTGCATAAAGTAAAAGAGTAAGAATGCAGAAGATTGAATGTTAATGTTGTCAACCATGATTTGGAACCTGGGGGGGGGAATGGGGGATAAAAGAAAGAAAGAAAAACTGTTTTATCCCATTTCCTTGAACATTCATGAAAATTTCAGTTAAAAAAATAAAAAGATTGTTAATCTGCATAAAGAAAAAGAGTGAGAATGCAGGACATAGAATATTAATGTTGTCAAGCATTATTTGGAATGTGGCGGGGGTGGTGGATAAAATAAAGAAAGAAAAAGTGTTGTAGCCCATTTCCTTGAACATTCATGGAAGTTACAACAAAATAATAAAAAGATTGTTAATCTGCATAAAGAAAGATTAAGAATGCAGAAGATAGAATATTAATGTTGTCAAGCATGATTTGGAAGCAGGCGGGGGTGGTGGATAAAAGAAAGAAAGAAAAACTGTTGTATCCCATTTCCTTGAACATTCATGGAAAGTTCAATAAAATAATAAAAAGATTGTTAATCTCCATAAAGAAAAAGAGTAAGAATGCAGAAGATAGAATATTAATGTTGTCAAACAGGATTTGGAACCTGGGGGGCGTGGGTGATAAGAGAAGAAAGAAAAATTGTTGTATCCCATTACATTGAACATTCATGGAAATTTCAATAAAATAATAAAAAGGTTGTTAATCTGCATAAAGAAAAAGAGTGAGAATTCAGAAGATAGAATATTAATGTTGTCAACCATGATTTGGAAGCTGGGGTCGGTGGGGGATAAAAGAAAGAAAGAAAAACTGTTGTATCCCACTTACTTGAACATTCATGGAAAGTTCAATAAAATAATAAAAAGATTGTTAATCTGCATAAAGAAAAAGCGTAAGAATGCAGGACATAGAATATTAATGTTGTCAAGCATTATTTGGAAGGTGGCGGGGGTGGTGGATAAAATAAAGAAAGAAAATGTGTTGTAGCCCATTTCCTTGAACATTCATGGAAGTTACAATAAAATAATAAAAAGATTGTTAATCTGCATAAAGAAAGATTAAGAATGCAGAAGATAGAATATTAATGTTGTCAAGCGTGATTTGGAAGCAGGCGGGGGTGGGGGAAAAAAGAAAGAAAGAAAAACTGTTGTATCCCATTTCCTTAAACATTCATGGAAATTTCAATACAACAATAAAAAGATTGTTAATCTTCATAAAGAAAAAGAGTAAGAATGCAGAAGATAGAATATTAATGTTGTCAACCATGATTTGGAAGCTGGGGGGGTTGGAGGATGAAAGAAAGAAAGAAAAAGTTTTGTATCCCATTTCCTTGAATATTCATGGAAGTTTCAATAAAATAATAAAAAGATTGTTAATCTGCATAAAGAAAAAGAATAAGAATGCAGAAGATAGAATATTAATGATGTCAACGATGATTTGGAAGCTGGGGGGTTGTGGGGGATAAAAGAAAGAAAGAAAAACTGTTGTATCCCATTTCCTTGAACATTCATGGAAATTTCAATAAAATAATAAAAAGATTGTTAACCTGCATAAAGTAAAAGTGTAAGAATGCAGAAGATTGAACATTAATGTTGTCAACCATGATTTGGAAGCTGGGGGTCTTGGGGGATGAAAGAAAGAAAGAAAAAGTGTTGTAGCCTATTTCCTTGAACATTCATGGAAATTTCAAAAAAAATAATAAAAAGATTGTTAATCTGCATAAAGAAAGATTAAGAATGCAGAATATAGAATATTAATGTTGTCAACCATGATTTGGAAGCTGGGGGGTGTTGGGGGATTAAAGAAAGAAAGAAAAACTGTTGTATCCCATTTCCTTGAACATTCATGGAAAGTTCAATAAAATAATAAAAAGATTGTTAATCTGCATAAAGAAAAACAGTAAGAATGCAGAAGATAGAATATTAATGTTGTCAAACATGATTTGGAAGCTGGGGGTTGTGGGGGATAAAAGAAAGAAAGAAAAACTGTTGTATCCCATTTCCTTGAACATTCATGGCAATTTCAATAAAATAATAATAAGATTGTTAATCTGCATAAAGAAAAAGAGTAAGAATGCAGAATATAGAATATTAATGTTGTCAAACATGATTTGGAACCTGGGGGGCGTGGGTGATAAGAGAAGAAAGAAAAATTGTTGTATCCCATTACATTGAACATTCATGGAAATTTCAATAAAATAATAAAAGGTTGATAATCTGCATAAAGAAAAAGAGTGAGAATGCAGAAGATAGAATATTAATGTTGTCAACCATGATTTGGAAGCTTGGGGGTGTTGGGGGATAAAAGAAAGAAAGAAAAACTGTTGTGTCCCATTTCCTCGAACATTCATGGAAACTTCAATAAAATAATAAAACGATTGTTAATCTGCATAAAGAAAAAGTGTAAGAATGCAGAAGATAGAATATGAATGTTGTCAAGCATGATTTGGAAGCAGGCGGGGGTGTTGGATAAAAGGAAGAAAGAAAAACTCTTGTATCCCATTTCCTTGAACATTCATGGAAATTTCAATAAAATAATAAAAGATTGTTAATCTGCATAAAGAAAAAGAGTAAGAATGCAGGAGATAGAATGTTAATGTTGTCAACCATGATTTGGAAGCCGGCGGGGGTGGGGGAAAAAAGAAAGAAAGAAAAACTGTTGTATCCCATTTCCTTGAACATTCATGGAAATTTCAATACAATAATAAAAAGATTGTTAATCTGCATAAAGAAAAAGAGTAAGAATGCAGAAGATAGAATATTAATGTTGTCAACCATGATTTGGAAGCTGGGGGGGTTGGAGGATGAAAGAAAGAAAGAAAAACTTTTGTATCCCATTTCCTTGAATATTCATGGAAATTTCAATAAAATAATAAAAAGATTGTTAATCTGCATAAAGAAAAACAGTAAGAATGCAGAAGATAGAATATTAATGTTGTCAACCATGATTTGGAAGCTGGGGGGGTTGGAGGATGAAAGAAAGAAAGAAAAACTTTTGTATCACATTGCCTTGAACATTCATACAAATTTCAATAAAATAATGAAAAGATTGTTAATCTGCATAAAGAAAAAGAGTAAGAAGGCCGAAGATAAATATCAAATTGTCAATCATGATTTGGAAGCTGGGGGGGGTGGGGGATAAAAGAAAGAAAGAAAAACTGTTGTATCCCATTTCCTTGAACATTCATGGATATTTCAATAAAATAGTAAAAGATTGTTAATCTGCATAAACAAAAAGAGTAAGAATGCAGAAGATAGAATATTAATGTTGTCAACCATGATTTCGAAGCTGGAGGCGGTGGGGGATAAAAGAAAGAAAGAAAAACTCTTGTGTCCCATTTCCTTGAACATTCATGGAAATTTGAATAAAATAATAAAAAGACTGTTAATCTGCATAAAGAAAAAGTGTAAGAATGCAGAAGATAGAATATTAATGTTTTCAACAATGATTTGGAAGCTGGGGGGTGGGGGATGAAAGAAAGAAAGAAAAACTGTTGTATCCCATTTCCTTGAACATTCATGGAAATTTCAATAAAATAATAAAAAGATTGTTAATCTGCATAAAGAAAAAGTGTAAGAATGCAGAAGACAGTATATTAATGTTGTCAACCATGATTTGGAAGGTGGGGTGTTGTGGGGGATAAAAGAAAGAAAGAAAAACTGTTGTATGCCATTTCCCTGAACATTCAAGGAAATTTCAATAAAATAATAAATGATTGTTAATCTGCATAAAGAAAAACAGTAATAATGCAGAAGATAGAATATTAATGTTGTCAATCATCATTTGGAAGTTGGGGGGGTTGGGGGATGAAAGAAAGAAAGAAAAAGTGTTGTAGCCTATTTCCTTGAACATTCATGGAAATTTCAATAAAATAATAAAAAGATTGTTAATCTGCATAAAGAAAGATTAAGAATGCAGAATATAGAATATTAATGTTGTCATCCATGATTTGGAAGCCGGGGGGTGTTGGGGGATTAAAGAAAGAAAGAAAAACTGTTGTATCCCATTTCCTTGAACATTCATGGAAAGTTCAATAAAATAATAAAAAGATTGTTAATCTGCATAAAGAAAAAGAGTAAGAATGCAGAAGATAGAATATTAATGTTGTCAAACATGATTTGGAACCTGGGGGTTGTGGGGGATAAAAGAAAGAAAGAAAAACTGTTGTATCCCTTTTCCTTGAACATTCATGGCAATTTCAATAAAATAATAATAAGATTGTTAATCTGCATAAAGAAAAAGAGTAAGAATGCAGAAGATAGAATATTAATGTTGTCAACCATGATTTGGAAGCTGGCGGGGGTGACGGAAAAAAGAAAGAAAGAAAAACTGTTGTATCCCATTTCCTTGAACATTCATGGAAATTTCAATAAAATAATAAAAAGATTGTTAATCTGCATAAAGAAAAAGAGTAAGAATGCAGAAGATAGAATATTAATGTTGTCAACGATGATTTGGAAGCTGGGGGGTTGTGGGGGATAAAAGAAAGAAAGAAAAACTGTTGTATCCCATTTCCTTGAACATTCATGGAAATTTCAATAAAATAATAAAAAGATTGTTAACCTGCATACAGTAAAAGTGTAAGAATGCAGAAGATTGAATATTAATGTTGTCAACCATGATTTGGAAGGTGGGGTGTTGTGGGGGATAAAAGAAAGAAAGAAAAACTGTTGTATGCCATTTCCTTGAACATTCAAGGAAATTTCAATAAAATAATAAAAGATTGTTAATCTGCATAAAGAAAAACAGTAAGAATGCAGAAGATAGAATATGAATGCTGTGAACCATGATTTTGTAGCTGGCGGTGGTGGGGGATAAAAGAAAGAAAGAAAAACTGTTGTATCCCATTTCCTTGAACATTCATGGAAAGTTCAATAAAATAATAAAAAGATTGTTAATCTGCATAAAGAAAAAGAGTAAGAATGCAGAAGATAGAATATTAATTTTGTCAACGATGATTGAGAAGCTTGGGGGGTGGGGGGAAAAGAAAGAAAGAGAAACTGTTGTATCCCATTTCCTTTAACATTCATGGCAATTTCAATAAAATAATAAAAAGATTGTTAATCTGCATAAAGAAAAAGAGTACGAATGCATAAGATAGAATATTAATGTTGTCAAACATGATTTGGAACCTGGGGGGCGTGGGTGATAAGAGAAGAAAGAAAAATTGTTGTATCCCATTACATTGAACATTCATGGAAATTTCAATAAAATAATAAAAAGGTTGTTAATCTGCATAAAGAAAAAGAGTGAGAATGCAGAAGATAGGATTTTAATGTTGTCAACCATGATTTGGAAGCTGGGGTCGGTGGGGGATAAAAGAAAGAAAGAAAAACTGTTGTATCCCACTTACTTGAACATTCATGGAAAGTTCAATAAAATAATAAAAAGATTGTTAATCTGCATAAAGAAAAAGCATAAGAATGCAGGACATAGAATATTAATGTTGTCAAGCATTATTTGGAAGGTGGCGGGGGTGGTGGATAAAATAAAGAAAGAAAAAGTGTTGTAGCCCATTTCCTTGAACATTCATGGAAGTTACAATAAAATAATAAAAAGATTGTTAATCTGCATAAAGAAAGATTAAGAATGCAGAAGATAGAATATTAATGTTGTCAACCATGATTTCGAAGCAGGCGGGGGTGGGGGAAAAAGAAAGAAAGAAAAACTGTTGTATCCCATTTCCTTAAACATTCATGGAAATTTCAATACAATAATAAAAAGATTGTTAATCTTCATAAAGAAAAAGAGTAAGAATGCAGAAGATAGAATATTAATGTTGTCAACCATGATTTGGAAGCTGGGGGGGTTGGAGGATGAAAGAAAGAAAGAAAAACTTTTGTATCACATTTCCTTGAACATTCATACAAATTTCAATAAAATAATAAAAAGATTGTTAATCTGCATAAAGAAAAACTGTAAGAATGCAGAAGATAGAATATTAATGTTGTCAACCATGATTTAGAGGCTGGGGGTGTGGGGGATAAAAGAAAGAAACAAAAACTGTTGTATCCCATTTCCTTGAACATTCACGAAATTTCAATAAAATAATGAAAAGATTGTTAATCTGCATAAAGAAAAAGAGTAAGAAGGCCGAAGATAGAATATTAAATTTTCAACCATGATTTGGAAGCTGGCGGGGTGGGGGATAAAAGAAAGAAAGAAAAACTGTTGTATCCCATTTCCTTGAACATTCATGGATATTTCAATAAAATAATAAAAGATTGTTAATCTGCATAAACAAAAAGAGTAAGAATGCAGAAGATAGAATATTAATGTTGTCAACCATGATTTCGAAGCTGGGGGCGGTGGGGGATAAAAGAAAGAAAGAAAAACTGTTGTATGCCATTTCCTTGAACATTCAAGGAAATTTCAATAAAATAATAAAAGATTGTTAATCTGCATAAAGAAAAACAGTAATAATGCAGAAGATAGAATATTAATGTTGTCAATCATGATTTGGAAGCTGGGGGGGTTGGGGGATGAAAGAAAGAAAGAAAAAGTGTTGTAGCCTATTGCCTTGAACATTCATGGAAATTTCAAAAAAATAATAAAAAGATTGTTAATCTGCATAAAGAAAAAGAGTAAGAATGCAGGACATAGAATATTAATGTTGTCAAGCATTATTTGGAAGGTGGCGGGGTTGGTGGATAAAATAAAGAATGAAAAAGTGTTGTAGCCCATTTCCTTGAACATTCATGGAAGTTACAATAAAATAATAAAAGATTGTTAATCTGCATAAAGAAGAAGAGTAAGAATGCAGGAGATAGAATGTTAATGTTGTCAACCATGATTTGGAAGCTGGGGGGGTTGGAGGATGAAAGAAAGAAAGAAAAACTTTTGTATCCAATTTCCTTGAATATTCATGGCAATTTCAATAAAATAATAAAAAGATTGTTAATCTGCATAAAGAAAAATTGTAAGAATGCCGAAGATAGAATATTAATGTTGTCAACCATGATTTAGAGGCTGGAGGGGGTGGGGGATAAAAGAAAGAGAGAAAAACTGTTGTTTCCCATTTCCTTAAACATTCATGAAATTTCAATAAAATAATGAAAAGATTGTTAATCTGCATAAAGAAAAAGAGTAAGAATGCCGAAGATAGTATATTAAATTGTCAACCATTATTTGGAAGCTGGGGGGGTGGGGGATAAAAGAAAGAAAGAAAAACTGTTGTATCCCATTTCTTTGAACATTCACGGAAATTTCAATAAAATAATAAAAGATTGTTAATCTGCATAAAGAAAGATTAAGAATGCAGAATATAGAATATTAATGTTGTCAACCATGATTTGGAAGCTGGGGGGTGTTGGGGGATTAAAGAAAGAAAGAAAAACTGTTGTATCCCATTTCCTTGAACATTAATGGAAAGTTCAATAAAATAATAAAAAGATTGTTAATCTGCATAAAGAAAAAGAGTAAGAATGCAGAAGATAGAATATTAATGTTGTCAAACATGATTTGGAAGCTGGGGGTTGTGGGGGATAAAAGAAAGAAAGAAAAACTGTTGTATCCCATTTCCTTGAACATTCATGGCAATTTCAATAAAAAAATAATAAGATTGTTAATCTGCATAAAGAAAAAGAGTAAGAATGCAGTAGATAGAATATTAATGTTGTCAACCATGATTTGGAAGCTGGCGGGGGTGATGGATAAAAGAAAGAAAGAAAAACTGTTGTATCCCATTTTCTTGAACATTCATGGAAATTTCAATAAAATAATAAAAAGATTCTTAATCTGCATAAAGAAAAAGAGTAAGAATGCAGAAGATAGAATATTAATGTTGTCAACGATGATTTGGAAGGTGGGGTGTTGTGGGGGATAAAAGAAAGAAAGAAAAACTGTTGTATCCCATTTCCTTGAACATTCATGGAAATTTCAATAAAATAATAAAAAGATTGTTAACCTGCATAAAGTAAAAGTGTAAGAATGCAGAAGATTGAATATTAATGTTGTCAACCATGATTTGGAAGGTGGGGTGTTGTGGGGGATAAAAGAAAGAAAGAAAAACTGTTGTATGCCATTTCCTTGAACATTCAAGGAAATTTCAATAAAATAATAAAAGATTGTTAATCTGCATAAACAAAAAGAGTAAGAATGCAGAAGATAGAATATTAATGTTGTCAACCATGATTTCGAAGCTGGGGGCGGTGGGGGATAAAAGAAAGAAAGAAAAACTGTTGTGTCCCATTTCCTTGAACATTCATGGAAATTTCAATGAAATAATAAAAAGATTGTTCATCTGCATAAAGAAAAAGTGTAAGAATGCAGAAGATAGTATATTAATGTTGTCAACCATGATTTGGAAGGTGGGGTGTTGTGGGGGATAAAAGAAAGAAAGAAAAACTGTTGTATGCCATTTCCTTGAACATTCAAGGAAATTTCAATAAAATAATAAAAGATTGTTAATCTGCATAAAGAAAAACAGTAATAATGCAGAAGATAGAATATTAATGTTGTCAATCATGATTTGGAAGCTGGGGGTCTTGGGGGATGAAAGAAAGAAAGAAAAAGTGTTGTAGCCTATTTCCTTGAACATTCATGGAAATTTCAAAAAAGTAATAAAAAGATTTTTAATCTGCATAAAGAAAGATTAAGAATGCAGAATATAGAATATTAATGTTGTCAACCATGATTTGGAAGCTGGGGGGTTTTGGGGGATTAAAGAAAGAAAGAAAAACTGTTGTATCACATTTCCTGGAACATTCATGGAAAGTTCAATAAAATAATAAAAAGATTGTTAATCTGCATAAAGAAAAAGAGTAAGAATGCAGAAGATAGAATATTAATGTTGTCAACCATGATTTGGAAGCTGGGGGTTGTGGGGGATAAAAGAAAGAAAGAAAAACTGTTGTATCCCATTTCCTTGAACATTCATGGCAATTTCAATAAAATAATAATAAGATTGTTAATCTGCTAAAGAAAAAGAGTAAGAATGCAGAAGATAGAATATTAATGTTGTCAACCATGATTTGGAAGCTGGCGGGGGTGATGGATAAAAGAAAGAAAGAAAAACTGTTGTATCCCATTTCCTTGAACATTCATGGAAATTTCAATAAAATAATAAAAAGATTGTTAATCTGCATAAAGAAAAAGAGTAAGAATGCAGAAGATAGAATATTAATGTTGTCAACGATGATTTGGAAGGTGGGGTGTTGTGGGGGATAAAAGAAAGAAAGAAAAACTGTTGTATCCCATTTCCTTGAACATTCATGGAAATTTCAATAAAATAATAAAAAGATTGTTAACCTGCATAAAGTAAAAGTGTAAGAATGCAGAAGATTGAATATTAATGTTGTCAACCATGATTTGGAAGGTGGGGTGTTGTGGGGGATAAAAGAAAGAAAGAAAAACTGTTGTATGCCATTTCCTTGAACATTCAAGGAAATTTCAATAAAATAATAAAAGATTGTTAATCTGCATAAAGAAAAAGAGTACGAATGCAGAAGATAGAATATTAATGTTGTCAACTTTGATTTTGAAGCTGGCGGTGGTGGGGGACAAAAGAAAGAAAGAAAAACTGTTGTATACCATTTCCTTGAACATTCATGGAAATTTCAATAGGAGAATAAAAAGATTGTTAATCTGCATAAAGAAAAAGAGTGAGAATGCAGAAGATAGAATATTAATGTTGTCAACCATGATTTGGAAGCTGGGATCGGTGGGGGATAAAAGAAAGAAAGAAAAACTGTTGTATCCCACTTACTTGAAAATTCATGGAAAGTTCAATAAAATAATAAAAAGATTGTTAATCTGCATAAAGAAAAAGAGTAAGAATGCAGGACAAAGAATATTAATGTTGTCAAGCATTATTTGGAAGGTGGCGGGGGTGGTGGATAAAATAAAGAAAGAAAAAGTGTTGTAGCCCATTTCCTTGAACATTCATGGAAGTTACAATAAAATAATAAAAAGATTGTTAATCTGCTTAAAGAAAGATTAAGAATGCAGAAGATAGAATATTAATGTTGTCATGCATGATTTTGAAGCTGGCGGTGGTGGGGGACAAAAGAAAGAAAGAAAACTGTTGTATCCCATTTCCTTGAACATTCATGGAAATTTCAATAGGAGAATAAAAAGATTGTTAATCTGCATAAAGAAAAAGAGTAAGAATGCAGAAGATAGAATATTAATGTTGTCAACCATGATTTGGGAGCTGGGGTGGTGGGGGATAACAGAAAGAGAGAAAAACTCTGGTATCACATTTCCTTGAATATTCATGGAAATTTCAATAAAATAATAAAAAGATTGTTAATTTGCATAAAGAAAAATAGTAAGAATGCAGAAGATAGACTATTAATGTTGTCAAACAGGATTTGGAACCTGGGGGGCGAGGTGATAAGAGAAGAAAGAAAAATTGTTGTATCCCATTACATTGAACATTCATGGAAATTTCAATAAAATAATAAAAAGGTTGTTAATCTGCATAAAGAAAGATTAAGAATGCAGAAGATAGAATATTAATGTTGTCAACCATGATTTGGAAGCTGGGGGGTGTTGGGGGATAAAAGAAAGAAAGAAAAACTGTTGTATCCCATTTCCTTGAACATTCATGGAAAGTTTAATAAAATAATAAAAAGATTGTTAATCTCCATAAAGAAAAAGAGTAAGAATGCAGAAGATAGAATATTAATGTTGTCAAACAGTATTTGGAACCTGGGGGGCGTGGGTGATAAGAGAAGAAAGAAAAATTGTTGTATCCCATTACATTGAACATTCATGGAAATTTCAATAAAATAATAAAAAGGTTGTTAATCTGCATAAAGAAAAAGAGTGAGAATGCAGAAGATAGAATATTAATGTTGTCAACCATGATTTGGAAGCTGGGGTCGGTGGGGGATAAAAGAAAGAAAGAAAAACTGTTGTATCCCACTTACTTCAACATTGATGGAAAGTTCAATAAAATAATAAAAAGATTGTTAATCTGCATAAAGAAAAAGCGTAAGAATGCAGGACATAGAATATTAATGTTGTCAAGCATTATTTGGAAGGTGGCGGGGGTGGTGGATAAAATAAAGAAAGAAAAAGTGTTGTAGCCCATTTCCTTGAACATTCATGGAAGTTACAATAAAATAATAAAAAGATTTTTAATCTGCATAAAGAAAGATTAAGAATGCAGAAGATAGAATATTAATGTTGTCAAGCGTGATTTGGAAGCAGGCGGGGGTGGGGGAAAAAAGAAAGAAAGAAAAACTGTTGTATCCCATTTCCTTAAACATTCATGGAAATTTCAGTACAACAATAAAAAGATTGTTAATCTTCATAAAGAAAAAGAGTAAGAATGCAGAAGATAGAATATTAATGTTGTCAACCATGATTTGGAAGCTGGGAGGGTTGGAGGATGAAAGAAAGAAAGAAAATGTTTTGTATCCCATTTCCTTGAATATTCATGGAAGTTTCAATAAAATAATAAAAAGATTGTTAATCTGCATAAAGAAAAACTGTAAGAATGCAGAAGATAGAATATTAATGTTGTCAACCATGATTTGGAAGCTGGGGTGGTTGGAGGATGAAAGAAAGAAAGAAAAACTTTTGTATCACATTTCCTTGAACATTCATACAAATTTCAATAAAATAATAAAAAGATTGTTAATCTGCATAAAGAAAAAGAGTAAGAAGGCCGAAGATAGAATATTAAATTGTCAACCATGATTTGGAAGCTGGGGGGGGTGGGGGATAAAAGAAAGAAAGAAAAACTGTTGTATCCCATTTCCTTGAACATTCATGGATATTTCAATAAAATAATAATAAGATTGATAATCTGCATAAAGAAAAAGAGTAAGAATGCAGAAGATAGAATATTAATGTTGTCAACCATGATTTGGAAGCTGGCGGGGGTGATGGATAAAAGAAAGAAAGAAAAACTGTTGTATCCCATTTCCTTGAACATTCATGGAAATTTCAATAAAATAATAAAAAGATTGTTAATCTGCATAAAGAAAAAGAGTAAGAATGCAGAAGATAGAATATTAATGTTGTCAACGATGATTTGGAAGCTGGGGGGTTGTGGGGGATAAAAGAAAGAAAGAAAAACTGTTGTA
Organism: Cynocephalus volans; assembly: GCF_027409185.1. NCBI lineage: Eukaryota > Metazoa > Chordata > Mammalia > Dermoptera > Cynocephalidae > Cynocephalus > Cynocephalus volans. The sequence goes on from NC_084463.1 coordinate 1,145,128, forward strand.
TCCCATTTCCTTGAACATTCATGGAAATTTCAATAAAATAATAAAAAGATTGTTAACCTGCATAAAGAAAAAGAGTAAGAATGCAGAAGATAGAATATTAATGTTGTCAACCATGATTTGGAAGCTGGGGGGGTTGGAGGATGAAAGAAAGAAAGAAAAACTTTTGTATCCCATTTCCATGAATATTCATGGCAATTTCAATAAAATAATAAAAAGATTGTCAATCTGCATAAAGAAAAACTGTAAGAATGCAGAAGATAGAATATTAATGTTGTCAACCATGATTTGGAAGCTGGGGGGGTTGGAGGATGAAAGAAAGAAAGAAAAACTTTTGTATCACATTTCCTGGAACATTCATAGAAATTTCAATAAAATAATAAAAAGATTGTTAGTCGGCATAAAGAAAAAGTGTAAGAATGCAGAAGATAGTATATTAATGTTGTCAACCTCGATTTGGAAGATGGGGGGTTGGGGGATAAAAGAAAGAAAGAAAAAATGTTGTATTCCATTTCCTGGAACATTCATAGAAATTTCAATAAAATAATAAAAAGATTGTTAGTCGGCATAAAGAAAAAGTGTAAGAATGCAGAAGATAGAATATTAATGTTTTCAACCATGATTTGGAACCTGGGGGGGTGGGGGATAAAAGTAAGAATGAAAAACAGTTGTATTCCATTTCCTTGAACATTCATGGAAATTTCAATAAAATAATAAAAAGATTGTTAATCTGCATAAAGAAAAAGTGTAAGAATGCAGAAGATAGAATATTAATGTTGTCAACCATGATTTGGAAGCTGGGGCGCGTGTGTGATAAAAGAAGAAAGAGAAACTGTTGTATCCCATTTCCTTGAACATTCATGGAAAATTAAATAAAATAATAAAAATTGTTAATCTGCATAAAGAAAAAGAGTAAGAATGCAGAAGATAGGATATTAATGTTGTCAACCATGATTTGGAAGCTAGGGGCGGTGGGGGATAAAAGAAAGAAAGAAAAACTGTTGTAGCCCATTTCCTTGAACATTCATGGAAATTTGAATAAAACAATAAAAAGAGTGTTAATCTGCATAAAGAAAAAGCGTAAGAATGCAGGACATAGAATATTAATGTTGTCAACCATGATTTGGAAGCTGGGGTGGTTGGAGGATTAAAGAAAGAAAGAAAAACTTTTGTATCACATTTCCTTGAACATTCATACAAATTTCAATAAAATAATAAAAAGATTGTTAATCTGCATAAAGAAAAACTGTAAGAATGCAGAAGATAGAATATTAATGTTGTCAACCATGATTTAGAGGCTGGGGGGGGTGGGGGATAAAAGAAAGAAAGAAAAACTGTTGTATCCCATTTCCTTGAACATTCATGAAATTTCAATAAAATAATGAAAAGATTGTTAATCTGCATAAAGAAAAAGAGTAAGAAGGCCGAAGATAGAATATCAAATTGTCAACCATGATTTGGAAGCTGGGGGGTGTGGGGGATAAAAGAAAGAAAGAAAAACTGTTGTATCCCATTTCCTTGAACATTCATGGATATTTCAATAAAATAATAAAAGATTGTTAATCTGCATAAACAAAAAGAGTAAGAATGCAGAAGATAGAATATTAATGTTGTCAACCATGATTTCGAAGCTGGGGGCGGTGGGGGATAAAAGAAAGAAAGAAAAACTGTTGTGTCCCATTTCCTTGAACATTCATGGAAATTTCAATAAAATAATAAAAAGATTGTTAATCTGCATAAAGAAAAAGTGTAAGAATGCAGAAGATAGTATATTAATGTTGTCAACCATGATTTGGAAGGTGGGGTGTTGTGGGGGATAAAAGAAAGAAAGAAAAACTGTAGTATGCCATTTCCTTGAACATTCAAGGAAATTTCAATAAAATAATAAAAGATTGTTAATCTGCATAAAGAAAAACAGTAATAATGCAGAAGATAGAATATTAATGTTGTCAATCATGATTTGGAAGCTGGGGGTCTTGGGGGATGAAAGAAAGAAAGAAAAAGTATTGTAGCCTATTTCCTTGAACATTCATGGAAATTTCAAAAAAGTAATAAAAAGATTGTTAATCTGCATAAAGAAAGATTAAGAATGCAGAATATAGAATATTAATGTTGTCAACCATGATTTGGAAGCTGGGGGGTGTTGGGGGATTAAAGAAAGAAAGAAAAACTGTTGTATCCCATTTCCTTGAACATTCATGGAAAGTTCAATATAATAATAAAAAGATTGTTAATCTGCATAAAGAAAAAGAGTAAGAATGCAGAAGATAGAATATTAATGTTGTCAAACATGATTTGGAAGCTGGGGGTTGTGGGGGATAAAAGAAAGAAAGAAAAACTGTTGTATCCCATTTCCTTGAACATTCATGGCAATTTCAATAAAAAAATAATAAGATTGATAATCTGCATAAAGAAAAAGAGTAAGAATGCAGAAGATAGAATATTAATGTTGTCAACCATGATTTGGAAGCTGGCGGGGGTGATGGATAAAAGAAAGAAAGAAAAACTGTTGTATCCCATTTTCTTGAACATTCATGGAAATTTCAATAAAATAATAAAAAGATTCTTAATCTGCATAAAGAAAAAGAGTACGAATGCAGAAGATAGAATATTAATGTTGTCAAACAGGATTTGGAACCTGGGGGGCGAGGTGATAAGAGAAGAAAGAAAAATTGTTGTATCCCATTACATTGAACATTCATGGAAATTTCAATAAAATAATAAAAAGGTTGTTAATCTGCATAAAGAAAGATTAAGAATGCAGAAGATAGAATATTAATGTTGTCAACCATGATTTGGAAGCTGGGGGGTGTTGGGGGATAAAAGAAAGAAAGAAAAACTGTTGTATCCCATTTCCTTGAACATTCATGGAAAGTTCAATAAAATAATAAAAAGATTGTTAATCTCCATAAAGAAAAAGAGTAAGAATGCAGAAGATAGAATATTAATGTTGTCAAACAGGATTTGGAACCTGGGGGGCGTGGGTGATAAGAGAAGAAAGAAAAATTGTTGTATCCCATTACATTGAACATTCATGGAAATTTCAATAAAATAATAAAAAGGTTGTTAATCTGCATAAAGAAAAAGAGTGAGAATTCAGAAGATAGAATATTAATGTTGTCAACCATGATTTGGAAGCTGGGGTCGGTGGGGGATAAAAGAAAGAAAGAAAAACTGTTGTATCCCACTTACTTGAACATTCATGGAAAGTTCAATAAAATAATAAAAAGATTGTTAATCTGCATAAAGAAAAAGCGTAAGAATGCAGGACATAGAATATTAATGTTGTCAAGCATTATTTGGAAGGTGGCGGGGGTGGTGGATAAAATAAAGAAAGAAAATGTGTTGTAGCCCATTTCCTTGAACATTCATGGAAGTTACAATAAAATAATAAAAAGATTGTTAATCTGCATAAAGAAAGATTAAGAATGCAGAAGATAGAATATTAATGTTGTCAAGCGTGATTTGGAAGCAGGCGGGGGTGGGGGAAAAAAGAAAGAAAGAAAAACTGTTGTATCCCATTTCCTTAAACATTCATGGAAATTTCAATACAACAATAAAAAGATTGTTAATCTTCATAAAGAATAACTGTAAGAATGCAGAAGATAGAATATTAATGTTGTCAACCATGATTTGGAAGCTGGGGTGGTTGGAGGATTAAAGAAAGAAAGAAAAACTTTTGTATCACATTTCCTTGAACATTCATACAAATTTCAATAAAATAATAGAAAGATTGTTAATCTGCATAAAGAAAAAGAATAAGAATGCAGAAGATAGAATATTAATGTTGTCAACGATGATTTGGAAGCTGGGGTGTTGTGGGGGATAAAAGAAAGAAAGAAAAACTGTTGTATGCCATTTCCTTGAACATTCAAGGAAATTTCAATAAAATAATAAAAGATTGTTAATCTGCATAAAGAAAAACAGTAAGAATACAGAAGATAGAATATTAATGTTGTCAACCATGATTTGGAAGCTAGGGGCGGTGGGGGATAAAAGAAAGAAAGAAAAACTGTTGTATCCCATTTCCTTGAACATTCATGGAAATTTGAATAAAACAATAAAAAGAGTGTTAATCTGCATAAAGAAAAAGAGTAAGAATGCAGAAGATAGAATATTAATATTTTCAACCATGATTTGGAAGCTAGGGGGGTTGGTGGATGAAAGAAAGAAAGAAAAACTTTTGTATCCCATTTCCTTGAACTTTCATGGAAATTTCAATAATATAATAAAAAGATTGTTAATCTGCATAAAGAAAAAGTGTAAGAATGCAGAAGATAGTATATTAATGTTGTCAACCTCGATTTGGAAGCTGGGGTGGTGGGGGATAAAAGAAAGAAAGAAAAAATGTTGTATCACATTTCCTTGAACATTCATACAAATTTCAATAAAATAATAAAAAGATTGTTAGTCGGCACAAAGAAAAAGTGTAAGAATGCAGAAGATAGAATATGAATGTTGTGAGCCATGATTTTGTAGCTGGCGGTGGTGGGGGATAAAAGAAAGAAAGAAAAACTGTTGTATCCCATTTCCTTGAACATTCATGGAAAGTTCAATAAAATTATAAAAAGATTGTTAATCTGCATAAAGAAAAAGAGTAAGAATGCAGAAGATAGAATATTAATGTTGTCAACGATGATTGGGAAGCTCGGGGGTGGGGGGAAAAAGAAAGAAAGAGAAACTGTTGTATCCCATTTCCTTTAACATTCATGGCTATTTCAATAAAATAATAAAAAGATTGTTAATCTGCATAAAGAAAAAGAGTACGAATGCAGAAGATAGAATGTTAATGTTGTCAAACATGATTTGGAAACTGGGGGGCGTGGGTGATAAGAGAAGAAAGAAAAATTGTTGTATCCCATTACATTGAACATTCATGGAAATTTCTATAAAATAATAAAAAGGTTGTTAATCGGCATAAAGAAAAATAGTGAGAATGCAGAAGATAGAATATTAATGTTGTCAACCATGATTTGGAAGCTGGGGGCGGTGGGGGATAAAAGAAAGAAAGAAAAACTGTTGTATCCCACTTACTTGAACATTCATGGAAATTTCAATAAAATAATAAAAGATTGTTAATCTGCATAAAGAAAAAGAGTAAGAATGCAGGAGATAGAATGTTAATGTTGTCAAGCATTATTTGGAATGTGGCGGGGGTGGTGGATAAAATAAAGAAAGAAAAAGTGTTGTAGCCCATTTCCTTGAACATTCATGGAAGTTACAATAAAATAATAAAAAGATTGTTAATCAGCATAAAGAAAGATTAAGAATGCAGAAGATAGAATATTAATGTTGTCAACCATGATTTGCAAGCTGGGGGGTGTTGGGGGATAAAAGAAAGAAAGAAAAACTGTTGTATCCCATTTCCTCGAACATTCATGGAAAGTTCAATAAAATAATAAAAAGATTGTTAATCTGCATAAAGAAAAACTGTAAGAATGCAGAAGATAGAATATTAATGTTGTCAAGCATGATTTGGAAGCAGGCGGGGGTGGTGGATAAAAGAAAGAAAGAAAAACTGTTGTATCCCATTTCCTTGAACATTCATGGAAATTTCAATAAAATAATAAAAGATTGTTAATCTGCATAAAGAAAAAGAGTAAGAATGCAGGAGATAGAATGTTAATGTTGTCAACCAGGATTTGGAACCTGGGGGGCGTGGGTAATAAGAGAAGAAAGAAAAATTGTTGTATCCCATTACATTGAACATTCATGGAAATTTCAATAAAAAAATAAAAAGGTTCTTAATCTGCATAAAGAAAGATTAAGAATGCAGAAGATAGAATATTAATGTTTTCAACCATGATTTGGAAGCTGGGGGGTGTTGGGGGATAAAAGAAAGAAAGAAAAACTGTTGTATCCCATTTCCTTTAACATTCATGGAAAGTTCAATAAAATAATAAAAAGATTGTTAATCTCCATAAAGAAAAAGAGTAAGAATGCAGAAGATAGAATATTAATGTTGTCAAGCATGATTTGGAAGCTGGGGGTTTGGGGGGATAAAAGAAAGAAGGAAAAACTGTTGTATCCCATTTCCTTGAACATTAACGGAAATTTCAATAAAATAATAAAAAGATTGTAAATCTGCATAAAGTAAAAGAGTAAGAATGCAGAAGATTGAATGTTAATGTTGTCAACCATGATTTGGAACCTGGGGGGGGGAATGGGGGATAAAAGAAAGAAAGAAAAACTGTTTTATCCCATTTCCTTGAACATTCATGAAAATTTCAGTTAAAAAAATAAAAAGATTGTTAATCTGCATAAAGAAAAAGAGTGAGAATGCAGGACATAGAATATTAATGTTGTCAAGCATTATTTGGAATGTGGCGGGGGTGGTGGATAAAATAAAGAAAGAAAAAGTGTTGTAGCCCATTTCCTTGAACATTCATGGAAGTTACAACAAAATAATAAAAAGATTGTTAATCTGCATAAAGAAAGATTAAGAATGCAGAAGATAGAATATTAATGTTGTCAAGCATGATTTGGAAGCAGGCGGGGGTGGTGGATAAAAGAAAGAAAGAAAAACTGTTGTATCCCATTTCCTTGAACATTCATGGAAAGTTCAATAAAATAATAAAAAGATTGTTAATCTCCATAAAGAAAAAGAGTAAGAATGCAGAAGATAGAATATTAATGTTGTCAACCATGATTTGGGAGCTGGGGTGGTGGGGGATAACAGAAAGAGAGAAAAACTCTGGTATCACATTTCCTTGAATATTCATGGAAATTTCAATAAAATAATAAAAAGATTGTTAATCCGCATAAAGAAAAAGAGTAAGAATGCAGAAGATAGAATATTAATGTTGTCAAACAGGATTTGGAACCTGGGGGGCGAGGTGATAAGAGAAGAAAGAAAAATTGTTGTATCCCATTACATTGAACATTCATGGAAATTTCAATAAAATAATAAAAAGGTTGTTAATCTGCATAAAGAAAGATTAAGAATGCAGAAGATAGAATATTAATGTTGTCAACCATGATTTGGAAGCTGGGGGGTGTTGGGGGATAAAAGAAAGAAAGAAAAACTGTTGTATCCCATTTCCTTGAACATTCATGGAAAGTTCAATAAAATAATAAAAAGATTGTTAATCTCCATAAAGAAAAAGAGTAAGAATGCAGAAGATAGAATATTAATTTTGTCAAACAGGATTTGGAACCTGGGGGGCGTGGGTGATAAGAGAAGAAAGAAAAATTGTTGTATCCCATTACATTGAACATTCATGGAAATTTCAATAAAATAATAAAAAGGTTGTTAATCTGCATAAAGAAAAAGAGTGAGAATTCAGAAGATAGAATATTAATGTTGTCAACCATGATTTGGAAGCTGGGGTCGGTGGGGGATAAAAGAAAGAAAGAAAAACTGTTGTATCCCACTTACTTGAACATTCATGGAAAGTTCAATAAAATAATAAAAAGATTGTTAATCTGCATAAAGAAAAAGCGTAAGAATGCAGGACATAGAATATTAATGTTGTCAAGCATTATTTGGAAGGTGGCGGGGGTGGTGGATAAAATAAAGAAAGAAAATGTGTTGTAGCCCATTTCCTTGAACATTCATGGAAGTTACAAAAAAATAATAAAAAGATTGTTAATCTGCATAAAGAAAGATTAAGAATGCAGAAGATAGAATATTAATGTTGTCAAGCGTGATTTGGAAGCAGGCGGGGGTGGGGGAAAAAAGAAAGAAAGAAAAACTGTTGTATCCCATTTCCTTAAACATTCATGGAAATTTCAATACAACAATAAAAAGATTGTTAATCTTCATAAAGAAAAAGAGTAAGAATGCAGAAGATAGAATATTAATGTTGTCAACCATGATTTGGAAGCTGGGGGGGTTGGAGGATGAAAGAAAGAAAGAAAAAGTTTTGTATCCCATTCCTTGAATATTCATGGAAGTTTCAATAAAATAATAAAAAGATTGTTAATCTGCATAAAGAATAACTGTAAGAATGCAGAAGATAGTATATTAATGTTGTCAACCATGATTTGGAAGCTGGGGTGGTTGGAGGATTAAAGAAAGAAAGAAAAACTTTCGTATCACATTTCCTTGAACATTCATACAAATTTCAATAAAATAATAGAAAGATTGTTAATCTGCATAAAGAAAGAGAGTAAGAAGGCCGAAGATAGAATATTAAATTGTCAACCATGATTTGGAAGCTGGGGGGGGTGGGGGATAAAAGAAAGAAAGAAAAACTGTTGTATCCCATTTCCTTGAACATTCATGGAAATTTCAATAAAATAATAAAAAGATTGTTAATCTGCATAAAGAAAAAGAATAAGAATGCAGAAGATAGAATATTAATGTTGTCAACGATGATTTGGAAGCTGGGGGGTTGTGGGGGATAAAAGAAAGAAAGAAAAACTGTTGTATCCCATTTCCTTGAACATTCATGGAAATTTCAATAAAATAATAAAAAGATTGTTAACCTGCATAAAGTAAAAGTGTAAGAATGCAGAAGATTGAATATTAATGTTGTCAACCATGATTTGGAAGCTGGGGGTCTTGGGGGATGAAAGAAAGAAAGAAAAAGTGTTGTAGCCTATTTCCTTGAACATTCATGGAAATTTCAAAAAAAATAATAAAAAGATTGTTAATCTGCATAAAGAAAGATTAAGAATGCAGAATATAGAATATTAATGTTGTCAACCATGATTTGGAAGCTGGGGGGTGTTGGGGGATTAAAGAAAGAAAGAAAAACTGTTGTATCCCATTTCCTTGAACATTCATGGAAAGTTCAATAAAATAATAAAAAGATTGTTAATCTGCATAAAGAAAAACAGTAAGAATGCAGAAGATAGAATATTAATGTTGTCAAACATGATTTGGAAGCTGGGGGTTGTGGGGGATAAAAGAAAGAAAGAAAAACTGTTGTATCCCATTTCCTTGAACATTCATGGCAATTTCAATAAAATAATAATAAGATTGTTAATCTGCATAAAGAAAAAGAGTAAGAATGCAGAATATAGAATATTAATGTTGTCAAACATGATTTGGAACCTGGGGGGCGTGGGTGATAAGAGAAGAAAGAAAAATTGTTGTATCCCATTACATTGAACATTCATGGAAATTTCAATAAAATAATAAAAGGTTGATAATCTGCATAAAGAAAAAGAGTGAGAATGCAGAAGATAGAATATTAATGTTGTCAACCATGATTTGGAAGCTTGGGGGTGTTGGGGGATAAAAGAAAGAAAGAAAAACTGTTGTGTCCCATTTCCTCGAACATTCATGGAAACTTCAATAAAATAATAAAACGATTGTTAATCTGCATAAAGAAAAAGTGTAAGAATGCAGAAGATAGAATATGAATGTTGTCAAGCATGATTTGGAAGCAGGCGGGGGTGTTGGATAAAAGGAAGAAAGAAAACCTGTTGTATCCCATTTCCTTGAACATTCATGGAAATTTCAATAAAATAATAAAAGATTGTTAATCTGCATAAAGAAAAAGAGTAAGAATGCAGGAGATAGAATGTTAATGTTGTCAACCATGATTTGGAAGCCGGCGGGGGTGGGGGAAAAAAGAAAGAAAGAAAAACTGCTGTATCCCATTTCCTTGAACATTCATGGAAATTTCAATACAATAATAAAAAGATTGTTAATCTGCATAAAGAAAAAGAGTAAGAATGCAGAAGATAGAATATTAATGTTGTCAACCATGATTTGGAAGCTGGGGGGGTTGGAGGATGAAAGAAAGAAAGAAAAACTTTTGTATCCCATTTCCTTGAATATTCATGGAAATTTCAATAAAATAATAAAAAGATTGTTAATCTGCATAAAGAAAAACTGTAAGAATGCAGAAGATAGAATATTAATGTTGTCAACCATGATTTGGAAGCTGGGGGGGTTGGAGGATGAAAGAAAGAAAGAAAAACTTTTGTATCACATTGCCTTGAACATTCATACAAATTTCAATAAAATAATGAAAAGATTGTTAATCTGCATAAAGAAAAAGAGTAAGAAGGCCGAAGATAAATATCAAATTGTCAATCATGATTTGGAAGCTGGGGGGGGTGGGGGATAAAAGAAAGAAAGAAAAACTGTTGTATCCCATTTCCTTGAACATTCATGGATATTTCAATAAAATAATAAAAGATTGTTAATCTGCATAAACAAAAAGAGTAAGAATGCAGAAGATAGAATATTAATGTTGTCAACCATGATTTCGAAGCTGGAGGCGGTGGGGGATAAAAGAAAGAAAGAAAAACTCTTGTGTCCCATTTCCTTGAACATTCATGGAAATTTGAATAAAATAATAAAAAGACTGTTAATCTGCATAAAGAAAAAGTGTAAGAATGCAGAAGATAGAATATTAATGTTTTCAACAATGATTTGGAAGCTGGGGGGTGGGGGATGAAAGAAAGAAAGAAAAACTGTTGTATCCCATTTCCTTGAACATTCATGGAAATTTCAATAAAATAATAAAAAGATTGTTAATCTGCATAAGAAAAAGTGTAAGAATGCAGAAGACAGTATATTAATGTTGTCAACCATGATTTGGAAGGTGGGGTGTTGTGGGGGATAAAAGAAAGAAAGAAAAACTGTTGTATGCCATTTCCCTGAACATTCAAGGAAATTTCAATAAAATAATAAATGATTGTTAATCTGCATAAAGAAAAACAGTAATAATGCAGAAGATAGAATATTAATGTTGTCAATCATCATTTGGATGTTGGGGGGGTTGGGGGATGAAAGAAAGAAAGAAAAAGTGTTGTAGCCTATTTCCTTGAACATTCATGGAAATTTCAATAAAATAATAAAAAGATTGTTAATCTGCATAAAGAAAGATTAAGAATGCAGAATATAGAATATTAATGTTGTCATCCATGATTTGGAAGCCGGGGGGTGTTGGGGGATTAAAGAAAGAAAGAAAAACTGTTGTATCCCATTTCCTTGAACATTCATGGAAAGTTCAATAAAATAATAAAAAGATTGTTAATCTGCATAAAGAAAAAGAGTAAGAATGCAGAAGATAGAATATTAATGTTGTCAAACATGATTTGGAAGCTGGGGGTTGTGGGGGATAAAAGAAAGAAAGAAAAACTGTTGTATCCCCTTTCCTTGAACATTCATGGCAATTTCAATAAAATAATAATAAGATTGTTAATCTGCATAAAGAAAAAGAGTAAGAATGCAGAAGATAGAATATTAATGTTGTCAACCATGATTTGGAAGCTGGCGGGGGTGACGGATAAAAGAAAGAAAGAAAAACTGTTGTATCCCATTTCCTTGAACATTCATGGAAATTTCAATAAAATAATAAAAAGATTGTTAATCTGCATAAAGAAAAAGAGTAAGAATGCAGAAGATAGAATATTAATGTTGTCAACGATGATTTGGAAGCTGGGGGGTTGTGGGGGATAAAAGAAAGAAAGAAAAACTGTTGTATCCCATTTCCTTGAACATTCATGGAAATTTCAATAAAATAATAAAAAGATTGTTAACCTGCATACAGTAAAAGTGTAAGAATGCAGAAGATTGAATATTAATGTTGTCAACCATGATTTGGAAGGTGGGGTGTTGTGGGGGATAAAAGAAAGAAAGAAAAACTGTTGTATGCCATTTCCTTGAACATTCAAGGAAATTTCAATAAAATAATAAAAGATTGTTAATCTGCATAAAGAAAAACAGTAAGAATGCAGAAGATAGAATATGAATGCTGTGAACCATGATTTTGTAGCTGGCGGTGGTGGGGGATAAAAGAAAGAAAGAAAAACTCTTGTGTCCCATTTCCTTGAACATTCATGGAAATTTGAATAAAATAATAAAAAGACTGTTAATCTGCATAAAGAAAAAGTGTAAGAATGCAGAAGATAGAATATTAATGTTTTCAACAATGATTTGGAAGCTGGGGGGTGGGGGATGAAAGAAAGAAAGAAAAACTGTTGTATCCCATTTCCTTGAACATTCATGGAAATTTCAATAAAATAATAAAAAGATTGTTAATCTGCATAAAGAAAAAGTGTAAGAATGCAGAAGACAGTATATTAATGTTGTCAACCATGATTTGGAAGGTGGGGTGTTGTGGGGGATAAAAGAAAGAAAGAAAAACTGTTGTATGCCATTTCCCTGAACATTCAAGGAAATTTCAATAAAATAATAAATGATTGTTAATCTGCATAAAGAAAAACAGTAATAATGCAGAAGATAGAATATTAATGTTGTCAATCATGATTTGGAAGTTGGGGGGGTTGGGGGATGAAAGAAAGAAAGAAAAAGTGTTGTAGCCTATTTCCTTGAACATTCATGGAAATTTCAATAAAATAATAAAAAGATTGTTAATCTGCATAAAGAAAGATTAAGAATGCAGAATATAGAATATTAATGTTGTCATCCATGATTTGGAAGCCGGGGGGTGTTGGGGGATTAAAGAAAGAAAGAAAAACTGTTGTATCCCATTTCCTTGAACATTCATGGAAAGTTCAATAAAATAATAAAAAGATTGTTAATCTGCATAAAGAAAAAGAGTAAGAATGCAGAAGATAGAATATTAATGTTGTCAAACATGATTTGGAACCTGGGGGTTGTGGGGGATAAAAGAAAGAAAGAAAAACTGTTGTATCCCTTTTCCTTGAACATTCATGGCAATTTCAATAAAATAATAATAAGATTGTTAATCTGCATAAAGAAAAAGAGTAAGAATGCAGAAGATAGAATATTAATGTTGTCAACCATGATTTGGAAGCTGGCGGGGGTGACGGATAAAAGAAAGAAAGAAAAACTGTTGTATCCCATTTCCTTGAACATTCATGGAAATTTCAATAAAATAATAAAAAGATTGTTAATCTGCATAAAGAAAAAGAGTAAGAATGCAGAAGATAGAATATTAATGTTGTCAACGATGATTTGGAAGCTGGGGGGTTGTGGGGGATAAAAGAAAGAAAGAAAAACTGTTGTATCCCATTTCCTTGAACATTCATGGAAATTTCAATAAAATAATAAAAAGATTGTTAACCTGCATACAGTAAAAGTGTAAGAATGCAGAAGATTGAATATTAATGTTGTCAACCATGATTTGGAAGGTGGGGTGTTGTGGGGGATAAAAGAAAGAAAGAAAAACTGTTGTATGCCACTTCCTTGAACATTCAAGGAAATTTCAATAAAATAATAAAAGATTGTTAATCTGCATAAAGAAAAACAGTAAGAATGCAGAAGATAGAATATGAATGCTGTGAACCATGATTTTGTAGCTGGCGGTGGTGGGGGATAAAAGAAAGAAAGAAAAACTGTTGTATCCCATTTCCTTGAACATTCATGGAAAGTTCAATAAAATAATAAAAAGATTGTTAATCTGCATAAAGAAAAAGAGTAAGAATGCAGAAGATAGAATATTAATTTTGTCAACGATGATTGAGAAGCTTGGGGGGTGGGGGGAAAAAGAAAGAAAGAGAAACTGTTGTATCCCATTTCCTTTAACATTCATGGCAATTTCAATAAAATAATAAAAAGATTGTTAATCTGCATAAAGAAAAAGAGTACGAATGCATAAGATAGAATATTAATGTTGTCAAACATGATTTGGAACCTGGGGGGCGTGGGTGATAAGAGAAGAAAGAAAAATTGTTGTATCCCATTACATTGAACATTCATGGAAATTTCAATAAAATAATAAAAAGGTTGTTAATCTGCATAAAGAAAAAGAGTGAGAATGCAGAAGATAGGATTTTAATGTTGTCAACCATGATTTGGAAGCTGGGGTCGGTGGGGGATAAAAGAAAGAAAGAAAAACTGTTGTATCCCACTTACTTGAACATTCATGGAAAGTTCAATAAAATAATAAAAAGATTGTTAATCTGCATAAAGAAAAAGCATAAGAATGCAGGACATAGAATATTAATGTTGTCAAGCATTATTTGGAAGGTGGCGGGGGTGGTGGATAAAATAAAGAAAGAAAAAGTGTTGTAGCCCATTTCCTTGAACATTCATGGAAGTTACAATAAAATAATAAAAAGATTGTTAATCTGCATAAAGAAAGATTAAGAATGCAGAAGATAGAATATTAATGTTGTCAACCATGATTTCGAAGCAGGCGGGGGTGGGGGAAAAAGAAAGAAAGAAAAACTGTTGTATCCCATTTCCTTAAACATTCATGGAAATTTCAATACAATAATAAAAAGATTGTTAATCTTCATAAAGAAAAAGAGTAAGAATGCAGAAGATAGAATATTAATGTTGTCAACCATGATTTGGAAGCTGGGGGGGTTGGAGGATGAAAGAAAGAAAGAAAAACTTTTGTATCACATTTCCTTGAACATTCATACAAATTTCAATAAAATAATAAAAAGATTGTTAATCTGCATAAAGAAAAACTGTAAGAATGCAGAAGATAGAATATTAATGTTGTCAACCATGATTTAGAGGCTGGGGGGGTGGGGGATAAAAGAAAGAAACAAAAACTGTTGTATCCCATTTCCTTGAACATTCACGAAATTTCAATAAAATAATGAAAAGATTGTTAATCTGCATAAAGAAAAAGAGTAAGAAGGCCGAAGATAGAATATTAAATTTTCAACCATGATTTGGAAGCTGGGGGGGTGGGGGATAAAAGAAAGAAAGAAAAACTGTTGTATCCCATTTCCTTGAACATTCATGGATATTTCAATAAAATAATAAAAGATTGTTAATCTGCATAAACAAAAAGAGTAAGAATGCAGAAGATAGAATATTAATGTTGTCAACCATGATTTCGAAGCTGGGGGCGGTGGGGGATAAAAGAAAGAAAGAAAAACTGTTGTATGCCATTTCCTTGAACATTCAAGGAAATTTCAATAAAATAATAAAAGATTGTTAATCTGCATAAAGAAAAACAGTAATAATGCAGAAGATAGAATATTAATGTTGTCAATCATGATTTGGAAGCTGGGGGGTTGGGGGATGAAAGAAAGAAATAAAAGTGTTGTAGCCTATTGCCTTGAACATTCATGGAAATTTCAAAAAAATAATAAAAAGATTGTTAATCTGCATAAAGAAAAAGTGTAAGAATGCAGGACATAGAATATTAATGTTGTCAAGCATTATTTGGAAGGTGGCGGGGTTGGTGGATAAAATAAAGAATGAAAAAGTGTTGTAGCCCATTTCCTTGAACATTCATGGAAGTTACAATAAAATAATAAAAAGATTGTTAATCTGCTTAAAGAAAGATTAAGAATGCAGAAGATAGAATATTAATGTTGTCATGCATGATTTGGAAGCTGGCGGGGGTGGTGGATAAAAGAAAGAAAGAAAAACTGTTGTATCCCATTTCCTAGAACATTCATGGAAATTTCAATAAAATAATAAAAGATTGTTAATCTGCATAAAGAAGAAGAGTAAGAATGCAGGAGATAGAATGTTAATGTTGTCAACCATGATTTGGAAGCTGGGGGGGTTGGAGGATGAAAGAAAGAAAGAAAAACTTTTGTATCCAATTTCCTTGAATATTCATGGCAATTTCAATAAAATAATAAAAAGATTGTTAATCTGCATAAAGAAAAATTGTAAGAATGCCGAAGATAGAATATTAATGTTGTCAACCATGATTTGGAAGCTGGGGGGGTTGGAGGATGAAAGAAAGAAAGAAAAACTTTTGTATCACATTTCCTTGAACATTCATACAAATTTCAATAAAATAATAAAAAGATTGTTAATCTGCATAAAGAAAAACTGTAAGAATGCAGAAGATAGAATATTAATGTTGTCAACCATGATTTAGAGGCTGGAGGGGGTGGGGGATAAAAGAAAGAGAGAAAAACTGTTGTTTCCCATTTCCTTAAACATTCATGAAATTTCAATAAAATAATGAAAAGATTGTTAATCTGCATAAAGGAAAAGAGTAAGAATGCCGAAGATAGAATATTAAATTGTCAACCATTATTTGGAAGCTGGGGGGGTGGGGGATAAAAGAAAGAAAGAAAAACTGTTGTATCCCATTTCTTTGAACATTCACGGAAATTTCAATAAAATAATAAAAGATTGTTAATCTGCATAAAGAAAGATTAAGAATGCAGAATATAGAATATTAATGTTGTCAACCATGATTTGGAAGCTGGGGGGTGTTGGGGGATTAAAGAAAGAAAGAAAAACTGTTGTATCCCATTTCCTTGAACATTAATGGAAAGTTCAATAAAATAATAAAAAGATTGTTAATCTGCATAAAGAAAAAGAGTAAGAATGCAGAAGATAGAATATTAATGTTGTCAAACATGATTTGGAAGCTGGGGGTTGTGGGGGATAAAAGAAAGAAAGAAAAACTGTTGTATCCCATTTCCTTGAACATTCATGGCAATTTCAATAAAAAAATAATAAGATTGTTAATCTGCATAAAGAAAAAGAGTAAGAATGCAGTAGATAGAATATTAATGTTGTCAACCATTATTTGGAAGCTGGCGGGGGTGATGGATAAAAGAAAGAAAGAAAAACTGTTGTATCCCATTTTCTTGAACATTCATGGAAATTTCAATAAAATAATAAAAAGATTCTTAATCTGCATAAAGAAAAAGAGTAAGAATGCAGAAGATAGAATATTAATGTTGTCAACGATGATTTGGAAGGTGGGGTGTTGTGGGGGATAAAAGAAAGAAAGAAAAACTGTTGTATCCCATTTCCTTGAACATTCATGGAAATTTCAATAAAATAATAAAAAGATTGTTAACCTGCATAAAGTAAAAGTGTAAGAATGCAGAAGATTGAATATTAATGTTGTCAACCATGATTTGGAAGGTGGGGTGTTGTGGGGGATAAAAGAAAGAAAGAAAAACTGTTGTATGCCATTTCCTTGAACATTCAAGGAAATTTCAATAAAATAATAAAAGATTGTTAATCTGCATAAACAAAAAGAGTAAGAATGCAGAAGATAGAATATTAATGTTGTCAACCATGATTTCGAAGCTGGGGGCGGTGGGGGATAAAAGAAAGAAAGAAAAACTGTTGTATCCCACTTACTTGAACATTCATGGAAAGTTCAATAAAATAATAAAAAGATTGTTAATCTGCATAAAGAAAAAGCGTAAGAATGCAGGACATAGAATATTAATGTTGTCAAGCATTATTTGGAAGGTGGCGGTTGTGGTGGATAAAATAAAGAAAGAAAATGTGTTGTAGCCCATTTCCTTGAACATTCATGGAAGTTACAATAAAATAATAAAAAGATTGTTAATCTGCATAAAGAAAGATTAAGAATGCAGAAGATAGAATATTAATGTTGTCAAGCGTGATTTGGAAGCAGGCGGGGGTGGGGGAAAAAAGAAAGAAAGAAAAACTGTTGTATCCCATTTCCTTAAACATTCATGGAAATTTCAATACAACAATAAAAAGATTGTTAATCTTCATAAAGAAAAAGAGTAAGAATGCAGAAGATAGAATATTAATGTTGTCAACCATGATTTGGAAGCTGGGGGGGTTGGAGGATGAAAGAAAGAAAGAAAAAGTTTTGTATCCCATTCCTTGAATATTCATGGAAGTTTCAATAAAATAATAAAAAGATTGTTAATCTGCATAAAGAATAACTGTAAGAATGCAGAAGATAGTATATTAATGTTGTCAACCATGATTTGGAAGCTGGGGTGGTTGGAGGATTAAAGAAAGAAAGAAAAACTTTTGTATCACATTTCCTTGAACATTCATACAAATTTCAATAAAATAATAGAAAGATTGTTAATCTGCATAAAGAAAGAGAGTAAGAAGGCCGAAGATAGAATATTAAATTGTCAACCATGATTTGGAAGCTGGGGGGGGTGGGGGATAAAAGAAAGAAAGAAAAACTGTTGTATCCCATTTCCTTGAACATTCATGGAAATTTCAATAAAATAATAAAAAGATTGTTAATCTGCATAAAGAAAAAGAATAAGAATGCAGAAGATAGAATATTAATGTTGTCAACGATGATTTGGAAGCTGGGGGGTTGTGGGGGATAAAAGAAAGAAAGAAAAACTGTTGTATCCCATTTCCTTGAACATTCATGGAAATTTCAATAAAATAATAAAAAGATTGTTAACCTGCATAAAGTAAAAGTGTAAGAATGCAGAAGATTGAATATTAATGTTGTCAACCATGATTTGGAAGCTGGGGGTCTTGGGGGATGAAAGAAAGAAAGAAAAAGTGTTGTAGCCTATTTCCTTGAACATTCATGGAAATTTCAAAAAAAATAATAAAAAGATTGTTAATCTGCATAAAGAAAGATTAAGAATGCAGAATATAGAATATTAATGTTGTCAACCATGATTTGGAAGCTGGGGGGTGTTGGGGGATTAAAGAAAGAAAGAAAAACTGTTGTATCCCATTTCCTTGAACATTCATGGAAAGTTCAATAAAATAATAAAAAGATTGTTAATCTGCATAAAGAAAAACAGTAAGAATGCAGAAGATAGAATATTAATGTTGTCAAACATGATTTGGAAGCTGGGGGTTGTGGGGGATAAAAGAAAGAAAGAAAAACTGTTGTATCCCATTTCCTTGAACATTCATGGCAATTTCAATAAAATAATAATAAGATTGTTAATCTGCATAAAGAAAAAGAGTAAGAATGCAGAATATAGAATATTAATGTTGTCAAACATGATTTGGAACCTGGGGGGCGTGGGTGATAAGAGAAGAAAGAAAAATTGTTGTATCCCATTACATTGAACATTCATGGAAATTTCAATAAAATAATAAAAGGTTGATAATCTGCATAAAGAAAAAGAGTGAGAATGCAGAAGATAGAATATTAATGTTGTCAACCATGATTTGGAAGCTTGGGGGTGTTGGGGGATAAAAGAAAGAAAGAAAAACTGTTGTGTCCCATTTCCTCGAACATTCATGGAAACTTCAATAAAATAATAAAACGATTGTTAATCTGCATAAAGAAAAAGTGTAAGAATGCAGAAGATAGAATATGAATGTTGTCAAGCATGATTTGGAAGCAGGCGGGGGTGTTGGATAAAAGGAAGAAAGAAAAACTGTTGTATCCCATTTCCTTGAACATTCATGGAAATTTCAATAAAATAATAAAAGATTGTTAATCTGCATAAAGAAAAAGAGTAAGAATGCAGGAGATAGAATGTTAATGTTGTCAACCATGATTTGGAAGCCGGCGGGGGTGGGGGAAAAAAGAAAGAAAGAAAAACTGTTGTATCCCATTTCCTTGAACATTCATGGAAATTTCAATACAATAATAAAAAGATTGTTAATCTGCATAAAGAAAAAGAGTAAGAATGCAGAAGATAGAATATTAATGTTGTCAACCATGATTTGGAAGCTGGGGGGGTTGGAGGATGAAAGAAAGAAAGAAAAACTTTTGTATCCCATTTCCTTGAATATTCATGGAAATTTCAATAAAATAATAAAAAGATTGTTAATCTGCATAAAGAAAAACTGTAAGAATGCAGAAGATAGAATATTAATGTTGTCAACCATGATTTGGAAGCTGGGGGGGTTGGAGGATGAAAGAAAGAAAGAAAAACTTTTGTATCACATTGCCTTGAACATTCATACAAATTTCAATAAAATAATGAAAAGATTGTTAATCTGCATAAAGAAAAAGAGTAAGAAGGCCGAAGATAAATATCAAATTCTCAATCATGATTTGGAAGCTGGGGGGGGTGGGGGATAAAAGAAAGAAAGAAAAACTGTTGTATCCCATTTCCTTGAACATTCATGGATATTTCAATAAAATAATAAAAGATTGTTAATCTGCATAAACAAAAAGAGTAAGAATGCAGAAGATAGAATATTAATGTTGTCAACCATGATTTCGAAGCTGGAGGCGGTGGGGGATAAAAGAAAGAAAGAAAAACTCTTGTGTCCCATTTCCTTGAACATTCATGGAAATTTGAATAAAATAATAAAAAGACTGTTAATCTGCATAAAGAAAAAGTGTAAGAATGCAGAAGATAGAATATTAATGTTTTCAACAATGATTTGGAAGCTGGGGGGTGGGGGATGAAAGAAAGAAAGAAAAACTGTTGTATCCCATTTCCTTGAACATTCATGGAAATTTCAATAAAATAATAAAAAGATTGTTAATCTGCATAAGAAAAAGTGTAAGAATGCAGAAGACAGTATATTAATGTTGTCAACCATGATTTGGAAGGTGGGGTGTTGTGGGGGATAAAAGAAAGAAAGAAAAACTGTTGTATGCCATTTCCCTGAACATTCAAGGAAATTTCAATAAAATAATAAATGATTGTTAATCTGCATAAAGAAAAACAGTAATAATGCAGAAGATAGAATATTAATGTTGTCAATCATCATTTGGAAGTTGGGGGGGTTGGGGGATGAAAGAAAGAAAGAAAAAGTGTTGTAGCCTATTTCCTTGAACATTCATGGAAATTTCAATAAAATAATAAAAAGATTGTTAATCTGCATAAAGAAAGATTAAGAATGCAGAATATAGAATATTAATGTTGTCATCCATGATTTGGAAGCCGGGGGGTGTTGGGGGATTAAAGAAAGAAAGAAAAACTGTTGTATCCCATTTCCTTGAACATTCATGGAAAGTTCAATAAAATAATAAAAAGATTGTTAATCTGCATAAAGAAAAAGAGTAAGAATGCAGAAGATAGAATATTAATGTTGTCAAACATGATTTGGAAGCTGGGGGTTGTGGGGGATAAAAGAAAGAAAGAAAAACTGTTGTATCCCCTTTCCTTGAACATTCATGGCAATTTCAATAAAATAATAATAAGATTGTTAATCTGCATAAAGAAAAAGAGTAAGAATGCAGAAGATAGAATATTAATGTTGTCAACCATGATTTGGAAGCTGGCGGGGGTGACGGATAAAAGAAAGAAAGAAAAACTGTTGTATCCCATTTCCTTGAACATTCATGGAAATTTCAATAAAATAATAAAAAGATTGTTAATCTGCATAAAGAAAAAGAGTAAGAATGCAGAAGATAGAATATTAATGTTGTCAACGATGATTTGGAAGCTGGGGGGTTGTGGGGGATAAAAGAAAGAAAGAAAAACTGTTGTATCCCATTTCCTTGAACATTCATGGAAATTTCAATAAAATAATAAAAAGATTGTTAACCTGCATACAGTAAAAGTGTAAGAATGCAGAAGATTGAATATTAATGTTGTCAACCATGATTTGGAAGGTGGGGTGTTGTGGGGGATAAAAGAAAGAAAGAAAAACTGTTGTATGCCATTTCCTTGAACATTCAAGGAAATTTCAATAAAATAATAAAAGATTGTTAATCTGCATAAAGAAAAACAGTAAGAATGCAGAAGATAGAATATGAATGCTGTGAACCATGATTTTGTAGCTGGCGGTGGTGGGGGATAAAAGAAAGAAAGAAAAACTCTTGTGTCCCATTTCCTTGAACATTCATGGAAATTTGAATAAAATAATAAAAAGACTGTTAATCTGCATAAAGAAAAAGTGTAAGAATGCAGAAGATAGAATATTAATGTTTTCAACAATGATTTGGAAGCTGGGGGGTGGGGGATGAAAGAAAGAAAGAAAAACTGTTGTATCCCATTTCCTTGAACATTCATGGAAATTTCAATAAAATAATAAAAAGATTGTTAATCTGCATAAAGAAAAAGTGTAAGAATGCAGAAGACAGTATATTAATGTTGTCAACCATGATTTGGAAGGTGGGGTGTTGTGGGGGATAAAAGAAAGAAAGAAAAACTGTTGTATGCCATTTCCCTGAACATTCAAGGAAATTTCAATAAAATAATAAATGATTGTTAATCTGCATAAAGAAAAACAGTAATAATGCAGAAGATAGAATATTAATGTTGTCAATCATGATTTGGAAGTTGGGGGGGTTGGGGGATGAAAGAAAGAAAGAAAAAGTGTTGTAGCCTATTTCCTTGAACATTCATGGAAATTTCAATAAAATAATAAAAAGATTGTTAATCTGCATAAAGAAAGATTAAGAATGCAGAATATAGAATATTAATGTTGTCATCCATGATTTGGAAGCCGGGGGGTGTTGGGGGATTAAAGAAAGAAAGAAAAACTGTTGTATCCCATTTCCTTGAACATTCATGGAAAGTTCAATAAAATAATAAAAAGATTGTTAATCTGCATAAAGAAAAAGAGTAAGAATGCAGAAGATAGAATATTAATGTTGTCAAACATGATTTGGAACCTGGGGGTTGTGGGGGATAAAAGAAAGAAAGAAAAACTGTTGTATCCCTTTTCCTTGAACATTCATGGCAATTTCAATAAAATAATAATAAGATTGTTAATCTGCATAAAGAAAAAGAGTAAGAATGCAGAAGATAGAATATTAATGTTGTCAACCATGATTTGGAAGCTGGCGGGGGTGACGGATAAAAGAAAGAAAGAAAAACTGTTGTATCCCATTTCCTTGAACATTCATGGAAATTTCAATAAAATAATAAAAAGATTGTTAATCTGCATAAAGAAAAAGAGTAAGAATGCAGAAGATAGAATATTAATGTTGTCAACGATGATTTGGAAGCTGGGGGGTTGTGGGGGATAAAAGAAAGAAAGAAAAACTGTTGTATCCCATTTCCTTGAACATTCATGGAAATTTCAATAAAATAATAAAAAGATTGTTAACCTGCATACAGTAAAAGTGTAAGAATGCAGAAGATTGAATATTAATGTTGTCAACCATGATTTGGAAGGTGGGGTGTTGTGGGGGATAAAAGAAAGAAAGAAAAACTGTTGTATGCCATTTCCTTGAACATTCAAGGAAATTTCAATAAAATAATAAAAGATTGTTAATCTGCATAAAGAAAAACAGTAAGAATGCAGAAGATAGAATATGAATGCTGTGAACCATGATTTTGTAGCTGGCGGTGGTGGGGGATAAAAGAAAGAAAGAAAAACTGTTGTATCCCATTTCCTTGAACATTCATGGAAAGTTCAATAAAATAATAAAAAGATTGTTAATCTGCATAAAGAAAAAGAGTAAGAATGCAGAAGATAGAATATTAATTTTGTCAACGATGATTGAGAAGCTTGGGGGGTGGGGGGAAAAAGAAAGAAAGAGAAACTGTTGTATCCCATTTCCTTTAACATTCATGGCAATTTCAATAAAATAATAAAAAGATTGTTAATCTGCATAAAGAAAAAGAGTACGAATGCATAAGATAGAATATTAATGTTGTCAAACATGATTTGGAACCTGGGGGGCGTGGGTGATAAGAGAAGAAAGAAAAATTGTTGTATCCCATTACCTTGAACATTCATGGAAATTTCAATAAAATAATAAAAAGGTTGTTAATCTGCATAAAGAAAAAGAGTGAGAATGCAGAAGATAGGATTTTAATGTTGTCAACCATGATTTGGAAGCTGGGGTCGGTGGGGGATAAAAGAAAGAAAGAAAAACTGTTGTATCCCACTTACTTGAACATTCATGGAAAGTTCAATAAAATAATAAAAAGATTGTTAATCTGCATAAAGAAAAAGCATAAGAATGCAGGACATAGAATATTAATGTTGTCAAGCATTATTTGGAAGGTGGCGGGGGTGGTGGATAAAATAAAGAAAGAAAAAGTGTTGTAGCCCATTTCCTTGAACATTCATGGAAGTTACAATAAAATAATAAAAAGATTGTTAATCTGCAT
This sequence comes from Cynocephalus volans, assembly GCF_027409185.1. Taxonomy (NCBI): domain Eukaryota; kingdom Metazoa; phylum Chordata; class Mammalia; order Dermoptera; family Cynocephalidae; genus Cynocephalus; species Cynocephalus volans. The sequence goes on from NC_084463.1 coordinate 1,168,636, forward strand.
AAAGAAAGATTAAGAATGCAGAAGATAGAATATTAATGTTGTCAACCATGATTTCGAAGCAGGCGGGGGTGGGGGAAAAAGAAAGAAAGAAAAACTGTTGTATCCCATTTCCTTAAACATTCATGGAAATTTCAATACAATAATAAAAAGATTGTTAATCTTCATAAAGAAAAAGAGTAAGAATGCAGAAGATAGAATATTAATGTTGTCAACCATGATTTGGAAGCTGGGGGGGTTGGAGGATGAAAGAAAGAAAGAAAAACTTTTGTATCACATTTCCTTGAACATTCATACAAATTTCAATAAAATAATAAAAAGATTGTTAATCTGCATAAAGAAAAACTGTAAGAATGCAGAAGATAGAATATTAATGTTGTCAACCATGATTTAGAGGCTGGGGGGGTGGGGGATAAAAGAAAGAAACAAAAACTGTTGTATCCCATTTCCTTGAACATTCACGAAATTTCAATAAAATAATGAAAAGATTGTTAATCTGCATAAAGAAAAAGAGTAAGAAGGCCGAAGATAGAATATTAAATTTTCAACCATGATTTGGAAGCTGGGGGGGTGGGGGATAAAAGAAAGAAAGAAAAACTGTTGTATCCCATTTCCTTGAACATTCATGGATATTTCAATAAAATAATAAAAGATTGTTAATCTGCATAAACAAAAAGAGTAAGAATGCAGAAGATAGAATATTAATGTTGTCAACCATGATTTCGAAGCTGGGGGGGTTGGAGGATGAAAGAAAGAAAGAAAAACTTTTGTATCACATTTCCTTGAACATTCATACAAATTTCAATAAAATAATAAAAAGATTGTTAATCTGCATAAAGAAAAACTGTAAGAATGCAGAAGATAGAATATTAATGTTGTCAACCATGATTTAGAGGCTGGGGGGGTGGGGGATAAAAGAAAGAAACAAAAACTGTTGTATCCCATTTCCTTGAACATTCAAGGAAATTTCAATAAAATAATAAAAGATTGTTAATCTGCATAAAGAAAAACAGTAATAATGCAGAAGATAGAATATTAATGTTGTCAATCATGATTTGGAAGCTGGGGGGGTTGGGGGATGAAAGAAAGAAAGAAAAAGTGTTGTAGCCTATTGCCTTGAACATTCATGGAAATTTCAAAAAAATAATAAAAAGATTGTTAATCTGCATAAAGAAAAAGTGTAAGAATGCAGGACATAGAATATTAATGTTGTCAAGCATTATTTGGAAGGTGGCGGGGTTGGTGGATAAAATAAAGAATGAAAAAGTGTTGTAGCCCATTTCCTTGAACATTCATGGAAGTTACAATAAAATAATAAAAAGATTGTTAATCTGCTTAAAGAAAGATTAAGAATGCAGAAGATAGAATATTAATGTTGTCATGCATGATTTGGAAGCTGGCGGGGGTGGTGGATAAAAGAAAGAAAGAAAAACTGTTGTATCCCATTTCCTAGAACATTCATGGAAATTTCAATAAAATAATAAAAGATTGTTAATCTGCATAAAGAAGAAGAGTAAGAATGCAGGAGATAGAATGTTAATGTTGTCAACCATGATTTGGAAGCTGGGGGGGTTGGAGGATGAAAGAAAGAAAGAAAAACTTTTGTATCCAATTTCCTTGAATATTCATGGCAATTTCAATAAAATAATAAAAAGATTGTTAATCTGCATAAAGAAAAATTGTAAGAATGCCGAAGATAGAATATTAATGTTGTCAACCATGATTTGGAAGCTGGGGGGGTTGGAGGATGAAAGAAAGAAAGAAAAACTTTTGTATCACATTTCCTTGAACATTCATACAAATTTCAATAAAATAATAAAAAGATTGTTAATCTGCATAAAGAAAAACTGTAAGAATGCAGAAGATAGAATATTAATGTTGTCAACCATGATTTAGAGGCTGGAGGGGGTGGGGGATAAAAGAAAGAGAGAAAAACTGTTGTTTCCCATTTCCTTAAACATTCATGAAATTTCAATAAAATAATGAAAAGATTGTTAATCTGCATAAAGAAAAAGAGTAAGAATGCCGAAGATAGAATATTAAATTGTCAACCATTATTTGGAAGCTGGGGGGGTGGGGGATAAAAGAAAGAAAGAAAAACTGTTGTATCCCATTTCTTTGAACATTCACGGAAATTTCAATAAAATAATAAAAGATTGTTAATCTGCATAAAGAAAGATTAAGAATGCAGAATATAGAATATTAATGTTGTCAACCATGATTTGGAAGCTGGGGGGTGTTGGGGGATTAAAGAAAGAAAGAAAAACTGTTGTATCCCATTTCCTTGAACATTAATGGAAAGTTCAATAAAATAATAAAAAGATTGTTAATCTGCATAAAGAAAAAGAGTAAGAATGCAGAAGATAGAATATTAATGTTGTCAAACATGATTTGGAAGCTGGGGGTTGTGGGGGATAAAAGAAAGAAAGAAAAACTGTTGTATCCCATTTCCTTGAACATTCATGGCAATTTCAATAAAAAAATAATAAGATTGTTAATCTGCATAAAGAAAAAGAGTAAGAATGCAGTAGATAGAATATTAATGTTGTCAACCATGATTTGGAAGCTGGCGGGGGTGATGGATAAAAGAAAGAAAGAAAAACTGTTGTATCCCATTTTCTTGAACATTCATGGAAATTTCAATAAAATAATAAAAAGATTCTTAATCTGCATAAAGAAAAAGAGTAAGAATGCAGAAGATAGAATATTAATGTTGTCAACGATGATTTGGAAGGTGGGGTGTTGTGGGGGATAAAAGAAAGAAAGAAAAACTGTTGTATCCCATTTCCTTGAACATTCATGGAAATTTCAATAAAATAATAAAAAGATTGTTAACCTGCATAAAGTAAAAGTGTAAGAATGCAGAAGATTGAATATTAATGTTGTCAACCATGATTTGGAAGGTGGGGTGTTGTGGGGGATAAAAGAAAGAAAGAAAAACTGTTGTATGCCATTTCCTTGAACATTCAAGGAAATTTCAATAAAATAATAAAAGATTGTTAATCTGCATAAACAAAAAGAGTAAGAATGCAGAAGATAGAATATTAATGTTGTCAACCATGATTTCGAAGCTGGGGGCGGTGGGGGATAAAAGAAAGAAAGAAAAACTGTTGTGTCCCATTTCCTTGAACATTCATGGAAATTTCAATAAAATAATAAAAAGATTGTTCATCTGCATAAAGAAAAAGTGTAAGAATGCAGAAGATAGTATATTAATGTTGTCAACCATGATTTGGAAGGTGGGGTGTTGTGGGGGATAAAAGAAAGAAAGAAAAACTGTTGTATGCCATTTCCTTGAACATTCAAGGAAATTTCAATAAAATAATAAAAGATTGTTAATCTGCATAAAGAAAAACAGTAATAATGCAGAAGATAGAATATTAATGTTGTCAATCATGATTTGGAAGCTGGGGGTCTTGGGGGATGAAAGAAAGAAAGAAAAAGTGTTGTAGCCTATTTCCTTGAACATTCATGGAAATTTCAAAAAAGTAATAAAAAGATTGTTAATCTGCATAAAGAAAGATTAAGAATGCAGAATATAGAATATTAATGTTGTCAACCATGATTTGGAAGCTGGGGGGTTTTGGGGGATTAAAGAAAGAAAGAAAAACTGTTGTATCACATTTCCTGGAACATTCATGGAAAGTTCAATAAAATAATAAAAAGATTGTTAATCTGCATAAAGAAAAAGAGTAAGAATGCAGAAGATAGAATATTAATGTTGTCAACCATGATTTGGAAGCTGGGGGTTGTGGGGGATAAAAGAAAGAAAGAAAAACTGTTGTATCCCATTTCCTTGAACATTCATGGCAATTTCAATAAAATAATAATAAGATTGTTAATCTGCTAAAGAAAAAGAGTAAGAATGCAGAAGATAGAATATTAATGTTGTCAACCATGATTTGGAAGCTGGCGGGGGTGATGGATAAAAGAAAGAAAGAAAAACTGTTGTATCCCATTTCCTTGAACATTCATGGAAATTTCAATAAAATAATAAAAAGATTGTTAATCTGCATAAAGAAAAAGAGTAAGAATGCAGAAGATAGAATATTAATGTTGTCAACGATGATTTGGAAGGTGGGGTGTTGTGGGGGATAAAAGAAAGAAAGAAAAACTGTTGTATCCCATTTCCTTGAACATTCATGGAAATTTCAATAAAATAATAAAAAGATTGTTAACCTGCATAAAGTAAAAGTGTAAGAATGCAGAAGATTGAATATTAATGTTGTCAACCATGATTTGGAAGGTGGGGTGTTGTGGGGGATAAAAGAAAGAAAGAAAAACTGTTTTATGCCATTTCCTTGAACATTCAAGGAAATTTCAATAAAATAATAAAAGATTGTTAATCTGCATAAAGAAAAAGAGTACGAATGCAGAAGATAGAATATTAATGTTGTCAACTATGATTTTGAAGCTGGCGGTGGTGGGGGACAAAAGAAAGAAAGAAAAACTGTTGTATACCATTTCCTTGAACATTCATGGAAATTTCAATAGGAGAATAAAAAGATTGTTAATCTGCATAAAGAAAAAGAGTGAGAATGCAGAAGATAGAATATTAATGTTGTCAACCATGATTTGGAAGCTGGGATCGGTGGGGGATAAAAGAAAGAAAGAAAAACTGTTGTATCCCACTTACTTGAAAATTCATGGAAAGTTCAATAAAATAATAAAAAGATTGTTAATCTGCATAAAGAAAAAGAGTAAGAATGCAGGACAAAGAATATTAATGTTGTCAAGCATTATTTGGAAGGTGGCGGGGGTGGTGGATAAAATAAAGAAAGAAAAAGTGTTGTAGCCCATTTCCTTGAACATTCATGGAAGTTACAATAAAATAATAAAAAGATTGTTAATCTGCTTAAAGAAAGATTAAGAATGCAGAAGATAGAATATTAATGTTGTCATGCATGATTTTGAAGCTGGCGGTGGTGGGGGACAAAAGAAAGAAAGAAAACTGTTGTATCCCATTTCCTTGAACATTCATGGAAATTTCAATAGGAGAATAAAAAGATTGTTAATCTGCATAAAGAAAAAGAGTAAGAATGCAGAAGATAGAATATTAATGTTGTCAACCATGATTTGGGAGCTGGGGTGGTGGGGGATAACAGAAAGAGAGAAAAACTCTGGTATCACATTTCCTTGAATATTCATGGAAATTTCAACAAAATAATAAAAAGATTGTTAATCCGCATAAAGAAAAAGAGTAAGAATGCAGAAGATAGAATATTAATGTTGTCAAACAGGATTTGGAACCTGGGGGGCGTGGGTGATAAGAGAAGAAAGAAAAATTGTTGTATCCCATTACATTGAACATTCATGGAAATTTCAATAAAATAATAAAAAGGTTGTTAATCTGCATAAAGAAAGATTAAGAATGCAGAAGATAGAATATTAATGTTGTCAACCATGATTTGGAACCTGGGGGGTGTTGGGGGATAAAAGAAAGAAAGAAAAACTGTTGTATCCCATTTCCTTGAACATTCATGGAAATTTCAACAAAATAATAAAAAGATTGTTAATCCGCATAAAGAAAAAGAGTAAGAATGCAGAAGATAGAGTATTAATGTTGTAAAACAGGATTTGGAACCTGGCGGGGGTGGGTGATAAGAGAAGAAAGAAAAATTGTATCCCATTACATTGAACATTCATGGAAATTTCAATAAAATAATAAAAAGGTTGTTAATCTGCATAAAGAAAAAGAGTGAGAATGCAGAAGTTAGAATATTAATGTTGTCAACCATGATTTGGAAGCTGGGGTCGGTGGGGGATAAAAGAAAGAAAGAAAAACTGTTGTATCCCACTTACTTGAACATTCATGGAAAGTTCAATAAAATAATAAAAAGATTGTTAATCTGCATAAAGAAAAAGCGTAAGAATACAGGACATAGAATATTAATGTTGTCAAGCATTATTTGGAAGGTGGCGGGGGTGGTGGATAAAATAAAGAAAGAAAAAGTGTTGTAGCCCATTTCCTTGAACATTCATGGAAGTTACAATAAAATAATAAAAAGATTGTTAATCTGCATAAAGAAAGATTAAGAATGCAGAAGATAGAATATTAATGTTGTCAAGCGTGATTTGGAAGCAGGCGGGGGTGGGGGAAAAAAGAAAGAAAGAAAAACTGTTGTATCCCATTTCCTTAAACATTCATGGAAATTTCAATACAACAATAAAAAGATTGTTAATCTTCATAAAGAAAAAGAGTAAGAATGCAGAAGATAGAATATTAATGTTGTCAACCATGATTTGGAAGCTGGGGGGGTTGGAGGATGAAAGAAAGAAAGAAAAAGTTTTGTATCCCATTTCCTTGAATATTCATGGAAGTTTCAATAAAATAATAAAAAGATTGTTAATCTGCATAAAGAAATACTGTAAGAATGCAGAAGATAGAATATTAATGTTGTCAACCATGATTTGGAAGCTGGGGTGGTTGGAGGATGAAAGAAAGAAAGAAAAACTTTTGTATCACATTTCCTTGAACATTCATACAAATTTCAATAAAATAATAAAAAGATTGTTAATCTGCATAAAGAAAAACTGTAAGAATGCAGAAGATAGAATATTAATGTTGTCAACCATGATTTAGAGGCTGGGGGGGGTGGGGGATAAAAGAAAGAAAGAAAAACTGTTGTATCCCATTTCCTTGAACATTCATGAAATTTCAATAAAATAATGAAAAGATTGTTAATCTGCATAAAGAAAAAGAGTAAGAAGGCCGAAGATAGAATATCAAATTGTCAACCATGATTTGGAAGCTGGGGGGTGTGGGGGATAAAAGAAAGAAAGAAAAACTGTTGTATCCCATTTCCTTGAACATTCATGGATATTTCAATAAAATAATAAAAGATTGTTAATCTGCATAAACAAAAAGATTAAGAATGCAGAAGATAGAATATTAATGTTGTCAACCATGATTTCGAAGCTGGGGGCGGTGGGGGATAAAAGAAAGAAAGAAAAACTGTTGTGTCCCATTTCCTTGAACATTCATGGAAATTTCAATAAAATAATAAAAAGATTGTTAATCTGCATAAAGAAAAAGTGTAAGAATGCAGAAGATAGTATATTAATGTTGTCAACCGTGATTTGGAAGGTGGGGTGTTGTGGGGGATAAAAGAAAGAAAGAAAAACTGTAGTATGCCATTTCCTTGAACATTCAAGGAAATTTCAATAAAATAATAAAAGATTGTTAATCTGCATAAAGAAAAACAGTAATAATGCAGAAGATAGAATATTAAAGTTGTCAATCATGATTTGGAAGCTGGGGGTCTTGGGGGATGAAAGAAAGAAAGAAAAAGTATTGTAGCCTATTTCCTTGAACATTCATGGAAATTTCAAAAAAGTAATAAAAAGATTGTTAATCTGCATAAAGAAAGATTAAGAATGCAGAATATAGAATATTAATGTTATCAACCATGATTTGGAAGCTGGGGGGTGTTGGGGGATTAAAGAAAGCAAGAAAAACTGTTGTATCCCATTTCCTTGAACATTCATGGAAAGTTCAATAAAATAATAAAAAGATTGTTAATCTGCATAAAGAAAAAGAGTAAGAATGCAGAAGATAGAATATTAATGTTGTCAAACATGATTTGGAAGCTGGGGGTTGTGGGGGATAAAAGAAAGAAAGAAAAACTGTTGTATCCCATTTCCTTGAACATTCATGGCAATTTCAATAAAAAAATAATAAGATTGATAATCTGCATAAAGAAAAAGAGTAAGAATGCAGAAGATAGAATATTAATGTTGTCAACCATGATTTGGAAGCTGGCGGGGGTGATGGATAAAAGAAAGAAAGAAAAACTGTTGTATCCCATTTTCTTGAACATTCATGGAAATTTCAATAAAATAATAAAAAGATTCTTAATCTGCATAAAGAAAAAGAGTAAGAATGCAGAAGATAGAATATTAATGTTGTCAACGATGATTTGGAACGTGGGGTGTTGTGGGGGATAAAAGAAAGAAAGAAAAACTGTTGTATCCCATTTCCTTGAACATTCATGGAAATTTCAATAAAATAATAAAAAGATTGTTAACCTGCATAAAGTAAAAGTGTAAGAATGCAGAAGATTGAATATTAATGTTGTCAACCATGATTTGGAAGGTGGGGTGTTGTGGGGGATAAAAGAAAGAAAGAAAAACTGTTGTATGCCATTTCCTTGAACATTCAAGGAAATTTCAATAAAATAATAAAAGATTGTTAATCTGCATAAACAAAAAGAGTAAGAATGCAGAAGATAGAATATTAATGTTGTCAACCATGATTTCGAAGCTGGGGGCGGTGGGGGATAAAAGAACGAAAGAAAAACTGTTGTGTCCCATTTCCTTGAACATTCATGGAAATTTCAATAAAATAATAAAAAGATTGTTAATCTGCATAAAGAAAAAGTGTAAGAATGCAGAAGATAGTATATTAATGTTGTCAACCATGATTTGGAAGGTGGGGTGTTGTGGGGGATAAAAGAAAGAAAGAAAAACTGTTGTATGCCATTTCCTTGAACATTCAAGGAAATTTCAATAAAATAATAAAAGATTGTTAATCTGCATAAAGAAAAACAGTAATAATGCAGAAGATAGAATATTAATGTTGTCAATCATGATTTGGAAGCTGGGGGTCTTGGGGGATGAAAGAAAGAAAGAAAAAGTGTTGTAGCCTATTTCCTTGAACATTCATGGAAATTTCAAAAAAGTAATAAAAAGATTGTTAATCTGCATAAAGAAAGAATAAGAATGCAGAATATAGAATATTAATGTTGTCAACCATGATTTGGAAGCTGGGGGGTGTTGGGGGATTAAAGAAAGAAAGAAAAACTGTTGTATCACATTTCCTTGAACTTTCATACAAATTTCAATAAAATAATAAAAAGATTGTTAGTCTGCACAAAGAAAAAGTGTAAGAATGCAGAAGATAGAATATGAATGCTGTGAACCATGATTTTGTACCTGGCGGTGGTGGGGGATAAAAGAAAGAAAGAAAAACTGTTGTATCCCATTTCCTTGAACATTCATGGAAAGTTCAATAAAATAATAAAAAGATTGTTAATCTGCATAAAGAAAAAGAGTACGAATGCAGAAGATAGAATATTAATGTTGTCAACTATGATTTTGAAGCTGGCGGTGGTGGGGGACAAAAGAAAGAAAGAAAAACTGTTGTATCCCATTTCCTTGAACATTCATGGAAATTTCAATAGGAGAATAAAAAGATTGTTAATCTGCATAAAGAAAAAGAGTGAGAATGCAGAAGATAGAATATTAATGTTGTCAACCATGATTTGGAAGCTGGGATCGGTGGGGGATAAAAGAAAGAAAGAAAAACTGTTGTATCCCACTTACTTGAAAATTCATGGAAAGTTCAATAAAATAATAAAAAGATTCTTAATCTGCATAAAGAAAAAGAGTAAGAATGCAGGACAAAGAATATTAATGTTGTCAAGCATTATTTGGAAGGTGGCGGGGGTGGTGGATAAAATAAAGAAAGAAAAAGTGTTGTAGCCCATTTCCTTGAACATTCATGGAAGTTACAATAAAATAATAAAAAGATTGTTAATCTGCTTAAAGAAAGATTAAGAATGCAGAAGATAGAATATTAATGTTGTCATGCATGATTTTGAAGCTGGCGGTGGTGGGGGACAAAAGAAAGAAAGAAAAACTGTTGTATCCCATTTTCTTGAACATTCATGGAAATTTCAATAGGAGAATAAAAAGATTGTTAATCTCCATAAAGAAAAAGAGTAAGAATGCAGAAGATAGAATATTAATGTTGTCAACCATGATTTGGGAGCTGGGGTGGTGGGGGATAACAGAAAGAGAGAAAAACTCTGGTATCACATTTCCTTGTATATTCATGGAAATTTCAACAAAATAATAAAAAGATTGTTAATCCGCATAAAGAAAAAGAGTAAGAATGCAGAAGATAGAATATTAATGTTGTCAAACAGGATTTGGAACCTGGGGGGCGTGGGTGATAAGAGAAGAAAGAAAAATTGTTGTATCCCATTACATTGAACATTCATGGAAATTTCAATAAAATAATAAAAAGGTTGTTAATCTGCATAAAGAAAGATTAAGAATGCAGAAGATAGAATATTAATGTTGTCAACCATGATTTGGAAGCTGGGGGGTGTTGGGGGATAAAAGAAAGAAAGAAAAACTGTTGTATCCCATTTCCTTGAACATTCATGGAAAGTTCAATAAAATAATAAAAAGATTGTTAATCTCCATAAAGAAAAAGAGTAAGAATGCAGAAGATAGAGTATTAATGTTGTCAAACAGGATTTGGAACCTGGCGGGCGTGGGTGATAAGAGAAGAAAGAAAAATTGTATCCCATTACATTGAACATTCATGGAAATTTCAATAAAATAATAAAAAGGTTGTTAATCTGCATAAAGAAAAAGAGTGAGAATGCAGAAGTTAGAATATTAATGTTGTCAACCATGATTTGGAAGCTGGGGTCGGTGGGGGATAAAATAAAGAAAGAAAAACTGTTGTATCCCACTTACTTGAACATTCATGGAAAGTTCAATAAAATAATAAAAAGATTGTTAGTCTGCATAAAGAAAAAGCGTAAGAATGCAGGACATAGAATATTAATGTTGTCAAGCATTATTTGGAAGGTGGCGGGGGTGGTGGATAAAATAAAGAAAAAAAAAGTGTTGTAGCCCATTTCCTTGAACATTCATGGAAGTTACAATAAAATAATAAAAAGATTGTTAATCTGCATAAAGAAAGATTAAGAATGCAGAAGATAGAATATTAATGTTGTCAAGCGTGATTTGGAAGCAGGCGGGGGTGGGGGAAAAAAGAAAGAAAGAAAAACTGTTGTATCCCATTTCCTTAAACATTCATGGAAATTTCAATACAACAATAAAAAGATTGTTAATCTTCATAAAGAAAAAGAGTAAGAATGCAGAAGATAGAATATTAATGTTGTCAACCATGATTTGGAAGCTGGGGGGGTTGGAGGATGAAAGAAAGAAAGAAAAAGTTTTGTATCCCATTTCCTTGAATATTCATGGAAGTTTCAATAAAATAATAAAAAGATTGTTAATCTGCATAAAGAAATACTGTAAGAATGCAGAAGATAGAATATTAATGTTGTCAACCATGATTTGGAAGCTGGGGTGGTTGGAGGATGAAAGAAAGAAAGAAAAACTTTTGTATCACATTTCCTTGAACATTCATACAAATTTCAATAAAATAATAAAAAGATTGTTAATCTGCATAAAGAAAAACTGTAAGAATGCAGAAGATAGAATATTAATGTTGTCAACCATGATTTAGAGGCTGGGGGGGGTGGGGGATAAAAGAAAGAAAGAAAAACTGTTGTATCCCATTTCCTTGAACATTCATGAAATTTCAATAAAATAATGAAAAGATTGTTAATCTGCATAAAGAAAAAGAGTAAGAAGGCCGAAGATAGAATATCAAATTGTCAACCATGATTTGGAAGCTGGGGGGTGTGGGGGATAAAAGAAAGAAAGAAAAACTGTTGTATCCCATTTCCTTGAACATTCATGGATATTTCAATAAAATAATAAAAGATTGTTAATCTGCATAAACAAAAAGAGTAAGAATGCAGAAGATAGAATATTAATGTTGTCAACCATGATTTCGAAGCTGGGGGCGGTGGGAGATAAAAGAAAGAAAGAAAAACTGTTGTGTCCCATTTCCTTGAACATTCATGGAAATTTCAATAAAATAATAAAAAGATTGTTAATCTGCATAAAGAAAAAGTGTAAGAATGCAGAAGATAGTATATTAATGTTGTCAACCATGATTTCGAAGGTGGGGTGTTGTGGGGGATAAAAGAAAGAAAGAAAAACTGTAGTCTGCCATTTCCTTGAACATTCAAGGAAATTTCAATAAAATAATAAAAGATTGTTAATCTGCATAAAGAAAAACAGTAATAATGCAGAAGATAGAATATTAATGTTGTCAATCATGATTTGGAAGCTGGGGGTCTTGGGGGATGAAAGAAAGAAAGAAAAAGTATTGTAGCCTATTTCCTTGAACATTCATGGCAATTTCAAAAAAGTAATAAAAAGATTGTTAATCTGCATAAAGAAAGGTTAAGAATGCAGAATATAGAATATTAATGTTGTCAACCATGATTTGGAAGCTGGGGGGTGTTGGGGGATTAAAGAAAGAAAGAAAAACTGTTGTATCCCATTTCCTTGAACATTCATGGAAAGTTCAATAAAATAATAAAAAGATTGTTAATCTGCATAAAGAAAAAGAGTAAGAATGCAGAAGATAGAATATTAATGTTGTCAAACATGATTTGGAAGCTGGGGGTTGTGGGGGATAAAAGAAAGAAAGAAAAACTGTTGTATCCCATTTCCTTGAACATTCATGGCAATTTCAATAAAAAAATAATAAGATTGATAATCTGCATAAAGAAAAAGAGTAAGAATGCAGAAGATAGAATATTAATGTTGTCAACCATGATTTGGAAACTGGCGGGGGTGATGGATAAAAGAAAGAACGAAAAACTGTTGTATCCCATTTTCTTGAACATTCATGGAAATTTCAATAAAATAATAAAAAGATTCTTAATCTGCATAAAGAAAAAGAGTAAGAATGCAGAAGATAGAATATTAATGTTGTCAACGATGATTTGGAAGGTGGGGTGTTGTGGGGGATAAAAGAAAGAAAGAAAAACTGTTGTATCCCATTTCCTTGAACATTCATGGAAATTTGTATAAAATAATAAAAAGATTGTTAACCTGCATAAAGTAAAAGTGTAAGAATGCAGAAGATTGAATATTAATGTTGTCAACCATGATTTGGAAGGTGGGGTGTTGTGGGGGATAAAAGAAAGAAAGAAAAACTGTTGTATGCCATTTCCTTGAACATTCAAGGAAATATCAATAAAATAATAAAAGATTGTTAATCTGCATAAACAAAAAGAGTAATAATGCAGAAGATAGAATATTAATGTTGTCAATCATGATTTGGAAGCTGGGGGTCTTGGGGGATGAAAGAAAGAAAGAAAAAGTGTTGTAGCCTATTTCCTTGAACATTCATGGAAATTTCAAAAAAGTAATAAAAAGATAGTTAATCTGCATAAAGAAAGATTAAGAATGCAGAATATAGAATATTAATGTTGTCAACCATGATTTGGAAGCTGGGGGGTGTTGGGGGATTAAAGAAAGAAAGAAAAACTGTTGTATCCCATTTCCTTGAACATTCATGGAAAGTTCAATAAAATAATAAAAAGATTGTTAATCTGCATAAAGAAAAAGAGTAAGAATGCAGAAGATAGAATATTAATGTTGTCAACCATGATTTGGAAGCTGGGGGTTGTGGGGGATAAAAGAAAGAAAGAAAAACTGTTGTATCCCATTTCCGTGAACATTCATGGCAATTTCAATAAAATAATAATAAGATTGTTAATCTGCATAAAGAAAAAGAGTAAGAATGCAGAAGATAGAATATTAATGTTGTCAACCATGATTTGGAAGCTGGGGTGTTGTGGGGGATAAAAGAAAGAAAGAAAAACTGTTGTATCCCATTTCCTTGAAAATTCATGGAAATTTCAATAAAATAATAAAAAGATTGTTAACCTGCATAAAGTAAAAGTGTAAGAATGCAGAAGATTGAATATTAATGTTGACAACCATGATTTGGAAGGTGGGGTGTTGTGGGGGATAAAAGAAAGAAAGAAAAACTGTTGTATGCCATTTCCTTGAACATTCAAGGAAATTTCAATAAAATAATAAAAGATTGTTAATCTGCATAAAGAAAAACAGTAAGAATGCAGAAGATAGAATATTAATGTTGTCAACCATGATTTGGAAGCTAGGGGCGGTGGGGGATAAAAGAAAGAAAGAAAAACTGTTGTATCCCATTTCCTTGAACATTCATACAAATTTCAATAAAATAATAAAAAGATTGTTAGTCTGCACAAAGAAAAAGCGTAAGAATGCAGAAGATAGAATATGAATGCTGTGAACCATGATTTTGTAGCTGGCGGTGGTGGGGGATAAAAGAAAGAAAGAAAAACTGTTGTATCCCATTTCCTTGAACATTCATGGAAATTTCAATAAAATAATAAAAAGATTGTTAACCTGCATAAAGTAAAAGTGTAAGAATGCAGAAGATTGAATATTAATGTTGTCAACCATGATTTGGAAGGTGGGGTGTTGTGGGGGATAAAAGAAAGAAAGAAAAACTGTTGTATGCCATTTCCTTGAACATTCAAGGAAATTTCAATAAAATAATAAAAGATTGTTAATCTGCATAAACAAAAAGAGTAAGAATGCAGAAGATAGAATATTAATGTTGTCAACCATGATTTCGAAGCTGGGGGCGGTGGGGGATGAAAGAAAGAAAGAAAAACTGTTGTGTCCCATTTCCTTGAACATTCATGGAAATTTCAATAAAATAATAAAAAGATTGTTAATCTGCATAAAGAAAAAGTGTAAGAATGCAGAAGATAGTATATTAATGTTGTCAACCATGATTTGGAAGGTGGGGTGTTGTGGGGGATAAAAGAAAGAAAGAAAAACTGTTGTATGAAATTTCCTTGAACATTCAAGGAAATTTCAATAAAATAATAAAAGATTGTTAATCTGCATAAAGAAAAACAGTAATAATGCAGAAGATAGAATATTAATGTTGTCAATCATGATTTGGAAGCTGGGGGTCTTGGGGGATGAAAGAAAGAAAGAAAAAGTGTTGTAGCCTATTTCCTTGAACATTCATGGAAATTTCAAAAAAGTAATAAAAAGATTGTTAATCTGCATAAAGAAAGATTAAGAATGCAGAATATAGAATATTAATGTTGTCAACCATGATTTGGAAGCTGGGGGGTGTTGGGGGATTAAAGAAAGAAAGAAAAACTGTTGTATCCCATTTCCTTGAACATTCATGGAAAGTTCAATAAAATAATAAAAAGATTGTTAATCTGCATAAAGAAAAAGAGTAAGAATGCAGAAGATAGAATATTAATGTTGTCAACCATGATTTGGAAGCTGGGGGTTGTGGGGGATAAAAGAAAGAAAGAAAAACTGTTGTATCCCATTTCCTTGAACATTCATGGCAATTTCAATAAAATAATAATAAGATTGTTAATCTGCATAAAGAAAAAGAGTAAGAATGCAGAAGATAGAATATTAATGTTGTCAACCATGATTTGGAAGCTGGCGGGGGTGATGGATAAAAGAAAGAAAGAAAAACTGTTGTATCCCATTTCCTTGAACATTCATGGAAATTTCAATAAAATAATAAAAAGATTGTTAATCTGCTTAAAGAAAAAGAGTAAGTATGCAGAAGATAGAATATTAATGTTGTCAATGATGATTTGGAAGGTGGGGTGTTGTGGGGGATAAAAGAAAGAAAGAAAAACTGTTGTATCCCATTTCCTTGAACATTCATGGAAATTTCAATAAAATAATAAAAAGATTGTTAACCTGCATAAAGTAAAAGTGTAAGAATGCAGAAGATTGAATATTAATGTTGTCAACCATGATTTGGAAGGTGGGGTGTTGTGGGGGATAAAAGAAAGAAAGAAAAACTGTTGTATGCCATTTCCTTGAACATTCAAGGAAATTTCAATAAAATAATAAAAGATTGTTAATCTGCATAAAGAAAAACAGTAAGAATGCAGAAGATAGAATATTAATGTTGTCAACCATGATTTGGAAGCTAGGGGCGGGGGGGATAAAAGAAAGAAAGAAAAACTGTTGTATCACATTTCCTTGAACTTTCATACAAATTTCAATAAAATAATAAAAAGATTGTTAGTCTGCACAAAGAAAAAGTGTAAGAATGCAGAAGATAGAATATGAATGCTGTGAACCATGATTTTGTAGCTGGCGGTGGTGGGGGATAAAAGAAAGAAAGAAAAACTGTTGTATCCCATTTCCTTGAACATTCATGGAAAGTTCAATAAAATAATAAAAAGATTGTTAATCTGCATAAAGAAAAAGAGTAAGAATGCAGAAGATAGAATATTAATGTTGTCAACGACGATTGGGAAGCTTGGGGGGTGGGGCGAAAAAGAAAGAAAGAGAAACTGTTGTATCCCGTTTCCTTGAACATTCATGGCAATTTCAATAAAATAATAAAAAGATTGTTAATCTGCATAAAGAAAAAGAGTACGAATGCAGAAGATAGAATATTAATGTTGTCAACTATGATTTTGAAGCTGGCGGTGGTGGGGGACAAAAGAAAGAAAGAAAAACTGTTGTATCCCATTTCCTTGAACATTCATGGAAATTTCAATAGGAGAATAAAAAGATTGTTAATCTGCATAAAGAAAAAGAGTGAGAATGCAGAAGATAGAATATTAATGTTGTCAACCATGATTTGGAAGCTGGGATCGGTGGGGGATAAAAGAAAGAAAGAAAAACTGTTGTATCCCACTTACTTGAAAATTCATGGAAAGTTCAATAAAATAATAAAAAGATTGTTAATCTGCATAAAGAAAAAGAGTAAGAATGCAGGACAAAGAATATTAATGTTGTCAAGCATTATTTGGAAGGTGGCGGGGGTGGTGGATAAAATAAAGAAAGAAAAAGTGTTGTAGCCCATTTCCTTGAACATTCATGGAAGTTACAATAAAATAATAAAAAGATTGTTAATCTGCTTAAAGAAAGATTAAGAATGCAGAAGATAGAATATTAATGTTGTCATGCATGATTTTGAAGCTGGCGGTGGTGGGGGACAAAAGAAAGAAAGAAAAACTGTTGTATCCCATTTCCTTGAACATTCATGGAAATTTCAATAGGAGAATAAAAAGATTGTTAATCTGCATAAAGAAAAAGAGTAAGAATGCAGAAGATAGAATATTAATGTTGTCAACCATGATTTGGGAGCTGGGGTGGTGGGGGATAACAGAAAGAGAGAAAAACTCTGGTATCACATTTCCTTGAATATTCATGGAAATTTCAACAAAATAATAAAAAGATTGTTAATCCGCATAAAGAAAAAGAGTAAGAATGCAGAAGATAGAATATTAATGTTGTCAAACAGGATTTGGAACCTGGGGGGCGTGGGTGATAAGAGAAGAAAGAAAAATTGTTGTATCCCATTACATTGAACATTCATGGAAATTTCAATAAAATAATAAAAAGGTTGTTAATCTGCATAAAGAAAGATTAAGAATGCAGAAGATAGAATATTAATGTTGTCAACCATGATTTGGAAGCTGGGGGGTGTTGGGGGATAAAAGAAAGAAAGAAAAACTGTTGTATCCCATTTCCTTGAACATTCATGGAAAGTTCAATAAAATAATAAAAAGATTGTTAATCTCCATAAAGAAAAAGAGTAAGAATGCAGAAGATAGAGTATTAATGTTGTCAAACAGGATTTGGAACCTGGCGGGCGTGGGTGATAAGAGAAGAAAGAAAAATTGTATCCCATTACATTGAACATTCATGGAAATTTCAATAAAATAATAAAAAGGTTGTTAATCTGCATAAAGAAAAAGAGTGAGAATGCAGAAGTTAGAATATTAATGTTGTCAACCATGATTTGGAAGCTGGGGTCGGTGGGGGATAAAAGAAAGAAAGAAAAACTGTTGTATCCCACTTACTTGAACATTCATGGAAAGTTCAATAAAATAATAAAAAGATTGTTAGTCTGCATAAAGAAAAAGCGTAAGAATGCAGGACATAGAATATTAATGTTGTCAAGCATTATTTGGAAGGTGGCGGGGGTGGTGGATAAAATAAAGAAAGAAAAAGTGTTGTAGCCCATTTCCTTGAACATTCATGGAAGTTACAATAAAATAATAAAAAGATTGTTAATCTGCATAAAGAAAGATTAAGAATGCAGAAGATAGAATATTAATGTTGTCAAGCGTGATTTGGAAGCAGGCGGGGGTGGGGGAAAAAAGAAAGAAAGAAAAACTGTTGTATCCCATTTCCTTAAACATTCATGGAAATTTCAATACAACAATAAAAAGATTGTTAATCTTCATAAAGAAAAAGAGTAAGAATGCAGAAGATAGAATATTAATGTTGTCAACCATGATTTGGAAGCTGGGGGGGTTGGAGGATGAAAGAAAGAAAGAAAAAGTTTTGTATCCCATTTCCTTGAATATTCATGGAAGTTTCAATAAAATAATAAAAAGATTGTTAATCTGCATAAAGAAATACTGTAAGAATGCAGAAGATAGAATATTAATGTTGTCAACCATGATTTGGAAGCTGGGGTGGTTGGAGGATTAAAGAAAGAAAGAAAAACTTTTGTATCACATTTCCTTGAACATTCATACAAATTTCAATAAAATAATAAAAAGATTGTTAATCTGCATAAAGAAAAACTGTAAGAATGCAGAAGATAGAATATTAATGTTGTCAACCATGATTTAGAGGCTAGGGGGGGTGGGGGATAAAAGAAAGAAAGAAAAACTGTTGTATCCCATTTCCTTGAACATTCATGAAATTTCAATAAAATAATGAAAAGATTGTTAATCTGCATAAAGAAAAAGAGTAAGAAGGCCGAAGATAGAATATCAAATTGTCAACCATGATTTGGAAGCTGGGGGGTGTGGGGGATAAAAGAAAGAAAGAAAAACTGTTGTATCCCATTTCCTTGAACATTCATGGATATTTCAATAAAATAATAAAAGATTGTTAATCTGCATAAACAAAAAGAGTAAGAATGCAGAAGATAGAATATTAATGTTGTCAACCATGATTTCGAAGCTGGGGGCGGTGGGGGATAAAAGAAAGAAAGAAAAACTGTTGTGTCCCATTTCCTTGAACATTCATGGAAATTTCAATAAAATAATAAAAAGATTGTTAATCTGCATAAAGAAAAAGTGTAAGAATGCAGAAGATAGTATATTAATGTTGTCAACCATGATTTGTAAGGTGGGGTGTTGTGGGGGATAAAAGAAAGAAAGAAAAACTGTAGTATGCCATTTCCTTGAACATTCAAGGAAATTTCAATAAAATAATAAAAGATTGTTAATCTGCATAAAGAAAAACAGTAATAATGCAGAAGATAGAATATTAATGTTGTCAATCATGATTTGGAAGCTGGGGGTCTTGGGGGATGAAAGAAAGAAAGAAAAAGTATTGTAGCCTATTTCCTTGAACATTCATGGAAATTTCAAAAAAGTAATAAAAAGATTGTTAATCTGCATAAAGAAAGATTAAGAATGCAGAATATAGAATATTAATGTTGTCAACCATGATTTGGAAGCTGGGGGGTGTTGGGGGATTAAAGAAAGAAAGAAAAACTGTTGTATCCCATTTCCTTGAACATTCATGGAAAGTTCAATAAAATAATAAAAAGATTGTTAATCTGCATAAAGAAAAAGAGTAAGAATGCAGAAGATAGAATATTAATGTTGTCAAACATGATTTGGAAGCTGGGGGTTGTGGGGGATAAAAGAAAGAAAGAAAAACTGTTGTATCCCATTTCCTTGAACATTCATGGCAATTTCAATAAAAAAATAATAAGATTGATAATCTGCATAAAGAAAAAGAGTAAGAATGCAGAAGATAGAATATTAATGTTGTCAACCATGATTTGGAAGCTGGCGGGGGTGATGGATAAAAGAAAGAAAGAAAAACTGTTGTATCCCATTTTCTTGAACATTCATGGAAATTTCAATAAAATAATAAAAAGATTCTTAATCTGCATAAAGAAAAAGAGTAAGAATGCAAAAGATAGAATATTAATGTTGTCAACGATGATTTGGAAGGTGGGGTGTTGTGGGGGATAAAAGAAAGAAAGAAAAACTGTTGTATCCCATTTCCTTGAACATTCATGGAAATTTCTATAAAATAATAAAAAGATTGTTAACCTGCATAAAGAAAAAGAGTAAGAATGCAGAAGATAGAATATTAATGTTGTCAACCATGATTTGGGAGCTGGGGTGGTGGGGGATAACAGAAAGAGAGAAAAACTCTGGTATCACATTTCCTTGAATATTCATGGAAATTTCAATAAAATAATAAAAAGATTGTTAATCCGCATAAAGAAAAAGAGTAAGAATGCAGAAGATAGAATATTAATGTTGTCAAACAGGATTTGGAACCTGGGGGGCGAGGTGATAAGAGAAGAAAGAAAAATTGTTGTATCCCATTACATTGAACATTCATGGAAATTTCAATAAAATAATAAAAAGGTTGTTAATCTGCATAAAGAAAGATTAAGAATGCAGAAGATAGAATATTAATGTTGTCAACCATGATTTGGAAGCTGGGGGGTGTTGGGGGATAAAAGAAAGAAAGAAAAACTGTTGTATCCCATTTCCTTGAACATTCATGGAAAGTTCAATAAAATAATAAAAAGATTGTTAATCTCCATAAAGAAAAAGAGTAAGAATGCAGAAGATAGAATATTAATGTTGTCAAACAGGATTTGGAACCTGGGGGGCGTGGGTGATAAGAGAAGAAAGAAAAATTGTTGTATCCCATTACATTGAACATTCATGGAAATTTCAATAAAATAATAAAAAGGTTGTTAATCTGCATAAAGAAAAAGAGTGAGAATTCAGAAGATAGAATATTAATGTTGTCAACCATGATTTGGAAGCTGGGGTCGGTGGGGGATAAAAGAAAGAAAGAAAAACTGTTGTATCCCACTTACTTGAACATTCATGGAAAGTTCAATAAAATAATAAAAAGATTGTTAATCTGCATAAAGAAAAAGCGTAAGAATGCAGGACATAGAATATTAATGTTGTCAAGCATTATTTGGAAGGTGGCGGGGGTGGTGGATAAAATAAAGAAAGAAAATGTGTTGTAGCCCATTTCCTTGAACATTCATGGAAGTTACAATAAAATAATAAAAAGATTGTTAATCTGCATAAAGAAAGATTAAGAATGCAGAAGATAGAATATTAATGTTGTCAAGCGTGATTTGGAAGCAGGCGGGGGTGGGGGAAAAAAGAAAGAAAGAAAAACTGTTGTATCCCATTTCCTTAAACATTCATGGAAATTTCAATACAACAATAAAAAGATTGTTAATCTTCATAAAGAAAAAGAGTAAGAATGCAGAAGATAGAATATTAATGTTGTCAACCATGATTTGGAAGCTGGGGGGGTTGGAGGATGAAAGAAAGAAAGAAAAAGTTTTGTATCCCATTTCCTTGAATATTCATGGAAGTTTCAATAAAATAATAAAAAGATTGTTAATCTGCATAAAGAATAACTGTAAGAATGCAGAAGATAGAATATTAATGTTGTCAACCATGATTTGGAAGCTGGGGTGGTTGGAGGATTAAAGAAAGAAAGAAAAACTTTTGTATCACATTTCCTTGAACATTCATACAAATTTCAATAAAATAATAGAAAGATTGTTAATCTGCATAAAGAAAAAGAGTAAGAAGGCCGAAGATAGAATATTAAATTGTCAACCATGATTTGGAAGCTGGGGGGTGTGGGGGATAAAAGAAAGAAAGAAAAACTGTTGTATCCCATTTCCTTGAACATTCATGGAAATTTCAATAAAATAATAAAAAGATTGTTAATCTGCATAAAGAAAAAGAATAAGAATGCAGAAGATAGAATATTAATGTTGTCAACGATGATTTGGAAGCTGCGGGGTTGTGGGGGATAAAAGAAAGAAAGAAAAACTGTTGTATCCCATTTCCTTGAACATACATGGAAATTTCAATAAAATAATAAAAAGATTGTTAACCTGCATAAAGTAAAAGTGTAAGAATGCAGAAGATTGAATATTAATGTTGTCAACCATGATTTGGAAGGTGGGGTGTTGTGGGGGATAAAAGAAAGAAAGAAAAACTGTTGTATGCCATTTCCTTGAACATTCAAGGAAATTTCAATAAAATAATAAAAGATTGTTAATCTGCATAAAGAAAAACAGTAAGAATGCAGAAGATAGAATATTAATGTTGTCAACCATGATTTGGAAGCTAGGGGCGGTGGGGGATAAAAGAAAGAAAGAAAAACTGTTGTATCCCATTTCCTTGAACATTCATGGAAATTTGAATAAAACAATAAAAAGAGTGTTAATCTGCATAAAGAAAAAGAGTAAGAATGCAGAAGATAGAATATTAATGTTTTCAACCATGATTTGGAAGCTAGGGGGGTTGGTGGATGAAAGAAAGAAAGAAAAACTTTTGTATCCCATTTCCTTGAACTTTCATGGAAATTTCAATAATATAATAAAAAGATTGTTAATCTGCATAAAGAAAAAGTGTAAGAATGCAGAAGATAGTATATTAATGTTGTCAACCTCGATTTGGAAGCTGGGGTGGTGGGGGATAAAAGAAAGAAAGAAAAAATGTTGTATCACATTTCCTTGAACATTCATACAAATTTCAATAAAATAATAAAAAGATTGTTAGTCGGCACAAAGAAAAAGTGTAAGAATGCAGAAGATAGAATATGAATGTTGTGAGCCATGATTTTGTAGCTGGCGGTGGTGGGGGATAAAAGAAAGAAAGAAAAACTGTTGTATCCCATTTCCTTGAACATTCATGGAAAGTTCAATAAAATTATAAAAAGATTGTTAATCTGCATAAAGAAAAAGAGTAAGAATGCAGAAGATAGAATATTAATGTTGTCAACGATGATTGGGAAGCTCGGGGGTGGGGGGAAAAAGAAAGAAAGAGAAACTGTTGTATCCCATTTCCTTTAACATTCATGGCTATTTCAATAAAATAATAAAAAGATTGTTAATCTGCATAAAGAAAAAGAGTACGAATGCAGAAGATAGAATGTTAATGTTGTCAAACATGATTTGGAGACTGGGGGGCGTGGGTGATAAGAGAAGAAAGAAAAATTGTTGTATCCCATTACATTGAACATTCATGGAAATTTCTATAAAATAATAAAAAGGTTGTTAATCTGCATAAAGAAAAATAGTGAGAATGCAGAAGATAGAATATTAATGTTGTCAACCATGATTTGGAAGCTGGGGGCGGTGGGGGATAAAAGAAAGAAAGAAAAACTGTTGTATCCCACTTACTTGAACATTCATGGAAATTTCAATAAAATAATAAAAGATTGTTAATCTGCATAAAGAAAAAGAGTAAGAATGCAGGAGATAGAATGTTAATGTTGTCAAGCATTATTTGGAATGTGGCGGGGGTGGTGGATAAAATAAAGAAAGAAAAAGTGTTGTAGCCCATTTCCTTGAACATTCATGGAAGTTACAATAAAATAATAAAAAGATTGTTAATCAGCATAAAGAAAGATTAAGAATGCAGAAGATAGAATATTAATGTTGTCAACCATGATTTGGAAGCTGGGGGGTGTTGGGGGATAAAAGAAAGAAAGAAAAACTGTTGTATCCCATTTCCTCGAACATTCATGGAAAGTTCAATAAAATAATAAATAGATTGTTAATCTGCATAAAGAAAAACTGTAAGAATGCAGAAGATAGAATATTAATGTTGTCAAGCATGATTTGGAAGCAGGCGGGGGTGGTGGATAAAAGAAAGAAAGAAAAACTGTTGTATCCCATTTCCTTGAACATTCATGGAAATTTCAATAAAATAATAAAAGATTGTTAATCTGCATAAAGAAAAAGAGTAAGAATGCAGGAGATAGAATGTTAATGTTGTCAACCATGATTTGGAAGCTGGGGGGTGTTGGGGGATAAAAGAAAGAAAGAAAAACTGTTGTATCCCATTTCCTTTAACATTCATGGAAAGTTCAATAAAATAATAAAAAGATTGTTAATCTCCATAAAGAAAAAGAGTAAGAATGCAGAAGATAGAATATTAATGTTGTCAAGCATGATTTGGAAGCTGGGGGTTTGGGGGGATAAAAGAAAGAAGGAAAAACTGTTGTATCCCATTTCCTTGAACATTAACGGAAATTTCAATAAAATAATAAAAAGATTGTAAATCTGCATAAAGTAAAAGAGTAAGAATGCAGAAGATTGAATGTTAATGTTGTCAACCATGATTTGGAACCTGGGGGGGGGAATGGGGGATAAAAGAAAGAAAGAAAAACTGTTTTATCCCATTTCCTTGAACATTCATGAAAATTTCTGTTAAAAAAATAAAAAGATTGTTAATCTGCATAAAGAAAAAGAGTGAGAATGCAGGACATAGAATATTAATGTTGTCAAGCATTATTTGGAATGTGGCGGGGGTGGTGGATAAAATAAAGAAAGAAAAAGTGTTGTAGCCCATTTCCTTGAACATTCATGGAAGTTACAACAAAATAATAAAAAGATTGTTAATCTGCATAAAGAAAGATTAAGAATGCAGAAGATAGAATATTAATGTTGTCAAGCATGATTTGGAAGCAGGCGGGGGTGGTGGATAAAAGAAAGAAAGAAAAACTGTTGTATCCCATTTCCTTGAACATTCATGGAAAGTTCAATAAAATAATAAAAAGATTGTTAATCTCCATAAAGAAAAAGAGTAAGAATGCAGAAGATAGAATATTAATGTTGTCAAGCATGATTTGGAAGCTGGGGGTTTGGGGGGATAAAAGACAGAAAGAAAAACTGTTGTATCCCATTTCCTTGAACATTCATGGAAATTTCAATAAAATAATAAAATGACTGTAAATCTGCATAAAGAAAAAGAGTAAGAATGCAGAAGATAGAATGTTAATGTTGTCAACCATGATTTGGAACCTGGGGGGGGAATGGGGGATAAAAGAAAGAAAGAAAAACTGTTTTATCCCATTTCCTTGAACATTCATGGAAATTTCAGTTAAAAAAATAAAAAGATTGTTATTCTGCATAAAGAAAAAGAGTAAGAATGCAGAAGATAGAATATTAATGTTGTCACCGATGATTTGGAAGCTGGGTGGGTGGGGGGAAAAAGAAAGAAAGAGAAACAGTTGTATCCCATTTCCTTGAACATTCATGGAAATTTCAATAAAATAATAAAAAGATAGTTAATCTACATAAAGAAAAAGAGTAAGAATGCAGAATATAGAATATGAATCTTGGCAACCATGATTTGGAAGCGTGGGGGGGTGGGGGATAAAAGAAAGAAAGAGAAACTTTTGTATCCCATTTCCTTGAACATTCATGAAATTTCAATAAAATAATGAAAAGATTGTTAATCTGCATAAAGAAAAAGAGTAAGAAGGCAGAAGAAAGAATATTATATTGTCAACCATGATTTGGAAGCTGGGGGGGGTGGGGGATAAAAGAAAGAAAGAAAAACTGTTGTATCCCATTTCCTTGAACATTCATGGCAATTTCAATAAAATAATGAAAAGATTGTTAATCTTCATAAAGAAAAAGAGTAAGAATGCAGAAGATAGAATATTAATGTTGTCAACCATGATTTGGAAGCTGGGGGGGTTGGAGGATGAAAGAAAGAAAGAAAAAGTTTTGTATCCCATTTCCTTGAATATTCATGGAAGTTTCAATAAAATAATAAAAAGATTGTTAATCTGCATAAAGAAATACTGTAAGAATGCAGAAGATAGAATATTAATGTTGTCAACCATGATTTGGAAGCTGGGGTGGTTGGAGGATTAAAGAAAGAAAGAAAAACTTTTGTATCACATTTCCTTGAACATTCATACAAATTTCAATAAAATAATAAAAAGATTGTTAATCTGCATAAAGAAAAACTGTAAGAATGCAGAAGATAGAATATTAATGTTGTCAACCATGATTTAGAGGCTGGGGGGGGTGGGGGATAAAAGAAAGAAAGAAAAACTGTTGTATCCCATTTCCTTGAACATTCATGAAATTTCAATAAAATAATGAAAAGATTGTTAATCTGCATAAAGAAAAAGGGTAAGAAGGCCGAAGATAGAATATCAAATTGTCAACCATGATTTGGAAGCTGGGGGGTGTGGGGGATAAAAGAAAGAAAGAAAAACTGTTGTATCCCATTTCCTTGAACATTCATGGATATTTCAATAAAATAATAAAAGATTGTTAATCTGCATAAACAAAAAGAGTAAGAATGCAGAAGATAGAATATTAATGTTGTCAACCATGATTTCGAAGCTGGGGGCGGTGGGGGATAAAAGAAAGAAAGAAAAACTGTTGTGTCCCATTTCCTTGAACATTCATGGAAATTTCAATAAAATAATAAAAAGATTGTTAATCTGCATAAAGAAAAAGTGTAAGAATGCAGAAGATAGTATATTAATGTTGTCAACCATGATTTGGAAGGTGGGGTGTTGTGGGGGATAAAAGAAAGAAAGAAAAACTGTAGTATGCCATTTCCTTGAACATTCAAGGAAATTTCAATAAAATAATAAAAGATTGTTAATCTGCATAAAGAAAAACAGTAATAATGCAGAAGATAGAATATTAATGTTGTCAATCATGATTTGGAAGCTGGGGGTCTTGGGGGATGAAAGAAAGAAAGAAAAAGTATTGTAGCCTATTTCCTTGAACATTCATGGAAATTTCAAAAAAGTAATAAAAAGATTGTTAATCTGCATAAAGAAAGATTAAGAATGCAGAATATAGAATATTAATGTTGTCAACCATGATTTGGAAGCTGGGGGGTGTTGGGGGATTAAAGAAAGAAAGAAAAACTGTTGTATCCCATTTCTTTGAACATTCATGGAAAGTTCAATAAAATAATAAAAAGATTGTTAATCTGCATAAAGAAAAAGAGTAAGAATGCAGAAGATAGAATATTAATGTTGTCAAACATGATTTGGAAGCTGGGGGTGTGGGGGATAAAAGAAAGAAAGAAAAACTGTTGTATCCCATTTCCTTGAACATTCATGGCAATTTCAATAAAAAAATAATAAGATTGATAATCTGCATAAAGAAAAAGAGTAAGAATGCAGAAGATAGAATATTAATGTTGTCAACCATGATTTGGAAGCTGGCGGGGGTGATGGATAAAAGAAAGAAAGAAAAACTGTTGTATCCCATTTTCTTGAACATTCATGGAAATTTCAATAAAATAATAAAAAGATTCTTAATCTGCATAAAGAAAAAGAGTAAGAATGCAGAAGATAGAATATTAATGTTGTCAACGATGATTTGGAAGGTGGGGTGTTGTGGGGGATAAAAGAAAGAAAGAAAAACTGTTGTATCCCATTTCCTTGAACATTCATGGAAATTTCTATAAAATAATAAAAAGATTGTTAACCTGCATAAAGTAAAAGTGTAAGAATGCAGAAGATTGAATATTAATGTTGTCAACCATGATTTGGAAGGTGGGGTGTTGTGGGGGATAAAAGAAAGAAAGAAAAACTGTTGTATGCCATTTCCTTGAACATTCAAGGAAATATCAATAAAATAATAAAAGATTGTTAATCTGCATAAACAAAAAGAGTAATAATGCAGAAGATAGAATATTAATGTTGTCAATCATGATTTGGAAGCTGGGGGTCTTGGGGGATGAAAGAAAGAAAGAAAAAGTGTTGTAGCCTATTTCCTTGAACATTCATGGAAATTTCAAAAAAGTAATAAAAAGATTGTTAATCTGCATAAAGAAAGATTAAGAATGCAGAATATAGAATATTAATGTTGTCAACCATGATTTGGAAGCTGGGGGGTGTTGGGGGATTAAAGAAAGAAAGAAAAACTGTTGTATCCCATTTCCTTGAACATTCATGGAAAGTTCAATAAAATAATAAAAAGATTGTTAATCTGCATAAAGAAAAAGAGTAAGAATGCAGAAGATAGAATATTAATGTTGTCAACCATGATTTGGAAGCTGGGGGTTGTGGGGGATAAAAGAAAGAAAGAAAAACTGTTGTATCCCATTTCCTTGAACATTCATGGCAATTTCAATAAAATAATAATAAGATTGTTAATCTGCATAAAGAAAAAGAGTAAGAATGCAGAAGATAGAATATTAATGTTGTCAACCATGATTTGGAAGCTGGGGTGTTGTGGGGGATAAAAGAAAGAAAGAAAAACTGTTGTATCCCATTTCCTTGAACATTCATGGAAATTTCAATAAAATAATAAAAAGATTGTTAACCTGCATAAAGTAAAAGTGTAAGAATGCAGAAGATTGAATATTAATGTTGTCAACCATAATTTGGAAGGTGGGGTGTTGTGGGGGATAAAAGAAAGAAAGAAAAACTGTTGTATGCCATTTCCTTGAACATTCAAGGAAATTTCAATAAAATAATAAAAGATTGTTAATCTGCATAAAGAAAAACAGTAAGAATGCAGAAGATAGAATATTAATGTTGTCAACCATGATTTGGAAGCTAGGGGCGGTGGGGGATAAAAGAAAGAAAGAAAAACTGTTGTATCCCATTTCCTTGAACATTCATACAAATTTCAATAAAATAATAAAAAGATTGTTAGTCTGCACAAAGAAAAAGTGTAAGAATGCAGAAGATAGAATATGAATGCTGTGAACCATGATTTTGTAGCTGGCGGTGGTGGGGGATAAAAGAAAGAAAGAAAAACTGTTGTATCCCATTTCCTTGAACATTCATGGCAATTTCAATAAAATAATAAAAAGATTGTTAATCTGCATAAAGAAAAAGAGTACGAATGCAGAAGATAGAATATTAATGTTGTCAACTATGATTTTGAAGCTGGCGGTGGTGGGGGACAAAAGAAAGAAAGAAAAACTGTTGTATCCCACTTACTTGAAAATTCATGGAAAGTTCAATAAAATAATAAAAAGATTGTTAATCTGCATAAAGAAAAAGAGTAAGAATGCAGGACAAAGAATATTAATGTTGTCAAGCATTATTTGGAAGGTGGCGGGGGTGGTGGATAAAATAAAGAAAGAAAAAGTGTTGTAGCCCATTTCCTTGAACATTCATGGAAGTTACAATAAAATAATAAAAAGATTGTTAATCTGCTTAAAGAAAGATTAAGAATGCAGAAGATAGAATATTAATGTTGTCATGCATGATTTTGAAGCTGGCGGTGGTGGGGGACAAAAGAAAGAAAGAAAAACTGTTGTATCACATTTCCTTGAACATTCATGGAAATTTCAATAGGAGAATAAAAAGATTGTTAATCTGCATAAAGAAAAAGAGTAAGAATGCAGAAGATAGAATATTAATGTTGTCAACCATGATTTGGGAGCTGGGGTGGTGGGGGATAACAGAAAGAGAGAAAAACTCTGGTATCACATTTCCTTGAATATTCATGGAAA
Source organism: Cynocephalus volans (assembly GCF_027409185.1). Taxonomy (NCBI): domain Eukaryota; kingdom Metazoa; phylum Chordata; class Mammalia; order Dermoptera; family Cynocephalidae; genus Cynocephalus; species Cynocephalus volans. The sequence goes on from NC_084463.1 coordinate 1,197,582, forward strand.
TTTCAATAAAATAATAAAAAGATTGTTAATCCGCATAAAGAAAAAGAGTAAGAATGCAGAAGATAGAATATTAATGTTGTCAAACAGGATTTGGAACCTGGGGGGCGAGGTGATAAGAGAAGAAAGAAAAATTGTTGTATCCCATTACATTGAACATTCATGGAAATTTCAATAAAATAATAAAAAGGTTGGTAATCTGCATAAAGAAAGATTAAGAATGCAGAAGATAGAATATTAATGTTGTCAACCATGATTTGGAAGCTGGGGGGTGTTGGGGGATAAAAGAAAGAAAGAAAAACTGTTGTATCCCATTTCCTTGAACATTCATGGAAAGTTCAATAAAATAATAAAAAGATTGTTAATCTCCATAAAGAAAAAGAGTAAGAATGCAGAAGATAGAATATTAATGTTGTCAAACAGGATTTGGAACCTGGGGGGCGTGGGTGATAAGAGAAGAAAGAAAAATTGTTGTATCCCATTACATTGAGCATTCATGGAAATTTCAATAAAATAATAAAAAGGTTGTTAATCTGCATAAAGAAAAAGAGTGAGAATTCAGAAGATAGAATATTAATGTTGTCAACCATGATTTGGAAGCTGGGGTCGGTGGGGGATAAAAGAAAGAAAGAAAAACTGTTGTATCCCACTTACTTGAACATTCATGGAAAGTTCAATAAAATAATAAAAAGATTGTTAATCTGCATAAAGAAAAAGCGTAAGAATGCAGGACATAGAATATTAATGTTGTCAAGCATTATTTGGAAGGTGGCGGGGGTGGTGGATAAAATAAAGAAAGAAAATGTGTTGTAGCCCATTTCCTTGAACATTCATGGAAGTTACAATAAAATAATAAAAAGATTGTTAATCTGCATAAAGAAAGATTAAGAATGCAGAAGATAGAATATTAATGTTGTCAAGCGTGATTTGGAAGCAGGCGGGGGTGGGGGAAAAAAGAAAGAAAGAAAAACTGTTGTATCCCATTTCCTTAAACATTCATGGAAATTTCAATACAACAATAAAAAGATTGTTAATCTTCATAAAGAAAAAGAGTAAGAATGCAGAAGATAGAATATTAATGTTGTCAACCATGATTTGGAAGCTGGGGGGGTTGGAGGATGAAAGAAAGAAAGAAAAAGTTTTGTATCCCATTTCCTTGAATATTCATGGAAGTTTCAATAAAATAATAAAAAGATTGTTAATCTGCATAAAGAATAACTGTAAGAATGCAGAAGATAGAATATTAATGTTGTCAACCATGATTTGGAAGCTGGGGTGGTTGGAGGATTAAAGAAAGAAAGAAAAACTTTTGTATCACATTTCCTTGAACATTCATACAAATTTCAATAAAATAATAGAAAGATTGTTAATCTGCATAAAGAAAAAGAGTAAGAAGGCCGAAGATAGAATATTAAATTGTCAACCATGATTTGGAAGCTGGGGGGGGTGGGGGATAAAAGAAAGAAAGAAAAACTGTTGTATCCCATTTCCTTGAACATTCATGGAAATTTCAATAAAATAATAAAAAGATTGTTAATCTGCATAAAGAAAAAGAATAAGAATGCAGAAGATAGAATATTAATGTTGTCAACGATGATTTGGAAGCTGGGGGGTTGTGGGGGATAAAAGAAAGAAAGAAAAACTGTTGTATCCCATTTCCTTGAACATTCATGGAAATTTCAATAAAATAATAAAAAGATTGTTAACCTGCATAAAGTAAAAGTGTAAGAATGCAGAAGATTGAATATTAATGTTGTCAACCATGATTTGGAAGGTGGGGTGTTGTGGGGGATAAAAGAAAGAAAGAAAAACTGTTCTATGCCATTTCCTTGAACATTCAAGGAAATTTCAATAAAATAATAAAAGATTGTTAATCTGCATAAAGAAAAAGTGTAAGAATGCAGAAGATAGAATATGAATGTTGTGAGCCATGATTTTGTAGCTGGCGGTGGTGGGGGATAAAAGAAAGAAAGAAAAACTGTTGTATCCCATTTCCTTGAACATTCATGGAAAGTTCAATAAAATTATAAAAAGATTGTTAATCTGCATAAAGAAAAAGAGTAAGAATGCAGAAGATAGAATATTAATGTTGTCAACGATGATTGGGAAGCTCGGGGGTGGGGGGAAAAAGAAAGAAAGAGAAACTGTTGTATCCCATTTCCTTTAACATTCATGGCTATTTCAATAAAATAATAAAAAGATTGTTAATCTGCATAAAGAAAAAGAGTACGAATGCAGAAGATAGAATGTTAATGTTGTCAAACATGATTTGGAAACTGGGGGGCGTGGGTGATAAGAGAAGAAAGAAAAATTGTTGTATCCCATTACATTGAACATTCATGGAAATTTCTATAAAATAATAAAAAGGTTGTTAATCTGCATAAAGAAAAATAGTGAGAATGCAGAAGATAGAATATTAATGTTGTCAACCATGATTTGGAAGCTGGGGGCGGTGGGGGATAAAAGAAAGAAAGAAAAACTGTTGTATCCCACTTACTTGAACATTCATGGAAATTTCAATAAAATAATAAAAGATTGTTAATCTGCATAAAGAAAAAGAGTAAGAATGCAGGAGATAGAATGTTAATGTTGTCAAGCATTATTTGGAATGTGGCGGGGGTGGTGGATAAAATAAAGAAAGAAAAAGTGTTGTAGCCCATTTCCTTGAACATTCATGGAAGTTACAATAAAATAATAAAAAGATTGTTAATCAGCATAAAGAAAGATTAAGAATGCAGAAGATAGAATATTAATGTTGTCAACCATGATTTGGAAGCTGGGGGGTGTTGGGGGATAAAAGAAAGAAAGAAAAACTGTTGTATCCCATTTCCTCGAACATTCATGGAAAGTTCAATAAAATAATAAAAAGATTGTTAATCTGCATAAAGAAAAACTGTAAGAATGCAGAAGATAGAATATTAATGTTGTCAAGCATGATTTGGAAGCAGGCGGGGGTGGTGGATAAAAGAAAGAAAGAAAAACTGTTGTATCCCATTTCCTTGAACATTCATGGAAATTTCAATAAAATAATAAAAGATTGTTAATCTGCATAAAGAAAAAGAGTAAGAATGCAGGAGATAGAATGTTAATGTTGTCAACCATGATTTGGAACCTGGGGGGCGTGGGTAATAAGAGAAGAAAGAAAAATTGTTGTATCCCATTACATTGAACATTCATGGAAATTTCAATAAAATAATAAAAAGGTTGTTAATCTGCATAAAGAAAGATTAAGAATGCAGAAGATAGAATATTAATGTTGTCAACCATGATTTGGAAGCTGGGGGGTGTTGGGGGATAAAAGAAAGAAAGAAAAACTGTTGTATCCCATTTCCTTTAACATTCATGGAAAGTTCAATAAAATAATAAAAAGATTGTTAATCTCCATAAAGAAAAAGAGTAAGAATGCAGAAGATAGAATATTAATGTTGTCAAGCATGATTTGGAAGCTGGGGGTTTGGGGGGATAAAAGAAAGAAGGAAAAACTGTTGTATCCCATTTCCTTGAACATTAACGGAAATTTCAATAAAATAATAAAAAGATTGTAAATCTGCATAAAGTAAAAGAGTAAAAATGCAGAAGATTGAATGTTAATGTTGTCAACCATGATTTGGAACCTGGGGGGGGGAATGGGGGATAAAAGAAAGAAAGAAAAACTGTTTTATCCCATTTCCTTGAACATTCATGAAAATTTCAGTTAAAAAAATAAAAAGATTGTTAATCTGCATAAAGAAAAAGAGTGAGAATGCAGGACATAGAATATTAATGTTGTCAAGCATTATTTGGAATGTGGCGGGGGTGGTGGATAAAATAAAGAAAGAAAAAGTGTTGTAGCCCATTTCCTTGAACATTCATGGAAGTTACAACAAAATAATAAAAAGATTGTTAATCTGCATAAAGAAAGATTAAGAATGCAGAAGATAGAATATTAATGTTGTCAAGCATGATTTGGAAGCAGGCGGGGGTGGTGGATAAAAGAAAGAAAGAAAAACTGTTGTATCCCATTTCCTTGAACATTCATGGAAAGTTCAATAAAATAATAAAAAGATTGTTAATCTCCATAAAGAAAAAGAGTAAGAATGCAGAAGATAGAATATTAATGTTGTCAAGCATGATTTGGAAGCTGGGGGTTTGGGGGGATAAAAAAAAGAAAGAAAAACTGTTGTATCCCATTTCCTTGAACATTCATGGAAATTTCAATAAAATAATAAAATGACTGTAAATCTGCATAAAGAAAAAGAGTAAGAATGCAGAAGATAGAATGTTAATGTTGTCAACCATGATTTGGAACCTGGGGGGGGAATGGGGGATAAAAGAAAGAAAGAAAAACTGTTTTATCCCATTTCCTTGAACATTCATGGAAATTTCAGTTAAAAAAATAAAAAGATTGTTATTCTGCATAAAGAAAAAGAGTAAGAATGCAGAAGATAGAATATTAATGTTGTCACCGATGATTTGGAATCTGGGTGGGTGGGGGGAAAAAGAAAGAAAGAGAAACAGTTGTATCCCATTTCCTTGAACATTCATGGAAACTTCAATAAAATAATAAAAAGACAGTTAATCTACATAAAGAAAAAGAGTAAGAATGCAGAAGATAGAATATGAATCTTGGCAACCATGATTTGGAAGCGTGGGGGGGTGGGGGATAAAAGAAAGAAAGAGAAACTTTTGTATCCCATTTCCTTGAACATTCATGAAATTTCAATAAAATAATGAAAAGATTGTTAATCTGCATAAAGAAAAAGAGTAAGAAGGCAGAAGAAAGAATATTATATTGTCAACCATGATTTGGAAGCTGGGGGGGGTGGGGGATAAAAGAAAGAAAGAAAAACTGTTGTATCCCATTTCCTTGAACATTCATGGCAATTTCAATAAAATAATAAAAAGATTGTTAATCTGCATAAAGAAAAAGTGTACGAATGCAGAAGATAGAATATTAATGTTGTCAAACATGATTTGGAACCTGGGGGGCGTGGGTGATAAGAGAAGAAAGAAAAATTGTTGTATCCCATTACATTGAACATTCATGGAAATTTCAATAAAATAATAAAAAGGTTGTTAATCTGCATAAAGAAAAAGAATAAGAATGCAGGAGATAGAATATTAATGTTGTCAAGCATTATTTAGAAGGTGGCGGGGGTGGTGGATAAAATAAAGAAAGAAAAAGGGTTGTAGCCCATTTCCTTGAACATTCATGGAAGTTACAATAAAATAATAAAAAGATTGTTAATCTGCATAAAGAAAGATTAAGAATGCAGATGATAGAATATTAATGTTGTCAACCATGATTTGGAAGCTGGGGGCGGTGGGGGATAAAAGAAAGAAAGAAAAACTGTTGTATCCCACTTACTTGAACATTCATGGAAAGTTCAATAAAATAATAAAAAGATTGTTAATCTGCATAAAGAAAAAGAATAAGAATGCAGGAGATAGAATATTAATGTTGTCAAGCATTATTTAGAAGGTGGCGGGGGTGGTGGATAAAATAAAGAAAGAAAAAGGGTTGTAGCCCATTTCCTTGAACATTCATGGAAGTTACAATAAAATAATAAAAAGATTGTTAATCTGCATAAAGAAAGATTAAGAATGCAGATGATAGAATATTAATGTTGTCAACCATGATTTGGAAGCTGGGGGCGGTGGGGGATAAAAGAAAGAAAGAAAAACTGTTGTATCCCACTTACTTGAACATTCATGGAAAGTTCAATAAAATAATAAAAAGATTGTTAATCTGCATAAAGAAAAAGAATAAGAATGCAGGAGATAGAATATTAATGTTGTCAAGCATTATTTAGAAGGTGGCGGGGGTGGTGGATAAAATAAAGAAAGAAAAAGGGTTGTAGCCCATTTCCTTGAACATTCATGGAAGTTACAATAAAATAATAAAAAGATTGTTAATCTGCATAAAGAAAGATTAAGAATGCAGAAGATAGAATATTAATGTTGTCAAGCATGATTTGGAAGCTAGGGGGGTTGGAGGATGAAAGAAAGAAAGAAAAACTTTTGTATCCCATTTCCTTGAACTTTCATGGAAATTTCAATAAAATAATAAAAAGATTGTTAATCTGCATAAAGAAAAAGTGTAAGAATGCAGAAGATAGAATATTAATGTTCTCAACCATGATTTGGAAACTGGCGGGGGTGGTGGATAAAAGAAAGAAAGAAAAACTGTTGTATCCCATTTCCTTGAACATTCATGGAAATTTCAATAAAATAATAAAAAGATTGTTAATCTGCATAAAGAAAAAGAGTAAGAATGCAGAAAATAGAATATTAATGTTTTCAACCATGATTTGGAAGCTAGGGGGGTTGGAGGATGAAAGAAAGAAATAAAAACTTTTGTATCCCATTTCCTTGAACTTTCATGGAAATTTCAATAAAATAATAAAAAGATTGTTAATCTGCATAAAGAAAAAGTGTAAGAATGCAGAAGATAGTATATTAATGTTGTCAACCTCGATTTGGAAGCTGGGGTGGTGGGGGATAAAAGAAAGAAAGAAAAACTGTTGTATCACATTTCCTTGAACATTCATACAAATTTCAATAAAATAATAAAAAGATTGTTAATCTGCATAAAGAAAAAGTGTAAGAATGCAGAAGATAGTATATTAATGTTGTCAACCTCGATTTGGAAGCTGAGGTGGTGGGGGATAAAAGAAAGAAAGAAAAACTGTTGTATCCCATTTCCTTGAACATTCATGGAAAGTTCAATAAAATAATAAAACGATTGTTAATCTGCATAAAGAAAAAGAGTAAGAATGCAAAAGATAGTATATTAATGTTGTCAACGATGATTGGGAAGCTCGGGGGGTGGGGGGAAAAAGAAAGAAAGAGAAACTGTTGTATTCCATTTCCTTGAACTTTCATGGAAATTTCAATAAAATAATAAAATGATTGTTAATGTGCATAAAGAAAAAGAGTAAGAATGCAGGACATAGAATATTAATGTTGTCAAGCATTATTTGGAAGGTGGCGGTGGTGGTGGATAAAATAAAGAAAGAAAAAGTGTTGTAGCCCATTTCCTTGAACATTCATGGAAGTTACAATAAAATAATAAAAAGATTGTTAATCTGCATAAAGAAAGATTAAGAATGCAGAAGATAGAATATTAATGTTGTCAACCATGATTTGGAAGCTGGGGGGGTTGGAGGATGAAAGAAAGAAAGAAAAACTTTTGTATCCAATTTCCTTGAATATTCATGGAAATTTCAATAAAATAATAAAAAGATTGTTAATCTGCATAAAGAAAAACTGTAAGAATGCAGAAGATAGAATATTAATGTTGTCAACCATGATTTGGAAGCTAGGGGCGGTGGGGGATAAAAGAAAGAAAGAAAAACTGTTGTATCCCATTTCCTTGAACATTCATACAAATTTCAATAAAATAATAAAAAGATTGTTAGTCTGCACAAAGAAAAAGTGTAAGAATGCAGAAGATAGAATATGAATGCTGTGAACCATGATTTTGTAGCTGGCGGTGGTGGGGGATAAAAGAAAGAAAGAAAAACTGTTGTATCCCATTTCCTTGAACATTCATGGCAATTTCAATAAAATAATAAAAAGATTGTTAATCTGCATAAAGAAAAAGAGTACGAATGCAGAAGATAGAATATTAATGTTGTCAACTATGATTTTGAAGCTGGCGGTGGTGGGGGACAAAAGAAAGAAAGAAAAACTGTTGTATCCCATTTCCTTGAACATTCTTGGAAATTTCAATAGGAGAATAAAAAGATTGTTAATCTGCATAAAGAAAAAGAGTGAGAATGCAGAAGATAGAATATTAATGTTGTCAACCATGATTTGGAAGCTGGGATCGGTGGGGGATAAAAGAAAGAAAGAAAAACTGTTGTATCCCACTTACTTGAAAATTCATGGAAAGTTCAATAAAATAATAAAAAGATTGTTAATCTGCATAAAGAAAAAGAGTAAGAATGCAGAAGATAGAATATTAATGTTGTCAACCATGATTTGGAAGCTGGGGGTGTTGGAGGATGAAAGAAAGAAAGAAAAACTTTTGTATCACATTTCCTTGAACATTCATACAAATTTCAATAAAATAATAAAAAGATTGTTAATCTGCATAAAGAAAAACTGTAAGAATGCAGAAGATAGAATATTAATGTTGTCAACCATGATTTAGAGGCTGGGGGGGTGGAGGATAAAAGAAAGAGAGAAAAACTGTTGTTTCCCATTTCCTTAAACATTCATGAAATTTCAATAAAATAATGAAAAGATTGTTAATCTGCATAAAGAAAAAGAGTAAGAAGGCCGAAGATAGAATATTAAATTGTCAACCATGATTTGGAAGCTGGGGGGGATGGGGGATAAAAGAAAGAAAGAAAAACTGTTGTATTCCATTTCCTTGAACATTAATGGAAATTTCAATAAAATAATAAAAGATTGTTAATCTGCATAAACAAAAAGAGTAAGAATGCAGAAGATAGAATATTAATGTAGTCAAACATAATTTGGAAGATGGGGGCGGTGGGGGATGAAAGAAAGAAAGAAAAACTGTTGTATCCCATTTCCTTGAACATTCATGGAAATTTCAATAAAATAATAAAAAGATTGTTAATCTGCATAAAGAAAAAGTGTAAGAATGCAGAAGAAAGTATATTAATGTTGTCAACCTCGATTTGGAAGATGGGGGGGTGGGGGATAAAAGAAAGAAAGAAAAAATGTTGTATTCCATTTCCTGGAACATTCATAGAAATTTCAATAAAATAATAAAAAGATTGTTAGTCTGCATAAAGGAAAAGTGTAAGAATGCAGAAGATAGAATATTAATGATGTCAACCATGATTTGGAAGCTGGGGGGGGTGGGGGATAAAAGAAAGAATGAAAAACTGTTGTATCACATTTCCATGAACATTCATGGACATTTCAATAAAATAATAAAAAGATTGTTAATCAGCATAAAGAAAAAGAGTAAGAATGCAGAAGATAAAATATTAATGTTGTCAACCATGATTTGGAAGCTGGGGCGCGTGTGTGATAAAAGAAGAAAGAGAAACTGTTGTATCCCATTTCCTTGAACATTCATGGAAAATTAAATAAAATAATAAAAATTGTTAATCTGCATAAAGAAAAAGAGTAAGAATGCAGAAGATAGGATATTAATGTTGTCAACCATGATTTGGAAGCTAGGGGCGGTGGGGGATAAAAGAAAGAAAGAAAAACTGTTGTATCCCATTTCCTTGAACATTCATGGAAATTTCAATAAAATAATAAAAAGATTGTTAATCTGCATAAAGTAAAAGAGTAAGAATGCAGAAGATAGAATATTAATGTTTTCAACCATGATTTGGAAGCTAGGGGGGTTGGAGGATGAAAGAAAGAAATAAAAACTTTTGTATCCCATTTCCTTGAACTTTCATGGAAATTTCAATAAAATAATAAAAAGATTGTTAATCTGCATAAAGAAAAAGTGTAAGAATGCAGAAGATAGTATATTAATGGTGTCAACCTCGATTTGGAAGCTGGGGTGGTGGGGGATAAAAGAAAGAAAGAAAAAATGTTGTATCACATTTCCTTGAACATTCATACAAATTTCAATAAAATAATAAAAAGATTGTTAATCTGCATAAAGAAAAAGTGTAAGAATGCAGAAGATAGTATATTAATGTTGTCAACCTCGATTTGGAAGCTGGGGTGGTGGGGGATAAAAGAAAGAAAGAAAAACTGTTGTATCCCATTTCCTTGAACATTCATGGAAAGTTCAATAAAATTATAAAAAGATTGTTAATCTGCATAAAGAAAAAGTGTAAGAATGCAGAAGATAGAATATTAATGTTGTCAACGATGATTGGGAAGCTCGGGGGTGGGGGGAAAAAGAAAGAAAGAGAAACTGTTGTATCCCATTTCCTTTAACATTCATGGCTATTTCAATAAAATAATAAAAAGATTGTTAATCTGCATAAAGAAAAAGAGTACGAATGCAGAAGATAGAATGTTAATGTTGTCAAACATGATTTGGAAACTGGGGGGCGTGGGTGATAAGAGAAGAAAGAAAAATTGTTGTATCCCATTACATTGAACATTCATGGAAATTTCTATAAAATAATAAAAAGGTTGTTAATCTGCATAAAGAAAAATAGTGAGAATGCAGAAGATAGAATATTAATGTTGTCAACCATGATTTGGAAGCTGGGGGCGGTGGGGGATAAAAGAAAGAAAGAAAAACTGTTGTATCCCACTTACTTGAACATTCATGGAAATTTCAATAAAATAATAAAAGATTGTTAATCTGCATAAAGAAAAAGAGTAAGAATGCAGGAGATAGAATGTTAATGTTGTCAAGCATTATTTGGAAGGTGGCGGGGGTGGTGGATAAAATAAAGAAAGAAAAAGTGTTGTAGCCCATTTCCTTGAACATTCATGGAAGTTACAATAAAATAATAAAAAGATTGTTAATCAGCATAAAGAAAGATTAAGAATGCAGAAGATAGAATATTAATGTTGTCAACCATGATTTGGAAGCTGGGGGGTGTTGGGGGATAAAAGAAAGAAAGAAAAACTGTTGTATTACATTTCCTCGAACATTCATGGAAAGTTCAATAAAATAATAAAAAGATTGTTAATCTGCATAAAGAAAAACTGTAAGAATGCAGAAGATAGAATATTAATGTTGTCAAGCATGATTTGGAAGCAGGCGGGGGTGGTGGATAAAAGAAAGAAAGAAAAACTGTTGTATCCCATTTCCTTGAACATTCATGGAAATTTCAATAAAATAATAAAAGATTGTTAATCTGCATAAAGAAAAAGAGTAAGAATGCAGGAGATAGAATGTTAATGTTGTCAAACATGATTTGGAACCTGGCGGGCGTGGGTGATAAGAGAAGAAAGAAAAATTGTTGTATCCCATTACATTGAACATTCATGGAAATTTCAATAAAATAATAAAAAGGTTGTTAATCTGCATAAAGAAAGATTAAGAATGCAGAAGATAGAATATTAATGTTGTCAACCATGATTTGGAAGCTGGGGGGTGTTGGGGGATAAAAGAAAGAAAGAAAAACTGTTGTATCCCATTTCCTTTAACATTCATGGAAAGTTCAATAAAATAATAAAAAGATTGTTAATCTCCATAAAGAAAAAGAGTAAGAATGCAGAAGATAGAATATTAATGTTGTCAAGCATGATTTGGAAGCTGGGGGTTTGGGGGGATAAAAGAAAGAAGGAAAAACTGTTGTATCCCATTTCCTTGAACATTAACGGAAATTTCAATAAAATAATAAAAAGATTGTAAATCTGCATAAAGTAAAAGTGTAAGAATGCAGAAGATTGAATGTTAATGTTGTCAACCATGATTTGGAACCTGGGGGGGGGGAATGGGGGATAAAAGAAAGAAAGAAAAACTGTTTTATCCCATTTCCTTGAACATTCATGAAAATTTCAGTTAAAAAAATAAAAAGATTGTTAATCTGCATAAAGAAAAAGAGTAAGAATGCAGGACATAGAATATTAATTTTGTCAAGCATTATTTGGAATGTGGCGAGGGTGGTGGATAAAATAAAGAAAGAAAAAGTGTTGTAGCCCATTTCCTTGAACATTCATGGAAGTTACAACAAAATAATAAAAAGATTGTTAATCTGCATAAAGAAAGATTAAGAATGCAGAAGATAGAATATTAATGTTGTCAAGCATGATTTGGAAGCAGGCGGGGGTGGTGGATAAAAGAAAGAAAGAAAAACTGTTGTATCCCATTTCCTTGAACATTCATGGAAAGTTCAATAAAATAATAAAAAGATTGTTAATCTCCATAAAGAAAAAGAGTAAGAATGCAGAAGATAGAATATTAATGTTGTCAAGCATGATTTGGAAGCTGGGGGTTTGGGGGGATAAAAGAAAGAAAGAAAAACTGTTGTATCCCATTTCCTTGTACATTCATGGAAATTTCAATAAAATAATAAAATGACTGTAAATCTGCATAAAGAAAAAGAGTAAGAATGCAGAAGATAGAATGTTAATGTTGTCAACCATGATTTGGAACCTGGGGGGGGAATGGGGGATAAAAGAAAGAAAGAAAAACTGTTTTATCCCATTTCCTTGAACATTCATGAAAATTTCCGTTAAAAAAATAAAAAGATTGTTATTCTGCATAAAGAAAAAGAGTAAGAATGCAGAAGATAGAATATTAATGTTGTCAAGCATGATTTGGAAGCTGGGGGTTTGGGGGGATAAAAGAAAGAAAGAAAAACTGTTGTATCCCATTTCCTTGAACATTCATGGAAATTTCAATAAAATAATAAAATGACTGTAAATCTGCATAAAGAAAAAGAGTAAGAATGCAGAAGATAGAATGTTAATGTTGTCAACCATGATTTGGAACCTTGTGGGGGAATGGGGGACAAAAGAAAGAAAGAAAAACTGTTTTATCCAATTTCCTTGAACATTCATGAAAATTTCAGTTAAAAAAATAAAAAGATTGTTATTCTGCATAAAGAAAAAGAGTAAGAATGCAGAAGATAGAATATTAATGTTGTCACCGATGATTTGGAAGCTGGGTGGGTGGGGGGAAAAAGAAAGAAAGAGAAACAGTTGTATCCCATTTCCTTGAACATTAATGGAAATTTCAATAAAATAATAAAAAGATAGTTAATCTACATAAAGAAAAAGAGTAAGAATGCAGAAGATAGAATATGAGTCTTGGCAACCATGATTTGGAAGCTGGGGTGTGTTGGGGGATTAAAGAAAGAAAGAAAAACTGTTGTATCCCATTTCCTTGAACATTCATGGAAAGTTCAATAAAATAATAAAAAGATTGTTAATCTGCATAAAGAAAAAGAGTAAGAATGCAGAAGATAGAATATTAATGTTGTCAAACATGATTTGGAAGCTGGGGGTTGTGGGGGATAAAAGAAAGAAAGAAAAACTGTTGTATCCCATTTCCTTGAACATTCATGGCAATTTCAATAAAATAATAATAAGATTGTTAATCTGCATAAAGAAAAAGAGTAAGAATGCAGAAGATAGAATATTAATGTTGTCAACCATGATTTGGAAGCTGGCGGGGGTGATGGATAAAAGAAAGAAAGAAAAACTGTTGTATCCCATTTCTTTGAACATTCATGGAAATTTCAATAAAATAATAAAAAGATTGTTAATCTGCATAAAGAAAAAGAGTAAGAATGCAGAAGATAGAATATTAATGTTTTCAACGATGATTTGGAAGCTGGGGGGTTGTGGGGGATAAAAGAAAGAAAGAAAAACTGTTGTATCCCATTTCCTTGAACATTCAAGGAAATTTCAATAAAATAATAAAAAGATTGTTAATCTGCATAAAGAAAAAGTGTAAGAATGCAGAAGATAGTATATTAATGTTCTCAACCATGATTTGGAAGGTGGGGTGTTGTGGGGGATAAAAGAAAGAAAGAAAATCTGTTGTATGCCATTTCCTTGAACATTCAAGGAAATTTCAATAAAATAATAAAAGATTGTTAATCTGCATAAAGAAAAACAGTAATAATGCAGAAGATAGAATATTAATGTTGTCAATCATGATTTGGAAGCTGGGGGGGTTGGGGGATGAAAAAAGAAAGAAAAAGTGTTGTATCCTATTTCCTTGAACATTCATGGAAATTTCAATAAATTAATAAAAAGATTGTTAATCTGCATAAAGAAAGATATTGAATGCAGAATATAGAATATTAATGTTGTCAACCATGATTTGGAAGCTGGGGTGTGTTGGGGGATTAAAGAAAGAAAGAAAAACTGTTGTATCCCATTTCCTTGAACATTCATGGAAAGTTCAATAAAATAATAAAAAGATTGTTAATCTGCATAAAGAAAAAGATTAAGAATGCAGAAGATAGAATATTAATGTTGTCAAACATGATTTGGAAGCTGGGGGTTGTGGGGGATAAAAGAAAGAAAGAAAAACTGTTGTATCCCATTTCCTTGAACATTCATGGCAATTTCAATAAAATAATAATAACATTGTTAATCTGCATAAAGAAAAAGAGTAAGAATGCAGAAGATAGAATATTAATGTTGTCAACCATGATTTGGAAGCTGGCGGGGGTGATGGATAAAAGAAATAAAGAAAAACTGTTGTATCCCATTTCCTTGAACATTCATGGAAGTTACAACAAAATAATAAAAAGATTGTTAATCTGCATAAAGAAAGATTAAGAATGCAGAAGATAGAATATTAATGTTGTCAAGCATGATTTGGAAGCAGGCGGGGGTGGTGGATAAAAGAAAGAAAGAAAAACTGTTGTATCCCATTTCCTTGAACATTCATGGAAAGTTCAATAAAATAATAAAAAGATTGTTAATCTCCATAAAGAAAAAGAGTAAGAATGCAGAAGATAGAATATTTATGTTGTCAAGCATGATTTGGAAGCTGGGGGTTTGGGGGGATAAAAGAAAGAAAGAAAAACTGTTGTATCCCATTTCCTTGAACATTCATGGAAATTTCAATAAAATAATAAAATGACTGTAAATCTGCATAAAGAAAAAGAGTAAGAATGCAGAAGATAGAATGTTAATGTTGTCAACCATGATTTGGAACCTGGGGGGGGAATGGGGGATAAAAGAAAGAAAGAAAAACTGTTTTATCCCATTTCCTTGAACATTCATGGAAATTTCAGTTAAAAAAATAAAAAGATTGTTATTCTGCATAAAGAAAAAGAGTAAGAATGCAGAAGATAGAATATTAATGTTGTCACCGATGATTTGGAAGCTGGGTGGGTGGGGGGAAAAAGAAAGAAAGAGAAACAGTTGTATCCCATTTCCTTGAACATTCATGGAAACTTCAATAAAATAATAAAAAGACAGTTAATCTACATAAAGAAAAAGAGTAAGAATGCAGAAGATAGAATATGAATCTTGGCAACCATGATTTGGAAGCGTGGGGGGGTGGGGGATAAAAGAAAGAAAGAGAAACTTTTGTATCCCATTTCCTTGAACATTCATGAAATTTCAATAAAATAATGAAAAGATTGTTAATCTGCATAAAGAAAAAGAGTAAGAAGGCAGAAGAAAGAATATTATATTGTCAACCATGATTTGGAAGCTGGGGGGGGTGGGGGATAAAAGAAAGAAAGAAAAACTGTTGTATCCCATTTCCTTGAACATTCATGGCAATTTCAATAAAATAATAAAAAGATTGTTAATCTGCATAAAGAAAAAGTGTACGAATGCAGAAGATAGAATATTAATGTTGTCAAACATGATTTGGAACCTGGGGGGCGTGGGTGATAAGAGAAGAAAGAAAAATTGTTGTATCCCATTACATTGAACATTCATGGAAATTTCAATAAAATAATAAAAAGGTTGTTAATCTGCATAAAGAAAAAGAATAAGAATGCAGGAGATAGAATATTAATGTTGTCAAGCATTATTTAGAAGGTGGCGGGGGTGGTGGATAAAATAAAGAAAGAAAAAGTGTTGTAGCCCATTTCCTTGAACATTCATGGAAGTTACAATAAAATAATAAAAAGATTGTTAATCTGCATAAAGAAAGATTAAGAATGCAGATGATAGAATATTAATGTTGTCAACCATGATTTGGAAGCTGGGGGCGGTGGGGGATAAAAGAAAGAAAGAAAAACTGTTGTATCCCACTTACTTGAACATTCATGGAAAGTTCAATAAAATAATAAAAAGATTGTTAATCTGCATAAAGAAAAAGAATAAGAATGCAGGAGATAGAATATTAATGTTGTCAAGCATTATTTAGAAGGTGGCGGGGGTGGTGGATAAAATAAAGAAAGAAAAAGGGTTGTAGCCCATTTCCTTGAACATTCATGGAAGTTACAATAAAATAATAAAAAGATTGTTAATCTGCATAAAGAAAGATTAAGAATGCAGATGATAGAATATTAATGTTGTCAACCATGATTTGGAAGCTGGGGGGTGTTGGGGGATAAAAGAAAGAAAGAAAGACTGTTGTATCCCATTTCCTTGAACATTCATGGAAAGTTCAGTAAAATAATAAAAAGATTGTTAATCTGCATAAAGAAAAACTGTAAGAATGCAGAAGATAGAATATTAATGTTGTCAAGCATGATTTGGAAGCTAGGGGGGTTGGAGGATGAAAGAAAGAAAGAAAAACTTTTGTATCCCATTTCCTTGAACTTTCATGGAAATTTCAATAAAATAATAAAAAGATTGTTAATCTGCATAAAGAAAAAGTGTAAGAATGCAGAAGATAGAATATTAATGTTCTCAACCATGATTTGGAAACTGGCGGGGGTGGTGGATAAAAGAAAGAAAGAAAAACTGTTGTATCCCATTTCCTTGAACATTCATGGAAATTTCAATAAAATAATAAAAAGATTGTTAATCTGCATAAAGAAAAAGAGTAAGAATGCAGAAAATAGAATATTAATGTTTTCAACCATGATTTGGAAGCTAGGGGGGTTGGAGGATGAAAGAAAGAAAGAAAAACTGTTGTATCACATTTCCTTGAACATTCATACAAATTTCAATAAAATAATAAAAAGATTGTTAATCTGCATAAAGAAAAAGTGTAAGAATGCAGAAGATAGTATATTAATGTTGTCAACCTCGATTTGGAAGCTGAGGTGGTGGGGGATAAAAGAAAGAAAGAAAAACTGTTGTATCCCATTTCCTTGAACATTCATGGAAAGTTCAATAAAATAATAAAACGATTGTTAATCTGCATAAAGAAAAAGAGTAAGAATGCAAAAGATAGTATATTAATGTTGTCAACGATGATTGGGAAGCTCGGGGGGTGGGGGGAAAAAGAAAGAAAGAGAAACTGTTGTATTCCATTTCCTTGAACTTTCATGGAAATTTCAATAAAATAATAAAATGATTGTTAATGTGCATAAAGAAAAAGAGTAAGAATGCAGGACATAGAATATTAATGTTGTCAAGCATTATTTGGAAGGTGGCGGTGGTGGTGGATAAAATAAAGAAAGAAAAAGTGTTGTAGCCCATTTCCTTGAACATTCATGGAAGTTACAATAAAATAATAAAAAGATTGTTAATCTGCATAAAGAAAGATTAAGAATGCAGAAGATAGAATATTAATGTTGTCAACCATGATTTGGAAGCTGGGGGGGTTGGAGGATGAAAGAAAGAAAGAAAAACTTTTGTATCCAATTTCCTTGAATATTCATGGAAATTTCAATAAAATAATAAAAAGATTGTTAATCTGCATAAAGAAAAACTGTAAGAATGCAGAAGATAGAATATTAATGTTGTCAACCATGATTTGGAAGCTAGGGGCGGTGGGGGATAAAAGAAAGAAAGAAAAACTGTTGTATCCCATTTCCTTGAACATTCATACAAATTTCAATAAAATAATAAAAAGATTGTTAGTCTGCACAAAGAAAAAGTGTAAGAATGCAGAAGATAGAATATGAATGCTGTGAACCATGATTTTGTAGCTGGCGGTGGTGGGGGATAAAAGAAAGAAAGAAAAACTGTTGTATCCCATTTCCTTGAACATTCATGGCAATTTCAATAAAATAATAAAAAGATTGTTAATCTGCATAAAGAAAAAGAGTAAGAATGCAGAAGATAGAATATTAATGTTTTCAACCATGATTTGGAAGCTAGGGGGTTGGAGGATGAAAGAAAGAAATAAAAACTTTTGTATCCCATTTCCTTGAACTTTCATGGAAATTTCAATAAAATAATAAAAAGATTGTTAATCTGCATAAAGAAAAAGTGTAAGAATGCAGAAGATAGTATATTATTGTTGTCAACCTCGATTTGGAAGCTGGGGTGGTGGGGGATAAAAGAAAGAAAGAAAAAATGTTGTATCACATTTCCTTGAACATTCATACAAATTTCAATAAAATAATAAAAAGATTGTTAATCTGCATAAAGAAAAAGTGTAAGAATGCAGAAGATAGTATATTAATGTTGTCAACCTCGATTTGGAAGCTGGGGTGGTGGGGGATAAAAGAAAGAAAGAAAAACTGTTGTATCCCATTTCCTTGAACATTCATGGATAGTTCAATAAAATAATAAAAAGATTGTTAATCTGCATAAAGAAAAAGAGTAAGAATGCAAAAGATAGAATATTAATGTTGTCAACGATGATTGGGAAGCTCGGGGAGTGGGGGGAAAAAGAAAGAAAGAGAAACTGTTGTATTCCATTTCCTTGAACTTTCATGGAAATTTCAATAAAATAATAAAATGATTGTTAATGTGCATAAAGAAAAAGAGTAAGAATGCAGGACATAGAATATTAATGTTGTCAAGCATTATTTGGAAGGTGGCGGGGGTGGTGGATAAAATAAAGAAAGAAAAAGTGTTGTAGCCCATTTCCTTGAACATTCATGGAAGTTACAATAAAAGAATAAAAAGATTGTTAATCTGCATAAAGAAAGATTAAGAATCCAGAAGATAGAATATTAATGTTGTCAACCATGATTTGGAAGCTGGGGGGGTTGGAGGATGAAAGAAAGAAAGAAAAACTTTTGTATCCCATTTCCTTGAATATTCATGGAAATTTCAATAAAATAATAAAAAGATTGTTAATCTGCATAAAGAAAAACTGTAAGAATGCAGAAGATAGAATATTAATGTTGTCAACCATGATTTGGAAGCTGGGGGTGTTGGAGGATGAAAGAAAGAAAGAAAAACTATTGTATCACATTTCCTTGAACATTCATACAAATTTCAATAAAATAATAAAAAGATTGTTAATCTGCATAAAGAAAAACAGTAAGAATGCAGAAGATAGAATATTAATGTTGTCAACCATGATTTAGAGGCTGGGGGGGGTGGGGGATAAAAGAAAGAGAGAAAAACTGTTGTTTCCCATTTCCTTAAACATTCATGAAATTTCAATAAAATAATGAAAAGATTGTTAATCTGCATAAAGAAAAAGAGTAAGAAGGCCGAAGATAGAATATTAAATTGTCAACCATGACTTGGAAGCTGGGGGGGGTGGGGGATAAAAGAAAGATAGAAAAACTGTTGTATTCCATTTCCTTGAACATTAATGAAAATTTCAATAAAATAATAAAAGATTGTTAATCTGCATAAACAAAAAGACTAAGAATGCAGAAGATAGAATATTAATGTTGTCAACCATAATTTGGAAGATGGGGGCGGTGGGGGATGAAAGAAAGAAAGAAAAACTGTTGTATCCCATTTCCTTGAACATTCATGGAAATTTCAATAAAATAATAAAAAGATTGTTAATCTGCATAAAGAAAAAGTGTAAGAATGCAGAAGATAGTATATTAATGTTGTCAACCTCGATTTGGAAGATGGGGCGGTGGGGGATAAAAGAAAGAAAGAAAAAATGTTGTATTCCATTTCCTGGAACATTCATAGAAATTTCAATAAAATAATAAAAAGATTGTTAGTCTGCATAAAGAAAAAGTGTAAGAATACAGAAGATAGAATATTAATGATGTCAACCATGATTTGGAAGCTGGGGGGGTGGGGGATAAAAGAAAGAATGAAAAACTGTTGTATCACATTTCCATGAACATTCATGGACATTTCAATAAAATAATAAAAAGATTGTTAATCAGCATAAAGAAAAAGAATAAGAATGCAGAAGATAGAATATTAATGTTGTCAACCATTTTTTGGAAGCCGGCGGGGGTGGGGGATAAAAGAAAGAAAGAAAAACTGTTGTATCCCATTTTCTTGAACATTCATGGAAATTTCAATAAAATAATAAAAAGATTGTTATTTGCATAAAGAAAAAGTGTAAGAATGCAGAAGATAGAATATTAATGTTGTCAACCATGATTTGGAAGCTGGGGCGCGTGTGTGATAAAAGAAGAAAGAGAAACTGTTGTATCCCATTTCCTTGAACATTCATGGAAAATTAAATAAAATAATAAAAATTGTTAATCTGCATAAAGAAAAAGAGTAAGAATGCAGAAGATAGGATATTAATGTTGTCAACCATGATTTGGAAGCTAGGGGCGGTGGGGGATAAAAGAAAGAAAGAAAAACTGTTGTAGCCCATTTCCTTGAACATTCATGGAAATTTGAATAAAACAATAAAAAGAGTGTTAATCTGCATAAAGAAAAAGTGTAAGAATGCAGAAGATCGAATATTAATGTTTTCAACCATGATTTGGAAGCTGGGGTGGTTGGAGGATGAAAGAAAGAAAGAAGAACTTTTGTATCCCATTTCTTTGAACTTTCATGGAAATTTCAATAAAATAATAAAAAGATTGTTAATCTGCATAAAGAAAAAGTGTAAGAATGCAGAAGATAGTATATTAATGTTGTCAACCTCGATTTGGAAGCTGGGGGGGTGGGGGATAAAGGAAAGAAAGAAAAAATGTTGTATCACATTTCCTTGAACATTCATACAAATTTCAATAAAATAATAAAAAGATTGTTAGTCTGCACAAAGAAAAAGTGTAAGAATGCAGAAGATAGAATATGAATGTTCTCAACGATGATTTTGAAGCTGGCCGTGGTGGGGGACAAAAGAAAGAAAGAAAAACTGTTGTATCCCATTTCCTTGAACATTCATGGAAATTTCAATAGGAGAATAAAAAGATTGTTAATCTGCATAAAGAAAAAGAGTAAGAATGCAGAAGATAGAATATTAATGTTGTCAACCATGATTTGGAAGCTGGGGTGTTGGGGGATAAAAGAAAGAGAGAAAAACTCTGGTATCACATTTCCTTGAACATTCATGGAAATTTCAATAAAATAATAAAAAGATTGTTAATCCGCATCAAGAAAAAGAGTAAGAATGCAGAAGATAGAATATTAATGTTGTCAAACAGGATTTGGAACCTGGGCGGCGTGGGTGATAAGAGAAGAAAGAAAAATTGTTGTATCCCATTACATTGAACATTCATGGAAATTTCAATAAAATAATAAAAAGGTTGTTAATCTGTATAAAGAAAGATTAAGAATGCAGAAGATAGAATATTAATGTTGTCACCGATGATTTGGAAGCTGGGTGGGTGGGGCGAAAAAGAAAGAAAGAGAAACAGTTGTATCCCATTTCCTTGAACATTCATGGAAATTTCAATAAAATAATAAAAAGATAGTTAATCTGCATAAAGAAAAAGAGTAAGAATGCAGAAGATAGAATATGAATCTTGGCAACCATGATTTGGAAGCGTGGGGGGGTGGGGGATAAAAGAAAGAAAGAGAAACTTTTGTATCCCATTTCCTTGAACATTCATGAAATTTCAATAAAATAATAAAAAGATAGTTAATCTGCATAAAGAAAAAGAGTAAGAATGCAGAAGATAGAATATTAATGTTGTCAACCATGATTTGGAAGCTGGGGGCTGTCGGGGGATAAAAGAAAGAAATAAAAACTGTTGTATCCCATTTCCTTGAACATTCATGGAAAGTTCAATAAAATACTAAAAAGATTGTTAATCTGCATAAAGAAAAAGAGTAAGAATGCAGAAGATAGAATATTAATGTTGTCAACGATGATTGGGAAGCTCGGGGGGTGGAGGGAAAAAGAAAGAAAGAGAAACTGTTGTATCCCATTTCCTTTAACATTCATGGCAATTTCAATAAAATAATAAAAAGATTGTTAATCTGCATAAAGAAAAAGAGTACGAATGCAGAAGATAGAATATTAATGTTGTCAAACATGATTTGGAACCTGGGGGGCGTGGGTGATAAGAGAAGAAAGAAAAATTGTTGTATCACATTACATTGAACATTCATGGAAATTTCAATAAAATAATAAAAAGGTTGTTAATCTGCATAAAGAAAAAGAGTACGAATGCAGAAGATAGAATATTAATGTTGTCAACCATGATTTGGAAGCTGGGGGCGGTGGGGGATAAAAGAAAGAAAGAAAAACTGTTGTATCCCACTTACTTGAACATTCATGGAAAGTTCAATAAAATAATAAAAAGATTGTTAAGCTGCATAAAGAAAAAGAGTAAGAATGCAGGAGATAGAATATTAATGTTGTCAAGCATTATTTAGAAGGTGGCGGGGGTGTTGGATAAAATAAAGAAAGAAAAAGGGTTGTAGCCCATTTCCTTGAACATTCATGGAAGTTACAATAAAATAATAAAAAGATTGTTAATCTGCATAAAGAAAGATTAAGAATGCAGATGATAGAATATTAATGTTGTCAACCATGATTTGGAAGCTGGGGGGTGTTGGGGGATAAAAGAAAGAAAGAAAAACTGTTGTATCCCATTTCCTTGAACATTCATGGAAAGTTCAGTAAAATAATAAAAAGATTGTTAATCTGCATAAAGAAAAACTGTAAGAATGCAGAAGATAGAATATTAATGTTGTCAAGCATGATTTGGAAGCTAGGGGGGTTGGAGGATGAAAGAAAGAAAGAAAAACTTTTGTATCCCATTTCCTTGAACTTTCATGGAAATTTCAATAAAATAATAAAAAGTTTGTTAATCTGCATAAAGAAAAAGTGTAAGAATGCAGAAGATAGAATATTAATGTTGTCAACCATGATTTGGAAACTGGCGGGGGTGGTGGATAAAAGAAAGAAAGAAAAACTGTTGTATCCCATTTCCTTGAACTTTCATGGAAATTTCAATAAAATAATAAAAAGATTGTTAATCTGCATAAAGAAAAAGTGTAAGAATGCAGAAGATAGTATATTAATGTTGTCAACCTCGATTTGGAAGCTGGGGTGGTGGGGGATAAAAGAAAGAAAGAAAAAATGTTGTATCACATTTCCTTGAACATTCATACAAATTTCAATAAAATAATAAAAAGATTGTTAATCTACATAAAGAAAAAGTGTAAGAATGCAGAAGATAGTATATTAATGTTGTCAACCTCGATTTGGAAGCTGGGGTGGTGGGGGATAAAAGAAAGTAAGAAAAACTGTTGTATCCCATTTCCTTGAACATTCATGGAAAGTTCAATAAAATAATAAAAAGATTGTTAATCTGCACCAAGAAAAAGAGTAAGAATGCAGAAGATAGAATATTAATGTTGTCAACGATGATTGGGAAGCTGGGGGTGTTGGAGGATGAAAGAAAGAAAGAAAAACTTTTGTATCCCATTTCCTTGAATATTCATGGAAATTTCGATAAAATAATAAAAAGATTGTTAATCTGCATAAAGAAAAACTGTAAGAATGTAGAAGATAGAATATTAATGTTGTCAACCATGATTTGGAAGCTGGGGGGGTTGGAGGATGAAAGAAAGAAAGAAAAACTTTTGTATCACATTTCCTTGAACATTCATACAAATTTCAATAAAATAATAAAAAGATTGTTAATCTGCATAACGAAAAACTGTAAGAATGCAGAATATAGAATATTAATGTTGTCAACCATGATTTAGAGGCTGGGGGGGGTGGGGGATAAAAGAAAGAGAGAAAAACTGTTGTTTCCCATTTCCTTAAACATTCATGAAATTTCAATAAAATAATGAAGAGATTGTTAATCTGCCTAAAGAAAAACTGTAAGAATGCAGAAGATAGAATATTAATGTTGTCAACCATGATTTAGAGGCTGGGGGGGTGGGGGATAAAAGAAAGAAAGAAAAACTGTTGTATCCCATTTCCTTGAACATTCATGAAATTTCAATAAAATAATGTAAAGATTGTTAATCTGCATAAAGAAAAAGAGTAAGAAGGCCGAAGATAGAATATTAAATTGTCAACCATGATTTGGAAGCTGGGGGGGGTGGGTGATAAAAGAAAGAAAGAAAAACTGTTGTATCCCATTTCCTTGAATCTTCATGTATATTTCAATAAAATAATAAAAGATTGTTAATCTGCATGAACAAAAAGAGTAAGAATGCAGAAGATAGAATATTAATGTTGTCAACCATGATTTCGAAGCTGGGGGCGGTGGGGGATACAAGAAAGAAAGAAAAACTGTTGTGTCCCATTTCCTTGAACATTCATGGAAATTTGAATAAAATAATAAAAAGACTGTTAATCTGCATAAAGAAAAAGAGTAAGAATGCAGAAGATAGAATATTAATGTTTTCAACCATGATTAGGAAGCTAGGGGGGTTGGAGGATGAAAGAAAGAAAGAAAAACTTTTGTATCCCATTTCCTTGAACTTTCATGGAAATTTCAATAATACAATAAAAAGATTGTTAATCTGCATAAAGAAAAAGTGTAAGAATGCAGAAGATAGTATATTAATGTTGTCAACCTCGATTTGGAAGCTGGGGTGGTGGGGGATAAAAGAAAGAAAGAAAAAATGTTGTATCACATTTCCTTGAACATTCATACAAATTTCAATAAAATAATAAAAAGATTGTTAGTCTGCACAAAGAAACAGTGTAAGAATGCAGAAGATAGAATATGAATGTTGTGAACCATGATTTTGTAGCTGGCGGTGGTGGGGGATAAAAGAAAGAAAGAAAAACTGTTGTATCCCATTTCCTTGAACATTCATGGAAAGTTCAATAAAATCATAAAAAGATTGTTAATCTGCATAAAGAAAAAGAGTAAGAATGCAGAAGATAGAATATTAATGTTGTCAATGATGATTGGGAAGCTCGGGGGTGGGGGGAAAAAGAAAGATAGAGAAACTGTTGTATCCCATTTCCTTTAACATTCATGGCAATTTCAATAAAATAATAAAAAGATTGTTAATCTGCATAAAGAAAAAGAGTAAGAATGCAGGACATAGAATATTAATGTTGTCAAGCATTATTTGGAAGTGGGCGGGGGTGGTGGATAAAATAAAGAAAGAAAAACTATTGTAGCCCATTTCCTTGAACATTCATGGAAGTTACAATAAAATAATAAAAAGATTGTTGATCTGCATAAAGAAAGATTAAGAATGCAGAAGATAGAATATTAATGTTGTCAACCATGATTTGGAAGCTGGGGGGTGTTGGGGGATAAAAGAAAGAAAGAAAAACTGTTGTATCCCATTTCCTTGAACATTCATGGAAAGTTCAATAAAATAATAAAAGATTGTTAATCTGCATAAAGAAAAACTGTAAGAATGCAGAAGATAGAATATTAATGTTGTCAACCATGATTTGGAAGCTGGGGGGGTTGGAGGATGAAAGAAAGAAAGAAAAACTTTTGTATCACATTTCCTTGAACATTCATACAAATTTCAATAAAATAATAAAAAGATTGTTAATCTGCATAAAGAAAAACTGTAAGAATGCAGAAGATAGAATATTAATGTTGTCAATCATGATTTGGAACCTGGGCGGGTTGGGGATGAAAGAAAGAAAGAAAAAGTGTTGTATCCTATTTCCTTGAACATTCATGGAAATTTCAATAAAATAATAAAAAGATTGTTAATCTGCATAAAGAAAGATTAAGAATGCAGAATATAGAATATTAATGTTGTCAACCATGATTTGGAAGCAGGGGTGTGTTGGGGGATTAAAGAAAGAAAGAAAAACTGTTGTATCCCATTTCCTTGAACATTCATGGAAAGTTCAATAAAATAATAAAAAGATTGTTAATCTGCATAAAGAAAAAGAGTAAGAATGCAGAAGATAGATTATTAATGTTGTCAAACATGATTTGGAAGCTGGGGGTTGTGGGGGATAAAAGAAAGAAAGAAAAACTGTTGTATCCCATTTCCTTGAAGATTCATAGCAATTTCAATAAAATAATAATAACATTGTTAATCTGCATAAAGAAAAAGTGTAAGAATGCAGAAGATAGAATATTAATGTTGTCAACCATGATTTGGAAGCTGGTGGGGGTGATGGATAAAAGAAAGAAAGAAAAACTGTTGTATCCCATTTCCTTGAACATTCATGGAAATTTCAATAAAATAATAAAAAGATTGTTAATCTACATAAAGAAAAAGAGTAAGAATGCAGAAGATAGAATATTAATGTTTTCAACGATGATTTGGAACCTGGGGGGTTGTGGGGGATAAAAGAAAGAAAGAAAAACTGTTGTATCCCATTTCCTTGAACATTCATGGAAATTTCAATAAAATAATAAAAAGACTGTTAACCTGCATAAAGTAAAAGTGTAAGAATGCAGAAGATTGTATATTAATGTTGTCAACCATGATTTGGAAGGTGGGGTGTTGTGGGGGATAAAAGAAAGAAAGAAAAACTGTTGTATGCCATTTCCTTGAACATTCAAGGAAATTTCAATAAAATAATAAAAGATTGTTAATCTGCATAAAGAAAAACAGTAAGAGTGCAGAAGATAGAATATTAATGTTGTCAACCATGATTTGGAAGCTAGGGGCGGTGGGGGATAAAAGAAAGAAAGAAAAACTGTTGTATCCCATTTCCTTGAACATTCATGGAAATTTGAATAAAACAATAAAAAGAGTGTTAATCTGCATAAAGAAAAAGAGTAAGAATGCAGAAGATAGAATATTAATGTTGTCAACCATGATTTGGAAGGTGGGGTGTTGTGGGGGATAAAAGAAAGAAAGAAAAACTGTTGTATGCCATTTCCTTGAACATTCAAGGAAATTTCAATAAAATAATAAAAGATTGTTAATCTGCATAAAGAAAAACAGTAAGAGTGCAGAAGATAGAATATTAATGTTGTCAACCATGATTTGGAAGCTAGGGGCGGTGGGGGATAAAAGAAAGAAAGAAAAACTGTTGTATCCCATTTCCTTGAACATTCATGGAAATTTGAATAAAACAATAAAAAGAGTGTTAATCTGCATAAAGAAAAAGAGTAAGCATGCAGGAAATAGAATATTAATGTTGTCAAGCATTATTTGGAAGCTGGGGGGGTTGGGGGATGAAAGAAAGAAAGAAAAAGTCTTGTAGCCCATTTCCTTGAACATTCATGGAAATTTCAATAAAATAATAAAAAGATTGTTAGTCTGCATAAAGAAAGATTAAGAATGCAGAAGATAGAATATTAATGTTGTCAACCATGATTTGTAAGCTGGGAGGTGGTGGGGGATAAAAGAAAGAAAGAAAAACTGTTGTATCCCATTTCCTTGAACATTCATGGAAAGTTCAATAAAATAATAAAAAGATTGTTAATCTGCATAAAGAAAAAGTGTAAGAATGCAGAAGATAGAATATTAATGTTGTCAACCATGATTTGGAAGGTGGCGGGGGTGGTGGATAAAAGAAAGAAAGAAAAACTGTTGTATCCCATTTCCTTGAACATTCATGGAAATTTCAATAAAATAATAAAAAGATTGTTAATCTGCATAAAGAAAAAGAGTAAGAATGCAGAAGATAGTATATTAATGTTGTCAACCATGATTTGGAAGCTGGGGGCGCTGGAGGATAAAAGAAAGAGAGGAAAACTCTTGTATCACATTTCCTTGAACATTCA
Source organism: Cynocephalus volans (assembly GCF_027409185.1). NCBI lineage: Eukaryota > Metazoa > Chordata > Mammalia > Dermoptera > Cynocephalidae > Cynocephalus > Cynocephalus volans. Next base: position 1,224,710 of record NC_084463.1, read on the forward strand.
TGGAAATTTCAATAAAATAATAAAAAGATTGTTAATCTGCATAAAGAAAAAGAGTAAGAATGCATAAGATAGAATATTAATGTTGTCAAGCATTATTTGGAAGCTGGGGGGGTTGGGGGATGAAAGAAAGAAAGAAAAACTGTTGTATCCCATTTCCTTGAACATTCATGTAAATTGCAATAAAATAATAAAAAGATTGTTAATCTGCATAAAGAAAAATAGTAAGAATGCAGAAGATTGAATATTAATGGTGTCAACCATGATTTGGAAGCTGGGGGCGGTGGGGGATAAAAGAAAGACAGAAAAACTATTGTATTCCACTTCCTTGAACATTCATGGCAATTTCAATAAAATAATAAAAAGATTGTTAATCTGCATAAAGAAAAAGAGTAAAAATGCATAAGATAGAATATTAATGTTGTCAACCATGATTTGGAAGGTGGCGGGGGTGGTGGATAAAAGAAAGAAAGAAAAACTGTTGTATCCCATTTCCTTGAACATTCATGGAAATTTCAATAAAATAATAAAAAGATTGTTAATCTGCATAAAGAAAAAGAGTAAGAATGCAGAAGATAGTATATTAATGTTGTCAACCATGATTTGGAAGCTGGGGGGTGTTGGGGGATAAAAGAAAGAAAGAAAAACTGTTGTATCCCATTTCCTTAAACATTCATGGAAAGTTCAATAAAATAAGAAAAAGATTGTTAATCTGCATAAAGAAAAAGTCTAAGCATGCAGAAGATAGAATATTAATGTTGTCAACGATGATTTTGAAGCTGGAAGGGTGGGGGGAATAAGAAAGAAAGAGAAACCGTTGTATCCCATTTCCTTTAACATTCATGGCAATTTCAATAAAATAATAAAAAGATTGTTAATCTGCATAAAGAAAAAGAGTAAGAATGCATAAGATAGAATATTAATGTTGTCAAGCATGATTTGGAAGCTGGGCGGGTTGCGGGATGAAAGAATGAAAGAAAAACTGTTGTATCCCATTTCCTTGAACATTCATGTAAATTTCAATAAAATAATAAAAAGATTGTTAATCTGCATAAAGAAAAATAGTAAGAATGCAGAAGATTGAATATTAATGTTGTCAACCATGATTTGTAAGCTGGGGGCGCTGGAGGATAAAAGAAAGAAAGAAAAACTGTTGTATCCCATTTCCTTGAACATTCATGGAAATTTCAATAAAATAATAAAAAGGTTGTTAATCTCCATAAAGAAAAAGAGAGAGAATGCAGAAGATAGAATATCAATGTTGTCAACCATGATTTGGAAGCTGGGGTCGGTGGGGGATAAAAGAAAGAAATAGAAACTGTTGTATCCCACTTCCTTGAACATTCATGGAAAGTTCAATAAAATAATAAAAAGATTGTTAATCTGCATAAAGAAACAGAGTGAGAATGCAGAAGATTCAATATTAATGTTGTCAACCATGATTTGGAAGCTGGGGGCGGTGGGGTATAAAAGAAAGAAAGAAAAACTGTTGTATCCCACTTCCTTGAACATTCCTGGAAAGTTCAATAAAATAATAAAAAGATTGTTAATCTGCAAAAAGAAAAAGAGTAAGAATGCAGAAGATAGAATATTAATGTTGTCAACCATGATTTAGAAGCTGGGGGGGAGTGGGGGATAAAAGAACGAAAGAAAAACTGTTGTATCCAATTTTCTTGAAAATTCATGGAAATTTCAAAAAAATAATAAAAAGATTGTTAATCTGCACAAAGTAAAAGTGTAAGAATGCAGAAGATAGAATATTAATGTTGTCAACAATGATTTGGAAGGTGGGGGGTGGTGGGGGATAAAAGAAAGACAGAAAAACTGTTGTATCCCATTTCCTTGAACATTCATGGAAATTTCAATAAAATAATAAAAGATTGTTAATCTGCATAAAGAAAAAGAGTAAGAATGCAGAAGGTAGAATATTAATGCTGTCAACCATGATTTGTAAGGTGGGGGGTGTGGGGGATAAAAGAAAGAAAGAAAAAGTGTCGTATCCCATTTCCATGAACATTCATAGAAATTTCAATAAAATAATAAAAAGTTTGTTAATCTGCATAAAGAAAAAGAGTAAGAATGCAGAAGATAGAATATTAATGTTGTCAACAATGATTTGGAAGGTGGGGGGTGGTGGGGGATAAAAGAAAGACAGAAAAACTGTTGTATCCCATTTCCTTGAACATTCATGGAAATTTCAATAAAATAATAAAAGATTGTTAATCTGCATAAAGAAAAAGTGTAAGAATGCAGAAGATAGTATATTAATGTTGTCAACCTCGATTTGGAAGATGGGGGGGTGGGGGATAAAAGAAAGAAAGAAAAAATGTTGTATTCCATTTCCTGGAACATTCATAGAAATTTCAATAAAATAATAAAAAGATTGTTAGTCTGCATAAAGAAAAAGTGTAAGAATACAGAAGATAGAATATTAATGATGTCAACCATGATTTGGAAGCTGGGGGGGTGGGGGATAAAAGAAAGAATGAAAAACTGTTGTATCACATTTCCATGAACATTCATGGACATTTCAATAAAATAATAAAAAGATTGTTAATCAGCATAAAGAAAAAGAATAAGAATGCAGAAGATAGAATATTAATGTTGTCAACCATTTTTTGGAAGCTGGCGGGGGTGGGGGATAAAAGAAAGAAAGAAAAACTGTTGTATCCCATTTTCTTGAACATTCATGGAAATTTCAATAAAATAATAAAAAGATTGTTATTTGCATAAAGAAAAAGTGTAAGAATGCAGAAGATAGAATATGAATGTTGTCAACCATGATTTGGAAGCTGGGGCGCGTGTGTGATAAAAGAAGAAAGAGAAACTGTTGTATCCCATTTCCTTGAACATTCATGGAAAATTAAATAAAATAATAAAAATTGTTAATCTGCATAAAGAAAAAGAGTAAGAATGCAGAAGATAGGATATTAATGTTGTCAACCATGATTTGGAAGCTAGGGGCGGTGGGGGATAAAAGAAAGAAAGAAAAACTGTTGTAGCCCATTTCCTTGAACATTCATGGAAATTTGAATTAAACAATAAAAAGAGTGTTAATCTGCATAAAGAAAAAGTGTAAGAATGCAGAAGATCGAATATTAATGTTTTCAACCATGATTTGGAAGCTGGGGTGGTTGGAGGATGAAAGAAAGAAAGAAAAACTTTTGTATCCCATTTCCTTGAACATTCATGGAAATTTCAATAGGAGAATAAAAAGATTGTTAATCTGCATAAAGAAAAAGAGTAAGAATGCAGAAGATAGAATATTAATGTTGTCAACCATGATTTGGAAGCTGGGGTGTTGGGGGATAAAAGAAAGAGAGAAAAACTCTGGTATCACATTTCCTTGAACATTCATGGAAATTTCAATAAAATAATAAAAAGATTGTTAATCCGCATCAAGAAAAAGAGTAAGAATGCAGAAGATAGAATATTAATGTTGTCAAACAGGATTTGGAACCTGGGCGGCGTGGGTGATAAGAGAAGAAAGAAAAATTGTTGTATCCCATTACATTGAACATTCATGGAAATTTCAATAAAATAATAAAAAGGTTGTTAATCTGTATAAAGAAAGATTAAGAATGCAGAAGATAGAATATTAATGTTGTCACCGATGATTTGGAAGCTGGGTGGGTGGGGGGAAAAAGAAAGAAAGAGAAACAGTTGTATCCCATTTCCTTGAACATTCATGGAAATTTCAATAAAATAATAAAAAGATAGTTAATCTGCATAAAGAAAAAGAGTAAGAATGCAGAAGATAGAATATGAATCTTGGCAACCATGATTTGGAAGCGTGGGGGGGTGGGGGATAAAAGAAAGAAAGAGAAACTTTTGTATCCCATTTCCTTGAACATTCATGAAATTTCAATAAAATAATAAAAAGATAGTTAATCTGCATAAAGAAAAAGAGTAAGAATGCAGAAGATAGAATATTAATGTTGTCAACCATGATTTGGAAGCTGGGGGCTGTCGGGGGATAAAAGAAAGAAATAAAAACTGTTGTATCCCATTTCCTTGAACATTCATGGAAAGTTCAATAAAATACTAAAAAGATTGTTAATCTGCATAAAGAAAAAGAGTAAGAATGCAGAAGATAGAATATTAATGTTGTCAACGATGATTGGGAAGCTCGGGGGGTGGAGGGAAAAAGAAAGAAAGAGAAACTGTTGTATCCCATTTCCTTTAACATTCATGGCAATTTCAATAAAATAATAAAAAGATTGTTAATCTGCATAAAGAAAAAGAGTACGAATGCAGAAGATAGAATATTAATGTTGTCAAACATGATTTGGAACCTGGGGGGCGTGGGTGATAAGAGAAGAAAGAAAAATTGTTGTATCCCATTACATTGAACATTCATGGAAATTTCAATAAAATAATAAAAAGGTTGTTAATCTGCATAAAGAAAAAGTGTACGAATGCAGAAGATAGAATATTAATGTTGTCAACCATGATTTGGAAGCTGGGGGCGGTGGGGGATAAAAGAAAGAAAGAAAAACTGTTGTATCCCACTTACTTGAACATTCATGGAAAGTTCAATAAAATAATAAAAAGATTGTTAAGCTGCATAAAGAAAAAGAGTAAGAATGCAGGAGATAGAATATTAATGTTGTCAAGCATTATTTAGAAGGTGGCGGGGGTGGTGGATAAAATAAAGAAAGAAAAAGGGTTGTAGCCCATTTCCTTGAACATTCATGGAAGTTACAATAAAATAATAAAAAGATTGTTAATCTGCATAAAGAATGATTAAGAATGCAGATGATAGAATATTAATGTTGTCAACCATGATTTGGAAGCTGGGGGGTGTTGGGGGATAAAAGAAAGAAAGAAAAACTGTTGTATCCCATTTCCTTGAACATTCATGGAAAGTTCAGTAAAATAATAAAAAGATTGTTAATCTGCATAAAGAAAAACTGTAAGAATGCAGAAGATAGAATATTAATGTTGTCAAGCATGATTTGGAAGCTAGGGGGGTTGGAGGATGAAAGAAAGAAAGAAAAACTTTTGTATCCCATTTCCTTGAACTTTCATGGAAATTTCAATAAAATAATGTAAAGATTGTTAATCTGCATAAAGAAAAAGAGTAAGAAGGCCGAAGATAGAATATTAAATTGTCAACCATGATTTGGAAGCTGGGGGGGGTGGGGGATAAAAGAAAGAAAGAAAAACTGTTGTATCCCATTTCCTTGAATCTTCATGGATATTTCAATAAAATAATAAAAGATTGTTAATCTGCATGAACAAAAAGAGTAAGAATGCAGAAGATAGAATATTAATGTTGTCAACCATGATTTCGAAGCTGGGGGCGGTGGGGGATAAAAGAAAGAAAGAAAAACTGTTGTGTCCCATTTCCTTGAACATTCATGGAAATTTGAATAAAATAATAAAAAGACTGTTAATCTGCATAAAGAAAAAGAGTAAGAATGCAGAAGATAGAATATTAATGTTTTCAACCATGATTTGGAAGCTAGGGGGGTTGGAGGATGAAAGAAAGAAAGAAAAACTTTTGTATCCCATTTCCTTGAACTTTCATGGAAATTTCAATAATACAATAAAAAGATTGTTAATCTGCATAAAGAAAAAGTGTAAGAATGCAGAAGATAGTATATTAATGTTGTCAACCTCGATTTGGAAGCTGGGGTGGTGGGGGATAAAAGAAAGAAAGAAAAAATGTTGTATCACATTTCTTTGAACATTCATAAAAATTTCAATAAAATAATAAAAAGATTGTTAGTCTGCAGAAAGAAACAGTGTAAGAATGCAGAAAATAGAATATGAATGTTGTGAACCATGATTTTGTAGCTGGCGGTGGTGGGGGATAAAAGAAAGAAAGAAAAACTGTTGTATCCCATTTCCTTGAACATTCATGGAAAGTTCAATAAAATCATAAAAAGATTGTTAATCTGCATAAAGAAAAAGAGTAAGAATGCAGAAGATAGAATATTAATGTTGTCAATGATGATTGGGAAGCTCGGGGGTGGGGGGAAAAAGAAAGATAGAGAAACTGTTGTATCCCATTTCCTTTAACATTCATGGCAATTTCAATAAAATAATAAAAAGATTGTTAATCTGCATAAAGAAAAAGAGTAAGAATGCAGGACATAGAATATTAATGTTGTCAAGCATTATTTGGAAGTGGGCGGGGGTGGTGGATAAAATAAAGAAAGAAAACCTATTGTAGCCCATTTCCTTGAACATTCATGGAAGTTACAATAAAATAATAAAAAGATTGTTAATCTGCATAAAGAAAGATTAAGAATGCAGAAGATAGAATATTAATGTTGTCAACCATGATTTGGAAGCTGGGGGGTGTTGGGGGATAAAAGAAAGAAAGAAAAACTGTTGTATCCCATTTCCTTGAACATTCATGGAAAGTTCAATAAAATAATAAAAGATTGTTAATCTGCATAAAGAAAAACTGTAAGAATGCAGAAGATAGAATATTAATGTTGTCAACCATGATTTGGAAGCTGGGGGGGTTGGAGGATGAAAGAAAGAAAGAAAAACTTTTGTATCACATTTCCTTGAACATTCATACAAATTTCAATAAAATAATAAAAAGATTGTTAATCTGCATAAAGAAAAACTGTAAGAATGCAGAAGATAGAATATTAATGTTGTCAATCATGATTTGGAAGCTGGGGGGGTTGGGGATGAAAGAAAGAAAGAAAAAGTGTTGTATCCTATTTCCTTGAACATTCATGGAAATTTCAATAAAATAATAAAAAGATTGTTAATCTGCATAAAGAAAGATTAAGAATGCAGAATATAGAATATTAATGTTGTCAACCATGATTTGGAAGAGGGGTGTGTTGGGGGATTAAAGAAAGAAAGAAAAACTGTTGTATCCCATTTCCTTGAACATTCATGGAAAGTTCAATAAAATAATAAAAAGATTGTTAATCTGCATAAAGAAAAAGAGTAAGAATGCAGAAGATAGAATATTAATGTTGTCAAACATGATTTGGAAGCTGGGGGTTGTGGGGGATAAAAGAAAGAAAGAAAAACTGTTGTATCCCATTTCCTTGAAGATTCATAGCAATTTCAATAAAATAATAATAACATTGTTAATCTGCATAAAGAAAAAGAGTAAGAATGCAGAAGATAGAATATTAATGTTGTCAACCATGATTTGGAAGCTGGTGGGGGTGATGGATAAAAGAAAGAAAGAAAAACTGTTGTATCCCATTTCCTTGAACATTCATGGAAATTTCAATAAAATAATAAAAAGATTGTTAATCTGCATAAAGAAAAAGAGTAAGAATGCAGAAGATAGAATATTAATGTTGTCAACGATGATTTGGAACCTGGGGGGTTGTGGGAGATAAAAGAAAGAAAGAAAAACTGTTGTATCCCATTTCCTTGAACATTCATGGAAATTTCAATAAAATAATAAAAAGACTGTTAACCTGCATAAAGTAAAAGTGTAAGAATGCAGAAGATTGTATATTAATGTTGTCAACCATGATTTGGAAGGTGGGGTGTTGTGGGGGATAAAAGAAAGAAAGAAAAACTGTTGTATGCCATTTCCTTGAACATTCAAGGAAATTTCAATAAAATAATAAAAGATTGTTAATCTGCATAAAGAAAAACAGTAAGAATGCAGAAGATAGAATATTAATGTTGTCAACCATGATTTGGAAGCTAGGGGCGGTGGGGGATAAAAGAAAGAAAGAAAAACTGTTGTATCCCATTTCCTTGAACATTCATGGAAATTTGAATAAAACAATGAAAAGAGTGTTAATCTGCATAAAGAAAAAGAGTAAGAATGCAGAAGATAGAATATTAATGTTTTCAACCATGATTTGGAAGCTAGGGGGGTTGGAGGATGAAAGAAAGAAAGAAAAACTTTTGTATCCCATTTCCTTGAACTTTCATGGAAATTTCAATAATATAATAAAAAGATTGTTAATCTGCATAAAGAAAAAGTGTAAGAATGCAGAAGATAGTATATTAATGTTGTCAACCTCGATTTGGAAACTGGGGTCGTGGGGGATAAAAGAAAGAAAGAAAAAATGTTGTATCACATTTCCTTGAACATTCATACAAATTTCAATAAAATAATAAAAAGATTGTTAGTCGGCACAAAGAAAAAGTGTAAGAATGCAGAAGATAGAATATGAATGTTGTGAGCCATGATTTTGTAGCTGGCGGTAGTGGGGGATAAAAGAAAGAAAGAAAAACTGTTGTATCCCATTTCCTTGAACATTCATGGAAAGTTCAATAAAATAATAAAAAGATTGTTAATCTGCATAAAGAAAAAGAGTAAGAATGCAGAAGATAGAATATTAATGTTGTCAACGATGATTGGGAAGCTCGGGGGTGGGGGGAAAAAGAAAGAAAGAGAAACTGTTGTATCCCGTTTCCTTTAACATTCATGGCTATTTCAATAAAATAATAAAAAGATTGTTAATCTGCATAAAGAAAAAGAGTACGAATGCAGAAGATAGAATGTTAATGTTGTCAAACATGATTTGGAACCTGGGGGGCGTGGGTGATAAGAGAAGAAAGAAAAATTGTTGTATCCCATTACATTGAACATTCATGGAAATTTCTATAAAATAATAAAAAGAGTGTTAATCTGCATAAAGAAAAAGAGTAAGAATGCAGAAGATCGAATATTAATGTTTTCAACCATGATTTGGAAGCTGGGGTGGTTGGAGGATGAAAGAAAGAAAGAAAAACTTTTGTATCCCATTTCTTTGAACTTTCATGGAAATTTCAATAAAATAATAAAAAGATTGTTAATCTGCATAAAGAAAAATTGTAAGAATGCAGAAGATAGTATATTAATGTTGTCAACCTCGATTTGGAACCTGGGGGGGTGGGGGATAAAGGAAAGAAAGAAAAAATGTTGTATCACATTTCCTTGAACATTCATACAAATTTCAATAAAATAATAAAAAGATTGTTAGTCTGCACAAAGAAAAAGTGTAAGAATGCAGAAGATAGAATATGAATGTTCTCAACGATGATTTTGAAGCTGGCCGTGGTGGGGGACAAAAGAAAGAAAGAAAAACTGTTGTATCCCATTTCCTTGAACATTCATGGAAATTTCAATAGGAGAATAAAAAGATTGTTAATCTGCATAAAGAAAAAGAGTAAGAATGCAGAAGATAGAATATTAATGTTGTCAACCATGATTTGGAAGCTGGGGTGTTGGGGGATAAAAGAAAGAGAGAAAAACTCTGGTATCACATTTCCTTGAACATTCATGGAAATTTCAATAAAATAATAAAAAGATTGTTAATCCGCATCAAGAAAAAGAGTAAGAATGCAGAAGATAGAATATTAATGTTGTCAAACAGGATTTGGAACCTGGGCGGCGTGGGTGATAAGAGAAGAAAGAAAAATTGTTGTATCCCATTACATTGAACATTCATGGAAATTTCAATAAAATAATAAAAAGGTTGTTAATCTGTATAAAGAAAGATTAAGAATGCAGAAGATAGAATATTAATGTTGTCACCGATGGTTTGGAAGCTGGGTGGGTGGGGGGAAAAAGAAAGAAAGAGAAACAGTTGTATCCCATTTCCTTGAACATTCATGGAAATTTCAATAAAATAATAAAAAGATAGTTAATCTGCATAAAGAAAAAGAGTAAGAATGCAGAAGATAGAATATGAATCTTGGCAACCATGATTTGGAAGCGTGGGGGGGTGGGGGATAAAAGAAAGAAAGAGAAACTTTTGTATCCCATTTCCTTGAACATTCATGAAATTTCAATAAAATAATAAAAAGATAGTTAATCTGCATAAAGAAAAAGAGTAAGAATGCAGAAGATAGAATATTAATGTTGTCAACCATGATTTGGAAGCTGGGGGCTGTCGGGGGATAAAAGAAAGAAATAAAAACTGTTGTATCCCATTTCCTTGAACATTCATGGAAAGTTCAATAAAATACTAAAAAGATTGTTAATCTGCATAAAGAAAAAGAGTAAGAATGCAGAAGATAGAATATTAATGTTGTCAACGATGATTGGGAAGCTCGGGGGGTGGAGGGAAAAAGAAAGAAAGAGAAACTGTTGTATCCCATTTCCTTTAACATTCATGGCAATTTCAATAAAATAATAAAAAGATTGTTAATCTGCATAAAGAAAAAGAGTACGAATGCAGAAGATAGAATATTAATGTTGTCAAACATGATTTGGAACCTGGGGGGCGTGGGTGATAAGAGAAGAAAGAAAAATTGTTGTATCCCATTACATTGAACATTCATGGAAATTTCTATAAAATAATAAAAAGGTTGTTAATCTGCATAAAGAAAAATAGTGAGAATGCAGAAGATAGAATATTAATGTTGTCAACCATGATTTGGAAGCTGGGGGCGGTGGGGGATAAAAGAAAGAAAGAAAAACTGTTGTATCCCACTTACTTGAACATTCATGGAAAGTTCAATAAAATAATAAAAAGATTGTTAATCTGCATAAAGAAAAAGAGTAAGAATGCAGGACATAGAATATCAATGTTGTCAAGCATTATTTGGAAGGTGGCGGGGGTGGTGGATAAAATAAAGAAAGAAAAAGTGTTGTAGCCCATTTCCTTGAACATTCATGGAAGTTACAATAAAATAATAAAAAGATTGTTAATCAGCATAAAGAAAGATTAAGAATGCAGAAGATAGAATATTAATGTTGTCAAACATGATTTGGAAGCTGGGGGGTGTTGGGGGATAAAAGAAAGAAAGAAAAACTGTTGTATCCCATTTCCTCGAACATTCATGGAAAGTTCAATAAAATAATAAAAAGATTGTTAATCTGCGTAAAGAAAAACTGTAAGAATGCAGAAGATAGAATATTAATGTTGTCAAACATGATTTGGAAGCAGGCGGGGGTGGTGGATAAAAGAAAGAAAGAAAAACTGTTGTATCCCATTTCCTTGAACATTCATGGAAATTTCAATAAAATAATAAAAGATTGTTAATCTGCATAAAGAAAAAGAGTAAGAATGCAGGAGATAGAATGTTAATGTTTTCAACCGTGATTTGGAACCTGGGGGGCGTGGGTGATAAGAGAAGAAAGAAAAATTGTTGTATCCCATTACATTGAACATTCATGGAAATTTCAATAAAATAATAAAAAGGTTGTTAATCTGCATAAAGAAAGATTAAGAATGCAGAAGATAGAATATTAATGTTGTCAACCATGATTTGGAACCTGGGGGGGGGGAATGGGGGATAAAAGAAAGAAAGAAAAACTGTTTTATCACATTTCCTTGAACATTCATGAAAATTTCAGTTAAAAAAATAAAAAGATTGTTAATCTGCATAAAGAAAAAGAGTAAGAATGCAGGACATAGAATATTAATGTTGTCAAGCATTATTTGGAATGTGGCGGGGGTGGTGGATAAAATAAAGAAAGAAAAAGTGTTGTAGCCCATTTCCTTGAACATTCATGGAAGTTACAATAAAATAATAAAAAGATTGTTAATCTGCATAAAGAAAGATTAAGAATGCAGAAGATAGAATATTAATGTTGTCAAGCATGATTTGGAAGCAGGCGGGGGTGGTGGATAAAAGAAAGAAAGAAAAACTGTTGTATCCCATTTACTTGAACATTCATGGAAATTTCAATAAAATAATAAAAAGATTGTTAATCTGCATAAAGAAAAAGTGTAAGAATGCAGAAGATAGTATATTAATGTTGTCAACCTCGATTTGGAAACTGGGGTCGTGGGGGATAAAAGAAAGAAAGAAAAAATGTTGTATCACATTTCCTTGAACATTCATACAAATTTCAATAAAATAATAAAAAGATTGTTAGTCGGCACAAAGAAAAAGTGTAAGAATGCAGAAGATAGAATATGAATGTTGTGAGCCATGATTTTGTAGCTGGCGGTAGTGGGGGATAAAAGAAAGAAAGAAAAACTGTTGTATCCCATTTCCTTGAACATTCATGGAAAGTTCAATAAAATAATAAAAAGATTGTTAATCTGCATAAAGAAAAAGAGTAAGAATGCAGAAGATAGAATATTAATGTTGTCAACGATGATTGGGAAGCTCGGGGGTGGGGGGAAAAAGAAAGAACGAGAAACTGTTGTATCCCGTTTTCTTTAACATTCATGGCTATTTCAATAAAATAATAAAAAGATTGTTAATCTGCATAAAGAAAAAGAGTACGAATGCAGAAGATAGAATGTTAATGTTGTCAAACATGATTTGGAACCTGGGGGGCGTGGGTGATAAGAGAAGAAAGAAAAATTGTTGTATCCCATTACATTGAACATTCATGGAAATTTCTATAAAATAATAAAAAGGTTGTTAATCTGCATAAAGAAAAATAGTGAGAATGCAGAAGATAGAATATTAATGTTGTCAACCATGATTTGGAAGCTGGGGGCGGTGGGGGATAAAAGAAAGAAAGAAAAACTGTTGTATCCCACTTACTTGAACATTCATGGAAAGTTCAATAAAATAATAAAAAGATTGTTAATCTGCATAAAGAAAAATAGTAAGAATGCAGGACATAGAATATCAATGTTGTCAAGCATTATTTGGAAGGTGCCGGGGGTGGTGGATAAAATAAAGAAAGAAAAAGTGTTGTAGCCCATTTCCTTGAACATTCATGGAAGTTACAATAAAATAATAAAAAGATTGTTAATCAGCATAAAGAAAGATTAAGAATGCAGAAGATAGAATATTAATGTTGTCAACCATGATTTGGAAGCTGGGGGGTGTTGGGGGATAAAAGAAAGAAAGAAAAACTGTTGTATCCCATTTCCTCGAACATTCATGGAAAGTTCAATAAAATAATAAAAAGATTGTTAATCTGCGTAAAGAAAAACTGTAAGAATGCAGAAGATAGAATATTAATGTTGTCAAGCATGATTTGGAAGCAGGCGGGGGTGGTGGATAAAAGAAAGAAAGAAAAACTGTTGTATCCCATTTCCTTGAACATTCATGGAAATTTCAATAAAATAATAAAAGATTGTTAATCTGCATAAAGAAAAAGAGTAAGAATGCAGGAGATAGAATGTTAATGTTTTCAACCATGATTTGGAACCTGGGGGGCGTGGGTGATAAGAGAAGAAAGAAAAATTGTTGTATCCCATTACATTGAACATTCATGGAAATTTCAATAAAATAATAAAAAGGTTGTTAATCTGCATAAAGAAAGATTAAGAATGCAGAAGATAGAATATTAATGTTGTCAACCATGATTTGGAACCTGGGGGGGGGGAATGGGGGATAAAAGAAAGAAAGAAAAACTGTTTTATCACATTTCCTTGAACATTCATGAAAATTTCAGTTAAAAAAATAAAAAGATTGTTAATCTGCATAAAGAAAAAGAGTAAGAATGCAGGACATAGAATATTAATGTTGTCAAGCATTATTTGGAATGTGGCGGGGGTGGTGGATAAAATAAAGAAAGAAAAAGTGTTGTAGCCCATTTCCTTGAACATTCATGGAAGTTACAATAAAATAATAAAAAGATTGTTAATCTGCATAAAGAAAGATTAAGAATGCAGAAGATAGAATATTAATGTTGTCAAGCATGATTTGGAAGCAGGCGGGGGTGGTGGATAAAAGAAAGAAAGAAAAACTGTTGTATCCCATTTACTTGAACATTCATGGAAATTTCAATAAAATAATAAAAAGATTGTTAATCTGCATAAAGAAAAAGAGTAAGAATGCAGAAGATAGAATATTAATGTTGTCAACGATGATTTGGAACCTGGGGGGTTGTGGGAGATAAAAGAAAGAAAGAAAAACTGTTGTATCCCATTTCCTTGAACATTCATGGAAATTTCAATAAAATAATAAAAAGACTGTTAACCTGCATAAAGTAAAAGTGTAAGAATGCAGAAGATTGTATATTAATGTTGTCAACCATGATTTGGAAGGTGGGGTGTTGTGGGGGATAAAAGAAAGAAAGAAAAACTGTTGTATGCCATTTCCTTGAACATTCAAGGAAATTTCAATAAAATAATAAAAGATTGTTAATCTGCATAAAGAAAAACAGTAAGAATGCAGAAGATAGAATATTAATGTTGTCAACCATGATTTGGAAGCTAGGGGCGGTGGGGGATAAAAGAAAGAAAGAAAAACTGTTGTATCCCATTTCCTTGAACATTCATGGAAATTTGAATAAAACAATAAAAAGAGTGTTAATCTGCATAAAGAAAAAGAGTATGAATGCAGAAGATAGAATATTAATGTTTTCAACCATGATTTGGAAGCTAGGGGGGTTGGAGGATGAAAGAAAGAAAGAAAAACTTTTGTATCCCATTTCCTTGAACTTTCATGGAAATTTCAATAATATAATAAAAAGATTGTTAATCTGCATAAAGAAAGAGTGTAAGAATGCAGAAGATAGTATATTAATGTTGTCAACCTCGATTTGGAAACTGGGGTCGTGGGGGATAAAAGAAAGAAAGAAAAAATGTTGTATCACATTTCCTTGAACATTCATACAAATTTCAATAAAATAATAAAAAGATTGTTAGTCGGCACAAAGAAAAAGTGTAAGAATGCAGAAGATAGAATATGAATGTTGTGAGCCATGATTTTGTAGCTGGCGGTAGTGGGGGATAAAAGAAAGAAAGAAAAACTGTTGTATCCCATTTCCTTGAACATTCATGGAAAGTTCAATAAAATAATAAAAAGATTGTTAATCTGCATAAAGAAAAAGAGTAAGAATGCAGAAGATAGAATATTAATGTTGTCAACGATGATTGGGAAGCTCGGGGGTGGGGGGAAAAAGAAAGAAAGAGAAACTGTTGTATCCCGTTTCCTTTAACATTCATGGCTATTTCAATAAAATAATAAAAAGATTGTTAATCTGCATAAAGAAAAAGAGTACGAATGCAGAAGATAGAATGTTAATGTTGTCAAACATGATTTGGAACCTGGGGGGCGTGGGTGATAAGAGAAGAAAGAAAAATTGTTGTATCAAATTACATTGAACATTCATGGAAATTTCTATAAAATAATAAAAAGAGTGTTAATCTGCATAAAGAAAAAGAGTAAGAATGCAGAAGATCGAATATTAATGTTTTCAACCATGATTTGGAAGCTGGGGTGGTTGGAGGATGAAAGAAAGAAAGAAAAACTTTTGTATCCCATTTCTTTGAACTTTCATGGAAATTTCAATAAAATAATAAAAAGATTGTTAATCTGCATAAAGAAAAAGTGTAAGAATGCAGAAGATAGTATATTAATGTTGTCAACCTCGATTTGGAAGCTGGGGGGGTGGGGGATAAAGGAAAGAAAGAAAAAATGTTGTATCACATTTCCTTGAACATTCATACAAATTTCAATAAAATAATGAAAAGATTGTTAGTCTGCACAAAGAAAAAGTGTAAGAATGCAGAAGATAGAATATGAATGTTCTCAACGATGATTTTGAAGCTGGCAGTGGTGGGGGACAAAAGAAAGAAAGAAAAACTGTTGTATCCCATTTCCTTGAACATTCATGGAAATTTCAATAGGAGAATAAAAAGATTGTTAATCTGCATAAAGAAAAAGAGTAAGAATGCAGAAGATAGAATATTAATGTTGTCAACCATGATTTGGAAGCTGGGGTGTTGGGGGATAAAAGAAAGAGAGAAAAACTCTGGTATCACATTTCCTTGAACATTCATGGAAATTTCAATAAAATAATAAAAAGATTGTTAATCCGCATCAAGAAAAAGAGTAAGAATGCAGAAGATAGAATATTAATGTTGTCAAACAGGATTTGGAACCTGGGCGGCGTGGGTGATAAGAGAAGAAAGAAAAATTGTTGTATCCCATTACATTGAACATTCATGGAAATTTCAATAAAATAATAAAAAGGTTGTTAATCTGTATAAAGAAAGATTAAGAATGCAGAAGATAGAATATTAATGTTGTCACCGATGGTTTGGAAGCTGGGTGGGTGGGGGGAAAAAGAAAGAAAGAGAAACAGTTGTATCCCATTTCCTTGAACATTCATGGAAATTTCAATAAAATAATAAAAAGATAGTTAATCTGCATAAAGAAAAAGAGTAAGAATGCAGAAGATAGAATATGAATCTTGGCAACCATGATTTGGAAGCGTGGGGGGGTGGGGGATAAAAGAAAGAAAGAGAAACTTTTGTATCCCATTTCCTTGAACATTCATGAAATTTCAATAAAATAATAAAAAGATAGTTAATCTGCATAAAGAAAAAAAGTAAGAATGCAGAAGATAGAATATTAATGTTGTCAACGATGATTGGGAAGCTCGGGGGGTGGAGGGAAAAAGAAAGAAAGAGAAACTGTTGTATCCCATTTCCTTTAACATTCATGGCAATTTCAATAAAATAATAAAAAGATTGTTAATCTGCATAAAGAAAAAGAGTACGAATGCAGAAGATAGAATATTAATGTTGTCAAACATGATTTGAAACCTGGGGGGCGTGGGTGATAAGAGAAGAAAGAAAAATTGT
The DNA here is from genome assembly GCF_027409185.1 of Cynocephalus volans. NCBI lineage: Eukaryota > Metazoa > Chordata > Mammalia > Dermoptera > Cynocephalidae > Cynocephalus > Cynocephalus volans. The sequence goes on from NC_084463.1 coordinate 1,241,095, forward strand.
TGTATCCCATTACATTGAACATTCATGGAAATTTCAATAAAATAATAAAAAGGTTGTTAATCTGCATAAAGAAAAAGAGTACGAATGCAGAAGATAGAATATTAATGTTGTCAACCATGATTTGGAAGCTGGGGGCGGTGGGGGATAAAAGAAAGAAAGAAAAACTGTTGTATCCCACTTACTTGAACATTCATGGAAAGTTCAATAAAATAATAAAAAGATTGTTAACCTGCATAAAGAAAAAGAGTAAGAATGCAGGAGATAGAATATTAATGTTGTCAAGCATTATTTAGAAGGTGGCGGGGGTGGTGGATAAAATAAAGAAAGAAAAAGGGTTGTAGCCCATTTCCTTGAACATTCATGGAAGTTACAATAAAATAATAAAAAGATTGTTAATCTGCATAAAGAAAGATTAATAATGCAGATGATAGAATATTAATGTTGTCAACCATGATTTGGAAGCTGGGGGGTGTTGGGGGATAAAAGAAAGAAAGAAAAACTGTTGTATCCCATTTCCTTGAACATTCATGGAAAGTTCAGTAAAATAATAAAAAGATTGTTAATCTGCATAAAGAAAAACTGTAAGAATGCAGAAGATAGAATATTAATGTTGTCAAGCATGATTTGGAAGCTAGGGGGGTTGGAGGATGAAAGAAAGAAAGAAAAACTTTTGTATCCCATTTCCTTGAACTTTCATGGAAATTTCAATAAAATAATAAAAAGTTTGTTAATCTGCATAAAGAAAAAGTGTAAGAATGCAGAAGATAGAATATTAATGTTGTCAACCATGATTTGGAAACAGGCGGGGGTGGTGGATAAAAGAAAGAAAGAAAAACTGTTGTATCCCATTTCCTTGAACATTCGTGGAAATTTCAATAAAATAATAAAAAGATTGTTAATCTGCATAAAGAAAAAGAGTAAGAATGCAGAAGATAGAATATTAATGTTTTCAACCATGATTTGGAAGCTAGGGGGGTTGGAGGATGAAAGAAAGAAATAAAAACTTTTGTATCCCATTTCCTTGAACTTTCATGGAAATTTCAATAAAATAATAAAAAGATTGTTAATCTGCATAAAGAAAAAGTGTAAGAATGCAGAAGATAGTATATTAATGTTGTCAACCTCGATTTGGAAGCTGGGGTGGTGGGGGATAAAAGAAAGAAAGAAAAAATGTTGTATCACATTTCCTTGAACATTCATACAAATTTCAATAAAATAATAAAAAGATTGTTAATCTACATAAAGAAAAAGTGTAAGAATGCAGAAGATAGTATATTAATGTTGTCAACCTCGATTTGGAAGCTGGGGTGGTGGGGGATAAAAGAAAGTAAGAAAAACTGTTGTATCCCATTTCCTTGAACATTCATGGAAAGTTCAATAAAATAATAAAAAGATTGTTAATCTGCACAAAGAAAAAGAGTAAGAATGCAGAAGATAGAATATTAATGTTGTCAACGATGATTGGGAAGCTGGGGGTGTTGGAGGATGAAAGAAAGAAAGAAAAACTTTTGTATCCCATTTCCTTGAATATTCATGGAAATTTCGATAAAATAATAAAAAGATTGTTAATCTGCATAAAGAAAAACTGTAAGAATGTAGAAGATAGAATATTAATGTTGTCAACCATGATTTGGAAGCTGGGGGGGTTGGAGGATGAAAGAAAGAAAGAAAAACTTTTGTATCACATTTCCTTGAACATTCATACAAATTTCAATAAAATAATAAAAAGATTGTTAATCTGCATAACGAAAAACTGTAAGAATGCAGAAGATAGAATATTAATGTTGTCAACCATGATTTAGAGGCTGGGGGGGGGTGGGGGATAAAAGAAAGAGAGAAAAACTGTTGTTTCCCATTTCCTTAAACATTCATGAAATTTCAATAAAATAATGAAGAGATTGTTAATCTGCATAAAGAAAAACTGTAAGAATGCAGAAGATAGAATATTAATGTTGTCAACCATGATTTAGAGGCTGGGGGGGTGGGGGATAAAAGAAAGAAAGAAAAACTGTTGTATCCCATTTCCTTGAACATTCATGAAATTTCAATAAAATAATGTAAAGATTGTTAATCTGCATAAAGAAAAAGAGTAAGAAGGCCGAAGATAGAATATTAAATTGTCAACCATGATTTGGAAGCTGGGGGGGGTGGGGGATAAAAGAAAGAAAGAAAAACTGTTGTATCCCATTTCCTTGAATCTTCATGGATATTTCAATAAAATAATAAAAGATTGTTAATCTGCATGAACAAAAAGAGTAAGAATGCAGAAGATAGAATATTAATGTTGTCAACCATGATTTCGAAGCTGGGGGCGGTGGGGGATAAAAGAAAGAAAGAAAAACTGTTGTGTCCCATTTCCTTGAACATTCATGGAAATTTGAATAAAATAATAAAAAGACTGTTAATCTGCATAAAGAAAAAGAGTAAGAATGCAGAAGAGAGAATATTAATGTTTTCAACCATGATTTGGAAGCTAGGGGGGTTGGAGGATGAAAGAAAGAAAGAAAAACTTTTGTATCCCATTTCCTTGAACTTTCATGGAAATTTCAATAATACAATAAAAAGATTGTTAATCTGCATAAAGAAAAAGTGTAAGAATGCAGAAGATAGTATATTAATGTTGTCAACCTCGATTTGGAAGCTGGGGTGGTGGGGGATAAAAGAAAGAAAGAAAAAATGTTGTATCACATTTCCTTGAACATTCATACAAATTTCAATAAAATAATAAAAAGATTGTTAGTCTGCAGAAAGAAACAGTGTAAGAATGCAGAAGATAGAATATGAATGTTGTGAACCATGATTTTGTAGCTGGCGGTGGTGGGGGATAAAAGAAAGAAAGAAAAACTGTTGTATCCCATTTCCTTGAACATTCATGGAAAGTTCAATAAAATCATAAAAAGATTGTTAATCTGCATAAAGAAAAAGAGTAAGAATGCAGAAGATAGAATATTAATGTTGTCAATGATGATTGGGAAGCTCGGGGGTGGGGGGAAAAAGAAAGATAGAGAAACTGTTGTATCCCATTTCCTTTAACATTCATGGCAATTTCAATAAAATAATAAAAAGATTGTTAATCTGCATAAAGAAAAAGAGTAAGAATGCAGGACATAGAATATTAATGTTGTCAAGCATTATTTGGAAGTGGGCGGGGGTGGTGGATAAAATAAAGAAAGAAAACCTATTGTAGCCCATTTCCTTGAACATTCATGGAAGTTACAATAAAATAATAAAAAGATTGTTAATCTGCATAAAGAAAGATTAAGAATGCAGAAGATAGAATATTAATGTTGTCAACCATGATTTGGAAGCTGGGGGGTGTTGGGGGATAAAAGAAAGAAAGAAAAACTGTTGTATCCCATTTCCTTGAACATTCATGGAAAGTTCAATAAAATAATAAAAGATTGTTAATCTGCATAAAGAAAAACTGTAAGAAAGCAGAAGATAGAATATTAATGTTGTCAACCATGATTTGGAAGCTGGGGGGGTTGGAGGATGAAAGAAAGAAAGAAAAACTTTTGTATCACATTTCCTTGAACATTCATACAAATTTCAATAAAATAATAAAAAGATTGTTAATCTGCATAAAGAAAAACTGTAAGAATGCAGAAGATAGAATATTAATGTTGTCAATCATGATTTGGAAGCTGGGGGGGTTGGGGATGAAAGAAAGAAAGAAAAAGTGTTGTATCCTATTTCCTTGAACATTCATGGAAATTTCAATAAAATAATAAAAAGATTGTTAATCTGCATAAAGAAAGATTAAGAATGCAGAATATAGAATATTAATGTTGTCAACCATGATTTGGAAGCTGGGGTGTGTTGGGGGATTAAAGAAAGAAAGAAAAACTGTTGTATCCCATTTCCTTGAACATTCATGGAAAGTTCAATAAAATAATAAAAAGATTGTTAATCTGCATAAAGAAAAAGAGTAAGAATGCAGAAGATAGAATATTAATGTTGTCAAACATGATTTGGAAGCTGGGGGTTGTGGGGGATAAAAGAAAGAAAGAAAAACTGTTGTATCCCATTTCCTTGAAGATTCATAGCAATTTCAATAAAATAATAATAACATTGTTTATCTGCATAAAGAAAAACAGTAAGAATGCAGAAGATAGAATATTAATGTTGTCAACCATGATTTGGAAGCTGGTGGGGGTGATGGATAAAAGAAAGAAAGAAAAACTGTTGTATCCCATTTCCTTGAACATTCATGGAAATTTCAATAAAATAATAAAAAGTTTGTTAATCTGCATAAAGAAAAAGAGTAAGAATGCAGAAGATAGAATATTAATGTTGTCAACGATGATTTGGAACCTGGGGGGTTGTGGGAGATAAAAGAAAGAAAGAAAAACTGTTGTATCCCATTTCCTTGAACATTCATGGAAATTTCAATAAAATAATAAAAAGACTGTTAACCTGCATAAAGTAAAAGTGTAAGAATGCAGAAGATTGTATATTAATGTTGTCAACCATGATTTGGAAGGTGGGGTGTTGTGGGGGATAAAAGAAAGAAAGAAAAACTGTTGTATGCCATTTCCTTGAACATTCAAGGAAATTTCAATAAAATAATAAAAGATTGTTAATCTGCATAAAGAAAAACAGTAAGAATGCAGAAGATAGAATATTAATGTTGTCAACCATGATTTGGAAGCTAGGGGCGGTGGGGGATAAAAGAAAGAAAGAAAAACTGTTGTATCCCATTTCCTTGAACATTCATGGAAATTTGAATAAAACAATAAAAAGAGTGTTAATCTGCATAAAGAAAAAGAGTAAGAATGCAGAAGATAGAATATTAATGTTTTCAACCATGATTTGGAAGCTAGGGGGGTTGGAGGATGAAAGAAAGAAAGAAAAACTTTTGTATCCCATTTCCTTGAACTTTCATGGAAATTTCAATAATATAATAAAAAGATTGTTAATCTGCATAAAGAAAAAGTGTAAGAATGCAGAAGATAGTATATTAATGTTGTCAACCTCGATTTGGAAACTGGGGTCGTGGGGGATAAAAGAAAGAAAGAAAAAATGTTGTATCACATCCTTGAACATTCATACAAATTTCAATAAAATAATAAAAAGATTGTTAGTCGGCACAAAGAAAAAGTGTAAGAATGCAGAAGATAGAATATGAATGTTGTGAGCCATGATTTTGTAGCTGGCGGTAGTGGGGGATAAAAGAAAGAAAGAAAAACTGTTGTATCCCATTTCCTTGAACATTCATGGAAAGTTCAATAAAATAATAAAAAGATTGTTAATCTGCATAAAGAAAAAGAGTAAGAATGCAGAAGATAGAATATTAATGTTGTCAACGATGATTGGGAAGCTCGGGGGTGGGGGGAAAAAGAAAGAAAGAGAAACTGTTGTATCCCGTTTCCTTTAACATTCATGGCTATTTCAATAAAATAATAAAAAGATTGTTAATCTGCATAAAGAAAAAGAGTACGAATGCAGAAGATAGAATGTTAATGTTGTCAAACATGATTTGGAACCTGGGGGGCGTGGGTGATAAGAGAAGAAAGAAAAATTGTTGTATCCCATTACATTGAACATTCATGGAAATTTCTATAAAATAATAAAAAGGTTGTTAATCTGCATAAAGAAAAATAGTGAGAATGCAGAAGATAGAATATTAATGTTGTCAACCATGATTTGGAAGCTGGGGGCGGTGGGGGATAAAAGAAAGAAAGAAAAACTGTTGTATCCCACTTACTTGAACATTCATGGAAAGTTCAATAAAATAATAAAAAGATTGTTAATCTGCATAAAGAAAAAGAGTAAGAATGCAGGACATAGAATATCAATGTTGTCAAGCATTATTTGGAAGGTGGCGGGGGTGGTGGATAAAATAAAGAAAGAAAAAGTGTTGTAGCCCATTTCCTTGAACATTCATGGAAGTTACAATAAAATAATAAAAAGATTGTTAATCAGCATAAAGAAAGATTAAGAATGCAGAAGATAGAATATTAATGTTGTCAACCATGATTTGGAAGCTGGGGGGTGTTGGGGGATAAAAGAAAGAAAGAAAAACTGTTGTATCCCATTTCCTCGAACATTCATGGAAAGTTCAATAAAATAATAAAAAGATTGTTAATCTGCGTAAAGAAAAACTGTAAGAATGCAGAAGATAGAATATTAATGTTGTCAAGCATGATTTGGAAGCAGGCGGGGGTGGTGGATAAAAGAAAGAAAGAAAAACTGTTGTATCCCATTTCCTTGAACATTCATGGAAATTTCAATAAAATAATAAAAGATTGTTAATCTGCATAAAGAAAAAGAGTAAGAATGCAGGAGATAGAATGTTAATGTTTTCAACCATGATTTGGAACCTGGGGGGCGTGGGTGATAAGAGAAGAAAGAAAAATTGTTGTATCCCATTACATTGAACATTCATGGAAATTTCAATAAAATAATAAAAAGGTTGTTAATCTGCATAAAGAAAGATTAAGAATGCAGAAGATAGAATATTAATGTTGTCAACCATGATTTGGAACCTGGGGGGGGGGAATGGGGGATAAAAGAAAGAAAGAAAAACTGTTTTATCACATTTCCTTGAACATTCATGAAAATTTCAGTTAAAAAAATAAAAAGATTGTTAATCTGCATAAAGAAAAAGAGTAAGAATGCAGGACATAGAATATTAATGTTGTCAAGCATTATTTGGAATGTGGCGGGGGTGGTGGATAAAATAAAGAAAGAAAAAGTGTTGTAGCCCATTTCCTTGAACATTCATGGAAGTTACAATAAAATAATAAAAAGATTGTTAATCTGCATAAAGAAAGATTAAGAATGCAGAAGATAGAATATTAATGTTGTCAAGCATGATTTGGAAGCAGGCGGGGGTGGTGGATAAACGAAAGAAAGAAAAACTGTTGTATCCCATTTACTTGAACATTCAAGGAAATTTCAATAAAATAATAAAAAGATTGTTAATCTGCATAAAGAAAAAGAGTAAGAATGCAGAAGATAGAATATTAATGTTGTCAACGATGATTTGGAACCTGGGGGGTTGTGGGAGATAAAAGAAAGAAAGAAAAACTGTTGTATCCCATTTCCTTGAACATTCATGGAAATTTCAATAAAATAATAAAAAGACTGTTAACCTGCATAAAGTAAAAGTGTAAGAATGCAGAAGATTGTATATTAATGTTGTCAACCATGATTTGGAAGCTGGGGGGTGTTGAGGGATAAAAGAAAGAAAGAAAGACTGTTGTATCCCATTTCCTTCAACATTCATGGAAAGTTCAGTAAAATAATAAAAAGATTGTTAATCTGCATAAAGAAAAACTGTAAGAATGCAGAAGATTGAATATTAATGTTGTCAACCATGATTTGGAAGATGGGTGAAGTGGGGGATATTAGAAAGAAAGAAAAACTGTTGTATCCCACTTCCTTGAACATTCATGGAAATTTCAATAAAATAATAAAAAGATTGTTAATCTGCATAAAGAAAAATAGTAAGCATGCAGGAAATAGAATATTAATGTTGTCAAGCATTATTTGGAACCTGGGGGGGTTGGGGGATGAAAGAAAGAAAGAAAAAGTCTTGTAGCCCATTTCCTTGAACATTCATGGAAATTTCAATAAAATAATAAAAAGATTGTTAGTCTGCATAAAGAAATATTAAGAATGCAGAAGATAGAATATTAATGTTGTCAACCATGATTTGTAAGCTGGGAGGTGGTGGGGGATAAAAGAAAGAAAGAAAAACTGTTGTATCCCATTTCCTTGAACATTCATGGAAAGTTCAATAAAATAATAAAAAGATTGTTAATCTGCATAAAGAAAAAGTGTAAGAATGCAGAAGATAGAATGTTAATGTTGTCAAACATGATGTGGAAGCAGGCGGGGGTGGTGGATAAAAGAAAGAAAGAAAAACTGTTGTATCTCATTCCCTTGAACATTCATGGCAATTTAGATAAAATAATAAAAAGATTGTTAATCTGCATAAAGAAAAAGAGTAAGAATGCATAAGATAGAATATTAATGTTGTCAACCATGATTTGGAAGGTGGCGGGGGTGGTGGATAAAAGAAAGAAAGAAAAACTGTTGTATCCCATTTCCTTGAACATTCATGGAAATTTCAATAAAATAATAAAAAGATTGTTAATCTGCATAAAGAAAAAGAGTAAGAATGCAGAAGATAGTATATTAATGTTGTCAACCATGATTTGGAAGCTGGGGGCGCTGGAGGATAAAAGAAAGAGAGGAAAACTCTTGTATCACATTTCCTTGAACATTCATGGAAATTTCAATAAAATAATAAAAAGATTGTTAATCTGCATAAAGAAAAAGAGTAAGAATGCATAAGATAGAATATTAATGTTGTCAAGCATTATTTGGAAGCTGGGGGGGTTGGGGGATGAAAGAAAGAAAGAAAAACTGTTGTATCCCATTTCCTTGAACATTCATGTAAATTGCAATAAAATAATAAAAAGATTGTTAATCTGCATAAAGAAAAATAGTAAGAATGCAGAAGATTGAATATTAATGGTGTCAACCATGATTTGGAAGCTGGGGGCGGTGGGGGATAAAAGAAAGACAGAAAAACTATTGTATTCCACTTCCTTGAACATTCATGGCAATTTCAATAAAATAATAAAAAGATTGTTAATCTGCATAAAGAAAAAGAGTAAGAATGCATAAGATAGAATATTAATGTTGTCAACCATGATTTGGAAGGTGGCGGGGGTGGTGGATAAAAGAAAGAAAGAAAAACTGTTGTATCCCATTTCCTTGAACATTCATGGAAATTTCAATAAAATAATAAAAAGATTGTTAATCTGCATAAAGAAAAAGAATAAGAATGCAGAAGATAGTATATTAATGTTGTCAACCATGATTTGGAAGCTGGGGGGTGTTGGGGGATAAAAGAAAGAAAGAAAAACTGTTGTATCCCATTTCCTTAAACATTCATGGAAAGTTCAATAAAATAAGAAAAAGATTGTTAATCTGCATAAAGAAAAAGTCTAAGCATGCAGAAGATAGAATATTAATGTTGTCAACGATGATTTTGAAGCTGGAAGGGTGGGGGGAATAAGAAAGAAAGAGAAACCGTTGTATCCCATTTCCTTTAACATTCATGGCAATTTCAATAAAATAATAAAAAGATTGTTAATCTGCATAAAGAAAAAGAGTAAGAATGCATAAGATAGAATATTAATGTTGTCAAGCATTATTTGGAAGCTGGGGGGGTTGCGGGATGAAAGAAAGAAAGAAAAACTGTTGTATCCCATTTCCTTGAACATTCATGTAAATTTCAATAAAATAATAAAAAGATTGTTAATCTGCATAAAGAAAAATAGTAAGAATGCAGAAGATTGAATATTAATGTTGTCAACCATGATTTGGAAGCTGGGGGCGGTGGGGGATAAAAGAAAGACAGAAAAACTATTGTATTCCACTTCCTTGAACATTCATGGCAATTTCAATAAAATAATAAAAAGATTGTTAATCTGCATAAAGAAAAAGAGAGAGAATGCAGAAGATAGAATATTAATGTTGTCAACCATGATTTGTAAGCTGGGGGCGCTGGAGGATAAAAGAAAGAAAGAAAAACTGTTGTATCCCATTTCCTTGAACATTCATGGAAATTTCAATAAAATAATAAAAAGGTTGTTAATCTCCATAAAGAAAAAGAGAGAGAATGCAGAAGATAGAATATCAATGTTGTCAACCATGATTTGGAAGCTGGGGTCGGTGGGGGATAAAAGAAAGAAATAAAAACTGTTGTATCCCACTTCCTTGAACATTCATGGAAAGTTCAATAAAATAATAAAAAGATTGTTAATCTGCATAAAGAAACAGAGTGAGAATGCAGAAGATTCAATATTAATGTTGTCAACCATGATTTGGAAGCTGGGGGCGGTGGGGTATAAAAGAAAGAAAGAAAAACTGTTGTATCCCACTTCCTTGAACATTCCTGGAAAGTTCAATAAAATAATAAAAGATTGTTAATCTGCATAAAGAAAAAGAGTAAGAATGCAGAAGGTAGAATATTAATGTTGTCAACCATGATTTGTAAGGTGGGGTGTGTGGGGGATAAAAGAAAGAAAGAAAAAGTGTCGTATCCCATTTCCATGAACATTCATAGAAATTTCAATAAAATAATAAAAAGTTTGTTAATCTGCATAAAGAAAAAGAGTAAGAATGCAGAAGATAGATTATTAATGTTGTCAACCATGATTTGGAAGCTGGGGGGGAGTGGGGGATAAAAGAAAGAAAGAAAAACTGTTGTATCCAATTTCCTTGAACATTCATGGAAATTTCAATAAAATAATAAAAGATTGTTAATCTGCATAAATAAAGAGAGTAAGAATGCAGAAGATAGATATTAATGTTGTCAAGCATGATTTGGAAGCTGGGGGTTGTGGGGTACAAAAAAAGAAAGAAAAAGTGTTGTAGGAGTTTCAAGATGGCGGCGGCTGCGGCGGCTGGCGCGGAGTAGCTGAGGTGGAAAAGGTGGCCACTGGGCCTCAGGCAGCTAGGAAGCTTGTGGACCTTCCTCTGGCCTTCTCTTAAGGGAGGACTGCTGCTGCTGGCCGGTCGTGGGGGCTCAACGCCACTTTGCCCCCGGCAGGAGAGGCTGCCTCATTTACAGGCAACAGCTTTGAAGTGTGGAGCAGGAAAAGAACTGATTCTTAGCTGCAAAAGCGAGTCTTGAAACAGGGAACACGGCGCCAGGGCTGCTGTGGATGCAGCCAGGATCCCGGAGGCTGGGGCCGCACTGAAGGCGGCCAGCTGCCCTATTCAGGATTCGAGGTTTCAGGCCGGCATTAAAGAAGATTCCTGGGAGCGCCCGAGCGGCGCCGCGACTGAACACCCCGAGGCGGCAGCGCCGAGAACACGGAAGGCAACAAACCAGAGACATAGCGAGCGCCCGACCTGGCACAGCACTGTGAGTGATCCCTGGCACAGCTCTGTTCGGGGGGTGGATGCCCACGCGGCTCCAGCCTGCACCACCAGGCCACTCACTGCCCCGGTGCTGCCTCCATTTTCCCAGGTGCGGGCAGCTCCGCCCTGCTCGGCCATCACTGAGCCCATTTGCTTGGCCTGGCGCGGGGCTTTCCGGACCCTGCGGACCCGCCTCCTCTCCCACTCCCTCCGCGGTTCTCTGGCGGGGCTGGGGGTGTGGGGCGTCCCGACCAGTGTTGGGAGGGCTAGGAAGTACGGGCGGGCCGACTGTCATTCCACCACACCCTGGACTCCGGCCCGGTAAACTTCCTGTTACTGGGAGGCAGATACCATCTCTGCGACCACCAGTTTGGAAAAAAGCCTAACGAATTTCTGGTTGGGAATAGTGTGGTAGGAGAGTTCCCAGGTCCGCTTGAACCTGCCGGAGAGCAGGCTGCAGGCGGGCACTAGACTCGGTTTATACCGGGGGGATACAAAGGTGAACAAGACCCGAGAAAGATCTACACAGTGCTACAAAGGCACCCAGAGAGACCGGTCGTCTGTGCCTAGCAGAAACCTGGTAGACTTCCTGGGCGAGGCGGTGCTGAGCAGGGTCTTGAAGGCCCAGCTGATAGACGAGGGGTGCAGAAGACACACCCCAGCCAAGCACAGTGTGCACAGAGGGGGGAGACGTGCGGCCAGGGAGGCGGAGACTCGACAGAAACCACACACCCGGTGGGGTCGCCACTGCACGATCTAACAGCCTGGGCCAGAGCACACCGAACGGGGTGAAGTCCTATACAGAAAGTGAAAGCTCAACAGAGATCACACACCCTGTGGTACGTGATCCACCAGCCCAGCAGAGTACAAGCTGACCAGAAAGGTGGATCCCCGGAGAAGCCCAAGACCCGAGGCAACCACACACACAAGACACTAGAGGCCAACTGAGCAGTCACGGCGGGAGCCATACCAAATTGGCACCCACAGCAACATCCTGGTTAGTCATTAGTCTCAAACCGGTGGACTGTGAAACCCCCTGCCACAATGAATAAACACCGAAAAAAAGACACCAGAAATACAAAAAATCAAGAAAGTACACCACCAAAAGTTAATAAATCTCATACTCTAGATCCTGTAGAACAAGAAGCCCTTGAAATAACTGACAAGGAATTTCGAGTGATAATTCTAAGGAAACTGAATGAGATACAAGAAAACTCAGCTAGACATCATGATGAAATGAGGAAATGTATACAGGATCTGAAAGAGGAAATATACAAGGAAATCAATGTCCTGAAAAAAAATGTAGCAGAACTTGCTGAACTGAAGAAGTTATTCAGCGAAATAAAAAACACAACGGAGAGTTTAACCAGCAGGCTTGTCGAAGTTGAAGAGAGAACCTCTGAACTTGAAGATGGGCTGTTTGAAATAACACAAGCAGACAAAAAGAAAGAAAAAAGAATCAAGGACATGGAAGAAAATCTGAGAGAGATATCAGACAACCTCAAGCGCTCAAATATCCGAGTCATGGGTATTCCAGAAGGGGAGGAAAATGGAGAATCCATTGAAAACATATTCAACAAAATAGTGGCAGAAAACTTCCCAGGTATAGGAAAAATCACAGATCTTCAGATCCAGGAAGCTCAACGATCTCCAAACGTATTCAACCCAAAAAGGCCTTCTCCAAGACATGTCATAGTCAAATTGGCAAAACTCAGAGACAAAGAGAGAATCTTAAAAGCTGCAAGAGAGAAGCGTCAAATCACCTATAAGGGAGCCCCAATCAGGTTAACATCAGACTTTTCATCACAAACCCTAAAAGCTAGAAAGGAATGGGATGATATTTTCAAAATACTAAAAGACAAAGATTGCCAGCCAAGAATACTCTACCCTGCAAGGCTATCCTTCCGAAATGAGGGGCAAATAGTATATTTCTCAGACAAACAAAAACTGCGGGAGTTCACTACCACAAGACCACCCTTACAAGAAATCCTCAAGGGAGTACTGGGTTTGGTTCCTGAAAAATAACTACCACTGCCATAAAAACCTAAGAAAAATCTAAACCCGCTAGTACAATAAAAATGGCATTCATGAAGAGAAAACAAGCTAACAAAAACACTATCTACAACCTAAGGAACCAACAAACAAAGAAACCAAACAGTAAATCAGAAAGCAAGGAACAAAAGACACCTAAGACAACCAAACAACCAACAGAATGCTAGGAATAAATCAACACCTTTCAATAACAACTCTTAATGTAAAAGGCTTAAATTCCCCAATTAAAAGACACAGACTGGATGACTGGATCAAAAAGCAGGACCCAACTATATGCTGCCTACAAGAGACCCACCTCACCCATAAAGATTCACACAGACTAAGAGTGAAAGGATGGAAAAAGATTTACCATGCAAACAGAAAAGAAAAACGAGCTGGAGTGGCTATTCTTATATCTGACGAAATAGACTTTAAACTAAAAACCATAAAAAGAGACAATGAGGGACACTATTTAATGATAAAAGGACTGATCCATCAAGAAGACATAACAATCATAAATATGTACGCACCCAATGTTGGAGCAGCCAGATTTATAAAACAAACTCTATTAGACCTAAAGAAGGAAATAGACACTAATACCATAATAGCAGGGGACCTGAACACTCCACTGTCAATATTAGACAGATCATCTAGGCAAAGAATCAGTAGAGAAACACAAGATCTAAACAAGACTCTAGACCAATTGGAATTGGCAGATATCTACAGAACATTCCACCCAACAACCTCAGAATATTCATTCTTCTCATCAGCACATGGATCATTCTCCAGGATAGATCACATATTAGGTCACAAATCAAGTCTCAATAAATTCAAAAAAATAGGAATTATCCCATGTATCTTCTCAGACCACAATGGATTAAAACTAGAAATTAATAACAAACGAACCTCTGGAAACTATACAAACACATGGAAATTAAACAGCATTCTACTTAATGACATATGGGTCCAAGAAGAAATCAAGCAGGAAATCAAAAAATTTCTTGAAACTAATGAAAACAATGATACATCATACCAAAACCTGTGGGATACTGCAAAAGCAGTATTGAGGGGAAAATTTATTGCATTAAACGCTCACTTCAGAAGAACGGAAAGATGGCAAGTGAACAACCTAACACTTCACCTTAAAGAACTAGAAAAACAAGAACAATCCAAACCTAAAGTTAGCAGACGGAAAGAAATCATTAAGATCAGAGCAGAACTGAATGAAATTGAAAACCAAAAAACAATTCAAAAGATCAACGAATCGAAAAGTTGGTTTTTTGAAAAGATAAATAAAATTGACAAACCATTAGCATGGCTAACAAAAAAAAGAAGAGAGAAGACTCAAATAACAAAAATTAGAAATGAAAAAGGCGATATTACAACTGATTCATCTGAAATACAAGGAATCATTCGAGACTACTATTAACAACTATACGCCAACAAATTTGAAAATCTGGAGGAAATGGATAAATTTCTGGACACACACAAGCTCCCAAAACTGAACCGTGAAGACGTAGAAAATTTGAACAGACCAATAACAATAAAGGAGATTGAAGCTGTTATCAGAAGGCTCCCAACAAAGAAAAGCCCAGGACCAGATGGATTCATAGCAGAATTTTACCAAACATTCAAAGAGGAATTGACACCGATTCTTTACAAACTATTCCAAAAGATTGAAACGGACGCAAATCTCCCAAACTCATTCTATGAAGCAAACATCATCCTGATACCAAACCAGGTAAAGATATAACCAAAAAAGAAAACTACAGGCTGATATCCTTGATGAATATAGATGCAAAAATCCTCACTAAAATACTAGCAAACAGAATACAGCAACACATACGAAAAATTATTCATCACGATCAAGTGGGATTCATCCCAGGGATGCAAGGTTGGTTCAACATACGCAAATCAATAAATGTGATACACCATATTAATAAACTCAAACACAAGGACCATATGATCATCTCTATAGATGCTGAAAAAGCATTTGATAAAGTTCAGCACTCATTCATGACAAAGACCCTCTATAAGTTAGGTATAGAGGGAAAGTATCTCAACATAATTAAAGCCATATATGCCAAACCCACTGCCAATATCATCCTGAATGGGGAAAAGCTGAAAGCTTTTCCTTTAAGAACAGGCACTAGACAAGGATGCCCACTCTCACCACTCCTATTCAACATAGTGTTGGAAGTACTAGCCAGAGCAATCAGAGAAGAGAAGGAAATAAAGGGCATCCAGATTGGAAAAGATGAAGTCAAACTGTCCCTGTTTGCAGATGACATGATCCTATATATCGAACAGCCTAAAACCTCTACAAAAAAACTGTTGGAATTGATAAATGATTTCAGCACAGTAGCAGGATACAAAATCAACACACAAAAATCAGTAGCATTTCTTTTCTCCAATAGTGAACATGCAGAAGGAGAAATCAAGAAAGCCTGCCCATTTACAATAGCCACCAAAAAAATAAAATACTTAGGAATTGAGTTAACCAAGGAGGTGAAAAATCTCTATAATGAGAACTACAAACCACTGCTGAGAGAAATTAGAGAGGATACAAGAAGATGGAAAGATATTCCATGCTCTTGGATTGGAAGAATCAACATAGTGAAAATGTCCATACTACCCAAAGTGATATACAAATTCAATGCAATCCCCATCAAAATTCCAAAGACATTTTTCTCAGAAATGGAAAAAACTATTCAGACATTTATATGGAACAATAAAAGACCACGAATAGCCAAAGCAATGCTCAGCAAAAAAAATAAAGCTGGAGGCATAACACTACCTGACTTTAAGCTATACTACAAAGCTATAATAACCAAAACAGTATGGTACTGGCATAAAAACAGACACACTGACCAATGGAATAGAATAGAGAATCCAGAAATCAACCCACACACTTACTGCCATCTGATCTTTGACAAAGGCACCAAGCCTATTCACTGGGGAAGGGACTGCCTCTTCAGCAAGTGGTGCTGGGAAAACTGGATATCGATATGCAGGAGAATGAAACTAGATCCATACCTCTCACCGTATACTAAAATCAACTCAAAATGGATTAAAGATTTAAATATACACCCTGAGACAATAAAACTTCTTAAAGAAAACATAGGGGAAACACTTCAGGAAATAGGACTGGGCACAGACTTCATGAATACGACCCCAAAAGCACGGGCAACCAAAGGAAAAATAAACAAATGGGATTATATCAAACTAAAAAGCTTCTGCACAGCAAAAGAAACAATTAAAAGAGTTAAAAGACAACCAACAGAGTGGGAGAAAATATTTGCAAAATATACATCTGACAAAGGATTAATATCCAGAATATATAAGGAACTCAAACAACTTTACAAGAAGAAAACAAGCAACCCAATTAAAAAATGGGCAAAAGAGCTAAGTAGGCATTTCTCTAAGGAAGATATCCAAATGGCCAACAGACATATGAAAAGATGCTCAACATCACTCAGCATCCGGGAAATGCAAATAAAAACCACATTGAGATACCATCTAACCCCAGTTAGGATGGCTAAAATCCAAAAGACTATGAACGATAAATGCTGGCGAGGCTGCGGAGAAAAAGGAACTCTCATACATTGTTGGTGGGACTGCAAAATGGTGCAGCCTCTATGGAAAATGGTATGGAGGTTCCTTAAACAATTGCAAATAGATCTACCATACGACCCAGCCATCCCACTGTTGGGAATATACCCAGAGGAATGGAAATCATCAAGTCGAAGGTATACCTGTTCCCCAATGTTCATCGCAGCACTCTTTACAATAGCCAAGAGTTGGAACCAGCCCAAATGCCCATCATCAGACGAGTGGATACGGAAAATGTGGTACATCTACACAATGGAATACTACTCAGCTATAAAAACGAATGAAATACTGCCATTTGCAACAACATGGATGGACCTTGAGAGAATTATATTAAGTGAAACAAGTCAGGCACAGAAAGAGAAATACCACATGTTCTCACTTATTGGAGGGAGCTAAAAATTAATATATAAATTCACACACACACACATACACACACACACACACAAACCGGGGGGGGGGGAAGAAGATATAACAACAACAATTATTTGAAGTTGATACAACAAGCAAACAGAAAGGACATTGTTGGGGGGGAGGGGGGAGGGAGAAGGGAGGGAGGTTTTGGTGATGGGGAGCATTAATCAGCTACAATGTATATCGACAAAATAAAATTTAAAAAAAAAATAAAATAAAATAAAATAAAATAAAATAAAAAAGAAAAAGAGTAAGAATGCAGAAGATATAATATTAATGTTGTCAACTATGATTTGGAAGCTGGGGGCGTGGGGGGTAAAAGAACGAAAGAGAAACTGTTGTATCCCATTTCTTTGAACATTCCTGGAAATTTCAATAAAATAATAAACGATTGTTAATCTGCATAAAGAAAAAGAGTAAGAATGCAGGAGATAGAATGTTAATGTTGTCAACCACGATTTGGAAGCTGGGGGTGGTGGGGGATAAAAGAATGAAAGAAAAACTTTTGTATCCCACTTCCTTGAACATTCATGGAAATTTCAATAAAATAATAAAAAGATTGGTAATCTGCATATAGAAAAATAGTAAGAATGCAGGAGATAGTATATTAATGTTGTCAACCATGATTTGGAAGCTGGGGGTGTTGGGGGATGATAGAAAGAAAGAAAAAGTGTTGTAGCCCATTTCCTTGAACATTCATGGAAATTTCAATAAAATAATAAAAAGATTGTTAATCTGCATAAAGAAAGATTAAAAATGCAGAAGATAGAATATTAATGTTGTCAACCATGATTTGGAAGCTGGGGGGTGTTGGGGGATAAAAGAAAGAAATAAAAACTGTTGTATCCCATTTCCTTGAACATTCATGGGAAGTTCAATAAAATAATAAAAAGATTGTTAATCTGCATAAAGAAAAAGAGTAAGAATGCAGAAGATAGAATATTAATGTTGTCAAGTATGATTTGGAAGCTGGCGGGGGAGGTGGATAAAAGAAAGAAAGAAAAACAGTTGTATCTCATTTCCTTGAACATTCATGGAAATTTCAATAAAATAATAAAAAGATTGTTAATCTGCATAAAGAAAAAGAGTAAGAATACAGAAGATAGAATATTAATGTTGTCAACCATGATTTGGAAGCTGGGGTCGGTGGGGGATAAAAGAAAGAAAGAATAACTGTTGTATCCCATTTCCTTGAACATTCATGGAAACTTCAATAAAATAAAAAATAGATTGTTAATCTGCATAAAGAAAAAGAGTAAGAATGCAGAAGATAGAATATTAATGTTGTCAACCATGATTTGGAAGCTGGTGTGTGTGGGGGACAAAAGAAAGAAAGAAAAACTGTTGTATCCCATTTCCTTGAACATTCATGGAAATTTCAATAGAAGAATAAAAAGATTGTTAATCTGCATAAAGAAAAATAGTAAGAATGCAGAAGGTAGGATATTAATGTTGTCAACCAGGATTTGGAAGTTGGGGTGTGGGGGTAAAAGATAGAGAGAAAAACTCTTGTATCCCATTTCCTTGAACATTCATGGAAATTTCAATAAAATAATAAAAGATTGTTAATCTGCATAAAGAAAAAGAGTAAGAATGCAGAAGATAGAATATTAATGTGGTCAACCATGATTTGGAAGCTGGGGGGGTGGGGGATAAAGAATGAAAGAAAAATTGTTGTATCCCAATTCCTTGAACAGTCATGGAAATTTCAATAAAATAATAAAAAGATTGTTAATCTGCATAAAGAAAAAGAGTAAGAAGGCAGAAGATAGAATATTAATGTTGTCAACAATGCTTTGGAAGCTGGGGGCGGTGGGGGATAAAAGAAAGAAAGAAAAACTATTGTATTCCACTTCCTTGAACATTCATGGAAATTTCAATAAAATAATAAAAAGATTGGTAGTCGGCATAAACAAAAATAGTAAGAATGCAGGAGATAGAATATTAATGTTTTCAACCATGATTTGGAAGCTGGGGGGGTAGGGGGATGATAGGAAGAAAGAAAAAGTGTTGTAGCCCATTTCCTTGAACATTCATGGAAATTTCTATAAAATAATAAAAAGATTGTTAATCTGCATAAAGAAAGATTAAAAATGCAGAAGATAGAATATTAATGTTGTCAACCATGATTTGGAAGCTGGGGGGTGTTGTGGGATAAAAGAAAGAAATAAAAACTGTTGTATCCCATTTCCTTGAACATTCATGGAAAGTTCAACAAAATAATAAAAAGATTGTTAATCTGCATAAAGAAAAAGAGTAAGAATGCATTAGATAGAATATTAATGTTGTCAACGATGATTTGGAAGCTGGGGGGGTGGGGGGTAAAAGAAAGTAAGAGAAACTGTTGTATCCAATTTCCTTTAACATTCATGGCAATTTCAATAAAATAATAAAAAGATTGTTAATCTGCATAAAGAAAAAGAGTAAGAATGCAGAAGATCGATTATTAATGTTGTCAAACAGGATTTGGAACATGGGGGGCGTGGGTGTTAAGAGAAGAAAGAAAAATTGTTGTATCCCATTACATTGAATATTCATGGCAATTTCAATAAAATAATAAAAAGGTTGTTAAAATGCATAAAGAAAAAGAGTGAGAATACAGAAGATAGAATATTAATGTTGTCAACCATGATTTGGAAGCTGGGGGCGATGGGGGATAAAAGAAAGAAAGAAAAACTGTTGTATCCCACCTCCTAGAAAATTCATGGAAATTTCCATAAAATAATAAAAAGATTGGTAATCTGCATAAAGAAATATCGTAAGAATGCAGGAGATAGAATGTTAATGTTGTCAAGCATTATTTGGAAGCTGGGGGGTTGGGGGATGATAGAAAGAAAGAAAAAGTGTTGTAGCCCATTTCCTTGAACATTCATGGAAATTTCAATAAAATAATAAAAAGATTGTTAATCTGCAGAAAGAAAGATTAAGAATGCAGAAGATAGAATATTAATGTTGTCAACCATGATTTGGAAGCTGGGGGGTGTGGGGGATAAAAGAAAGAAAGAAACACTGTTGTATCCCACTTCCTTGAACATTCACGGAAATTTCAATAGAAGAATAAGAAGATTGTTAATCTGCATAAAGAAAAAGAGTAAGAATGCAGAAGATAGAATATTAATGTTGTCAACCATGATTTGGAAGCTGGGGGGGTTGGGGATAAAAGAAAGAGAGAAAAAATCTTGTATCACATTTCCTTGAACATTCATGGCAATTTCAATAAAATAATAAAAAGATTGTTAATTTGCATAAAGAAAAAGTGTAAGAATGCAGAAGATTGTATATTAATGTTGTCATCCTCGATTTGGAAGCTGGGGGTGTTGGGGATAAAAGAAAGAGAGAAAAACTCTTGTATCACATTTCCTTGAACATTCATGGCAATTTCAATAAAATGATAAAAAGATTGTTAATCTGCATAAAGAAAAAGTGTTAGAATGCAGAAGATAGAATATTAATATTGTCAACCATGATTTGGAAGCTGGGGGGTGTGGGGGATAAAAGAAAGAAAGAACAATTGTTGTATCCCATTTCCTTGAACATTCATGGAAATTTCAATAAAATAATAAAAAGATTGTTAATCAGCATAAAGAAAAAGTGTAAGAATGCAGAATATAGTATATTAATGTTGTGACCCATGAGTTGGAAGCTGGAGGGGTGGGGGATAAAAGAAAGAGAGAAAAACTCTTGTATCACATTTCCTCGAACATTCATGGAAATTTCAATAAAATAATAAAAAGATTGCTAATCTGCATAAAGAAAAAGAGGAAGAATGCAGAAGATAGAATATTAATGTTGTGAACCATGATTTGGAAGCTGGGGCCGGTGGGGGATAAAAGAAAGAAAGAAAAACTGTTGTATCCCACTTCCTTGAACATTCATGGAAATTTCAATAAAATAATAAAAAGATTGGGAATCTGCATAAAGAAAAATAGTAGGAATGCAGGAGATAGAATATTAATGTTGTCAACCATGATTTGGAAGCTGGGGGGGTTGGGGGACGATAGAAAGAAAGAAAAAGTGTTGTAGCCCATTTCCTTGAACATTCATGGAAATTTGAATAAAATAATAAAAAGATTGTTAATCTGCATAAAGAAAGATTAAGAATGCAGAAGATAGAATATTAATGTTGTCAACCATGATTTGGAAGCTGGGGGCGCTGGAGGATAAAAGAAAGAAAGAAAAACTGTTGTATCCCATTTCCTTGAACATTCATGGAATGTTCAATAAAATAATAAAAGATTGTTAATCTGCATAAAGAAAAACAGTAAGAATGCAGAAGATAGAATATTAATGTTCTCAAGCATGATTTGGTAGCTCTGGGTTGCGGGGGAAAAAAGAAAGAAAGAAAAACTGTTGTATCCCACTTCCTTGAACATTCAAGGAAATTTCAATAAGATAATAAAAAGATTGGTAATCTGCATAAAGAAAAAGGGTAAGAATGCAGGAGATAGAATATAAACGTTGTCAACCATGATTTGGAAGCTGGGGGGGTTGGGGGATGATAGAAATAAAGAAAAAGTGTTGTAGTCCATTTCCTTGAACATTCATGGAAATTTCAATAAAATAATTAAAAGATTGTTAATCTGCATAAAGAAAGATTAAGAATGCAGAAGATAGAATATTAATGTTGTCAACCATGATTTGGAAGCTGGGGGTTTTTGGGGGATAAATGAAAGAAAGAAAAACTGTTGTATCCCATTTCCTTGAACATTCATGGAAAGTTCAATAAAATAATAAAAAGATTGTTAATCTGCATAAAGAAAAAGAGTAAGAATGCAGAAGATAGAATATTAATGTTGTCAACGATGATTTGGAAGCTGGGGGGGTAGGGGGAAAAAGAAAGAAAGAAAAACTGTTGTATCAAATTTCCTTTAACATTCATGGCAATTTCAATAAAATATTATAAGATTGTTAATCTGCATAAAGAAAAAGAGTAAGAATGCAGAAGATAGAATATTAATGTTGTCAACCATGATTTGTAAGCTGGGGGCGCTGGAGGATAAAAGAGAGAAAGAAAAACTGTTGTATCCCATTTCCTTGAACATTCATGGAAATTTCAATAAAATAATAAAAAGATTGTAAATCTGCATAAAGGAAAAGAGTAAGAATGCAGAAGATAGAATATTAATGTTGTCAAACATGATATGGAAGCTGGGGGTGTTGGGGGATGATAGAAAGAAAGAAAAAGTTTTGTAGCCCATTTCCTTGAACATTCATGGAAATTTCAATAAAATAATAAAAAGATTGTTAATCTTCATAAAGAAAGATTAAGGGCCGAGCCCGTGGCGCACTTGGTAGAGTGCTGCGCTGGGAGCGCGGCGACGCTCCCGCCGCGGGTTCGGATCCTATATAGGACTGACCGGTGCACTCACTGGCTGAGTGCCGGTCACGAAAAAACGACAAAAAAAAAAAAAAAAAAAAAAAAAAAAAGAAAGATTAAGAATGCAGAAGATAGAATATTAATGTTGTCAACCAGGGTTTGGAAGCTGGGGTTGTTGGGGGATAAATGAAAGAAAGAAAAACTGTTGTATCCCATTTCCTTGAACATTCATGGAAAGTTCAATAAAATAATAAAAAGATTGTTAATCTGCATAAAGAAAAATAGTAAGAATGCAGAAGATAGAATATTAATGTTGTCAACCATGATTTGGAAGCAGGGGGGTGGTGGGGGATAAAACAAAGAAAGAAAAACTGTAGTATCCCATTTCCTTGAACATTCATGGAAATTTCAATAAAATAATAAAAAGATTGTTAATCTGCATAAAGAAAAAGAGTAAGAATGCAGAAGATAGAATATTAATGTTGTCAACCATGATTTGGAAGCTGGGGGGTTGGGGGATAAAAGAAAGAAAGAAAAACTGTTGTATCCCATTTCCTTGAACATTCATGGGAATTTCAATAAAATAATAAAAAGATTGTTAATCTGCATAAAGAAAAAGAGTACGAATCCAAAAGTTAGAATATTAATGTTGTCAACCATGATTTGGAAGCTGGGGAGGTGGGGGATAAAAGAAAGAAAGAAAAAGTGTTGTATCCCATTTCCTTGAACATTCAAGGAAATTTCAATAAAATAATAAAAAGATTGTTATTTGCATAAAGAAAAAGTGTAAGAATGCAGAAGATAGAATATTAATGTTGTCAACCATGATTTGGAAGCTGGGGTGTGAGGGATAAAAGAAAGTATGAAAAACTGTTGTATCCCATTTCCTTCAACATTCATGGCAATTTCAATAAAATAATAAAAATATTGTTAATCTGCATAAAGGAAAGGTGTAAGAATGCAGAAGATAGAATATTAATGTTGTCAACCATGATTTGGAAGCTCGGCCTGGGTGGGGGATAAAGGAAAGACATAAAAGTGTTGTATCCCATTTCCTTGAACATTCATGGTAATTTCAATAAAATAATAAAAAGATTGTTAATCTACATAAAGTAAAAGTGTAAGAATGCAGAAGATTGAATATTAATGTTGTCAACAATGATGTGGAAGGTGGGGGGTGGTGGGAGATAAAAGAAAGAAAGAAAAAATGTTGTATCCCATTTCCTTGAACATTCATGGAAATTTCAATGAAATAATAAAAGATTGGTAATCTGCATTAAGAAAAACAGTAAGAATGCAGAAGATAGAATATTAATGTTGTCAACCATGATTTGGAAGCTGGGGGGTTGGGGGATGATAGAAATAAAGAAAAAGTGTTGTAGTCCATTTCCTTGAACATTCATGGAAATTTCAATAAAATAATTAAAAGATTGTTAATCTGCATAAAGAAAGATTAAGAATGCAGAAGATAGAATATTAATGTTGTCAACAATTATTTGGAATTTGGGGGCGGTGGGGGATAAAAGAAAGAAAGAAAAACTGTTGTATCCCATTTCCTTGAACATTCATGGTAATTTCAATAAAATAATAAAAAGATTGTTAATCTACATAAAGTAAAAGTGTAAGAATGCAGAAGATTGAATATTAATGTTGTCAACAATGATGTGGAAGGTGGGGGGTGGTGGGAGATAAAAGAAAGAAAGAAAAAATGTTGTATCCCAGGGCCGAGCCCGTGGCGCACTTGGTAGAGTGCTGCGCTGGCAGTGCGGCGACGCTCCCGCCGCGGGTTCGGATCCTATATAGGACTGACCGGTGCACTCACTGGCTGAGTGCCGGTCACGAAAAAAAAAAAAAAAAAAAAAAAATGTTGTATCCCATTTCCTTGAACATTCATGGAAATTTCAATGAAATAATAAAAGATTGGTAATCTGCATTAAGAAAAACAGTAAGAATGCAGAAGATAGAATATCAATGTTGTCAACCATGATTTGGAAGCTGGGGGGGTTGGGGGATGATAGAAATAAAGAAAAAGTGTTGTAGTCCATTTCCTTGAACATTCATGGAAATTTCAATAAAATAATTAAAAGATTGTTAATCTGCATAAAGAAAGATTAAGAATGCAGAAGATAGAATATTAATGTTGTCAACCATGATTTGGAAGCTGGGGGGTTTTGGGGGATAAAAGAAAGAAAGAAAAACTGTTGTATCCCATTTCCTTGAACATTCATGGAAAGTTCAATAAAATAATAAAAAGATTGTTAATCTGCATAAAGAAAAAGAGTAAGAATGCAGAATATAGAATATTAATGTTGTCAACGATGATTTGGAAGCTGGGGGGGTAGGGGGAAAAAGAAAGAAAGAAAAACTGTTGTATCCCATTTCCTTTAACATTCATGGCAATTTCAATAAAATATTATAAGATTGTTAATCTGCATAAAGAAAAAGAGTAAGAATGCAGAAGATAGAATATTAATGTTGTCAACCATGATTTGTAAGCTGGGGCGCTGGAGGATAAAAGAGAGAAAGAAAAACTGTTGTATCCCATTTCCTTGAACATTCATGGAAATTTCAATAAAATAATAAAAAGATTGTTAATCTGCATAAAGGAAAAGTGTAAGAATGCAGAAGATAGAATATTAATGTTGTCAACGATGATTTGGAAGATGGGGGGGTGGGGGGTAAAAGAAAGAAAGAGAAACTGTTGTATCCCATTTCCTTGAACATTCATGGAAATTTCAATAAAATAATAAATGATTGTTAATCTGCATAAAGAAAAAGAGTAAGAATGCAGGAGATAGAATGTTAATGTTGTCAACCACGATTTGGAAGCTGGCGTGGTGGGGGATAAAGGAAAGAAAGAAAAACTGTTGTATCCCACTTCCTTGAACATTCATGGAAATTTCAATAAAATAATAAAAAGATTGGTAATCTGCATAAAGAAAAATAGTAAGAATGCAGGAGATAGAATATTAATGTTGTCAACCATGATATGGAAGCTGGGGGTGTTGGGGGATGATAGTAAGAAAGAAAAAGTTTTGTAGCCCATTTCCTTGAACATTCATGGAAATTTCAATAAAATAATAAAAAGATTGTTAATCTTCATAAAGAAAGATTAAGAATGCAGAAGATAGAATATTAATGTTGTCAACCAGGGTTTGGAAGCTGGGGTTGTTTGGGGATAAAAGAAAGAAATAAAAACTGTTGTATCCCATTTCCTTGAACATTCATAGAAAGTTCAATAAAATAATAAAAAGACTGTTAATCTGCATAAAGAAAAAGAGTAAGAATGCAGAAGATAGAATATTAATGTTGTCAACGATGATTTGGAAGCTGGGTGTTCGGGGGAAAAGGAAAGAAAGAGAAACTGTTGTATCCCATTTCCTTTAACATTCATGGCAATTTCAATAAAATAATAAAAAGATTGTTAATCTGCATAAAGAAAAAGAGTAAGAATGCAGAAGATAGAATATTTACGTTGTCAACAATGATTTGGAAGCTGGGGGCACTGGAGGATAAAAGAAAGAAAGAAAAAATGTTGTATCCTATTACCTTGAACATTCATGGAAATTTCAATACAATAATAAAAAGATTGTTAATCTGCATAAAGAAAAAGTGTAAGAATGCAGAAGATAGAATATTAATGTTGTCAACCATGATTTAGAAGCTCGGGGTGAGTGGGGGATAAAAGAAAGAAAGAAAAACAGTTGTATCCCATTTCCGTGAACATTCATGGAAATTTCAATAAAATAATAAAAAGATTGTTAATCTGCATAAAGTAAAAGTGTAAGAATGCAGAAGATTGAATATTAATGTTGTCAACCATGATTTGGAAGTTGGGGGTGGTGGGGGATAAAAGAGAGAAAGAAAAACTGTTGTATCCCAGTTCCTTGAACATTCATGGAAATTTCAATAAAATAATAAAAGATTGGTAATCTGCATAAAGAATAATAGTAAGAATGCAGAAGATAGAATATTAATGTTGTCAAGCATGATTTGGTAGCTGTGGGTTGTGAGGGATAAAAGAAATGAAGAAAAACTGTTGTATCCCATTTCCTTGAACATTCATGGAAATTTCAATAAAATAATAAAATGATTGTTAATCTGCATAAAGAACAAGAGTAAGAATGCAGAAGATAGAATATTAATGTTGTCAACCATGATTTGGAAGCTTGCGGGGATGGGGGATAAAAGAAAGAAACACTGTTGTATCCCATTTCCTTCAACTTTCATGGAAATTTCAGTAAAGTAATAAAAAGATTGTTAATCTGCATAAAGAAAAATAGTAAGAATGCAGAAGATAGAATATTAATGTTGTCAACCATGATTTGGAAGCAGGGGGGTGGTGGGGGATAAAAGAAAGAAAGAAAAACTGTAGTATCCCATTTCCTTGAACATTCATGGAAATTTCAATAAAATAATAAAAAGATTGTTAATCTGCATAAAGAAAAAGAGTAAGAATGCAGAAGATAGAATATTAATGTTGTCAACCATGATTTGGAAGCTGGGGGGTTGGGGGATAAAAGAAAGAAAGAAAAACAGTTGTATCCCATTTCCTTGAACATTCATGGGAATTTCAATAAAATAATAAAAAGATTGTTAATCTGCATAAAGAAAAAGAGTACGAATCCAAAAGTTAGAATATTAATGTTGTCAACCATGATTTGGAAGCTGGGGAGGTGGGGGATAAAAGAAAGAAAGAAAAAGTGTTGTATCCCATTTCCTTGAACATTCAAGGAAATATCAATAAAATAATAAAAAGATTGTTATTTGCATAAAGAAAAAGTGTAAGAATGCTGAAGATAGAATATTAATGTTGTCAACCATGATTTGGAAGCTGGGGTGTGAGGGATAAAAGAAAGTATGAAAAACTGTTGTATCCCATTTCCTTCAACATTCATGGCAATTTCAATAAAATAATAAAAAGATTCTTAATCTGCATAAAGGAAAGGTGTAAGAATGCAGAAGATAGAATATTAATGTTGTCAACCATGATTTGGAAGCTCGGCCTGGGTGGGGGATAAAGGAAAGACATAAAAGTGTTGTATCCCATTTCCTTGAACATTCATGGTAATTTCAATAAAATAATAAAAAGATTGTTAATCTACATAAAGTAAAAGTGTAAGAATGCAGAAGATTGAATATTAATGTTGTCAACAATGATGTGGAAGGTGGGGGGTAGTGGGAGATAAAAGAAAGAAAGAAAAAATGTTGTATCCCATTTCCTTGAACATTCAAGGAAATTTCAATGAAATAATAAAAGATTGGTAATCTGCATTAAGAAAAACAGTAAGAATGCAGAATATAGAATATTAATGTTGTCAACCATGATATGGAATCTGGGCGGCATGGGCGATAAAAGAAGAAAGAAAAACTGTTGTATCCCATTTCCTTGAACATTCATGGAAATTTCAATAAAATAATAAAAAGATTGTTAATCTGCATAAAGAAAAGGTGTAAGAATGCAGAAGATAGAATATTAATGTTGTCAACAATGATTTAGAAGTTGGGGGCGGTGGGGGATAAAAGAAAGAAAGAAAAACTGTTGTATCCCATTTCCTTGAACATTCATGGTAATTTCAATAAAATAATAAAAAGATTGTTAATCTGCATAAAGTAAAAGTGTAAGAATGCAGAAGATTGAATATTAATGTTGTCAACATTGATGTGGAAGGTGGGGCGTGGTGGGGGATAAAAGAAAGAAAGAAAAAATGTTGTATCCCATTTCCTTGAACATTCATGGAAATTTCAAGAAAATAATACAAAGAATGGTAATCTGCATAAAGAAAAAGAGTAAGAATGCAGAAGATAGAATATTAATGTTGTCAACCATGATTTGGAAGCAGGGGGTTGTTGGGGGACGATAGAAAGAAAGAAAAAGTGTTGTATCCCATTTCCTTGAACATTCTTGGAAATTTCAATAAAATAATAAAAAGATTGTTAATCTGCATAAAGAAAGAGTAAGAATGCAGAAGATAGAATATTAATGTTGTCAACCATGATTTGGAAGCTGGGGCGGTTTGGGATAAAAGAAAGAAAGAAAAAATGTTGTATCCCATTTCCTTGAACATTCATGGAAATTTCAATAAAATAATAAAAAGATTGTTAATCTGCATAAAGAAAAAGAGTAAGAATGCAGAAGATAGAATATTAATGTTGTCAACCATGATTTGGAAGCAGGTGGGGTGGGGGATAATAGAAAGAATGAAAAACTGTTGTATCCCATTTCCTTGAACATTCATGGAAATTTCAATAAAGTAATAAAAAGATTGTTAATCTGCATAAAGAAAAATAGTAAGAATGCAGAAGATAGAATATTAATGTTTTCAACCATGATTTCGAAGCAGGGGGGTGGTGGGGGACAAAAGAAAGAAAGAAAATCTGTTGTATCCCATTTCCTTGAACATTCATGGAAATTTCAATAAAATAATAAAAAGATTGTTAATCTGCATAAAGAAAAAGTGTAAGAATGCAGAAGATAGAATATTAATGTTGTCAACCATGATTTAGAAGCTCGGGGGAAGTGGGGGATAAAAGAAAGAAAGAAAAACAGTTGTATCCCACTTCCTTGAACATTCATGGAAATTTCAATAAAATAATAAAAAGATTGTTAATCTGCATAAAGTAAAAGTGTAAGAATGCAGAAGATTGAATATTAATGTTGTCAACCATGATTTGGAAGCTGGGGGGCTGGGGGATAAAAGAAAGAAAGAAAAACTGTTGTATCCCATTTCCTTGAACATTCATGGGAATTTCAATAAAATAATAAAAAGATTGTTAATCTGCATAAAGAAAAAGTGTACGAATCCAAAAGTTAGAATATTAATGTTGTCAACCATGATTTGGAAGCTGGGGAGGTGGGGGATAAAAGAAAGAAAGAAAAAGTGTTGTATCCCATTTCCTTGAACATTCAAGGAAATTTCAATAAAATAATAAAAAGATTGTTATTTGCATAAAGAAAAAGTGTAAGAATGCAGAAGATAGAATATTAATGTTGTCAACCATGATTTGGAAGCTGGGGGGGTAGGGGGAAAAAGAAAGAAAGAAAAACTGTTGTATCCCATTTCCTTTAACATTCATGGCAATTTCAATAAAATATTATAAGATTGTTAATCTGCATAAAGAAAAAGAGTAAGAATGCAGAAGATAGAATATTAATGTTGTCAACCATGATTTGTAAGCTGGGGGCGCTGGAGGATAAAAGAGAGAAAGAAAAACTGTTGTATCCCATTTCCTTGAACATTCATGGAAATTTCAATAAAATAATAAAAAGATTGTTAATCTGCATAAAGGAAAAGTGTAAGAATGCAGAAGATAGAATATTAATGTTGTCAACGATGATTTGGAAGATGGGGGGGTGGGGGGTAAAAGAAAGAAAGAGAAACTGTTGTATCCCATTTCCTTGAACATTCATGGAAATTTCAATAAAATAATAAATGATTGTTAATCTGCATAAAGAAAAAGAGTAAGAATGCAGGAGATAGAATGTTAATGTTGTCAACCACGATTTGGAAGCTGGCGTGGTGGGGGATAAAAGAAAGAAAGAAAAACTGTTGTATCCCACTTCCTTGAACATTCATGGAAATTTCAATAAAATAATAAAAAGATTGGTAATCTGCATAAAGAAAAATAGTAAGAATGCAGGAGATAGAATATTAATGTTGTCAACCATGATATGGAAGCTGGGGGTGTTGGGGGATGATAGTAAGAAAGAAAAAGTTTTGTAGCCCATTTCCTTGAACATTCATGGAAATTTCAATAAAATAATAAAAAGATTGTTAATCTTCATAAAGAAAGATTAAGAATGCAGAAGATAGAATATTAATGTTGTCAACCAGGGTTTGGAAGCTGGGGTTGTTGGGGGATAAAAGAAAGAAATAAAAACTGTTGTATCCCATTTCCTTGAACATTCATAGAAAGTTCAATAAAATAATAAAAAGACTGTTAATCTGCATAAAGAAAAAGAGTAAGAATGCAGAAGATAGAATATTAATGTTGTCAACGATGATTTGGAAGCTGGGTGTTCGGGCGAAAAGGAAAGAAAGAGAAACTGTTGTATCCCATTTCCTTTAACATTCATGGCAATTTCAATAAAATAATAAAAAGATTGTTAATCTGCATAAAGAAAAAGAGTAAGAATGCAGAAGATAGAATATTTACGTTGTCAACCATGATTTGGAAGCTGGGGGCACTGGAGGATAAAAGAAAGAAAGAAAAAATGTTGTATCCTATTACCTTGAACATTCATGGAAATTTCAATACAATAATAAAAAGATTGTTAATCTGCATAAAGAAAAAGTGTAAGAATGCAGAAGATAGAATATTAATGTTGTCAAACATGATTTAGAAGCTCGGGGGGAGTGGGGGATAAAAGAAAGAAAGAAAAACAGTTGTATCCCATTTCCGTGAACCTTCATGGAAATTTCAATAAAATAATAAAAAGATTGTTAATCTGCATAAAGTAAAAGTGTAAGAATGCAGAAGATTGAATATTAATGTTGACAACCATGATTTGGAAGTTGGGGGTGGTGGGGGATAAAAGAGAGAAAGAAAAACTGTTGTATCCCAGTTCCTTGAACATTCATGGAAATTTCAATAAAATAATAAAATGATTGTTAATCTGCATAAAGAACAAGAGTAAGAATGCAGAAGATAGAATATTAATGTTGTCAACCATGATTTGGAAGCTTGCGGGGATGGGGGATAAAAGAAAGAAACACTGTTGTATCCCATTTCCTTCAACTTTCATGGAAATTTCAGTAAAGTAATAAAAAGATTGTTAATCTGCATAAAGAAAAATAGTAAGAATGCAGAAGATAGAATATTAATGTTGTCAACCATGATTTGGAAGCAGGGGGGTGGTGGGGGATAAAAGAAAGAAAGAAAAACTGTAGTATCCCATTTCCTTGAACATTCATGGAAATTTCAATAAAATAATAAAAAGATTGTTAATCTGCATAAAGAAAAAGAGTAAGAATGCAGAAGATAGAATATTAATGTTGTCAACCATGATTTGGAAGCTGGGGGGTTGGGGGATAAAAGAAAGAAAGAAAAACAGTTGTATCCCATTTCCTTGAACATTCATGGGAATTTCAATAAAATAATAAAAAGATTGTTAATCTGCATAAAGAAAAAGAGTACGAATCCAAAACTTAGAATATTAATGTTGTCAACCATGATTTGGAAGCTGGGGGGTTGGGGGATAAAAGAAAGAAAGAAAAAGTGTTGTATCCCATTTCCTTGAACATTCAAGGAAATTTCAATAAAATAATAAAAAGATTGTTATTTGCATAAAGAAAAAGTGTAAGAATGCTGAAGATAGAATATTAATGTTGTCAACCATGATTTGGAAGCTGGGGTGTGAGGGATAAAAGAAAGTATGAAAAACTGTTGTATCCCATTTCCTTCAACATTCTTGGCAATTTCAATAAAATAATAAAAAGATTGTTAATCTGCATAAAGGAAAGGTGTAAGAATGCAGAAGATAGAATATTAATGTTGTCAACCATGATTTGGAAGCTCGGCCTGGGTGGGGGATAAAGGAAAGACATAAAAGTGTTGTATCCCATTTCCTTGAACATTCATGGTAATTTCAATAAAATAATAAAAAGATTGTTAATCTACATAAAGTAAAAGTGTAAGAATGCAGAAGATTGAATATTAATGTTGTCAACAATGATGTGGAAGGTGGGGGGTGGTGGGAGATAAAAGAAAGAAAGAAAAAATGTTGTATCCCATTTCCTTGAACATTCATGGAAATTTCAATGAAATAATAAAAGATTGGTAATCTGCATTAAGAAAAACAGTAAGAATGCAGAAGATAGAATATTAATGTTGTCAACCATGATTTGGAATCTGGGCGGCATGGGCGATAAAAGAAGAAAGAAAAACTGTTGTATCCCATTTCCTTGAACATTCATGGAAATTTCAATAAAATAATAAAAAGATTGTTAATCTGCATAAAGTAAAAGTGTAAGAATGCAGAAGATTGAATATTAATGTTGTCAACAATGATGTGGAAGGTGGGGCGTGGTGGGGGATAAAAGAAAGAAAGAAAAAATGTTGTATCCCATTTCCTTGAACATTCATGGAAATTTCAAGAAAATAATACAAAGAATGGTAATCTGCATAAAGAAAAAGAGTAAGAATGCAGAAGATAGAATATTAATGTTGTCAACCATGATTTGGAAGCTGGGGGGGTTGGGGGACGATAGAAAGAAAGAAAAAGTGTTGTATCCCATTTCCTTGAACATTCTTGGAAATTTCAATAAAATAATAAAAAGATTGTTAATCTGCATAAAGAAAGAGTAAGAATGCAGAAGATAGAATATTAATGTTGTCAACCATGATTTGGAAGCTGGGGCGGTTTGGGATAAAAGAAAGAAAGAAAAAATGTTGTATCCCATTTCCTTGAACATTCATGGAAATTTCAATAAAATAATAAAAAGATTGTTAATCTGCATAAAGAAAAAGTGTAAGAATGCAGAAGATAGAATGTTAATGTTGTCAACCATGATTTAGAAGCAGGTGGGGTGGGGGATAATAGAAAGAATGAAAAACTGTTGTATCCCATTTCCTTGAACATTCATGGAAATTTCAATAAAGTAATAAAAAGATTGTTAATCTGCCTAAAGAAAAATAGTAAGAATGCAGAAGATAGAATATTAATGTTTTCAACCATGATTTCGAAGCAGGGGGGTGGTGGGGGACAAAAGAAAGAAAGAAAATCTGTTGTATCCCATTTCCTTGAACATTCATGGAAATTTCAATAAAATAATAAAAAGATTGTTAATCTGCATAAAGAAAAAGTGTAAGAATGCAGAAGATAGAATATTAATGTTGTCAACCATGATTTAGAAGCTCGGGGGAAGTGGGGGATAAAAGAAAGAAAGAAAAACAGTTGTATCCCACTTCCTTGAACATTCATGGAAATTTCAATAAAATAATAAAAAGATTGTTAATCTGCATAAAGTAAAAGTGTAAGAATGCAGAAGATTGAATATTAATGTTGTCAACCATGATTTGGAAGCTGGGGGGCTGGGGGATAAAAGAAAGAAAGAAAAAGTGTTGTATCCCATTTCCTTGAACATTCATGGGAATTTCAATAAAATAATAAAAAGATTGTTAATCTGCATAAAGAAAAAGTGTACGAATCCAAAAGTTAGAATATTAATGTTGTCAACCATGATTTGGAAGCTGGGGAGGTGGGGGATAAAAGAAAGAAAGAAAAAGTGTTGTATCCCATTTCCTTGAACATTCAAGGAAATTTCAATAAAATAATAAAAAGATTGTTATTTGCATAAAGAAAAAGTGTAAGAATGCAGAAGATAGAATATTAATGTTGTCAACCATGATTTGGAAGCTGGGGTGTGAGGGATAAAGGAAAGTATGAAAAACTGTTGTATCCCATTTCCTTCAACATTCATGGCAATTTCTATAAAATAATAAAAAGATTGTTAATCTGCATAAAGGAAAGGTGTAAGAATGCAGAAGATAGAATATTAATGTTGTCAACCATGATTTGGAAGCTCGGCCTGGGTGGGGGATAATGGAAAGACATAAAAGTGTTGTATCCCATTTCCTTGAACATTCATGGAAATTTCAATAAAATAATAAAAAGATAGTTCATCTGTATACAGAAAAAGAGTAAGAATGCAGAAGATAGAATATTAATGTTGTCAACCATGATTTGGAATCTGGGCGGCATGGGCGATAAAAGAAGAAAGAAAAACTGTTGTATCCCATTTCCTTGAACATTCATGGAAATTTCAATAAAATAATAAAAAGATTGTTAATCTGCATAAAGAATAGGTGTAAGAATGCAGAAGATAGAATATTAATGTTGTCAACAATGATGTGGAAGGTGGGGGGTGGTGGGGGATAAAAGAAAGAAAGAAAAAATGTTCTATCCCATTTCCTTGAACATTCATGGAAATTTCAATGAAATAATAAAAGATTGGTAATCTGCATTAAGAAAAACAGTAAGAATGCAGAAGATAGAATATTAATGTTGTCAACTAACTATGATTTGGAAGCTGGGGGGTGTTGTGGGATAAAAGAAAGAAATAAAAAGTGTTGTATCCCATTTCCTTGAACATTCATGGAAAGTTCAATAAAATAATAAAAAGATTGTTAATCTGCATAAAGAAAGAGTAAGAATGCAGAAGATAGAATATTAATGTTGTCAACCATGATTTGGAATCTAGGCGGCATGGGCGATAAAAGAAGAAAGAAAAACTGTTGTATCCCATTTCCTTGAACATTCATGGAAATTTCAATAAAATAATAAAAAGATTGTTAATCTGCATAAAGAAAAGGTGTAAGAATGCAGAAGATAGAATATTAATGTTGTCAACAATGATTTGGAAGTTGGGGGCGGTGGGGGATAAAAGAAAGAAAGAAAAACTGTTGTATCCCATTCCCTTGAACATTCATGGTAATTTCAATAAAATAATAAAAAGATTGTCAATCTGCATAAAGTAAAAGTGTAAGAATGCAGAAGATTGAATATTAATGTTGTCAACAATGATGTGGAAGGTGGGGGGTGGTGGGGGATAAAAGAAAGAAAGAACAATTGTTGTATCCCATTTCCTTGAACATTCATGGAAATTTCAATAAAATAATAAAAAGATTGTTAATCAGCATAAAGAAAAAGTGTAAGAATGCAGAATATAGAATATTAATGTTGTCACCCATGAGTTGGAAGCTGGACGGGTGGGGGATAAAAGAAAGAGAGAAAAACTCTTGTATCACATTTCCTCGAACATTCATGGAAATTTCAATAAACTAATAAAAAGATTGTTAATCTGCATAAAGAAAAAGAGGAAGAATGCAGAAGATAGAATATTAATGTTGTGAACAATGATTTGGAAGCTGGGGCCGGTGGGGGATAAAAGAAAGAAAGAAAAACTGTTGTATCCCACTTCCTTGAACATTCATGGAAATTTCAATAAAATAATAAAAAGATTGGTAATCTGCATAAAGAAAAATAGTAAGAATGCAGGAGATAGAATATTAATGTTGTCAACCATGATTTGGAAGCTGGGGGGGTTGGGGGACGATAAAAAGAAAGAAAAAGTGTTGTAGCCCATTTCCTTGAACATTCATGGAAATTTGAATAAAATAATAAAAAGATTGTTAATCTGCATAAAGAAAGATTAAGAATGCAAAAGATAGAATATTAATGTTGTCAACAATGATGTGGAAGGTGGGGGGTGGTGGGGGATAAAAGAAAGAAAGAACAATTGTTGTATCCCATTTCCTTGAACATTCATGGAAATTTCAATAAAATAATAAAAAGATTGTTAATCTGCATAAAGTAAAAGTGTAAGAATGCAGAAGATTGAATATTAATGGTGTCAACCATGATTTGGAAGTTGGGGGTGGTGGGGGATAAAAGAGAGAAAGAAAAACTGTTGTATCCCAGTTCCTTGAGCATTCATGGAAATTTCAATAAAATAATAAAAGATTGGTAATCTGCATAAAGAATAATAGTAAGAATGCAGAAGATAGAATATTAATGTTGTCAAGCATGATTTGGTAGCTGTGGGTTGTGAGGGATAAAAGAAATGAAGAAAAACTGTTGTAGTCCATTTCCTTGAACATTCATGGAAATTTCAATAAAATAATAAAATGATTGTTAATCTGCATAAAGAACAAGAGTAAGAATGCAGAAGATAGAATATTAATGTTGTCAACCAAGATTTGGAAGCTTGCGGGGATGGGGGATAAAAGAAAGAAACACTGTTGTATGCCATTTCCTTGAACATTCATGGAAATTTCCGTAAAGTAATAAAAAGATTGTTAATCTGCATAAAGAAAAATAGTAAGAATGCAGAAGATAGAATATTAATGTTGTCAACCATGATTTGGAAGCAGGGGGGTGGTGGGGGATAAAAGAAAGAAAGAAAAACTGTTGTATCCCATTTCCTTGAACATTCATGGAAATTTCAATAAAATAATAGAAAGATTGTTAATCTGCATAAAGAAAAAGAGTAAGAATGCAGAAGATAGAATATTAATGTTGTCAACCATGATTTGGAAGCTGGGGAGGTGGGGGATAAAAGAAAGAAAGAAAAAGTGTTGTATCCCATTTCCTTGAACATTCAAGGAAATTTCAATAAAATAATAAAAAGATTGTTATTTGCATAAAGAAAAAGTGTAAGAATGCAGAAGATAGAATATTAATGTTGTCAACCATGATTTAGAAGCTCGGGGGGAGTGGGGGATAAAAGAAAGAAAGAAAAACAGTTGTATCCCATTTCCTTGAACATTCATGGAAATTTCAATAAAATAATAAAAAGATTGTTAATCTGCATAAAGAAAAAGAGTAAGAATGCAGGACATAGAATGTTAATGTTGTCAACCACGATTTGGAAGCTGGGGGTGGTGGGGGATAAAAGAATGAAAGAAAAACTGTTGTATCCCACTTCCTTGAACATTCATGGAAATTTCAATAAAATAATAAAAAGATTGGTAATCTGCATATAGAAAAATAGTAAGAATGCAGGAGATAGTATATTAATGTTGTCAAACATGATTTGGAAGCTGGGGGTGTTGGGGGATGATAGAAAGAAAGAAAAAGTGTTGTAGCCCATTTCCTTGAACATTCTTGGAAATTTCAATAAAATAATAAAAAGATTGTTAATCTACATAAAGTAAAAGTGTAAGAATGCAGAAGATTGAATATTAATGTTGTCAACAATGATGTGGAAGGTGGGGGGTGGTGGGAGATAAAAGAAAGAAAGAAAAAATGTTGTATCCCATTTCCTTGAACATTCATGGAAATTTCAATGAAATAATAAAAGATTGGTAATCTGCATTAAGAAAAACAGTAAGAATGCAGAAGATAGAATATTAATGTTGTCAACCATGATTTGGAATCTGGGCGGCATGGGCGATAAAAGAAGAAAGAAAAACTGTTGTATCCCATTTCCTTGAACATTCATGGAAATTTCAATAAAATAATAAAAAGATTGTTAATCTGCATAAAGAAAAGGTGTAAGAATGCAGAAGATAGAATATTAATGTTGTCAACAATGATTTAGAAGTTGGGGGCGGTGGGGGATAAAAGAAAGAAAGAAAAACTGTTGTATCCCATTTCCTTGAACATTCATGGTAATTTCAATAAAATAATAAAAAGATTGTTAATCTGCATAAAGGAAAAGTGTAAGAATGCAGAAGATTGAATATTAATGTTGTCAACAATGATGTGGAAGGTGGGGCGTGGTGGGGGATAAAAGAAAGAAAGAAAAAATGTTGTATCCCATTTCCTTGAACATTCATGGAAATTTCAAGAAAATAATACAAAGAATGGTAATCTGCATAAAGAAAAAGAGTAAGAATGCAGAAGATAGAATATTAATGTTGTCAACCATGATTTGGAAGCTGGGGGGGTTGGGGGACGATAGAAAGAAAGAAAAAGTGTTGTATCCCATTTCCTTGAACATTCTTGGAAATTTCAATAAAATAATAAAAAGATTGTTAATCTGCATAAAGAAAGAGTAAGAATGCAGAAGATAGAATATTAATGTTGTCAACCATGATTTGGAAGCTGGGGCGGTTTGGGATAAAAGAAAGAAAGAAAAAATGTTGTATCCCATTTCCTTGAACATTCATGGAAATTTCAAT
Organism: Cynocephalus volans; assembly: GCF_027409185.1. NCBI lineage: Eukaryota > Metazoa > Chordata > Mammalia > Dermoptera > Cynocephalidae > Cynocephalus > Cynocephalus volans. The sequence continues at coordinate 1,278,980 of NC_084463.1, forward strand.
AAAATAATAAAAAGATTGTTAATCTGCATAAAGAAAAAGTGTAAGAATGCAGAAGATAGAATGTTAATGTTGTCAACCATGATTTGGAAGCAGGTGGGGTGGGGGATAATAGAAAGAATGAAAAACTGTTGTATCCCATTTCCTTGAACATTCATGGAAATTTCAATAAAGTAATAAAAAGATTGTTAATCTGCATAAAGAAAAATAGTAAGAATGCAGAAGATAGAATATTAATGTTTTCAACCATGATTTCGAAGCAGGGGGGTGGTGGGGGACAAAAGAAAGAAAGAAAATCTGTTGTATCCCATTTCCTTGAACATTCATGGAAATTTCAATAAAATAATAAAAAGATTGTTAATCTGCATAAAGAAAAAGTGTAAGAATGCAGAAGATAGAATATTAATGTTGTCAACCATGATTTAGAAGCTCGGGGGAAGTGGGGGATAAAAGAAAGAAAGAAAAACAGTTGTATCCCACTTCCTTGAACATTCATGGAAATTTCAATAAAATAATAAAAAGATTGTTAATCTGCATAAAGTAAAAGTGTAAGAATGCAGAAGATTGAATATTAATGTTGTCAACCATGATTTGGAAGCTGGGGGGCTGGGGGATAAAAGAAAGAAAGAAAAACTGTTGTATCCCATTTCCTTGAACATTCATGGGAATTTCAATAAAATAATAAAAAGATTGTTAATCTGCATAAAGAAAAAGTGTACGAATCCAAAAGTTAGAATATTAATGTTGTCAACCATGATTTGGAAGCTGGGGAGGTGGGGGATAAAAGAAAGAAAGAAAAAGTGTTGTATCCCATTTCCTTGAACATTCATGGAAATTTCAATAAAATAATAAAAAGATTGTTAATCTGCATAAAGAAAAAGTGTAAGAATGCAGAAGATAGAATTTTAATGTTGTCAACCATGATTTAGAAGCTCGGGGGAAGTGGGGGATAAAAGAAAGAAAGAAAAACAGTTGTATCCCACTTCCTTGAACATTCATGGAAATTTCAATAAAATAATAAAAAGATTGTTAATCTGCATAAAGTAAAAGTGTAAGAATGCAGAAGATTGAATATTAATGTTGTCAACAATGATGTGGAAGGTGGGGGGTGGTGGTAGATAAAAGAAAGAAAGAAAAAATGTTGTATCCCATTTCCTTGAACATTCATGGAAATTTCAATAAAATAATTAAAAGATTGTTAATCTGCATAAAGAAAGATTAAGAATGCAGAAGATAGAATATTAATGTTGTCAACCATGATTTGGAAGCTGGGGGGTTTTGGGGGATAAAAGAAAGAAAGAAAAACTGTTGTATCCCATTTCCTTGAACATTCATGGAAAGTTCAATAAAATAATAAAAAGATTGTTAATCTGCATAAAGAAAAAGAGTAAGAATGCAGAAGATAGAATATTAATGTTATCAACGATGATTTGGAAGCTGGGGGGGTAGGGGGAAAAAGAAAGAAAGAAAAACTGTTGTATCCCATTTCCTTTAACATTCATGGCAATTTCAATAAAATATTATAAGATTGTTAATCTGCATAAAGAAAAAGAGTAAGAATGCAGAAGATAGAATATTAATGTTGTCAACCATGATTTGTAAGCTGGGGGCGCTGGAGGATAAAAGAGAGAAAGAAAAACTGTTTTATCCCATTTCCTTGAACATTCATGGAAATTTCAATAAAATAATAAAAAGATTGTTAATCTTCATAAAGAAAGATTAAGAATGCAGAAGATAGAATATTAATGTTGTCAACCAGGGATTGGAAGCTGGGGTTGTTGGGGGATAAAAGAAAGAAATAAAAACTGTTGTATCCCATTTCCTTGAACATTCATAGAAAGTTCAATAAAATAATAAAAAGACTGTTAATCTGCATAAAGAAAAAGAGTAAGAATGCAGAAGATAGAATATTAATGTTGTCAACGATGATTTGGAAGCTGGGTGTTCGGGGGAAAAGGAAAGAAAGAGAAACTGTTGTATCCCATTTCCTTTAACATTCATGGCAATTTCAATAAAATAATAAAAAGATGGTTAATCTGCATAAAGAAAAAGAGTAAGAATGCAGAAGATAGAATATTTACGTTGTCAACCATGATTTGGAAGCTGGGGGCACTGGAGGAAAAAAGAAAGAAAGAAAAAATGTTGTATCCTATTACCTTGAACATTCATGGAAATTTCAATACAATAATAAAAAGATTGTTAATCTGCATAAAGAAAAAGTGTAAGAATGCAGAAGATAGAATATTAATGTTGTCAACCATGATTTAGAAGCTCGGGGGGAGTGGGGGATAAAAGAAAGAAAGAAAAACAGTTGTATCCCATTTCCTTGAACATTCATGGAAATTTCAATAAAATAATAAAAAGATTGTTAATCTGCATAAAGTAAAAGTGTAAGAATGCAGAAGATAGAATATTAATGTTGTCAACCATGATTTAGAATCTCGGGGGCGGTGGGGGATAAAAGAAAGAAAGAAAAACTGTTGTATCCCATTTCCTTTAACATTCATGGTAATTTCAATAAAATAATAAAAAGATTGTTAATCTGCATAAAGTAAAAGTGTAAGAATGCAGAAGATTGAATATTAATGTTGTCAACAATGATGTGGAAGGTGGGGGGTGGTGGGGGATAAAAGAAAGAAAGAAAAAATGTTCTATCCCATTTCCTTGAACATTCATGGAAATTTCAATGAAATAATAAAAGATTGGTAATCTGCATTAAGAAAAACAGTAAGAATGCAGAAGATAGAATATTAATGTTGTCAACTAACTATGATTTGGAAGCTGGGGGGTGTTGTGGGATAAAAGAAAGAAATAAAAACTGTTGTATCCCATTTCCTTGAACATTCATGGAAAGTTCAATAAAATAATAAAAAGATTGTTAATCTGCATAAAGAAAGAGTAAGAATGCAGAAGATAGAATATTAATGTTGTCAACCATGATTTGGAATCTAGGCGGCATGGGCGATAAAAGAAGAAAGAAAAACTGTTGTATCCCATTTCCTTGAACATTCATGGAAATTTCAATAAAATAATAAAAAGATTGTTAATCTGCATAAAGAAAAGGTGTAAGAATGCAGAAGATAGAATATTAATGTTGTCAACAATGATGTGGAAGGTGGGGGGTGGTGAGGGATAAAAGAAAGAAAGAACAATTGTTGTATCCCATTTCCTTGAACATTCATGGAAATTTCAATAAAATAATAAAAAGATTGTTAATCAGCATAAAGAAAAAGTGTAAGAATGCAGAATATAGAATATTAATGTTGTCACCCATGAGTTGGAAGCTGGACGGGTGGGGGATAAAAGAAAGAGAGAAAAAATTCTTGTATCACATTTCCTCGAACATTCATGGAAATTTCAATAAAATAATAAAAAGATTGTTAATCTGCATAAAGAAAAAGAGGAAGAATGCAGAAGATAGAATATTAATGTTGTGAACCATGATTTGGAAGCTGGGGCCGGTGGGGGATAAAAGAAAGAAAGAAAAACTGTTGTATCCCACTTCCTTGAACATTCATGGAAATTTCAATAAAATAATAAAAAGATTGGTAATCTGCATAAAGAAAAATAGTAAGAATGCAGGAGATAGAATATTAATGTTGTCAACCATGATTTGGAAGCTGGGGGGGTTGGGGGACGATAGAAAGAAAGAAAAAGTGTTGTAGCCCATTTCCTTGAACATTCATGGAAATTTGAATAAAATAATAAAAAGATTGTTAATCTGCATAAAGAAAGATTAAGAATGCAAAAGATAGAATATTAATGTTGTCAACCATGATTTGGAAGCTGGGGGCGATGGAGGATAAAAGAAAGAAAGAAAAACTGTTGTATCCCATTTCCTTGAAGATTCATAGAATGTTCAATAAAATAATAAAAAGATTGTTAATCTGCATGAAGAAAAACAGTAAGAATGCAGAAGATAGAATATTAATGTTCTCAAGCATGATTTGGTAGCTGTGGGTTGCGGGGGAAAAAAGAAAGAAAGAAAAACTGTTGTATTCCACTTCCTTGAACATTCAAGGAAATTTCAATAAAATAATAAAAAGATTGGTAATCTGCATAAAGAAAAATAGTAAGAATGCAGGAGATAGAATGTAAATGTTGTCAACCATGATTTGGAAGCTGGGGGGTTTTGGGGGATAAAAGAAAGAAAGAAAAACTGTTGTATCCCATTTCCTTGAACATTCATGGAAAGTTCAATAAAATAATAAAAAGATTGTTAATCTGCATAAAGAACAAGAGTAAGAATGCAGAAGATAGAATATTAATGTTGTCAACCATGATTTGGAAGCTTGCGGGGATGGGGGATAAAAGAAAGAAACAATGTTGTATGCCATTTCCTTGAACATTCATGGAAATTTCCGTAAAGTAATAAAAAGATTGTTAATCTGCATAAAGAAAAATAGTAAGAATGCAGAAGATAGAATATTAAAGTTGTCAAACATGATTTGGAAGCAGGGGGGTGGTGGGGGATAAAAGAAAGAAAGAAAAACTGTTGTATCCCATTTCCTTGAACATTCATGGAAATTTCAATAAAATAATAAAAAGATTGTTAATCTGCATAAAGAAAAAGTGTAAGAATGCAGAAGATAGAATATTAATGTTGTCAACCATGATTTGGAAGCTGGGGTCTGGGGGATAAAAGAAAGAAAGAAAAACTGTTGTATCCCATTTCCTTGAACATTCATGGGAATTTCAATAAAATAATAAAAAGATTGTTAATCTGCATAAAGAAAAAGAGTACGAATCCAAAAGTTAGAATATTAATGTTGTCAACCATGATTTGGAAGCTGGGGAGGTGGGGGATAAAAGAAAGAAAGAAAAAGTGTTGTATCCCATTTCCTTGAACATTCAAGGAAATTTCAATAAAATAATAAAAAGATTGTTATTTGCATAAAGAAAAAGTGTAAGAATGCAGAAGATAGAATATTAATGTTGTCAACCATGATTTAGAAGCTCGGGGGGAGTGGGGGATAAAAGAAAGAAAGAAAAACAGTTGTATCCCATTTCCTTGAACATTCATGGAAATTTCAATAAAATAATAAAAAGATTGTTAATCTGCATAAAGAAAAAGAGTAAGAATGCAGGAGATAGAATGTTAATGTTGTCAACCACGATTTGGAAGCTGGGGGTGGTGGGGGATAAAAGAATGAAAGAAAAACTGTTGTATCCCACTTCCTTGAACATTCATGGAAATTTCAATAAAATAATAAAAAGATTGGTAATCTGCATATAGAAAAATAGTAAGAATGCAGGAGATAGTATATTAATGTTGTCAAACATGATTTGGAAGCTGGGGGTGTTGGGGGATGATAGAAAGAAAGAAAAAGTGTTGTAGCCCATTTCCTTGAACATTCATGGAAATTTCAATAAAATAATAAAAAGATTGTTAAGCTGCATAAAGAAAGATTAAGAATGCAGAAGATAGAATATTAATGTTGTCAACCAGGGTTTGGAAGCTGGGGTTGTTGGGGGATAAAAGAAAGAAATAAAAACTGTTGTATCCCATTTCCTTGAACATTCATAGAAAGTTCAATAAAATAATAAAAAGACTGTTAATCTGCATAAAGAAAAAGAGTAAGAATGCAGAAGATAGAATATTAATGTTGTCAACGATGATTTGGAAGCTGGGTGTTCGGGGGAAAAGGAAAGAAAGAGAAACTGTTGTATCCCATTTCCTTTAACATTCATGGCAATTTCAATAAAATAATAAAAAGATTGTTAATCTGCATAAAGAAAAAGAGTAAGAATGCAGAAGATAGAATATTTACGTTGTCAACCATGATTTGGAAGCTGGGGGCACTGGAGGATAAAAGAAAGAAAGAAAAAATGTTGTATCCTATTACCTTGAACATTCATGGAAATTTCAATACAATAATAAAAAGATTGTTAATCTGCATAAAGAAAAAGTGTAAGAATGCAGAAGATAGAATATTAATGTTGTCAACCATGATTTAGAAGCTCGGGGGTAGTGGGGGATAAAAGAAAGAAAGAAAAACAGTTGTATCCCATTTCCTTGAACATTCATGGAAATTTCAATAAAATAATAAAAAGATTGTTAATCTGCATAAAGTAAAAGTGTAAGAATGCAGAAGATTGAATATTAATGTTGTCAACCATGATTTGGAAGTTGGGGGTGGTGGGGGATAAAAGAGAGAAAGAAAAACTGTTGTATCCCAGTTCCTTGAACATTCATGGAAATTTCAATAAAATAATAAAAGATTGGTAATCTGCATAAAGAATAATAGTAAGAATGCAGAAGATAGAATATTAATGGTGTCAACCATGATTTGGAAGCAGGGGGGTGGTGGGGGATAAAAGAAAGAAAGAAAAACGGTTGTATCCCATTTCCTTGAACATTCATGGAAATTTCAATAAAATAATAAAAAGATTGTTAATCTGCATAAAGAAAAAGAGTAAGAATGCAGAAGATAGAATATTAATGTTGTCAACCATGATTTGGAAGCTGGGGGGTTGGGGGATAAAAGAAAGAAAGAAAAACTGTTGTATCCCATTTCCTTGAACATTCATGGGAATTTCAATAAAATAATAAAAAGATTGTTAGTCTGCATAAAGAAAAAGCGTATGAATCCAAAAGTTAGAATATTAATGTTGTCAACCATGATTTGGAAGCTGGGGAGGTGGGGGATAAAAGAAAGAAAGAAAAAGTGTTGTATCCCATTTCCTTGAACATTCAAGGAAATTTCAATAAAATAATAAAAAGATTGTTATTTGCATAAAGAAAAAGTGTAAGAATGCAGAAGATAGAATATTAATGTTGTCAACCATGATTTGGAAGCTGGGGTGTGTGGGATAAAAGAAAGTATGAAAAACTGTTGTATCCCATTTCCTTCAACATTCATGGCAATTTCAATAAAAAAATAAAAAGATTGTTAATCTGCATAAAGGAAAGGTGTAAGAATGCAGTAGATAGAATATTAATGTTGTCAACCATGATTTGGAAGCTCGGCCTGGGTGGGGGATAAAGGAAAGACATAAAAGTGTTGTATCCCATTTCCTTGAACATTCATGGAAAGTTCAATAAAATAATAAAAAGATTGTTAATCTGCATAAAGAAAAAGAGTAAGAATGCAGAAGATAGAATATTAATGTTGTCAACCATGATTTAGAAGCTCGGGGGAAGTGGGGGATAAAAGAAAGAAAGAAAAACAGTTGTATCCCATTTCCTTGAACATTCATGGAAATTTCAATAAAATAATAAAAAGATTGTTAATCTGCATAAAGTAAAAGTGTAAGAATGCAGAAGATTGAATATTAATGTTGTCAACCATGATTTGGAAGTTGGGGGTGGTGGGGGATAAAAGAGAGAAAGAAAAACTGTTGTATCCCAGTTCCTTGAGCATTCATGGAAATTTCAATAAAATAATAAAAGATTGGTAATCTGCATAAAGAATAATAGTAAGAATGCAGAAGATAGAATATTAATGTTGTCAAGCATGATTTGGTAGCTGTGGGTTGTGAGGGATAAAAGAAATGAAGAAAAACTTTTGTAGTCCATTTCCTTGAACATTCATGGAAATTTCAATAAAATAATAAAATGATTGTTAATCTGCATAAAGAACAAGAGTAAGAATGCAGAAGATAGAATATTAATGTTGTCAACCATGATTTGGAAGCTTGCGGGGATGGGGGATAAAAGAAAGAAACACTGTTGTATGCCATTTCCTTGAACATTCATGGAAATTTCAGTAAAGTAATAAAAAGATTGTTAATCTGCATAAAGAAAAATAGTAAGAATGCAGAAGATAGAATATTAATGTTGTCAACCATGATTTGGAAGCAGGGGGGTGGTGGGGGATAAAAGAAAGAAAGAAAAACTGTTGTATCCCATTTCCTTGAACATTCATGGAAATTTCAATAAAATAATAAAAAGATTGTTAATCTGCATAAAGAAAAAGAGTAAGAATGCAGAAGATAGAATATTAATGTTGTCAACCATGATTTGGAAGCTGGGGGGCTGGGGGATAAAAGAAAGAAAGAAAAACTGTTGTATCCCATTTCCTTGAACATTCATGGGAATTTCAATAAAATAATAAAAAGATTGTTAATCTGCATAAAGAAAAAGAGTACGAATACAAAAGTTAGAATATTAATGTTGTCAACCATGATTTGGAAGCTGGTGAGGTGGGGGATAAAAGAAAGAAAGAAAAAGTGTTGTATCCCATTTCCTTGAACATTCAAGGAAATTTCAATAAAATAATAAAAAGATTGTTATTTGCATAAAGAAAAAGTGTAAGAATGCAGAAGATAGAATATTAATGTTGTCAACCATGATTTAGAAGCTCGGGGGGAGTGGGGGATAAAAGAAAGAAAGAAAAACAGTTGTATCCCATTTCCTTGAACATTCATGGAAATTTCAATAAAATAATAAAAAGATTGTTAATCTGCATAAAGAAAAAGTGTAAGAATGCAGGAGATAGAATGTTAATGTTGTCAACCACGATTTGGAAGCTGGGGGTGGTGGGGGATAAAAGAATGAAAGAAAAACTGTTGTATCCCACTTCCTTGAACATTCATGGAAATTTCAATAAAATAATAAAAAGATTGGTAATCTGCATATAGAATAATAGTAAGAATGCAGGAGATAGTATATTAATGTTGTCAACCATGATTTGGAAGCTGGGGGTGTTGGGGGATGATAGAAAGAAAGAAAAAGTGTTGTAGCCCATTTCCTTGAACATTCATGGAAATTTCAATAAAATAATAAAAAGATTGTTAATCTGCATAAAGAAAGATTAAGAATGCAGAAGATAGAATATTAATGTTGTCAACCAGGGTTTGGAAGCTGGGGTTGTTGGGGGATAAAAGAAAGAAATAAAAACTGTTGTATCCCATTTCCTTGAACATTCATAGAAAGTTCAATAAAATAATAAAAAGACTGTTAATCTGCATAAAGAAAAAGAGTAAGAATGCAGAAGATAGTATATTAATGTTGTCAACGATGATTTGGAAGCTGGGTGTTCGGGGGAAAAGGAAAGAAAGAGAAAATGTTGTATCCCATTTCCTTTAACATTCATGGCAATTTCAATAAAATAATAAAAAGATTGTTAATCTGCATAAAGAAAAAGAGTAAGAATGCAGAAGATAGAATATTTACGTTGTCAACCATGATTTGGAAGCTGGGGGCACTGGAGGATAAAAGAAAGAAAGAAAAAATGTTGTATCCTATTACCTTGAACACTCATGGAAATTTCAATACAATAATAAAAAGATTGTTAATCTGCATAAAGAAAAAGTGTAAGAATGCAGAAGATAGAATAGTAATGTTGTCAACCATGATTTAGAAGCTCGGGGGGAGTGGGGGATAAAAGAAAGAAAGAAAAACAGTTGTTTCCCATTTCCTTGAACATTCATGGAAATTTCAATAAAATAATAAAAAGATTGTTAATCTGCATAAAGTAAAAGTGTAAGAATGCAGAAGATTGAATATTAATGTTGTCAACCATGATTTGGAAGTTGGGGGTGGTGGGGGATAAAAGAGAGAAAGAAAAACTGTTGTATCCCAGTTCCTTGAACATTCATGGAAATTTCAATAAAATAATAAAAGATTGGTAATCTGCATAAAGAATAATAGTAAGAATGCAGAAGATAGAATATTAATGGTGTCAACCATGATTTGGAAGCAGGGGGGTGGTGGGGGATAAAAGAAAGAAAGAAAAACGGTTGTATCCCATTTCCTTGAACATTCATGGAAATTTCAATAAAATAATAAAAAGATTGTTAATCTGCATAAAGAAAAAGAGTAAGAATGCAGAAGATAGAATATTAATGTTGTCAACCATGATTTGGAAGCTGGGGGGTTGGGGGATAAAAGAAAGAAAGAAAAACTGTTGTATCCCATTTCCTTGAACATTCATGGGAATTTCAATAAAATAATAAAAAGATTGTTAATCTGCATAAAGAAAAAGCGTACGAATCCAAAAGTTAGAATATTAATGTTGTCAACCATGATTTGGAAGCTGGGGAGGTGGGGGATAAAAGAAAGAAAGAAAAAGTGTTGTATCCCATTTCCTTGAACATTCAAGGAAATTTCAATAAAATAATAAAAAGATTGTTATTTGCATAAAGAAAAAGTGTAAGAATGCAGAAGATAGAATATTAATGTTGTCAACCATGATTTGGAAGCTGGGGTGTGAGGGATAAAAGAAAGTATGAAAAACTGTTGTATCCCATTTCCTTCAACATTCATGGCAATTTCAATAAAAAAATAAAAAGATTGTTAATCTGCATAAAGGAAAGGTGTAAGAATGCAGTAGATAGAATATTAATGTTGTCAACCATGATTTGGAAGCTCGGCCTGGGTGGGGGATAAAGGAAAGACATAAAAGTGTTGTATCCCATTTCCTTGAACATTCATGGAAATTTCAATAAAATAATAAAAAGATAGTTCATCTGTATACAGAAAAAGAGTAAGAATGCAGAAGATAGAATATTAATGTTGTCAACCATGATTTGGAATCTGGGCGGCATGGGCGATAAAAGAAGAAAGAAAAACTGTTGTATCCCATTTCCTTGAACATTCATGGAAATTTCATTAAAATAATAAAAAGATTGTTAATCTGCATAAAGAAAAGGTGTAAGAATGCAGAAGATAGAATATTAATGTTGTCAACAATGATTTGGAAGTTGGGGGCGGTGGGGGATAAAAGAAAAAAGAAAAACTGTTGTATCCCATTTCCTTGAACATTCATGGTAATTTCAATAAAATAATAAAAAGATTGTTAATCTGCATAAAGTAAAAGTGTAAGAATGCAGAAGATAGAATATTAATGTTGTCAACAATGATTTGGAAGTTGGGGGCGGTGGGGGATAAAAGAAAGAAAGAAAAAATGTTGTATCCCATTTCCTTGAACATTCATGGAAATTTCAAGAAAATAATACAAAGAATGGTAATCTGCATAAAGAAAAAGAGTAAGAATGCAGAAGATAGAATATTAATGTTGTCAACCATGATTTGGAAGCTGGGGGTGTTGGGGGACGATAGAAAGAAAGAAAAAGTGTTGTATCCCATTTCCTTGAACATTCATGGAAATTTCAATAAAATAATAAAAAGATTGTTAATCTGCATAAAGAAAGAGTAAGAATGCAGAAGATAGAATATTAATGTTGTCAACCATGATTTGGAAGCTGGGGCGGTTTGGGATAAAAGAAAGAAAGAAAAAATGTTGTATCCCATTTCCTTGAACATTCATGGAAATTTCAATAAAATAATAAAAAGATTGTTAATCTGCATAAAGAAAAAGTGTAAGAATGCAGAAGATAGAATGTTAATGTTGTCAACCATGATTTGGAAGCAGGTGGGGTGGGGGATAAAAGAAAGAATGAAAAACTGTTGTATCCCATTTCCTTGAACATTCATGGAAATTTCAATAAAGTAATAAAAAGATTGTTAATCTGCATAAAGAAAAATAGTAAGAATGCAGAAGATAGAATATTAATGTTTTCAACCATGATTTCGAAGCAGGGGGGTGGTGCGGGACAAAAGAAAGAAAGAAAAACTGTTGTATCCCATTTCCTTGAACATTCATGGAAATTTCAATAAAATAATAAAAAGATTGTTAATCTGCATAAAGAAAAAGTGTAAGAATGCAGAAGATAGAATATTAATGTTGTCAACCATGATTTAGAAGCTCGGGGGAAGTGGGGGATAAAAGAAAGAAAGAAAAACAGTTGTATCCCACTTCCTTGAACATTCATGGAAATTTCAATAAAATAATAAAAAGATTGTTAATCTGCATAAAGTAAAAGTGTAAGAATGCAGAAGATTGAATATTAATGTTGTCAACCATGATTTGGAAGCTGGGGGGCTGGGGGATAAAAGAAAGAAAGAAAAACTGTTGTATCCCATTTCCTTGAACATTCATGGGAATTTCAATAAAATAATAAAAAGATTGTTAATCTGCATAAAGAAAAAGAGTACGAATCCAAAAGTTAGAATATTAATGTTGTCAACCATGATTTGGAAGCTGGGGAGGTGGGGGATAAAACAAAGAAAGAAAAAGTGTTGTATCCCATTTCCTTGAACATTCAAGGAAATTTCAATAAAGTAATAAAAAGATTGTTATTTGCATAAAGAAAAAGTGTAAGAATGCAGAAGATAGAATATTAATGTTGTCAACCATGATTTGGAAGCTGGGGTGTGAGGGATAAAAGAAAGTATGAAAAACTGTTGTATCCCATTTCCTTCAACATTCATGGCAATTTCAATAAAATAATAAAAAGATTGTTAATCTGCATAAAGGAAAGTTGTAAGAATGCAGAAGATAGAATATTAATGTTGTCAACCATGATTTGGAAGCTCGGCCTGGGTGGGGGATAATGGAAAGACATAAAAGTGTTGTATCCCATTTCCTTGAACATTCATGGAAATTTCAATAAAATAATAAAAAGATAGTTCATCTGTATACAGAAAAAGAGTAAGAATGCAGAAGATAGAATATTAATGTTGTCAACCATGATTTGGAATCTGGGCGGCATGGGCGATAAAAGAAGAAAGAAAAACTGTTGTATCCCATTTCCTTGAACATTCATGGAAATTTCAATAAAATAATAAAAAGATTGTTAATCTGCATAAAGAATAGGTGTAAGAATGCAGAAGATAGAATATTAATGTTGTCAACAATGATTTGGAAGTTGGGGGCGGTGGGGGATAAAAGAAAGAAAGAAAAACTGTTGTATCCCATTTCCTTGAACATTCATGGTAATTTCAATAAAATAATAAAAAGATTGTTAATCTGCATAAAGTAAAAGTGTAAGAATGCAGAAGATTGAATATTAATGTTGTCAACAATGATGTGGAAGGTGGGGGGTGGTGGGGGATAAAAGAAAGAAAGAAAAAATGTTGTATCCCATTTCCTTGAACAATCATGGAAATTTCAATGAAATAATAAAAGATTGGTAATCTGCATTAAGAAAAACAGTAAGAATGCAGAAGATAGAATATTAATGTTGTCAACTATGATTTGGAAGCTGGGGGGTATTGTGGGATAAAAGAAAGAAATAAAAACTGTTGTATCCCATTTCCTTGAACATTCGTGGAAAGTTCAATAAAATAATAAAAAGATTGTTAATCTGCATAAAGAAAAAGAGTAAGAATGCAGAAGATAGAATATTAATGTTGTCAACCATGATTTGGAATCTGGGCGGAATGGGCGATAAAAGAAGAAAGAAAAACTGTTGTATCCCATTTCCTTGAACATTCATGGAAATTTCAATAAAATAATAAAAAGATTGTTAATCTGCATAAAGAAAAGGTGTAAGAATGCAGAAGATAGAATATTAATGTTGTCAACAATGATTTGGAAGTTGGGGGCGGTGGGGGATAAAAGAAAGAAAGAAAAACTGTTGTATCCCATTTCCTTGAACATTCATGGTAATTTCAATAAAATAATAAAAAGATTGTTAATCTGCATAAAGTAAAAGTGTAAGAATGCAGAAGATTGAATATTAATGTTGTCAACAATGATGTGGAAGGTGGGGCGTGGTGGGGGATAAAAGAAAGAAAGAAAAAATGTTGTATCCCATTTCCTTGAACATTCATGGAAATTTCAAGAAAATAATACAAAGAATGGTAACCTGCATAAAGAAAAAGAGTAAGAATGCAGAAGATAGAATATTAATGTTGTCAACCATGATTTGGAAGCTGGGGGTGTTGGGGGACGATAGAAAGAAAGAAAAAGTGTTGTATCCCATTTCCTTGAACATTCATGGAAATTTCAATAAAATAATAAAAAGATTGTTAATCTGCATAAAGAAAGAGTAAGAATGCAGAAGATAGAATATTAATGTTGTCAACCATGATTTGGAAGCTGGGGCGGTTTGGGATAAAAGAAAGAAAGAAAAAATGTTGTATCCCATTTCCTTGAACATTCATGGAAATTTCAATAAAATAATAAAAAGATTGTTAATCTGCATAAAGAAAAAGTGTAAGAATGCAGAAGATAGAATGTTAATGTTGTCAACCATGATTTGGAAGCAGGTGGGGTGGGGGATAAAAGAAAGAATGAAAAACTCTTGTATCCCATTTCCTTGAACATTCATGGAAATTTCAATAAAGTAATAAAAAGATTGTTAATCTGCATAAAGAAAAATAGTAAGAATGCAGAAGATAGAATATTAATGTTTTCAACCATGATTTCGAAGCAGGGGGGTGGTGGGGGACAAAAGAAAGAAAGAAAAACTGTTGTATCCCATTTCCTTGAACATTCATGGAAATTTCAATAAAATAATAAAAAGATTGTTAATCTGCATAAAGAAAAAGTGTAAGAATGCAGAAGATAGAATATTAATGTTTTCAACCATGATTTCGAAGCAGGGGGGTGGTGGGGGACAAAAGAAAGAAAGAAAAACTGTTGTATCCCATTTCCTTGAACATTCATGGGAATTTCAATAAAATAATAAAAAGATTGTTAATCTGCATAAAGAAAAAGCGTACGAATCCAAAAGTTAGAATATTAATGTTGTCAACCATGATTTGGAAGCTGGGGAGGTGGGGGATAAAAGAAAGAAAGAAAAAGTGTTGTATCCCATTTCCTTGAACATTCAAGGAAATTTCAATAAAATAATAAAAAGATTGTTATTTGCATAAAGAAAAAGTGTAAGAATGCAGAAGATAGAATATTAATGTTGTCAACCATGATTTGGAAGCTGGGGTGTGAGGGATAAAAGAAAGTATGAAAAACTGTTGTATCCCATTTCCTTCAACATTCATGGCAATTTCAATAAAAAAATAAAAAGATTGTTAATCTGCATAAAGGAAAGGTGTAAGAATGCAGTAGATAGAATATTAATGTTGTCAACCATGATTTGGAAGCTCGGCCTGGGTGGGGGATAAAGGAAAGACATAAAAGTGTTGTATCCCATTTCCTTGAACATTCATGGAAATTTCAATAAAATAATAAAAAGATAGTTCATCTGTATACAGAAAAAGAGTAAGAATGCAGAAGATAGAATATTAATGTTGTCAACCATGATTTGGAATCTGGGCGGCATGGGCGATAAAAGAAGAAAGAAAAACTGTTGTATCCCATTTCCTTGAACATTCATGGAAATTTCATTAAAATAATAAAAAGATTGTTAATCTGCATAAAGAAAAGGTGTAAGAATGCAGAAGATAGAATATTAATGTTGTCAACAATGATTTGGAAGTTGGGGGCGGTGGGGGATAAAAGAAAAAAGAAAAACTGTTGTATCCCATTTCCTTGAACATTCATGGTAATTTCAATAAAATAATAAAAAGATTGTTAATCTGCATAAAGTAAAAGTGTAAGAATGCAGAAGATAGAATATTAATGTTGTCAACAATGATTTGGAAGTTGGGGGCGGTGGGGGATAAAAGAAAGAAAGAAAAAATGTTGTATCCCATTTCCTTGAACATTCATGGAAATTTCAAGAAAATAATACAAAGAATGGTAATCTGCATAAAGAAAAAGAGTAAGAATGCAGAAGATAGAATATTAATGTTGTCAACCATGATTTGGAAGCTGGGGGTGTTGGGGGACGATAGAAAGAAAGAAAAAGTGTTGTATCCCATTTCCTTGAACATTCATGGAAATTTCAATAAAATAATAAAAAGATTGTTAATCTGCATAAAGAAAGAGTAAGAATGCAGAAGATAGAATATTAATGTTGTCAACCATGATTTGGAAGCTGGGGCGGTTTGGGATAAAAGAAAGAAAGAAAAAATGTTGTATCCCATTTCCTTGAACATTCATGGAAATTTCAATAAAATAATAAAAAGATTGTTAATCTGCATAAAGAAAAAGTGTAAGAATGCAGAAGATAGAATGTTAATGTTGTCAACCATGATTTGGAAGCAGGTGGGGTGGGGGATAAAAGAAAGAATGAAAAACTGTTGTATCCCATTTCCTTGAACATTCATGGAAATTTCAATAAAGTAATAAAAAGATTGTTAATCTGCATAAAGAAAAATAGTAAGAATGCAGAAGATAGAATATTAATGTTTTCAACCATGATTTCGAAGCAGGGGGGTGGTGCGGGACAAAAGAAAGAAAGAAAAACTGTTGTATCCCATTTCCTTGAACATTCATGGAAATTTCAATAAAATAATAAAAAGATTGTTAATCTGCATAAAGAAAAAGTGTAAGAATGCAGAAGATAGAATATTAATGTTGTCAACCATGATTTAGAAGCTCGGGGGAAGTGGGGGATAAAAGAAAGAAAGAAAAACAGTTGTATCCCACTTCCTTGAACATTCATGGAAATTTCAATAAAATAATAAAAAGATTGTTAATCTGCATAAAGTAAAAGTGTAAGAATGCAGAAGATTGAATATTAATGTTGTCAACCATGATTTGGAAGCTGGGGGGCTGGGGGATAAAAGAAAGAAAGAAAAACTGTTGTATCCCATTTCCTTGAACATTCATGGGAATTTCAATAAAATAATAAAAAGATTGTTAATCTGCATAAAGAAAAAGAGTACGAATCCAAAAGTTAGAATATTAATGTTGTCAACCATGATTTGGAAGCTGGGGAGGTGGGGGATAAAACAAAGAAAGAAAAAGTGTTGTATCCCATTTCCTTGAACATTCAAGGAAATTTCAATAAAGTAATAAAAAGATTGTTATTTGCATAAAGAAAAAGTGTAAGAATGCAGAAGATAGAATATTAATGTTGTCAACCATGATTTGGAAGCTGGGGTGTGAGGGATAAAAGAAAGTATGAAAAACTGTTGTATCCCATTTCCTTCAACATTCATGGCAATTTCAATAAAATAATAAAAAGATTGTTAATCTGCATAAAGGAAAGTTGTAAGAATGCAGAAGATAGAATATTAATGTTGTCAACCATGATTTGGAAGCTCGGCCTGGGTGGGGGATAATGGAAAGACATAAAAGTGTTGTATCCCATTTCCTTGAACATTCATGGAAATTTCAATAAAATAATAAAAAGATAGTTCATCTGTATACAGAAAAAGAGTAAGAATGCAGAAGATAGAATATTAATGTTGTCAACCATGATTTGGAATCTGGGCGGCATGGGCGATAAAAGAAGAAAGAAAAACTGTTGTATCCCATTTCCTTGAACATTCATGGAAATTTCAATAAAATAATAAAAAGATTGTTAATCTGCATAAAGAATAGGTGTAAGAATGCAGAAGATAGAATATTAATGTTGTCAACAATGATTTGGAAGTTGGGGGCGGTGGGGGATAAAAGAAAGAAAGAAAAACTGTTGTATCCCATTTCCTTGAACATTCATGGTAATTTCAATAAAATAATAAAAAGATTGTTAATCTGCATAAAGTAAAAGTGTAAGAATGCAGAAGATTGAATATTAATGTTGTCAACAATGATGTGGAAGGTGGGGGGTGGTGGGGGATAAAAGAAAGAAAGAAAAAATGTTGTATCCCATTTCCTTGAACAATCATGGAAATTTCAATGAAATAATAAAAGATTGGTAATCTGCATTAAGAAAAACAGTAAGAATGCAGAAGATAGAATATTAATGTTGTCAACTATGATTTGGAAGCTGGGGGGTATTGTGGGATAAAAGAAAGAAATAAAAACTGTTGTATCCCATTTCCTTGAACATTCGTGGAAAGTTCAATAAAATAATAAAAAGATTGTTAATCTGCATAAAGAAAAAGAGTAAGAATGCAGAAGATAGAATATTAATGTTGTCAACCATGATTTGGAATCTGGGCGGAATGGGCGATAAAAGAAGAAAGAAAAACTGTTGTATCCCATTTCCTTGAACATTCATGGAAATTTCAATAAAATAATAAAAAGATTGTTAATCTGCATAAAGAAAAGGTGTAAGAATGCAGAAGATAGAATATTAATGTTGTCAACAATGATTTGGAAGTTGGGGGCGGTGGGGGATAAAAGAAAGAAAGAAAAACTGTTGTATCCCATTTCCTTGAACATTCATGGTAATTTCAATAAAATAATAAAAAGATTGTTAATCTGCATAAAGTAAAAGTGTAAGAATGCAGAAGATTGAATATTAATGTTGTCAACAATGATGTGGAAGGTGGGGCGTGGTGGGGGATAAAAGAAAGAAAGAAAAAATGTTGTATCCCATTTCCTTGAACATTCATGGAAATTTCAAGAAAATAATACAAAGAATGGTAACCTGCATAAAGAAAAAGAGTAAGAATGCAGAAGATAGAATATTAATGTTGTCAACCATGATTTGGAAGCTGGGGGTGTTGGGGGACGATAGAAAGAAAGAAAAAGTGTTGTATCCCATTTCCTTGAACATTCATGGAAATTTCAATAAAATAATAAAAAGATTGTTAATCTGCATAAAGAAAGAGTAAGAATGCAGAAGATAGAATATTAATGTTGTCAACCATGATTTGGAAGCTGGGGCGGTTTGGGATAAAAGAAAGAAAGAAAAAATGTTGTATCCCATTTCCTTGAACATTCATGGAAATTTCAATAAAATAATAAAAAGATTGTTAATCTGCATAAAGAAAAAGTGTAAGAATGCAGAAGATAGAATGTTAATGTTGTCAACCATGATTTGGAAGCAGGTGGGGTGGGGGATAAAAGAAAGAATGAAAAACTCTTGTATCCCATTTCCTTGAACATTCATGGAAATTTCAATAAAGTAATAAAAAGATTGTTAATCTGCATAAAGAAAAATAGTAAGAATGCAGAAGATAGAATATTAATGTTTTCAACCATGATTTCGAAGCAGGGGGGTGGTGGGGGACAAAAGAAAGAAAGAAAAACTGTTGTATCCCATTTCCTTGAACATTCATGGAAATTTCAATAAAATAATAAAAAGATTGTTAATCTGCATAAAGAAAAAGTGTAAGAATGCAGAAGATAGAATATTAATGTTGTCAACCATGATTTAGAAGCTCGGGGGAAGTGGGGGATAAAAGAAAGAAAGAAAAACAGTTGTATCCCACTTCCTTGAACATTCATGGAAATTTCAATAAAATAATAAAAAGATTGTTAATCTGCATGAAGTAAAAGTGTAAGAATGCAGAAGATTGAATATTAATGTTGTCAACCATGATTTGGAAGCTAGGGGGCTGGGGGATAAAAGAAAGAAAGAAAAACTGTTGTATCCCATTTCCTTGAACATTCATGGGAATTTCAATAAAATAATAAAAAGATTGTTAATCTGCATAAAGAAAAAGAGTACGAATCCAAAAGTTAGAATATTAATGTTGTCAACCATGATTTGGAAGCTGGGGAGGTGGGGGATAAAAGAAAGAAAGAAAAAGTGTTGTATCCCATTTCCTTGAACATTCAAGGAAATTTCAATAAAATAATAAAAAGATTGTTATTTGCATAAAGAAAAAGTGTAAGAATGCAGAAGATAGAATATTAATGTTGTCAACCATGATTTGGAAGCTGGGGTGTGAGGGATAAAAGAAAGTATGAAAAACTGTTGTATCCCATTTCCTTCAACATTCATGGCAATTTCAATAAAATAATAAAAAGATTGTTAATCTGCATAAAGGAAAGGTGTAAGAATGCAGAAGATAGAATATTAATGTTGTCAACCATGATTTGGAAGCTCGGCCTGGGTGGGGGATAATGGAAAGACATAAAAGTGTTGTATCCCATTTCCTTGAACATTCATGGAAATTTCAATAAAATAATAAGAAGATTGTTAATCTGCATAAAGTAAAAGTGTAAGAATGCAGAAGATTGAATATTAATGTTGTCAACCATGATTTGGAAGCTGGGGGGCTGGGGGATAAAAGAAAGAAAGAAAAACTGTTGTATCCCATTTCCTTGAACATTCATGGGAATTTCAATAAAATAATAAAAAGATTGTTAATCTGCATAAAGAAAAAGAGTACGAATCCAAAAGTTAGAATATTAATGTTGTCAACCATGATTTGGAAGCTGGGGAGGTGGGGGATAAAAGAAAGAAAGAAAAAGTGTTGTATCCCATTTCCTTGAACATTCATGGAAATTTCAATAAAATAATAAAAAGATTGTTAATCTGCATAAAGAATAGGTGTAAGAATGCAGAAGATAGAATATTAATGTTGTCAACAATGATTTGGAAGTTGGGGGCGGTGGGGGATAAAAGAAAGAAAGAAAAACTGTTCTATCCCATTTCCTTGAACATTCATGGTAATTTCAATAAAATAATAAAAAGATTGTTAATCTGCATAAAGTAAAAGTGTAAGAATGCAGAAGATTGAATATTAATGTTGTCAACAATGATGTGGAAGGTGGGGGGTGGTGGGGGATAAAAGAAAGAAAGAAAAAATGTTCTATCCCATTTCCTTGAACATTCATGGAAATTTCAATGAAATAATAAAATATTGGTAATCTGCATTAAGAAAAACAATAAGAATGCAGAAGATAGAATATTAATGTTGTCAACTAACTATGATTTGGAAGCTGGGGGGTGTTGTGGGATAAAAGAAAGAAATAAAAACTGTTGTATCCCATTTCCTTGAACATTCATGGAAAGTTCAATAAAATAATAAAAAGATTGTTAATCTGCATAAAGAAAGAGTAAGAATGCAGAAGATAGAATATTAATGTTGTCAGCCATGATTTGGAATCTAGGCGGCATGGGCGATAAAAGAAGAAAGAAAAACTGTTGTATCCCATTTCCTTGAACATTCATGGAAATTTCAATAAAATAATAAAAAGATTGTTAATCTGCATAAAGAAAAGGTGTAAGAATGCAGAAGATAGAATATTAATGTTGTCAACAATGATTTGGAAGTTGTGGGCGGTGGGGGATAAAAGAAAGAAAGAAAAACTGTTGTATCCCATTTCCTTGAACATTCATGGTAATTTCAATAAAATAATAAAAAGATTGTCAATCTGCATAAAGTAAAAGTGTAAGAATGCAGAAGATTGAATATTAATGTTGTCAACAATGATGTGGAAGGTGGGGGGTGGTGGGGGATAAAAGAAAGAAAGAACAATTGTTGTATCCCATTTCCTTGAACATTCATGGAAATTTCAATAAAATAATAAAAAGATTGTTAATCAGCATAAAGAAAAAGTGTAAGAATGCAGAACATAGAATATTAATGTTGTCACCCATGAGTTGGAAGCTGGACGGGTGGGGGATAAAAGAAAGAGAGAAAAACTCTTGTATCACGTTTCCTCGAACATTCATGGAAATTTCAATAAAATAATAAAAAGATTGTTAATCTGCATAAAGAAAAAGAGGAAGAAAGCAGAAGATAGAATATTAATGTTGTGAACCATGATTTGGAAGCTGGGGCCGGTGGGGGATAAAAGAAAGTAAGAAAAACTGTTGTATCCCACTTCCTTGAACATTCAAGGAAATTTGAATAAAATAATAAAAAGATTGTTAATCTGCATAAAGAACGATTAAGAATGCAAAAGATAGAATATTAATGTTGTCAACCATGTTTTGGAAGCTGGGGGCGATGGAGGATAAAAGAAAGAAAGAAAAACTGTTGTATCCCACTTCCTTGAACATTCAAGGAAATTTCAATAAAATAATAAAAAGATTGGTAATCTGCATAAAGAAAAATAGTAAGAATGCAGGAGATAGAATGTAAATGTTGTCAACCATGATTTGGAAGCTGGGGGGGTTGGGGGATGATAGAAATAAAGAAAAAGTGTTGTAGTCCATTTCCTTGAACATTCATGGAAATTTCAATAAAATAATTAAAAGATTGTTAATCTGCATAAAGAAAGATTAAGAATGCAGAAGATAGAATATTAATGTTGTCAACCATGATTTGGAAGCTGGGGGGTTTTGGGGGATAAAAGAAAGAAAGAAAAACTGTTGTATCCCATTTCCTTGAACATTCATGGAAAGTTCAATAAAATAATAAAAAGATTGTTAATCTGCATAAAGAAAAAGAGTAAGAATGCAGAAGATATAATATTAATGTTGTCAACGATGATTTGGAAGCTGGGGGCGTGGGGGGTAAAAGAAAGAAAGAGAAACTGTTGTATCCCATTTCCTTGAACATTCCTGGAAATTTCAATAAAATAATAAAAGATTGTTAATCTGCATAAAGAAAAAGAGTAAGAATGCAGGAGATAGAATGTTAATGTTGTCAACCACGATTTGGAAGCTGGGGGTGGTGGGGGATAAAAGAATGAAAGAAAAACTGTTGTATCCCACTTCCTTGAACATTCATGGAAATTTCAATAAAATAATAAAAAGATTGGTAATCTGCATATAGAAAAATGGTAAGAATGCAGGAGATAGTATATTAATTTTGTCAACCATGATTTGGAAGCTGGGGGTGTTGGGGGATGATAGAAAGAAAGAAAAAGTGTTGTAGCCCATTTCCTTGAACATTCATGGAAATTTCAATAAAATAATAAAAAGATTGTTAATCTGCATAAAGAAAGATTAAGAATGCAGAAGATAGAATATTAATGTTGTCAACCATGATTTGGAAGCTGGGGGGTGTTGGGGGATAAAAGAAAGAAATAAAACCTGTTGTATCCCATTTCCTTGAACATTCATGGGAAGTTCAATAAAATAATAAAAAGATTGTTAATCTGCATAAAGAAAAAGAGTAAGAATGCAGAAGAGAGTATATTAATGTTGTCAAGTATGATTTGGACGCTGGCGGGGGAGGTGGATAAAAGAAAGAAAGAAAAACTGTTGTATCTCATTTCCTTGAACATTCATGGAAATTTCAATAAAATAATAAAAAGATTGTTAATCTGCATAAAGAAAAAGAGTAAGAATACAGAAGATAGAATATTAATGTTGTCAACCATGATTTGGAAGCAGGGGGCGGTGGGGGATAAAAGAAAGAAAGAAAAACTATTGTATCCCACCTCCTAGAAAATTCATGGAAATTTCCATAAAATAATAAAAAGATTGGTAATCTGCATAAAGAAATATCGTAAGAATGCAGGAGATAGAATGTTAATGTTGTCAAGCATTATTTGGAACCTGGGGGGTTGGGGGATGATAGAAAGAAAGAAAAAGTGTTGTAGTCCATTTCCTTGAACATTCATGGAAAGTTCAATAAAATAATAAAAAGATTGTTAATCGGCATAAAGAAAAAGAGTAAGAATGCAGAAGATAGAATATTAATGTTGTCAACCATGATTTAGAAGCTCCGGGGAAGTGGGGGATAAAAGAAAGAAAGAAAAACAGTTGTATCCCATTTCCTTGAACATTCATGGAAATTTCAATAAAATAATAAAAAGATTGTTAATCTGCATAAAGAAAAAGAGGAAGAATGCAGAAGATAGAATATTAATGTTGTGAACCATGATTTGGAAGCTGGGGCCGGTGGGGGATAAAAGAAAGAAAGAAAAACTGTTGTATCCCACTTCCTTGAACATTCAAGGAAATTTGAATAAAATAATAAAAAGATTGTTAATCTGCATAAAGAACGATTAAGAATGCAAAAGATAGAATATTAATGTTGTCAACCATGATTTGGAAGCTGGGGGCGATGGAGGATAAAAGAAAGAAAGAAAAACTGTTGTATCCCACTTCCTTGAACATTCAAGGAAATTTCAATAAAATAATAAAAAGATTGGTAATCTGCATAAAGAAAAATAGTAAGAATGCAGGAGATAGAATGTAAATGTTGTCAACCATGATTTGGAAGCTGGGGGGGTTGGGGGATGATAGAAATAAAGAAAAAGTGTTGTAGTCCATTTCCTTGAACATTCATGGAAATTTCAATAAAATAATTAAAAGATTGTTAATCTCCATAAAGAAAGATTAAGAATGCAGAAGATAGAATATTAATGTTGTCAACCATGATTTGGAAGCTGGGGGGTTTTGGGGGATAAAAGAAAGAAAGAAAAACTGTTGTATCCCATTTCCTTGAACATTCATGGAAAGTTCAATAAAATAATAAAAAGATTGTTAATCTGCATAAAGAAAAAGAGTAAGAATGCAGAAGATATAATATTAATGTTGTCAACGATGATTTGGAAGCTGGGGGCGTGGGGGGTAAAAGAAAGAAAGAGAAACTGTTGTATCCCATTTCCTTGAACATTCCTGGAAATTTCAATAAAATAATAAAAGATTGTTAATCTGCATAAAGAAAAAGAGTAAGAATGCAGGAGATAGAATGTTAATGTTGTCAACCACGATTTGGAACCTGGGGGTGGTGGGGGATAAAAGAATGAAAGAAAAACTGTTGTATCCCACTTCCTTGAACATTCATGGAAATTTCAATAAAATAATAAAAAGATTGGTAATCTGCATATAGAAAAATGGTAAGAATGCAGGAGATAGTATATTAATTTTGTCAACCATGATTTGGAAGCTGGGGGTGTTGGGGGATGATAGAAAGAAAGAAAAAGTGTTGTAGCCCATTTCCTTGAACATTCATGGAAATTTCAATAAAATAATAAAAAGATTGTTAATCTGCATAAAGAAAGATTAAGAATGCAGAAGATAGAATATTAATGTTGTCAACCATGATTTGGAAGCTGGGGGGTGTTGGGGGATAAAAGAAAGAAATAAAACCTGTTGTATCCCATTTCCTTGAACATTCATGGGAAGTTCAATAAAATAATAAAAAGATTGTTAATCTGCATAAAGAAAAAGAGTAAGAATGCAGAAGAGAGTATATTAATGTTGTCAAGTATGATTTGGACGCTGGCGGGGGAGGTGAATAAAAGAAAGAAAGAAAAACTGTTGTATCTCATTTCCTTGAACATTCATGGAAATTTCAATAAAATAATAAAAAGATTGTTAATCTGCATAAAGAAAAAGAGTAAGAATACAGAAGATAGAATATTAATGTTGTCAACCATGATTTGGAAGCTGGGGGCGGTGGGGGATAAAAGAAAGAAAGAAAAACTGTTGTATCCCACCTCCTAGAAAATTCATGGAAATTTCCATAAAATAATAAAAAGATTGGTAATCTGCATAAAGAAATATCGTAAGAATGCAGGAGATAGAATGTTAATGTTGTCAAGCATTATTTGGAACCTGGGGGGTTGGGGGATGATAGAAAGAAAGAAAAAGTGTTGTAGTCCATTTCCTTGAACATTCATGGAAAGTTCAATAAAATAATAAAAAGATTGTTAATCGGCATAAAGAAAAAGAGTAAGAATGCAGAAGATAGAATATTAATGTTGTCAACCATGATTTAGAAGCTCCGGGGAAGTGGGGGATAAAAGAAAGAAAGAAAAACAGTTGTATCCCATTTCCTTGAACATTCATGGAAATTTCAATAAAATAATAAAAAGATTGTTAATCTGCATAAAGAAAAAGAGGAAGAATGCAGAAGATAGAATATTAATGTTGTGAACCATGATTTGGAAGCTGGGGCCGGTGGGGGATAAAAGAAAGAAAGAAAAACTGTTGTATCCCACTTCCTTGAACATTCATGGAAATTTCAATAAAATAATAAAAAGATTGGTAATCTGCATAAAGAAAAATAATAAGAATGCAGGAGATAGAATATTAATGTTGTCAACTATGATTTGGAAGCTGGGGGGGTTGGGGGACGATAGAAAGAAAGAAAAAGTGTTGTAGCCCATTTCCTTGAACATTCATGGAAATTTGAATAAAATAATAAAAAGATTGTTAATCTGCATAAAGAAAGATTAAGAATGCAAAAGATAGAATATTAATGTTGTCAACCATGATTTGGAAGCTGGGGGCGATGGAGGATAAAAGAAAGAAAGAAAAACTGTTGTATCCCATTTCCTTGAAGATTCATAGAATGTTCAATAAAATAATAAAAGATTGTTAATCTGCATGAAGAAAAACAGTAAGAATGCAGAAGATAGAATATTAATGTTCTCAAGCATGATTTGATAGCTGTGGGTTGCGGGGGAAAAAAGAAAGAAAGAAAAACTGTTGTATCCCACTTCCTTGAACATTCAAGGAAATTTCAATAAAATAATAAAAAGATTGGTAATCTGGATAAAGAAAAATAGTAAGAATGCAGGAGATAGAATGTAAATGTTGTCAACCATGATTTGGAAGCTGGGGGGGTTGGGGGATGATAGAAATAAAGAAAAAGTCTTGTAGTCCATTTCCTTGAACATTCATGGAAATTTCAATAAAATAATTAAAAGATTGTTAATCTGCATAAAGAAAGATTAAGAATGCAGAAGATAGAATATTAATGTTGTCAACCATGATTTGGAAGCTGGGGGGTTTTGGGGGATAAAAGAAAGAAAGAAAAACTGTTGTATCCCATTTCCTTGAACATTCATGGAAAGTTCAATAAAATAATAAAAAGATTGTTAATCTGCATAAAGAAAAAGAGTAAGAATGCAGAAGATAGAATATTAATGTTGTCAACCATGATTTAGAAGCTGGGGGGAAGTGGGGGATAAAAGAAAGAAAGAAAAACAGTTGTATCCCATTTCCTTGAACATTCATGGAAATTTCAATAAAATAATAAAAAGATTGTTAATCTGCATAAAGTAAAAGAGTAAGAATGCAGAAGATAGAATATTAATGTTGTCAACCATGATTTGGAAGCTGGGGGGCTGGGGGATAAAAGAAAGAAAGAAAAACTGTTGTATCCCATTTCCTTGAACATTCATGGGAATTTCAATAAAATAATAAAAAGATTGTTAATCTGCATAAAGAAAAAGAGTACGAATCCAAAAGTTAGAATATTAATGTTGTCAACCATGATTTGGAAGCTGGGGAGGTGGGGGATAAAAGAAAGAAAGAAAAAGTGTTGTATCCCATTTCCTTGAACATTCATGGAAATTTCAATAAAATAATAAAAAGATTGTTATTTGCATAAAGAAAAAGTGTAAGAATGCAGAAGATAGAATATTAATGTTGTCAACCATGATTTGGAAGCTGGGGTGTGAGGGATAAAAGAAAGTATGAAAAACTGTTGTATCCCATTTCCTTCAACATTCATGGCAATTTCAATAAAATAAAAAAAAGATTGTTAATCTGCATAAAGGAAAGGTGTAAGAATGCAGAAGATAGAATATTAATGTTGTCAACCATGATTTGGAAGCTCGGCCTGGGTGGGGGATAATGGAAAGACATAAAAGTGTTGTATCCCATTTCCTTGAACATTCATGGAAATTTCAATAAAATAATAAAAAGATAGTTCATCTGTATACAGAAAAAGAGTAAGAATGCAGAAGATAGAATATTAATGTTGTCAACCATGATTTGGAATCTGGGCGGCATGGGCGATAAAAGAAGAAAGAAAAACTGTTGTATCCCATTTCCTTGAACATTCATGGAAATTTCAATAAAATAATAAAAAGATTGTTAATCTGCATAAAGAAAAGGTGTAAGAATGCAGAAGATAGAATATTAATGTTGTCAACAATGATTTGGAAGTTGGGGGCGGTGGGGGATAAAAGAAAGAAAGAAAAACTGTTGTATCCCATTTCCTTGAACATTCATGGAAATTTCAATAAAATAATAAAAAGATTGTTAATCTGCATAAAGTAAAAGTGTAAGAATGCAGAAGATTGAATATTAATGTTGTCAACCATGATTTGGAAGTTGGGGGTGGTGGGGGATAAAAGAGAGAAAGAAAAACTGTTGTATCCCAGTTCCTTGAGCATTCATGGAAATTTCAATAAAATAATAAAAGATTGGTAATCTGCATAAAGAATAATAGTAAGAATGCAGAAGATAGAATATTAATGTTGTCAAGCATGATTTGGTAGCTGTGGGTTGTGAGGGATAAAAGAAATGAAGAAAAACTGTTGTATCCCATTTCCTTGAACATTCATGGAAATTTCAATAAAATAATAAAATGATTGTTAATCTGCATAAAGAACAAGAGTAAGAATGCAGAAGATAGAATATTAATGTTGTCAACCATGATTTGGAAGCTTGCGGGGATGGGGGATAAAAGAAAGAAACACTGTTGTATGCCATTTCCTTGAACATTCATGGAAATTTCAGTAAAGTAATAAAAAGATTGTTAATCTGCATAAAGAAAAATAGTAAGAATGCAGAAGATAGAATATTAATGTTGTCAACCATGATTTGGAAGCAGGGGGGTGGTGGGGGATAAAAGAAAGAAAGAAAAACTGTTGTATCCCATTTCCTTGAACATTCATGGAAATTTCAATAAAATAATAAAAAGATTGTTAATCTACATAAAGAAAAATAGTAAGAATGCAGAAGATAGAATATTAATGTTGTCAACAATGATTTGGAAGCTGGGGGGCTGGGGGATAAAAGAAAGAAAGAAAAACTGTTGTATCCCATTACCTTGAACATTCATGGGAATTTCAATAAAATAATAAAAAGATTGTTAATCTGCATAAAGAAAAAGAGTACGAATCCAAAAGTTAGAATATTAATGTTGTCAACCATGATTTGGAAGCTGGGGTGTGAGGGATAAAAGAAAGTATGAAAAACTGTTGTATCCCATTTCCTTCAACATTCATGGCAATTTCAATAAAATAAAAAAAAGATTGTTAATCTGCATAAAGGAAAGGTGTAAGAATGCAGAAGATAGAATATTAATGTTGTCAACCATGATTTGGAAGCTCGGCCTGGGTGGGGGATAATGGAAAGACATAAAAGTGTTGTATCCCATTTCCTTGAACATTCATGGAAATTTCAATAAAATAATAAAAAGATAGTTCATCTGTATACAGAAAAAGAGTAAGAATGCAGAAGATAGAATATTAATGTTGTCAACCATGATTTGGAATCTGGGCGGCATGGGCGATAAAAGAAGAAAGAAAAACTGTTGTATCCCATTTCCTTGAACATTCATGGAAATTTCAATAAAATAATAAAAAGATTGTTAATCTGCATAAAGAAAAGGTGTAAGAATGCAGAAGATAGAATATTAATGTTGTCAACAATGATTTGGAAGTTGGGGGCAGTGGGGGATAAAAGAAAGAAAGAAAAACTGTTGTATCCCATTTCCTTGAACATTCATGGAAATTTCAATAAAATAATAAAAAGATTGTTAATCTGCATAAAGAAAAAGAGTACGAATCCAAAAGTTAGAATATTAATGTTGTCAACCATGATTTGGAAGCTGGGGAGGTGGGGGATAAAAGAAAGAAAGAAAAAGTGTTGTATCCCATTTCTTTGAACATTCAAGGAAATTTCAATAAAATAATAAAAAGATTGTTATTTGCATAAAGAAAAAGTGTAAGAATGCAGAAGATAGAATATTAATGTTGTCAACCATGATTTGGAAGGTCAGGTGTGAGGGATAAAAGAAAGTATGAAAAACTGTTGTATCCCATTTCCTTCAACATTCATGGCAATTTCAATAAAATAATAAAAAGATTGTTAATCTGCATAAAGGAAAGGTGTAAGAATGCAGAAGATAGAATATTAATGTTGTCAACCATGATTTGGAAGCTCGGCCTGGGTGGGGGATAATGGAAAGAAATAAAAGTATTGTATCCCATTTCCTTGAACATTCATGGAAATTTCAATAAAATAATAAAAAGATAGTTCATCTGTATACAGAAAAAGGATAAGAATGCAGAAGATAGAATATTAATGTTGTCAAAAAAAAAAAAAAAAAAGAATATTAATGTTGTCAACCATGATTTGGAATCTGGGCGGCATGGGCGATAAAAGAAGAAAGAAAAACTGTTGTATCCCATTTCCTTGAACATTCATGGAAATTTCAATAAAATAATAAAAAGATTGTTAATCTGCATAAAGTAAAAGTGTAAGAATGCAGAAGATTGAATATTAATGTTGTCAACCATGATTTGGAAGTTGGGGGTGGTGGGGGATAAAAGAGAGAAAGAAAAACTGTTGTATCCCAGTTCCTTGAGCATTCATGGAAATTTCAATAAAATAATAAAAGATTGGTAATCTGCATAAAGAATAATAGTAAGAATGCAGAAGATAGAATATTAATGTTGTCAAGCATGATTTGGTAGCTGTGGGTTGTGAGGGATAAAAGAAATGAAGAAAAACTGTTGTATCCCATTTCCTTGAACATTCATGGAAATTTCAATAAAATAATAAAATGATTGTTAATCTGCATAAAGAACAAGAGTAAGAATGCAGAAGATAGAATATTAATGTTGTCAACCATGATTTGGAAGCTTGCGGGGATGGGGGATAAAAGAAAGAAACACTGTTGTATGCCATTTCCTTGAACATTCATGGAAATTTCAGTAAAGTAATAAAAAGATTGTTAATCTGCATAAAGAAAAAAAGTAAGAATGCAGAAGATAGAATATTAATGTTGTCAACCATGATTTGGACGCAGGGGGGTGGTGGGGGATAAAAGAAAGAAAGAAAAACTGTTGTATCCCATTTCCTTGAACATTCATGGAAATTTCAATAAAATAATAAAAAGATTGTTAATCTACATAAAGAAAAAGAGTAAGAATGCAGAAGATAGAATATTAATGTTGTCAACAATGATTTGGAAGCTGGGGGGCTGGGGGATAAAAGAAAGAAAGAAAAACTGTTGTATCCCATTACCTTGAACATTCATGGGAATTTCAATAAAATAATAAAAAGATTGTTAATCTGCATAAAGAAAAAGTGTACGAATCCAAAAGTTAGAATATTAATGTTGTCAACCATGATTTGGAAGCTGGGGAGGTGGGGGATAAAAGAAAGAAAGAAAAAGTGTTGTATCCCATTTCCTTGAACATTCAAGGAAATTTCAATAAAATAATAAAAAGATTGTTATTTGCATAAAGAAAAAGTGTAAGAATGCAGAAGATAGAATATTAATGTTGTCAACCATGATTTGGAAGCTGGGGTGTGAGGGATAAAAGAAAGTATGAAAAACTGTTGTATCCCATTTCCTTCAACATTCATGGCAATTTCAATAAAATAATAAAAAGATTGTTAATCTGCATAAAGGAAAGGTGTAAGAATGCAGAAGATAGAATATTAATGTTGTCAACCATGATTTGGAAGCTCGGCCTGGGTGGGGGATAATGGAAAGAAATAAAAGTGTTGTATCCCATTTCCTTGAACATTCATGGAAATTTCAATAAAATAATAAAAAGATAGTTCATCTGTATACAGAAAAAGGATAAGAATGCAGAAGATAGAATATTAATGTTGTCAAAAAAAAAAAAAAAAAAAGAATATTAATGTTGTCAACCATGATTTGGAATCTGGGCGGCATGGGCGATAAAAGAAGAAAGAAAAACTGTTGTATCCCATTTCCTTGAACATTCATGGAAATTTCAATAAAATAATAAAAAGATTGTTAATCTGCATAAAGAAAAGGTGTAAGAATGCAGAAGATAGAATATTAATGTTGTCAACAATGATTTGGAAGTTGGGGGCGGTGGGGGATAAAAGAAAGAAAGAAAAACTGTTGTATCCCATTTCCTTGAACATTCATGGTAATTTCAATAAAATAATAAAAAGATTGTTAATCTGCATAAAGTAAAAGTGTAAGAATGCAGAAGATTGAATATTAATGTTGTCAACAATGATGTGGAAGGTGGGGGGTGGTGGGGGATAAAAGAAAGAAAGAAAAAATGTTCTATCCCATTTCCTTGAACATTCATGGAAATTTCAATGAAATAATAAAAGATTGGTAATCTGCATTAAGAAAAACAGTAAGAATGCAGAAGATAGAATATTAATGTTGTCAACTAACTATGATTTGGAAGCTGGGGGGTGTTGTGGGATAAAAGAAAGAAATAAAAACTGTTGTATCCCATTTCCTTGAACATTCATGGAAAGTTCAATAAAATAATAAAAAGATTGTTAATCTGCATAAAGAAAGAGTAAGAATGCAGAAGATAGAAGATTAATGTTGTCAACCATGATTAGGAATCTAGGCGGCATGGGCGATAAAAGAAGAAAGAAAAACTGTTGTATCCCATTTCATTGAACATTCATGGAAATTTCAATAAAATAATAAAAAGATTGTTAATCTGCATAAAGAAAAGGTGTAAGAATGCAGAATATAGAATATTAATGTTGTCACCCATGAGTTGGAAGCTGGAGGGGTGGGGGATAAAAGAAAGAGAGAAAAACTCTTGTATCACATTTCCTCGAACATTCATGGAAATTTCAATAAAATAATAAAAAGATTGTTAATCTGCATAAAGAAAAAGAGGAAGAATGCAGAAGATAGAATATTAATGTTGTGAACCATGATTTGGAAGCTGGGGCCGGTGGGGGATAAAAGAAAGAAAGAAAAACTGTTGTATCCCACTTCCTTGAACATTCATGGAAATTTCAATAAAATAATAAAAAGATTGGTAATCTGCATAAAGAAAAATAGTAAGAATGCAGGAGATAGAATATTAATGTTGTCAACCATGATTTGGAAGCTGGGGGGGTTGGGGGACGATAGAAAGAAAGAAAAAGTGTTGTAGCCCTTTTCCTTGAACATTCATGGAAATTTGAATAAAATAATAAAAAGATTGTTAATCTGCATAAAGAAAGATTAAGAATGCAAAAGATAGAATATTAATGTTGTGAACCATGATTTGGAAGCTGGGGGCGATGGAGGATAAAAGAAAGAAAGAAAAACTGTTGTATCCCATTTCCTTGAAGATTCATAGAATGTTCAATAAAATAATAAAAGATTGTTAATCTGCATGAAGAAAAACAGTAAGAATGCAGAAGATAGAATATTAATGTTCTCAAGCATGATTTGGTAGCTGTGGGTTGCGGGGGAAAAAAGAAAGAAAGAAAAACTGTTGTATCCCACTTCCTTGAACATTCAAGGAAATTTCAATAAAATAATAAAAAGATTGGTAATCTGCATAAAGAAAAATAGTAAGAATGCAGGAGATAGAATGTAAATGTTGTCAACCATGATTTGGAAGCTGGGGGGGTTGGGGGATGATAGAAATAAAGAAAAAGTGTTGTAGTCCATTTCCTTGAACATTCATGGAAATTTCAATAAAATACTTAAAAGATTGTTAATCTGCATAAAGAAAGATTAAGAATGCAGAAGATAGAATATTAATGTTGTCAACCATGATTTGGAAGCTGGGGGGTTTTGGGGGATAAAAGAAAGAAAGAAAAACTGTTGTATCCCATTTCCTTGAACATTCATGGAAAGTTCAATAAAATAATAAAAAGATTGTTAATCTGCATAAAGAAAAAGAGTAAGAATGCAGAAGATATAATATTAATGTTGTCAACGATGATTTGGAAGCTGGGGGCGTGGGGGGTAAAAGAAAGAAAGAGAAACTGTTGTATCCCATTTCCTTGAACATTCCTGGAAATTTCAATAAAATAATAAAAGATTGTTAATCTGCATAAAGAAAAAGAGTAAGAATGCAGGAGATAGAATGTTAATGTTGTCAACCACGATTTGGAAGCTGGGGGTGGTGGGGGATAAAAGAATGAAAGAAAAACTGTTGTATCCCACTTCCTTGAACATTCATGGAAATTTCAATAAAATAATAAAAAGATTGGTAATCTGCATATAGAAAAATGGTAAGAATGCAGGAGATAGTATATTAATTTTGTCAACCATGATTTGGAAGCTGGGGGTGTTGGGGGATGATAGAAAGAAAGAAAAAGTGTTGTAGCCCATTTCCTTGAACATTCATGGAAATTTCAATAAAATAATAAAAAGATTGTTAATCTGCATAAAGAAAGATTAAGAATGCAGAAGATAGAATATTAATGTTGTCAAGCATGATTTGGAAGCTGGGGGGTGTTGGGGGATAAAAGAAAGAAATAAAACCTGTTGTATCCCATTTCCTTGAACATTCATGGGAAGTTCAATAAAATAATAAAAAGATTGTTAATCTGCATAAAGAAAAAGAGTAAGAATGCAGAAGAGAGTATATTAATGTTGTCAAGTATGATTTGTACGCTGGCGGGGGAGGTGGATAAAAGAAAGAAAGAAAAACTGTTGTATCTCATTTCCTTGAACATTCATGGAAATTTGAATAAAATAATAAAAAGATTGTTAATCTGCATAAAGAAAAAGAGTAAGAATGGAGAAGATAGAATATTAATGTTGTCAACTATGATTTGGAAGCTGGGGGGTGTTGTGGGATAAAAGAAAGAAATAAAAACTGTTGTATCCCATTTCCTTGAACATTCATGGAAAGTTCAATAAAATAATAAAAAGATTGTTAATCTGCATAAAGAAAAAGAGTAAGAATGCAGAAGATCGATTATTAATGTTGTCAAACAGGATTTGGAACCTGGGGGGCGTGGGTTTTAAGAGAAGAAAGAAAAATTGTTGTATCCCATTACATTGAATATTCATGGCAATTTCAATAAAATAATAAAAAGGTTGTTAAAATGCATAAAGAAAAAGAGTGAGAATACAGAAGATAGAATATTAATGTTGTCAACCATGATTTGGAAGCTGGGGGCGGTGGGGGATAAAAGAAAGAAAGAAAAACTGTTGTATCCCACCTCCTAGAAAATTCATGGAAATTTCCATAAAATAATAAAAAGATTGGTAATCTGCATAAAGAAATATCGTAAGAATGCAGGAGATAGAATGTTAATGTTGTGAAGCATTATTTGGAAGCTGGGGGGTTGGGGGATGATAGAAAGAAAGAAAAAGTGTTGTAGTCCATTTCCTTGAACATTCATGGAAAGTTCAATAAAATAATAAAAAGATTGTTAATCTGCATAAAGAAAAAGAGTAAGAATGCAGAAGATAGAATATTAATGTTGTCAACCATGATTTAGAAGCTCCGGGGAAGTGGGGGATAAAAGAAAGAAAGAAAAACAGTTGTATCCCATTTCCTTGAACATTCATGGAAATTTCAATAAAATAATAAAAAGATTGTTAATCTGCATAAAGAAAAAGAGGAAGAATGCAGAAGATAGAATATTAATGTTGTGAACCATGATTTGGAAGCTGGGGCCGGTGGGGGATAAAAGAAAGAAAGAAAAACTGTTTTATCCCACTTCCTTGAACATTCATGGAAATTTCAATAAAATAATAAAAAGATTGGTAATCTGCATAAAGAAAAATAATAAGAATGCAGGAGATAGAATATTAATGTTGTCAACCATGATTTGGAAGCTGGGGGGGTTGGGGGACGATAGAAAGCAAGAAAAAGTGTTGTAGCCCATTTCCTTGAACATTCATGGAAATTTGAATAAAATAATAAAAAGATTGTTAATCTGCATAAAGAAAGATTAAGAATGCAAAAGATAGAATATTAATGTTGTCAACCATTATTTGGAAGCTGGGGGCGATGGAGGATAAAAGAAAGAAAGAAAAACTGTTGTATCCCATTTCCTTGAAGATTCATAGAATGTTCAATAAAATAATAAAAGATTGTTAATCTGCATGAAGAAAAACAGTAAGAATGCAGAAGATAGAATATTAATGTTCTCAAGCATGATTTGATAGCTGTGGGTTGCGGGGGAAAAAAGAAAGAAAGAAAAACTGTTGTATCCCACTTCCTTGAACATTCAAGGAAATTTCAATAAAATAATAAAAAGATTGGTAATCTGGATAAAGAAAAATAGTAAGAATGCAGGAGATAGAATGTAAATGTTGTCAACCATGATTTGGAAGCTGGGGGGGTTGGGGGATGATAGAAATAAAGAAAAAGTGTTGTAGTCCATTTCCTTGAACATTCATGGAAATTTCAATAAAATAATTAAAACATTGTTAATCTGCATAAAGAAAGATTAAGAATGCAGAAGATAGAATATTAATGTTGTCAACCATGATTTGGAAGCTGGGGGGTTTTGGGGGATAAAAGAAAGAAAGAAAAACTGTTGTATCCCATTTCCTTGAACATTCATGGAAAGTTCAATAAAATAATAAAAAGATTGTTAATCTGCATAAAGAAAAAGAGTAAGAATGCAGAAGATAGAATATTAATGTTGTCAACCATGATTTAGAAGCTCGGGGGAAGTGGGGGATAAAAGAAAGAAAGAAAAACTGTTGTATCCCATTTCCTTGAACATTCATGGAAATTTCAATAAAATAATAAAAAGATTGTTAATCTGCATAAAGTAAAAGAGTAAGAATGCAGAAGATAGAATATTAATGTTGTCAACCATGATTTGGAAGCTGGGGGGCTGGGGGATAAAAGAAAGAAAGAAAAACTGTTGTATCTCATTTCCTTGAACATTCATGGGAATTTCAATAAAATAATAAAAAGATTGTTAATCTGCATAAAGAAAAAGAGTACGAATCCAAAAGTTAGAATATTAATGTTGTCAACCATGATTTGGAAGCTGGGGAGGTGGGGGATAAAAGAAAGAAAGAAAAAGTGTTGTATCCCATTTCCTTGAACATTCATGGAAATTTCAATAAAATAATAAAAAGATTGTTATTTGCATAAAGAAAAAGTGTAAGAATGCAGAAGATAGAATATTAATGTTGTCAACCATGATTTGGAAGCTGGGGTGTGAGGGATAAAAGAAAGTATGAAAAACTGTTGTATCCCATTTCCTTCAACATTCATGGCAATTTCAATAAAATAATAAAAAGATTGTTAATCTGCATAAAGGAAAGGTGTAAGAATGCAGAAGATAGAATATTAATGTTGTCAACCATGATTTGGAAGCTCGGCCTGGGTGGGGGATAATGGAAAGACATAAAAGTGTTGTATCCCATTTCCTTGAACATTCATGGAAATTTCAATAAAATAATAAAAAGATAGTTCATCTGTATACAGAAAAAGAGTAAGAATGCAGAAGATAGAATATTAATGTTGTCAACCATGATTTGGAATCTGGGCGGCATGGGCGATAAAAGAAGAAAGAAAAACTGTTGTATCCCATTTCCTTGAACATTCATGGAAATTTCAATAAAATAATAAAAAGATTGTTAATCTGCATAAAGAAAAGGTGTAAGAATGCAGAAGATAGAATATTAATGTTGTCAACAATGATTTGGAAGTTGGGGGCGGTGGGGGATAAAAGAAAGAAAGAAAAACTGTTGTATCCCATTTCCTTGAACATTCATGGTAATTTCAATAAAATAATAAAAAGATTGTTAATCTGCATAAAGTAAAAGTGTAAGAATGCAGAAGATTGAATATTAATGTTGTCAACAATGATGTGGAAGGTGGGGGGTGGTGGGGGATAAAAGAAAGAAAGAAAAAATGTTCTATCCCATTTCCTTGAACATTCATGGAAATTTCAATGAAATAATAAAAGATTGGTAATCTGCATTAAGAAAAACAGTAAGAATGCAGAAGATAGAATATTAATGTTGTCAACTAACTATGATTTGGAAGCTGGGGGGTGTTGTGGGATAAAAGAAAGAAATAAAAACTGTTGTATCCCATTTCCTTGAACATTCATGGAAAGTTCAATAAAATAATAAAAAGATTGTTAATCTGCATAAAGAAAGAGTAAGAATGCAGAAGATAGAATATTAATGTTGTCAACCATGATTTGGAATCTAGGCGGCATGGGCGATAAAAGAAGAAAGAAAAACTGTTGTATCCCATTTCCTTGAACATTCATGGAAATTTCAATAAAATAATAAAAAGATTGTTAATCTGCATAAAGAAAAGGTGTAAGAATGCAGAATATAGAATATTAATGTTGTCACCCATGAGTTGGAAGCTGGAGGGGTGGGGGATAAGAGAAAGAGAGAAAAACTCTTGTATCACATTTCCTCGAACATTCATGGAAATTTCAATAAAATAATAAAAAGATTGTTAATCTGCATAAAGAAAAAGAGGAAGAATGCAGAAGATAGAATATTAATGTTGTGAACCATGATTTGGAAGCTGGGGCCGGTGGGGGATAAAAGAAAGAAAGAAAAACTGTTGTATCCCACTTCCTTGAACATTCATGGAAATTTCAATAAAATAATAAAAAGATTGGTAATCTGCATAAAGAAAAATAGTAAGAATGCAGGAGATAGAATATTAATGTTGTCAACCATGATTTGGAAGCTGGGGGGGTTGGGGGACGATAGAAAGAAAGAAAAAGTGTTGTAGCCCTTTTCCTTGAACATTCATGGAAATTTGAATAAAATAATAAAAAGATTGTTAATCTGCATAAAGAACGATTAAGAATGCAAAAGATAGAATATTAATGTTGTCAACCATGATTTGGAAGCTGGGGGCGATGGAGGATAAAAGAAAGAAAGAAAAACTGTTGTATCCCATTTCCTTGAACATTCATGGAAATTTCAATAAAATAATAAAAAGATTGTTAATCTGCATAAAGAAAAGGTGTAAGAATGCAGAAGATAGAATATTAATGTTGTCAACAATTATTTGGAAGTTGGGGGCGGTGGGGGATAAAAGAAAGAAAGAAAAACTGTTGTATCCCATTTCCTTGAACATTCATGGTAATTTCAATAAAATAATAAAAAGATTGTTAATCTGCATAAAGTAAAAGTGTAAGAATGCAGAAGATATAATATTAATGTTGTCAACAATGATGTGGAAGGTGGGGGGTGGTGGGGGATAAAAGAAAGAAAGAAAAAATGTTGTATCCCATTTCCTTGAACATTCATGGAAATTTCAAGAAAATAATACAAAGAATGGTAATCTGCATAAAGAAAAAGAGTAAGAATGCAGAAGATAGAATATTAATGTTGTCAACCATGATTTGGAAGCTGGGGGGGTTGGGGGACGATAGAAAGAAAGAAAAAGTGTTGTATCCCATTTCCTTGAACATTCATGGAAATTTCAATAAAATAATAAAATGATTGTTAATCTGCATAAAGAAAGAGTAAGAATGCAGAAGAGAGAATATTAATGTTGTCAACCATGATTTGGAAGCTGGGGCGGTTTGGGATAAAAGAAAGAAAGAAAAAATGTTGTATCCCATTTCCTTGAACATTCATGGAAATTTCAATAAAATAATAAAAAGATTGTTAATCTGCATAAAGAAAAAGTGTAAGAATGCAGAAGATAGAATGTTAATGTTGTCAACCATGATTTGGAAGCTGGTGGGGTGGGGGATAAAAGAAAGAATGAAAAACTGTTGTATCCCATTTCCTTGAACATTCATGGAAATTTCAATAAAGTAATAAAAAGATTGTTAATCTGCATAAAGAAAAATAGTAAGAATGCAGAAGATAGAATATTAATGTTGTCAACCATGATTTGGAAGCTGGGGTGTGAGGGATAAAAGAAAGTATGAAAAACTGTTGTATCCCATTTCCTTCAACATTCATGGCAATTTCAATAAAATAATAAAAAGATTGTTAATCTGCATAAAGGAAAGGTGTAAGAATGCAGAAGATAGAATATGAATGTTGTCAACCATGATTTGGAAGCTCGGCCTGGGTGGGGGATAAAGAAAAGACATAAACGTGTTGTATCCCATTTCCTTGAACATTCATGGAAATTTCAATAAAATAATAAAAAGATAGTTCATCTGTATACAGAAAAAGAGTAAGAATGCAGAAGATAGAATATTAATGTTGTCAACCATGATTTGGAATCTGGGCGGCATGGGCGATAAAAGCAGAAAGAAAAACTGTTGTATCCCATTTCCTTGAACATTCATGGAAATTTCAATAAAATAATAAAAAGATTGTTAATCTGCATAAAGAAAAGGTGTAAGAATGCAGAAGATAGAATATTAATGTTGTGAACAATGATTTGGAAGTTGGGGGCGGTGGGGGATAAAAGAAAGAAAGAAAAACTGTTGTATCCCATTTCCTTGAACATTCATGGTAATTTCAATAAAATAATAAAAAGATTGTTAATCTGCATAAAGTAAAAGTGTAAGAATGCAGAAGATTGAATATTAATGTTGTCAACAATGATGTGGAAGGTGGGGGGTGGTGGGGGATAAAAGAAAGAAAGAAAAAATGTTGTATCCCATTTCCTTGAACATTCATGGAAATTTCAATGAAATAATAAAAGATTGGTAATCTGCATTAAGAAAAACACTAAGAATGCAGAAGATAGAATATTAATGTTGTCAACTATGATTTGGAAGCTGGGGGGTGTTGTGGGATAAAAGAAAGAAATAAAAACTGTTGTATCCCATTTCCTTGAACATTCATGGAAAGTTCAATAAAATAATAAAAAGATTGTTAATCTGCATAAAGAAAAAGTGTAAGAATGCAGAAGATAGAATATTAATGTTGTCAACCATGATTTGGAAGCTGGGGTGTTGGGGGATAAAAGAAAGAAAGAAACACTGTTGTATCCCATTTCCTTGAACATTCATGAAAATTTCAATAAAATAATAAAAAGATTGTTAATTTGCATAAAGAAAAAGTGTAAGAATGCAGAAGATAGTTTATTAATGTTGTCATCCTCGATTTGGAAGCTGGGGGGGGTGGGTGATAAAAGATAGAAAGAAAAACTGTATCACATTTCCTTGAACATTCATACAAATTTCAATAAAATAATAAAAAGATTGTTAATCTGCATAAAGAAAAATAGTAAGAATGCAGAAGATAGAATATTAATGTTTTCAACCATGATTTCGAAGCAGGGGGTTGGTGGGGGACAAAAGAAAGAAAGAAAAACTGTTGTATCCCATTTCCTTGAACATTCATGGAAATTTCAATAAAATAATTAAAAGATTGTTAATCTGCATAAAGAAAAAGTGTAAGAATGCAGGAGATAGAATATTAATGTTGTCAACCATGATTTAGAAGTTCGGGGGGAGTGGGGGATAAAAGAAAGAAAGAAAAACAGTTGTAACCCATTTCCTTGAACATTCATGGAAATTTCAATAAAATAATAAAAAGATTGTTAATCTGCATAAAGTAAAAGTGTAAGAATGCAGAAGATTGAATATTAATGTTGTCAACCATGATTTGGAAGTTGGGGGTGGTGGGGGATAAAAGAGAGAAAGAAAAACTGTTGTATCCCAGTTCCTTGAACATTCATGGAAATTTCAATAAAATAATAAAAGATTGGTAATCTGCATAAAGAATAATAGTAAGAATGCAGAAGATAGAATATTAATGTTGTCAAGCATGATTTGGTAGCTGTGGGTTGTGAGGGATAAAAGAAATGAAGAAAAACTGTTGTATCCCATTTCCTTGAACATTCATGGAAATTTCAATAAAATAATAAAATGATTGTTAATCTGCATAAAGAACAAGAGTAAGAATGCAGAAGATAGAATATTAATGTTGTCAACCATGATTTGGAAGCTTGCGGGGATGGGGGATAAAAGAAAGAAACACTGTTGTATCCCATTTCCTTGAACATTCATGGAAATTTCAGTAAAGTAATAAAAAGATTGTTAATCTGCATAAAGAAAAAGTGTAAGAATGCAGAAGATAGAATATTAATGTTGTCAACCATGATTTGGAAGCAGCGGGGTGGTGGGGGATAAAAGAAAGAAAGAAAAACTGTTGTATCCCATTTCCTTGAACATTCATGGAAATTTCAATAAAATAATAAAAAGATTGTTAATCTGCATAAAGAAAAAGAGTAAGAATGCAGAAGATAGAATATTAATGTTGTCAACCATGATTTGGAAGCTGGGGGGCTGGGGGATAAAAGAAAGAAAGAAAAACTGTTGTATCCCATTTCCTTGAACATTCCTGGGAATTTCAATAAAATAATAAAAAGATTGTTAATCTGCATAAAGAAAAAGAGTACGAATCCAAAAGTTAGAATATTAATGTTGTCAACCATGATTTGGAAGCTGGGAAGGTGGGGGATAAAAGAAAGAAAGAAAAAGTGTTGTATCCCATTTCCTTGAACATTCAAGGAAATTTCAATAAAATAATAAAAAGATTGTTATTTGCATAAAGAAAAAGTGTAAGAATGCAGAATATAGAATATTAATGTTGTCACCCATGAGTTGGAAGCTGGAGGGGTGGGGGATAAGAGAAAGAGAGAAAAACTCTTGTATCACATTTCCTCGAACATTCATGGAAATTTCAATAAAATAATAAAAAGATTGTTAATCTGCATAAAGAAAAAGAGGAAGAATGCAGAAGATAGAATATTAATGTTGTGAACCATGATTTGGAAGCTGGGGCCGGTGGGGGATAAAAGAAAGAAAGAAAAACTGTTGTATCCCACTTCCTTGAACATTCATGGAAATTTCAATAAAATAATAAAAAGATTGGTAATCTGCATAAAGAAAAATAGTAAGAATGCAGGAGATAGAATATTAATGTTGTCAACCATGATTTGGAAGCTGGGGGGGTTGGGGGACGATAGAAAGAAAGAAAAAGTGTTGTAGCCCTTTTCCTTGAACATTCATGGAAATTTGAATAAAATAATAAAAAGATTGTTAATCTGCATAAAGAACGATTAAGAATGCAAAAGATAGAATATTAATGTTGTCATCCATGATTTGGAAGCTGGGGGCGATGGAGGATAAAAGAAAGAAAGAAAAACTGTTGTATCCCATTTCCTTGAACATTCATGGAAATTTCAATAAAATAATAAAAAGATTGTTAATCTGCATAAAGAAAAGGTGTAAGAATGCAGAAGATAGAATATTAATGTTGTCAACAATTATTTGGAAGTTGGGGGCGGTGGGGGATAAAAGAAAGAAAGAAAAACTGTTGTATCCCATTTCCTTGAACATTCATGGTAATTTCAATAAAATAATAAAAAGATTGTTAATCTGCATAAAGTAAAAGTGTAAGAATGCAGAAGATATAATATTAATGTTGTCAACAATGATGTGGAAGGTGGGGGGTGGTGGGGGATAAAAGAAAGAAAGAAAAAATGTTGTATCCCATTTCCTTGAACATTCATGGAAATTTCAAGAAAATAATACAAAGAATGGTAATCTGCATAAAGAAAAAGAGTAAGAATGCAGAAGATAGAATATTAATGTTGTCAACCATGATTTGGAAGCTGGGGGGGTTGGGGGACGATAGAAAGAAAGAAAAAGTGTTGTATCCCATTTCCTTGAACATTCATGGAAATTTCAATAAAATAATAAAATGATTGTTAATCTGCATAAAGAAAGAGTAAGAATGCAGAAGAGAGAATATTAATGTTGTCAACCATGATTTGGAAGCTGGGGCGGTTTGGGATAAAAGAAAGAAAGAAAAAATGTTGTATCCCATTTCCTTGAACATTCATGGAAATTTCAATAAAATAATAAAAAGATTGTTAATCTGCATAAAGAAAAAGTGTAAGAATGCAGAAGATAGAATGTTAATGTTGTCAACCATGATTTGGAAGCTGGTGGGGTGGGGGATAAAAGAAAGAATGAAAAACTGTTGTATCCCATTTCCTTGAACATTCATGGAAATTTCAATAAAGTAATAAAAAGATTGTTAATCTGCATAAAGAAAAATAGTAAGAATGCAGAAGATAGAATATTAATGTTGTCAACCATGATTTGGAAGCTGGGGTGTGAGGGATAAAAGAAAGTATGAAAAACTGTTGTATCCCATTTCCTTCAACATTCATGGCAATTTCAATAAAATAATAAAAAGATTGTTAATCTGCATAAAGGAAAGGTGTAAGAATGCAGAAGATAGAATATGAATGTTGTCAACCATGATTTGGAAGCTCGGCCTGGGTGGGGGATAAAGAAAAGACATAAACGTGTTGTATCCCATTTCCTTGAACATTCATGGAAATTTCAATAAAATAATAAAAAGATAGTTCATCTGTATACAGAAAAAGAGTAAGAATGCAGAAGATAGAATATTAATGTTGTCAACCATGATTTGGAATCTGGGCGGCATGGGCGATAAAAGCAGAAAGAAAAACTGTTGTATCCCATTTCCTTGAACATTCATGGAAATTTCAATAAAATAATAAAAAGATTGTTAATCTGCATAAAGAAAAGGTGTAAGAATGCAGAAGATAGAATATTAATGTTGTGAACAATGATTTGGAAGTTGGGGGCGGTGGGGGATAAAAGAAAGAAAGAAAAACTGTTGTATCCCATTTCCTTGAACATTCATGGTAATTTCAATAAAATAATAAAAAGATTGTTAATCTGCATAAAGTAAAAGTGTAAGAATGCAGAAGATTGAATATTAATGTTGTCAACAATGATGTGGAAGGTGGGGGGTGGTGGGGGATAAAAGAAAGAAAGAAAAAATGTTGTATCCCATTTCCTTGAACATTCATGGAAATTTCAATGAAATAATAAAAGATTGGTAATCTGCATTAAGAAAAACACTAAGAATGCAGAAGATAGAATATTAATGTTGTCAACTATGATTTGGAAGCTGGGGGGTGTTGTGGGATAAAAGAAAGAAATAAAAACTGTTGTATCCCATTTCCTTGAACATTCATGGAAAGTTCAATAAAATAATAAAAAGATTGTTAATCTGCATAAAGAAAAAGTGTAAGAATGCAGAAGATAGAATATTAATGTTGTCAACCATGATTTGGAAGCTGGGGTGTTGGGGGATAAAAGAAAGAAAGAAACACTGTTGTATCCCATTTCCTTGAACATTCATGAAAATTTCAATAAAATAATAAAAAGATTGTTAATTTGCATAAAGAAAAAGTGTAAGAATGCAGAAGATAGTTTATTAATGTTGTCATCCTCGATTTGGAAGCTGGGGGGGGTGGGTGATAAAAGATAGAAAGAAAAACTGTATCACATTTCCTTGAACATTCATACAAATTTCAATAAAATAATAAAAAGATTGTTAATCTGCATAAAGAAAAATAGTAAGAATGCAGAAGATAGAATATTAATGTTTTCAACCATGATTTCGAAGCAGGGGGTTGGTGGGGGACAAAAGAAAGAAAGAAAAACTGTTGTATCCCATTTCCTTGAACATTCATGGAAATTTCAATAAAATAATTAAAAGATTGTTAATCTGCATAAAGAAAAAGTGTAAGAATGCAGGAGATAGAATATTAATGTTGTCAACCATGATTTAGAAGTTCGGGGGGAGTGGGGGATAAAAGAAAGAAAGAAAAACAGTTGTAACCCATTTCCTTGAACATTCATGGAAATTTCAATAAAATAATAAAAAGATTGTTAATCTGCATAAAGTAAAAGTGTAAGAATGCAGAAGATTGAATATTAATGTTGTCAACCATGATTTGGAAGTTGGGGGTGGTGGGGGATAAAAGAGAGAAAGAAAAACTGTTGTATCCCAGTTCCTTGAACATTCATGGAAATT
The DNA here is from genome assembly GCF_027409185.1 of Cynocephalus volans. Classification (NCBI taxonomy): domain Eukaryota; kingdom Metazoa; phylum Chordata; class Mammalia; order Dermoptera; family Cynocephalidae; genus Cynocephalus; species Cynocephalus volans. The sequence continues at coordinate 1,323,756 of NC_084463.1, forward strand.
TCAATAAAATAATAAAAGATTGGTAATCTGCATAAAGAATAATAGTAAGAATGCAGAAGATAGAATATTAATGTTGTCAAGCATGATTTGGTAGCTGTGGGTTGTGAGGGATAAAAGAAATGAAGAAAAACTGTTGTATCCCATTTCCTTGAACATTCATGGAAATTTCAATAAAATAATAAAATGATTGTTAATCTGCATAAAGAACAAGAGTAAGAATGCAGAAGATAGAATATTAATGTTGTCAACCATGATTTGGAAGCTTGCGGGGATGGGGGATAAAAGAAAGAAACACTGTTGTATCCCATTTCCTTGAACATTCATGGAAATTTCAGTAAAGTAATAAAAAGATTGTTAATCTGCATAAAGAAAAAGTGTAAGAATGCAGAAGATAGAATATTAATGTTGTCAACCATGATTTGGAAGCAGCGGGGTGGTGGGGGATAAAAGAAAGAAAGAAAAACTGTTGTATCCCATTTCCTTGAACATTCATGGAAATTTCAATAAAATAATAAAAAGATTGTTAATCTGCATAAAGAAAAAGAGTAAGAATGCAGAAGATAGAATATTAATGTTGTCAACCATGATTTGGAAGCTGGGGGGCTGGGGGATAAAAGAAAGAAAGAAAAACTGTTGTATCCCATTTCCTTGAACATTCCTGGGAATTTCAATAAAATAATAAAAAGATTGTTAATCTGCATAAAGAAAAAGAGTACGAATCCAAAAGTTAGAATATTAATGTTGTCAACCATGATTTGGAAGCTGGGAAGGTGGGGGATAAAAGAAAGAAAGAAAAAGTGTTGTATCCCATTTCCTTGAACATTCAAGGAAATTTCAATAAAATAATAAAAAGATTGTTATTTGCATAAAGAAAAAGTGTAAGAATGCAGAAGATAGAATATTAATGTTGTCAACCATGATTTGGAAGCTGGGGTGTGAGGGATAAAAGAAAGTATGAAAAACTGTTGTATCCCATTTCCTTCAACATTCATGGCAATTTCAATAAAATAATAAAAAGATTGTTAATCTGCATAAAGGAAAGGTGTAAGAATGCAGAAGATAGAATATTAATGTTGTCAACCATGATTTCGAAGCTGGGGGGGAGTGGGGGATAAAAGAACGAAAGAAAAACTGTTGTATCCAATTTCCTTGAACATTCATGGAAATTTCAATAAAATAATAAGAAGATTGTTAATCTGCACAAAGTAAAAGTGTAAGAATGCAGAAGATTGAATATTAATGTTGTCAACAACGATTTGGAAGGTGGGGGGTGGTGGGGGATAAAAGAAAGAAAGAAAAACTTTTGTATCCCATTTCCTTGAACATTCATGGAAATTTCAATAAAGTAATAAAAAGATTGTTAATCTGCATGAAGAAAAAGAGTAAGAATGCAGAAGATTGAATATTAATGTTGTCAACCATGATTTGGAATCTGGGGGGCGTGGGCGATAAAAGAAGAACGAAAAACTGTTCTATCTCATTTCCCTGGACATTCATGGAAATTTTAATAAAATAATAGAAAGATTGTTAATCGGCATAAAGAAAAGGATTAAGAATGCAGAATATAGAATATTAATGTTGTCGACCATGATGTGGAAGCTGGGGGCGGTGGGCGATAAGAGAATGAAAGAAAAAATGTTGTATCCCATTTACTTGAACATTCATGGAAATTTCAATAAAATAAAAAAAAGATTGTTTATCTGCATAAAGAAAAAGTGTAAGAATGCAGAAGATAGAATATTAATGTTGTCAACCATGATTTGGAGGCTGGGGGGGGTGGGGGATAAAAGAAAGAAAGAAAAGCTCTTGTATCACATTTCATTGAACATTCATGGAAATATTAATAAAATAATAAATACTGTTAATCTGCATAAAGAAAAAGAGTAAGAATGCAGAAGATAGAATATTAATGTTTTCAACCATGATTTGGAAGCTGGGGGCGTGGGTGATAAAAGAAGAAAGACAAACTGTTGTATCCCATTTCCTTGAACATTCATGGAAATTTCAATAAAATAAAAAAAAGATTGTTTATCTGCATAAAGAAAAAGTGTAAGAATGCAGAAGATAGAATATTAATGTTGTCAACCATGATTTGGTAGCTGGGGGCTTGGGTGATAAAAGAAGAAAGAGAAACTGTTGTATCCCATTTCCTTGAACATTCATGGAAATTTAAATAACATAATAAAAATTGTTAATCTGCATAAAGAAAAAGAGTAAGAATGCAGAAGATAGAATATTAATGTTTTCAACCATGATTTTGAAGCTGGGGGGGTGTTCGGGATGAAAGAAAGAAAGAAAAAGTGTTGTATCCCATTTCCTTGAACATTCATGGAAATTTAAATAAAATAATAAAAAGATTGTTAATCTGCATAAAGAAAAAGGGTAAGAATGCAGAAGATAGAATATTAATGTTGTCAACCATGATTTGGAGGCTGGGGGGGGTGGGGGATAAAAGAAAGCAAGAAAAGCTCTTGTATCACATTTCATTGAACATTCATGGAAATATTAATAAAATAATAAATACTGAAAAATTGCATAAAGAAAAAGAGTAAGAATGCAGAAGATAGAATATTAATGTTGTCAAAAATGATTTGGAACCTGGGGGGCGTGTGTGATAAGAGAAGAAAGAAAAATTGTTGTATCCCATTACATTGAACATTCATGGAAATTTCAATAAAATAATAAAAAGGTTGTTAATCTGCATAAAGAAAAAGAGTGAGAATGCAGAAGATAGAATATTAATGTTGTAAAGCATGATTTGGAAGCTGGGTGGCGAGGGCGATAAAAGAAGAAAGAAAACTGTTGTATCCCATTTCCTTGTACATTAATGGAAATTTCAATAAAATAATAAAAAGATTGTTAATCTGCATAAAGAAATAGGGTAAGAAAGCAGACGATAGAATATTAATGTTGTAAAGCATGATTTGGAAGCTGGGTGGCGAGGGCGATAAAAGAAGAAAGAAAAACTGTTGTATCCCATTTCCTTGTACATTCATGGAAATTTCAATAAAATAATAAAAGATTGTCAATCTGCATAGAGAAAAAGAGTAATAATGCAGGAAGATAGAATGTTAATGTTGACAGCCATGATTTGGAAGCTGGGGGTGGTGGGGGATAAAAGAATGAAAGAAAAACTGTTGTATCCCATTTCCTTGAATATTCATGGAAATTTCAATAAAATAATAAAAAGTTTGTTAATCTGCATAAAGAGAAAGAGTAAGAATGCAGAAGATAAAATATTAATGTTGTCAACCATGATTTTGAAGCTGGCGGGGGTGGGGTATAAAAGAAAGAAAGAAAAACTGTTGTATCCCATTTCCTTGAACATTCATGGAAATTTCAATAAAAAAATAAAAAGATTGTTAATCTGCATAAAGAAAAAGTGTAAGAATGCAGAAGATTGAATATTAATGTTGTCAACAATGATGTGGAAGTTGGGGGGTGGTGGGGGATAAAAGAAAGACGGAAAAACTGTTGTATCCCATTTCCTTGTACATTCATGGAAATTTCAATAAAATAATAAAAGATTGTTAATCTGCATAAAGAAAAACAGTAAGAATGCAGAAGATAGAATATTAATGCTGTCAAGCATGATTTGGTAGCTGTGGGTTGTGGGGGAAAAAAGAAAGAAAGAAAAACTGTTGTATCCCAGTTTCTTGAACATTCATGGAAATTTCAATAAAATCATAAAAAGATTGGTAATCTGCATAAAGAAAAATAGTAAGAATGCAGGAGATAGAATGTAAATGTTGTCAACCATGATTTGGAAGCTGGGGGGGTTGGGGGATGATAGAAATAAAGAAAAAGTGTTGTAGTCCATTTCCTTGAACATTCATGGAAATTTCAATAAAATAATTAAAAGATTGTTAATCTGCATAAAGAAAGATTAAGAATGCAGAAGATAGAATATTAATGTTGTCAACCATGATTTGGAAGCTGGGGGGTTTTGGGGGATAAAAGAAAGAAAGAAAAACTGTTGTATCCCATTTCCTTGAACATTCATGGAAAGTTCAATAAAATAATAAAAAGATTGTTAATCTGCATAAAGAAAAAGAGTAAGAAAGCAGAAGATATAATATTAATGTTGTCAACGATGATTTGGAAGCTGGGGGCGTGGGGGGTAAAAGAACGAAAGAGAAACTGTTGTATCCCATTTCCTTGAACTTTCCCTTTAAATTTCAATAAAATAATAAAAGATTGTTAATCTGCATAAAGAAAAAGAGTAAGAATGCAGGAGATAGAATGTTAATGTTGTCAACCACGATTTGGAAGCTGGGGGTGGTGGGGGATAAAAGAATGAAAGAAAAACTGTTGTATCCCACTTCCTTGAACATTCATGGAAATTTCAATAAAATAATAAAAAGATTGGTAATCTGCATATAGAAAAATGGTAAGAATGCAGGAGATAGTATATTAATGTTGTCAACCATGATTTGGAAGCTGGGGGTGTTGGGGGATGATAGAAAGAAAGAAAAAGTGTTGTAGCCCATTTCCTTGAACATTCATGGAAATTTCAATGAAAAAATAAAAAATTGTTAATCTGCATAAAGAAAAAGAGTAAGAATGCAGGAGATAGAATGTTAATGTTGTCAACCACGATTTGGAAGCTGGGGGTGGTGGGGGATAAAAGAATGAAAGAAAAACTGTTGTATCCCACTTCCTTGAACATTCATGGAAATTTCAATAAAATAATAAAAAGATTGGTAATCTGCATATAGAAAAATATTAAGAATGCAGGAGATAGTATATTAATGTTGTCAACCATGATTTGGAAGCTGGGGGTGTTGGGGGATGATAGAAAGGAAGAAATAGTGTTGTAGCCCATTTCCTTGAACATTCATGGAAATTTCAATAAAATAATAAAAAGATTGTTAATCTGCATAAAGAAAGATTAAGAATGCAGAAGATAGAATATTAATGTTGTCAACCATGATTTGGAAGCTGGGGGGTGTTGGGGGATAAAAGAAAGAAATAAAAACTGTTGTATCCCATTTCCTTGAACATTCATGGGAAGTTCAATAAAATAATAAAAAGATTGTTAATCTGCATAAAGAAAAAGAGTAAGAATGCAGAAGAGAGAATATTAATGTTGTCAAGTATGATTTGGAAGCTGGCGGGGGAGGTGGATAAAAGAAAGAAAGAAAAACTGTTGTATCTCATTTCCTTGAACATTCATGGAAATTTCAATAAAATAATAAAAAGATTGTTAATCTGCATAAAGAAAAAGAGAAAGAATGCAGAAGATAGAATATTAATGTTGTCAACTATGATTTGGAAGCTGGGGGGTGTTGTGGGATAAAAGAAAGAAATAAAAACTGTTGTATCCCATTTCCTTGAACATTCATGGAAAGTTCAATAAAATAATAAAAAGATTGTTAATCTGCATAAATAAAAAGAGAAAGAATGCAGAAGATAGAATATTAATGTTGTCAACCATGATTTGGAAGCTGGGGGGGTGGGGGGTAAAAGAAAGTAAGAGAAACTGTTGTATCCCATTTCCTTTAACGTTCATGGCAATTTCAATAAAATAATAAAAAGATTGTTAATCTGCATTAAGAAAAAGAGTAAGAATGCAGAAGATCGATTATTAATGTTGTCAAACAGGATTTGGAACCTGGGGGGCGTGGGTTTTAAGAGAAGAAAGAAAAATTGTTGTATCCCATTACATTGAATATTCATGGCAATTTCAATAAAATAATAAAAAGGTTGTTAAAATGCATAAAGAAAAAGAGTGAGAATACAGAAGATAGAATATTAATGTTGTCAACCATGATTTGGAAGCTGGGGGCGGTGGGGGATAAAAGAAAGAAAGAAAAACTGTTGTATCCCACCTCCTAGAAAATTCATGGAAATTTCCATAAAATAATAAAAAGATTGGTAATCTGCATAAAGAAATATCGTAAGAATGCAGGAGATAGAATGTTAATGTTGTCAAGCATTATTTGGAAGCTGGGGGGTTGGGGGATGATAGAAAGAAAGAAAAAGTGTTGTAGTCCATTTCCTTGAACATTCATGGAAAGTTCAATAAAATAATAAAAAGATTGTTAATCTGCATAAAGAAAAAGAGTAAGAATGCAGAAGATAGAATATTAATGTTGTCAACGATGATTTGGAAGCTGGGGGCGTGGGGGGTAAAAGAACGAAAGAGAAACTGTTGTATCCCATTTCCTTGAACATTCCTGGAAATTTCAATAAAATAATAAAAGATTGTTAATCTGCATAAAGAAAAAGAGTAAGAATGCAGGAGATAGAATGTTAATGTTGTCAACCACGATTTGGAAGCTGGGGGTGGTGGGGGATAAAAGAATGAAAGAAAAACTGTTGTATCCCACTTCCTTGAACATTCATGGAAATTTCAATAAAATAATAAAAAGATTGGTATTCTGCATATAGAAAAATGGTAAGAATGCAGGAGATAGTATATTAATGTTGTCAAACATGATTTGGAAGCTGGGGTGTTGGGGGATGATAGAAAGAAAGAAAAAGTGTTGTAGCCCATTTCCTTTAACATTCATGGAAATTTCAATAAAATAATAAAAGATTGTTAATCTGCATAAAGAAAAAGAGTAAGAATGCAGGAGATAGAATGTTAATGTTGTCAACCACGATTTGGAAGCTGGGGGGTGTTGGGGAATAAAAGAAAGAAATAAAAACAGTTGTATCCCATTTCCTTGAACATTCATGGAAATTTCAATAAAATAATAAAAAGATTGTTAATCTGCATAAAGAAAGATTAAGAATGCAGAAGATAGAATATTAATGTTGTCAACCATGATTTGGAAGCTGGGGGGTGTTGGGGAATAAAAGAAAGAAATAAAAACAGTTGTATCCCATTTCCTTGAACATTCATGGGAAGTTCAATAAAATAATAAAAAGATTGTTAATCTGCATAAAGAAAAAGAGTAAGAATGCAGAAGAGAGAATATTAATGTTGTCAAGTATGATTTGGAAGCTGGCGGGGGAGGTGGATAAAAGAAAGAAAGAAAAACTGTTGTATCTCATTTCCTTGAACATTCATGGAAATTTCAATAAAATAATAAAAAGATTGTTAATCTGCATAAAGAAAAAGAGTAAGAATGCAGAAGATAGAATATTAATGTTGTCAACTATGATTTGGAAGCTGGGGGGTGTTGTGGGATAAAAGAAAGAAATAAAAACTGTTGTATCCCATTTCCTTGAACATTCATGGAAAGTTCAATAAAATAATAAAAAGATTGTTAATCTGCATAAATAAAAAGAGAAAGAATGCAGAAGATAGAATATTAATGTTGTCAACCATGATTTGGAAGCTGGGGGGGTGGGGGGTAAAAGAAAGTAAGAGAAACTGTTGTATCCCATTTCCTTTAACGTTCATGGCAATTTCAATAAAATAATAAAAAGATTGTTAATCTGCATTAAGAAAAAGAGTAAGAATGCAGAAGATCGATTATTAATGTTGTCAAACAGGATTTGGAACCTGGGGGGCGTGGGTTTTAAGAGAAGAAAGAGAAATTGTTGTATCCCATTACATTGAATATTCATGGCAATTTCAATAAAATAATAAAAAGGTTGTTAAAATGCATAAAGAAAAAGAGTGAGAATACAGAAGATAGAATATTAATGTTGTCAACCATGATTTGGAAGCCCGGGGCGGTGGGGGATAAAAGAAAGAAAGAAAAACTGTTGTATCCCACCTCCTAGAAAATTCATGGAAATTTCCATAAAATAATAAAAAGATTGGTAATCTGCATAAAGAAATATCGTAAGAATGCAGGAGATAGAATGTTAATGTTGTCAAGCATTATTTGGAAGCTGGGGGGTTGGGGGATGATAGAAAGAAAGAAAAAGTGTTGTAGCCCATTTCCTTAAACATTCATGGAAATTTCAATAAAATAATAAAAAGATTGTTAATCTGCATAAAGAAAGATTAAGAATGCAGAAGATAGAATATTAATGTTGTCAACCATGATTTGGAAGCTGGGGGGTGTGGGGGATAAAAGAAAGAAAGAAACACTGTTGTATCCCATTTCCTTGAACATTCATGGAAATTTCAATAAAATAATAAAAAGATTGTTAATTTGCATAGAGAAAAAGTGTAAGAATGCAGAAGATTGTATATTAATGTTGTCATCCTCGATTTGGAAGCTGGGGGGGTGGGTGATAAAAGAAAGAAAGAAAAACTGTATCGCATTTCCTTGAACATTCATACAAATTTCAATAAAAGAATAAAAAGATTGTTAATCTGCATAAAGAAAAAGAGTAAGAATGCAGAAGATAGAATATTAATGTTGTCAACCATGATTTGGAAGCTGGGGGGGTGGGGGATAAAAGAAAGAGAGAAAAACTCTTGTATCACCTTTCCTTGAACATTCATGGCAATTTCAATAAAATAATAAAAAGATTGTTAATCTGCATAAAGAAAAAGAGTTAGAATGCAGAAGATAGAATATTAATATTGTCAGCCATGATTTGGAAGCTGGGGGGTGTGGGGGATAAAAGAAAGAAAGAACAATTGTTGTATCCCATTTCCTTGAACATTCATGGAAATTTCAATAAAATAATAAAAAGATTGTTAATCAGCATAAAGAAAAAGTGTAAGAATGCAGAATATAGAATATTAATGTTGTCACCCATGAGTTGGAAGCTGGAGGGGTGGGGGATAAAAGAAAGAGAGAAAAACTCTTGTATCACATTTCTTCGAACATTCATGGAAATTTCAATAAAATAATAAAAAGATTGTTAATCTGCATAAAGAAAAAGAGGAAGAATGCAGAAGATAGTATATTAATGTTGTGAACCATGATTTGGAAGCTGGGGCCGGTGGGGGATAAAAGAAAGAAAGAAAAACTGTTGTATCCCACTTCCTTGAACATTCATGGAAATTTCAATAAAATAATAAAAAGATTGGTAATCTGCATAAAGAAAAATAGTAGGAATGCAGGAGATAGAATATTAATGTTGTCAACCATGATTTGGAAGCTGGGGGGGTTGGGGGACGATAGAAAGAAAGAAAAAGTGTTGTAGCCCATTTCCTTGAACATTCATGGAAATTTGAATAAAATAATAAAAAGATTGTTAATCTGCATAAAGAAAGATTAAGAATGCAGAAGATAGAATATTAATGTTTTCAACCATGATTTGGAAGCTGGGGCCCTGGAGGATAAAAGAAAGAAAGAAAAACTGTTGTATCCCATTTCCTTGAACATTCATGGAATGTTCAATAAAATAATAAAAGATTGTTAATCTGCATAAAGAAAAACAGTAAGAATGCAGAAGACAGAATATTAATGTTCTCAAGCATGATTTGGTAGCTCTGGGTTGCGGGGGAAAAAAGAAAGAAAGAAAAACTGTTGTATCCCATTTCCTTGAACATTCATGGAAATTTCAATAAAATAATAAATGATTATTAATCTGCATAAAGAAAGATTAAGAATGCAGAAGATAGAATATTAATGTTGTCAACGATGCTTTGGAATCTGGGGGGGTAGGGGGAAAAAGAATGAAAGAAAAACTGTTGTATCCCATTTCCTTTAACATTCATGGCAATTTCAATAAAGTATTATAAGATTGTTAATCTGCATAGAGAAAAAGAGTAAGAATGCAGAAGATAGAATATTAATGTTGTCAACCATGATTTGTAAGCTGGGGGCGCTGGAGGATAAAAGAGAGAAAGAAAAACTGTTGTATCCCATTTCCTTGAACATTCATGGAAATTTCAATAAAATAATAAAAAGATTGTTAATCTGCATAAAGGAAAAGAGTAAGAATGCAGAAGATAGAATATTAATGTTGTCAACGATGATTTGGAAGATGGAGGGGTGGGGGGTAAATGAAAGAAAGAGAAACTGTTGTATCCCATTTCCTTGAACATTCATGGAAATTTCAATAAAATAATAAATGATTGTTAATCTGCATAAAGAAAAAGAGTAAGAATGCAGGAGATAGAATATTAATGTTGTCAACCATGATATGGAAGCTGGGGGTGTTGGGGGATGATAGAAAGAAAGAAAAAGTTTTGTAGCCCATTTCCTTGAACATTCATGGAAATTTCAATAAAATAATAAAAAGATTGTTAATCTTCATAAAGAAAGATTAAGAATGCAGAAGATAGAATATTAATGTTGTCAACCAGGATTTGGAAGCTGGGGTTGTTGGGGGATAAAAGAAAGAAATAAAAACTGTTGTATCCCATTTCCTTGAACATTCATAGAAAGTTCAATAAAACAATAAAAAGACTGTTAATCTGCATAAAGAAAAAGAGTAAGAATGCAGAAGATAGAATATTAATGTTGTCAACGATGATTCGGAAGCTGGGTGTTCGGGGGAAAAGGAAAGAAAGAGAAACTGTTGTATCCCATTTCCTTTAACATTCATGGCAATTTCAATAAAATAATAAAAAGATTGTTAATCTGCATAAAGAAAAAGAGTAAGAATGCAGAATATAGAATATTTACGTTGTCAACCATGATTTGGAAGCTGGGGGCACTGGAGGATAAAAGAAAGAAAGAGAAAATCTTGTATCCTATTACCTTGAACATTCATGGAAATTTCAATACAATAATAAAAAGATTGTTAATCTGCATAAAGAAAAAGTGTAAGAATGCAGAAGAGAGAATATTAATGTTGTCAACCATGATTTAGAAGCTCGGGGGGAGTGGGGGATAAAAGAAAGAAAGAAAAACAGTTGTATCCCATTTCCTTGAACATTCATGGAAATTTCAATAAAATAATAAAAAGATTGTTAATCTGCATAAAGTAAAAGTGTAAGAATGCAGAAGATTGAATATTAATGTTGTCAACCATGATTTGGAAGTTAGGGGTGGTGGGGGATAAAAGAGAGAAAGAAAAACTGTTGTATCCCAGTTCCTTGAACATTCATGGAAATTTCAATAAAATAATAAAAGATTGGTAATCTGCATAAAGAATAATAGTAAGAATGCAGAAGATAGAATATTAATGTTGTCAAGCATGATTTATTAGCTGTGGGTTGTGAGGGATAAAAGAAATGAAGAAAATCTGTTGTATCCCATTTCCTTGAACATTCATGGAAATTTCAATAAAATAATAAAATGATTGTTAATCTGCATAAAGAAAAATAGTAAGAATGCAGAAGATAGAATATTAATGTTGTCAACCATGATTTGGAAGCTTGCGGGGATGGGGGATAAAAGAAAGAAACACTGCTGTATCCCATTTCCTTGAACATTCATGGAAATTTCAGTAAAGTAATAAAAAGATTGTTAATCTGCATAAAGAAAAATAGTAAGAATGCAGAAGATAGAATATTAATGTTGTCAACCATGATTTGGAAGCAGGGGGGTGGTGGGGGATAAAAGAAAGAAAGAAAAACTGTTGTATCCCATTTCCTTGAACATTCATGGAAATTTCAATAAAATAATAAAAAGATTGTTAATCTGCATAAAGAAAAAGAGTAAGAATGCAGAAGATAGAATATTAATGTTGTCAACCATGATTTGGAATCTGGGGGGTTGGGGGATAAAAGAAAGAAAGAAAAACTGTTGTATCCCATTTCCTTGAACATTCATGGGAATTTCAATAAAATAATAAAAAGATTGTTAATCTGCATATAGAAAAAGAGTACGAATCCAAAAGTTAGAATATTAATGTTGTCAACCATGATTTGGAAGCTGGGGAGGTGGGGGATAAAAGAAAGAAAGAAAAAGTGTTGTATCCCATTTCCTTGAACATTCAAGGAAATTTCAATAAAATAATAAAAAGATTGTTATTTGCATAAAGAAAAAGTGTAAGAATGCAGAAGATAGAATATTAATGTTGTCAACCATGATTTGGAAGCTGGGGTGTGAGGGATAAAAGAAATTATGAAAAACTGTTGTATCCCATTTCCTTCAACATTCATGGCAATTTCAATAAAATAATAAAAAGATTGTTAATCTGCATAAAGGAAAGGTGTAAGAATGCAGAAGATAGATTATTAATGTTGTCAACCATGATTTGGAAGCTCGGCCTGGGTGGGGGATAAAGGAAAGACATAAACGTGTTGTATCCCATTTCCTTGAACATTCATGGAAATTTCAATAAAATAATAAAAAGATTGTTAATCTGCATAAAGTAAAATTGTAAGAATGCAGAAGATTGAATATTAATGTTGTCAACCATGATTTGGAAGTTAGGGGTGGTGGGGGATAAAAGAGAGAAAGAAAAACTGTTGTATCCCAGTTCCTTGAACATTCATGGAAATTTCAATAAAATAATAAAAGATTGGTAATCTGCATAAAGAATAATAGTAAGAATGCAGAAGATAGAATATTAATGTTGTCAAGCATGATTTATTAGCTGTGGGTTGTGAGGGATAAAAGAAATGAAGAAAATCTGTTGTATCCCATTTCCTTGAACATTCATGGAAATTTCAATAAAATAATAAAATGATTGTTAATCTGCATAAAGAAAAATAGTAAGAATGCAGAAGATAGAATATTAATGTTGTCAACCATGATTTGGAATCTGGGCGGCATGGGCAATAAAAGAAGAAAGAAAAACTGTTGTATCCCATTTCCTTGAACATTCATGGAAATTTCAATAAAATAATAAAAAGATTGTTAATCGGCATAAAGAAAAGGTGTAAGAATGCAGAAGATAGAATATTAATGTTGTCAACAATTATTTGGAAGTTGGGGGCGGTGGGGGATAAAAGAAAGAAAGAAAAACTGTTGTATCCCATTTCCTTGAACATTCATGGTAATTTCAATAAAATAATAAAAAGATTGTTAATATGCATAAAGTAAAAGTGTAAGAATGCAGAAGATTGAATATTAATGTTGTCAACAATGATGTGGAATGTGGGGGGTGGTGGGGGATAAAAGAAAGAAAGAAAAAATGTTGTATCCCATTTCCTTGAACATTCATGGAAATTTCAATGAAATAATAAAAGATTGGTAATCTGCATTAAGAAAAACAGTAAGAATGCAGAAGATAGAATATTAATGTTGTCAACTATGATTTGGAAGCTGGGGGGTGTTGTGGGATAAAAGAAAGAAATAAAAACTGTTGTATCCCATTTCCTTGAACATTCATGGAAAGTTCAATAAAATAATAAAAAGATTGTTAATCTGCATAAAGAAAAAGGGTAAGAATGCAGAAGATAGAATATTAATGTTGTCAACCATGATTTGGAATCTGGGCGGCATGGGCGATAAAAGAAGAAAGAAAATCTGTTGTATCCCATTTCCTTGAACATTCATGGAAATTTCAATAAAATAATAATAAGATTGTTAATCTGCATAAAGAAAAGGTGTAAGAATGCAGAAGATAGAATATTAATGTTGTCAACAATGATTTCGAAGTTGGGGGCGGTGGGGGATAAAAGAAAGAAAGAAAAACTGTTGTATCCCATTTCCTTGAACATTCATGGTAATTTCAATAAAATAATAAAAAGATTGTTAATCTGCATAAAGTAAAAGTGTAAGAATGCAGACGATTGAATATTAATGTTGTCAACAATGATGTGGAAGGTGGGGGGTGGTGGGGGATAAAAGAAAGAAAGAAAAAATGTTGTATCCCATTTCCTTGAACATTCATGGAAATTTCAAGAAAATAATACAAAGAATGGTAATCTGCATAAAGAAAAAGAGTAAGAATGCAGAAGATAGAATATTAATGTTGTCAACCATGATTTGGAAGCTGGGGGGGTTGGGGGACGATAGAAAGAAAGAAAAACTGTTGTATCCCATTTCCTTGAACATTCATGGAAATTTCAATAAAGTAATAAAAAGATTGTTAATCTGCATAAAGAAAAATAGTAAGAATGCAGAAGATAGAATATTAATGTTTTCAACAATGATTTCGAAGCAGGGGGTTGGTGGGGGACAAAAGAAAGAAAGAAAAACTGTTGTATCCCATTTCCTTGAACATTCATGGAAATTTCAATAAAATAATAAAAAGATTGTTAATCTGCATAAAGAAAAAGTGTAAGAATGCAGAAGATAGAATATTAATGTTGTCAACCATGATTTAGAAGCTCGGGGGGAGTGGGGGATAAAAGAAAGAAAGAAAAACAGTTGTATCCCATTTCCTTGAACATTCATGGAAATTTCAATAAAATAATAAAAAGATTGTTAATCTGCATAAAGTAAAAGTGTAAGAATGCAGAAGATTGAATATTAATGTTGTCAACCATGATTTGGAAGTTGGGGGTTGTGAGGGATAAAAGAAATGAAGAAAAACTGTTGTATCCCATTTCCTTGAACATTCATGGAAATTTCAATAAAATAATAAAAAGATTGTTAATCTGCATGAAGAAAAAGAGTAAGAATGCAGAAGATACAATATTAGTGTTGTCCACCATGATTTGGAAGCTGGGCAGGGGTGGGGGATAAAAGAAAGAAAGACAAAGTGTCGTATCCCATTTCCTTGAGCATTCATGGAAATTTCAATAAAATAATATAAAGATTGTTAATCTCCATAAAGAAAAAGAGTAAGAATGCAGAAGATAGTTTATTAATGTTGTCATCCTCGATTTGGAAGCTGGGGGGGTGGGTGATAAAAGAAAGAAAGAAAAACTGTATCACATTTCCTTGAACATTCATACAAATTTCAATAAAATAATAAAAAGATTGTTAATTTGCATAAAGAAAAAGTATAAGAATGCAGAAGATAGTTTATTAATGTTGTCATCCTCGATTTGGAAGCTGGGGGGGTGGGTGATAAAAGAAAGAAAGAAAAACTGTATCACATTTCCTTGAACATTCATACAAATTTCAATAAAATAATAAAAAGATTGTTAATCTGCATAAAGAAAAAGAGTAAGAATGCAGAAGATAGAATATTAATGTTGTCAACCATGATTTGGAAGCTGGCGGGTGTGGGGGATAAAAGAAAGAAAGAAAAACAGTTGTATCCCATTTCCTTAAACATTCCTGGAAATTTCAATAGAAGAATAAGAAGATTGTTAATCTGCATAAAGAAAAAGAGTAAGAATGCAGAAGATAAAATATTAATGTTGTCAACCATGATTTGGAAGCTGGGGGGGTGGGGGATAAAAGAAAGAGAGAAAAACTCTTGTATCACATTTCCTTGAACATTCATGGAAATTTCAATAAAATAATAAAAAGATTGTTAATCTGCATAAACAAAAATAGTAAGAATGCAGGAGATAGAATATTAATGTTGTCAACCATGATTTGGAAGCTGGGGGGGTAGGGGGATGATAGAAAGAAAGAAAAAGTGTTGTAGCCCATTTCCTTGAACATTCATGGAAAGTTCAATAAAATAATAAAAAGATTGTTAATCTTCATAAAGAAAAAGAGTAAGAATGCAGAAGATAGAATATTAATGTTGTCAACCATGATTTGGAAGCTCGGGGGTGGTGGGGGATAAAAGAAAGAAAGAAAAACTGTTGTATCCCATTTCCCTGAACATTCATGGAAATTTCAATCAAATAATAAAAGATTGTCAATCTGCATAGAGAAAAAGAGTAATAATGCAGGAGATAGAATGTTAATGTTGACAACCATGATTTGGAAGCTGGCGGGGGTGGGGTATAAAAGAAAGAAAGAAAAACTGTTGTATCCCATTTCCTTGAACATTCATGGAAATTTCAATAACATAATAAAAAGATTGTTAATCTGCATAAAGAAAAAGTGTAAGAATGCAGAAGATAGAATATTAATGTTGTCAACCATGATTTCGAAGCTGGGGGGGAGTGGGGGATAAAAGAACGAAAGAAAAACTGTTGTATCCAATTTCCTTGAACATTCATGGAAATTTCAATAAAATAATAAAAAGATTGTTAATCTGCACAAAGTAAAAGTGTAAGAATGCAGAAGATTGAATATTAATGTTGTCAACAACGATTTGGAAGGTGGGGGGTGGTGGGGGATAAAAGAAAGAAAGAAAAACTGTTGTATCCCATTTCCTTGAACATTCATGGAAATTTCAATAAAGTAATAAAAAGATTGTTAATCTGCATGAAGAAAAAGAGTAAGAATGCAGAAGATTGAATATTAATGTTGTCAACCATGATTTGGAATCTGGGGGGCGTGGGCGATAAAAGAAGAACGAAAAACTGTTCTATCTCATTTCCCTAGACATTCATGGAAATTTCAATAAAATAATAAAAAGATTGTTAATCTGCATAAAGAAAAGGATTAAGAATGCAGAATATAGAATATTAATGTTGTCAACCATGATGTGGAAGCTGGGGGCGGTGGGCGATAAGAGAAAGAAAGAAAAAATGTTGTATCCCATTTACTTGAACATTCATGGAAATTTCAATAAAATAAAAAAAAGATTGTTTATCTGCATAAAGAAAAAGTGTAAGAATGCAGAGGATAGTATATTAATGTTGTCAACCATGATTTGGAGGCTGGGGGGGGTGGGGGATAAAAGAAAGAAAGAAAAGCTCTTGTATGCCATTTCCTTGAACATTCATGGAAATATTAATAAAATAATAAATACTGTTAATCTGCATAAAGAAAAAGAGTAAGAATGCAGAAGATAGAATATTAATGTTTTCAACCATGATTTGGAAGCTGGGGGCGTGGGTGATAAAAGAAGAAAGAGAAACTGTTGTATCCCATTTCCTTGAACATTCATGGAAATTTCAATAAAATAAAAAAAAGATTGTTTATCTGCATAAAGAAAAAGTGTAAGAATGCAGAAGATAGAATATTAATGTTGTCAACCATGATTTGGTAGCTGGGGGCTTGGGTGATAAAAGAAGAAAGAGAAACTCTTGTATCCCATTTCCTTGAACATTCATGGAAATTTCAATAACATAATAAAAACTGTTAATCTGCATAAAGAAAAAGAGTAAGAATGCAGAAGATAGAATATTAATGTTTTCAACCATGATTTTGAAGCTGGGGGGGGTTCGGGATGAAAGAAAGAAAGAAAAAGTGTTGTATACCATTTCCTTCAACATTCATGGAAATTTAAATAAAATAATAAATAGATTGTTAATCTGCATAAAGAAAAAGGGTAATAATGCAGAAGATAGAATATTAATGTTGTCAACCATGATTTGGAGGCTGGGGGGGGTGGGGGATAAAAGAAAGCAAGAAAAGCTCTTGTATCACATTTCATTGAACATTCATGGAAATATTAATAAAATAATAAATACTGATAATCTGCATAAAGAAAAAGAGTAAGAATGCAGAAGATAGAATATTAATGTTGTCAAACATGATTTGGAACCTGGGGGGCGTGTGTGATAAGAGAAGAAAGAAAAATTGTTGTATCCCATTACATTGAACATTCATGGAAATTTCAATAAAATAATAAAAAGATTGTTAATCTGCATAAAGAAAAAGAGTGAGAATGCAGAAGATAGAATATTAATGTTGTAAAGCATGATTTGGAAGCTGGGTGGCGAGGGCGATAAAAGAAGAAAGAAAACTGTTGTATCCCATTTCCTTGTACATTCATGGAAATTTCAATAAAATAATAAAAAGATTGTTAATCTCCATAAAGAAAAAGGGTAAGAAAGCAGAAGATAGAATATTAATGTTGTAAAGCATGATTTGGAAGCTGGGTGGCGAGGGCGATAAAAGAAGAAAGAGAAACTGTTGTATCCCATTTCCTTGTACATTCATGGAAATTTCAATAAAATAATAAAAGATTGTCAATCTGCATAGAGAAAAAGAGTAATAATGCAGGAGATAGAATGTTAATGTTGACAGCCATGATTTGGAAGCTGGGGGTGGTGGGGGATAAAAGAATGAAAGAACAACTGTTGTATCCCATTTCCTTGAACATTCATGGAAATTTCAGTAAAGTAATGAAAAGATTGTTAATCTGCATAAAGAAAAACAGTAAGAATGCAGAAGATAGAATATTAATGTTGTCAACCATGATTTGGAAGCAGGGGGGTGGTGGGGGATAAAAGAAAGAAAGAAAAACTGTTGTATCCCATTTCCTTGAACATTCATGGAAATTTCAATAAAATAATAAAAAGATTGTTAATCTGCATAAAGAAAAATAGTAAGAATGCAGAAGATAGAATATTAATGTTGTCAACCATGATTTGGAAGCTGGGGGGCTGGGGGATAAAAGAAAGAAAGAAAAACTGTTGTATCCCATTTCCTTGAACATTCACGGGAATTTCAATAAAATAATAAAAAGATTGTTAATCTGCATAAAGAAAAAGAGTACGAATCCAAAAGTTAGAATATTAATGTTGTCAACCATGATTTGGAAGCTGGGGAGGTGGGGGATAAAAGAAAGAAAGAAAAAGTGTTGTATCCCATTTCCTTGAACATTCAAGGAAATTTCAATAAAATAATAAAAAGATTGTTATTTGCATAAAGAAAAAGTGTAAGAATGCAGAAGATAGAATATTAATGTTGTCAACCATGATTTGGAAGCTGGGGTGTGAGGGATAAAAGAAAGTATGAAAAACTGTTGTATCCCATTTCCTTCAACATTCATGGCAATTTCAATAAAATAATAAAAAGATTGTTAATCTGCATAAAGGAAAGGTGTAAGAATGCAGAAGATAGAATATTAATGTTGTCAACCATGATTTGGAAGCTCGGCCTGGGTCGGGGATAAAGAAAAGACATAAACGTGTTGTATCCCATTTCCTTGAACATTCATGGAAATTTCAATAAAATAATAAAAAGATAGTTCATCTGTATACAGAAAAAGAGTAAGAATGCAGAAGATAGAATATTAATGTTGTCAACCATGATTTGGAATCTGGGCGGCATGGGCGATAAAAGAAGAAAGAAAAACTGTTGTATCCCATTTCCTTGAACATTCATGGAAATTTCAATAAAATAATAAAAAGATTGTTAATCTGCATAAAGAAAAGTTGTAAGAATGCAGAAGATAGAATATTAATGTTGTCAACAATGATTTGGAAGTTGGGGGCGGAGGGGGATAAAAGAAAGAAAGAAAAACTGTTGTATCCCATTTCCTTGAACATTCATGGTAATTTCAATAAAATAATAAAAAGATTGTTAATCTGCATAAAGTAAAAGTGGAAGAATGCAGAAGATTGAATATTAATGTTGTCAAGAATGATGTGGAAGGTGGGGGGTGGTGGGGGATAAAAGAAAGAAAGAAAAAATGTTGTATCCCATTTCCTTGAACATTCATGGAAATTTCAATGAAATAATAAAAGATTGGTAATCTGCATTAAGAAAAACAGTAAGAATGCAGAAGATAGAATATTAATGTTGTCAACTATGATTTGGAAGCTGGGGGGTGTTGTGGGATAAAAGAAAGAAATAAAAACTGTTGTATCCCATTTCCTTGAACATTCATGGAAAGTTCAATAAAATAATAAAAAGATTGTTAATCTGCATAAAGAAAAAGTGTAAGAATGCAGAAGATAGAATATTAATGTTGTCAACCATGATTTGGAAGCTGGGGGGTTGGGGGATAAAAGAAAGAAAGAAACACTGTTGTATCCCATTTCCTTGAACATTCATGAAAATTTCAATAAAATAATAAAAAGATTGTTAATTTGCATAAAGAAAAAGTGTAAGAATGCAGAAGATAGTTTATTAATGTTGTCATCCTCGATTTGGAAGCTGGGGGGGTGGGTGATAAAAGAAAGAAAGAAAAACTGTATCACATTTCCTTGAACATTCATACAAATTTCAATAAAATAATAAAAAGATTGTTAATCTGCATAAAGAAAAAGAGTAAGAATGCAGAAGATAGAATATTAATGTTGTCAACCATGATTTGGAAGCTGGCGGGTGTGGGGGATAAAAGAAAGAAAGAAAAACAGTTGTATCCCATTTCCTTAAACATTCCTGGAAATTTCAATAGAAGAATAAGAAGATTGTTAATCTGCATAAAGAAAAAGAGTAAGAATGCAGAAGATAAAATATTAATGTTGTCAACCATGATTTGGAAGCTGGGGGGGTGGGGGATAAAAGAAAGAGAGAAAAACTCTTGTATCACATTTCCTTGAACATTCATGGAAATTTCAATAAAATAATAAAAAGATTGTTAATCTGCATAAACAAAAATAGTAAGAATGCAGGAGATAGAATATTAATGTTGTCAACCATGATTTGGAAGCTGGGGGGGTAGGGGGATGATAGAAAGAAAGAAAAAGTGTTGTAGCCCATTTCCTTGAACATTCATGGAAAGTTCAATAAAATAATAAAAAGATTGTTAATCTGCATAAAGAAAAAGTGTAAGCATGCAGAAGATAGAATATTAATGTTGTCAACGATGATTTGGAAGCTGGAGGGGTGGGGGGAAAAAGAAAGAAAGAGAAACTGTTGTATCCCATTTCCTTGAACATTCATGGCAATTTCAATAAAATAATAAAAAGATTGTTAATCTGCATAAAGAAAAAGAGTAAGAATGCAGAAGATAGAATATTAATGTTGTGAACCATGATTTGTAAGCTGGGGGCGCTGGAGGATAAAAGAAAGAAAGAAAAACTATTGTATCCCATTTCCTTGAACATTCATGGAAATTTCAATAAAATAATAAAAAGATTGTTAATCTGCATGAAGAAAAAGAGTAAGAATGCAGAAGATACAATATTAGTGTTGTCCACCATGATTTGGAAGCTGGGCGGGGGTGGGGGATAAAAGAAAGAAAGACAAAGTGTCGTATCCCATTTCCTTGAGCATTCATGGAAATTTCAATAAAATAATATAAAGATTGTTAATCTCCATAAAGAAAAAGAGTAAGAATGCAGAAGTTATAATATTAATGTTGTCAACCATGATTTGAAAGCTGGGGGGCGTGGGCGATAAAAGAAGAAAGAAAAACTGTTGTATCCCATTTCCTTGAACATTCATGGAAATTTCAATAAAATAATAAAAAGATTGTTAATCTTCATAAAGAAAAAGAGTAAGAATGCAGAAGATAGAATATTAATGTTGTCAACCATGATTTGGAAGCTCGGGGGTGGTGGGGGATAAAAGAAAGAAAGAAAAACTGTTGTATCCCATTTCCCTGAACATTCATGGAAATTTCAATCAAATAATAAAAGATTGTCAATCTGCATAGAGAAAAAGAGTAATAATGCAGGAGATAGAATGTTAATGTTGACAACCATGATTTGGAAGCTGGCGGGGGTGGGGTATAAAAGAAAGAAAGAAAAACTGTTGTATCCCATTTCCTTGAACATTCATGGAAATTTCAATAACATAATAAAAAGATTGTTAATCTGCATAAAGAAAAAGTGTAAGAATGCAGAAGATTGAATATTAATGTTGTCAAGCATGATTAGGTAGCTGTGGGTTGTGAGGGATAAAAGAAATGAAGAAAAACTGTTGTATCCCATTTCCTTGAACATTCATGGAAATTTCAATAAAATAATAAAATGATTGTTAATCTGCATAAAGAACAAGGGTAAGAATGCAGAAGATAGAATATTAATGTTGTCAACCATGATTTGGAAGCTTGCGGGGATGGGGGATAAAAGAAAGAAACACTGTTGTATGCCATTTCCTTGAACATTCATGGAAATTTCAGTAAAGTAATAAAAAGATTGTTAATCTGCATAAAGAAAAATAGTAAGAATGCAGAAGATAGAATATTAATGTTGTCAACCATGATTTGGAAGCAGGGGGGTGGTTGGGGATAAAAGAAAGAAAGAAAAACTGTTGTATCCCATTACCTTGAACATTCATGGGAATTTCAATAAAATAATAAAAAGATTGTTAATCTGCATAAAGAAAAAGAGTACGAATCCAAAAGTTAGAATATTAATGTTGTCAACCATGATTTGGAAGCTCGGGTGTGAGGGATAAAAGAAAGTATGAAAAACTGTTGTATCCCATTTCCTTCAACATTCATGGCAATTTCAATAAAATAAAAAAAAGATTGTTAATCTGCATAAAGGAAAGGTGTAAGAATGCAGAAGATAGAATATTAATGTTGTCAACCATGATTTGGAAGCTCGGCCTGGGTGGGGGATAATGGAAAGACATAAAAGTGTTGTATCCCATTTCCTTGAACATTCATGGAAATTTCAATAAAATAATAAAAAGATAGTTCATCTGTATACAGAAAAAGAGTAAGAATGCAGAAGATAGAATATTAATGTTGTCAACCATGATTTGGAATCTGGGCGGCATGGGCGATAAAAGAAGAAAGAAAAACTGTTGTATCCCATTTCCTTGAACATTCATGGAAATTTCAATAAAATAATAAAAAGATTGTTAATCTGCATAAAGAAAAGGTGTAAGAATGCAGAAGATAGAATATTAATGTTGTCAACAATGATTTGGAAGTTGGGGGCGGTGGGGGATAAAAGAAAGAAAGAAAAACTGTTGTATCCCATTTCCTTGAACATTCATGGAAATTTCAATAAAATAATAAAAAGATTGTTAATCTGCATAAAGTAAAAGTGTAAGAATGCAGAAGATTGAATATTAATGTTGTCAACCATGATTTGGAAGTTGGGGGTGGTGGGGGATAAAAGAGAGAAAGAAAAACTGTTGTATCCCAGTTCCTTGAGCATTCATGGAAATTTCAATAAAATAATAAAAGATTGGTAATCTGCATAAAAAATAATAGTAAGAATGCAGAAGATAGAATATTAATGTTGTCAAGCATGATTTGGTAGCTGTGGGTTGTGAGGGATAAAAGAAATGAAGAAAAACTGTTGTATCCCATTTCCTTGAACATTCATGGAAATTTCAATAAAATAATAAAATGATTGTTAATCTGCATAAAGAACAAGAGTAAGAATGCAGAAGATAGAATATTAATGTTGTCAACCATGATTTGGAAGCTTGCGGGGATGGGGGATAAAAGAAAGAAACACTGTTGTATGCCATTTCCTTGAACATTCATGGAAATTTCAGTAAAGTAATAAAAAGATTGTTAATCTGCATAAAGAAAAATAGTAAGAATGCAGAAGATAGAATATTAATGTTGTCAACCATGATTTGGAAGCAGGGGGGTGGTGGGGGATAAAAGAAAGAAAGAAAAACTGTTGTATCCCATTTCCTTGAACATTCATGGAAATTTCAATAAAATAATAAAAAGATTGTTAATCTACATAAAGAAAAAGAGTAAGAATGCAGAAGATAGAATATTAATGTTGTCAACAATGATTTGGAAGCTGGGGGGCTGGGGGATAAAAGAAAGAAAGAAAAACTGTTGTATCCCATTACCTTGAACATTCATGGGAATTTCAATAAAATAATAAAAAGATTGTTAATCTGCATAAAGAAAAAGAGTACGAATCCAAAAGTTAGAATATTAATGTTGTCAACCATGATTTGGAAGCTGGGGAGGTGGGGGATAAAAGAAAGAAAGAAAAAGTGTTGTATCCCATTTCCTTGAACATTCAAGGAAATTTCAATAAAATAATAAAAAGATTGTTATTTGCATAAAGAAAAAGTGTAAGAATGCAGAAGATAGAATATTAATGTTGTCAACCATGATTTGGAAGCTCAGGTGTGAGGGATAAAAGAAAGTATGAAAAACTGTTGTATCCCATTTCCTTCAACATTCATGGCAATTTCAATAAAATAATAAAAAGATTGTTAATCTGCATAAAGGAAAGGTGTAAGAATGCAGAAGATAGAATATTAATGTTGTCAACCATGATTTGGAAGCTCGGCCTGGGTGGGGGATAATGGAAAGAAATAAAAGTATTGTATCCCATTTCCTTGAACATTCATGGAAATTTCAATAAAATAATAAAAAGATAGTTCATCTGTATACAGAAAAAGGATAAGAATGCAGAAGATAGAATATTAATGTTGTCAAAAAAAAAAAAAAAAAGAATATTAATGTTGTCAACCATGATTTGGAATCTGGGCGGCATGGGCGTTAAAAGAAGAAAGAAAAACTGTTGTATCCCATTTCCTTGAACATTCATGGAAATTTCAATAAAATAATAAAAAGATTGTTAATCTGCATAAAGTAAAAGTGTAAGAATGCAGAAGATTGAATATTAATGTTGTCAACCATGATTTGGAAGTTGGGGGTGGTGGGGGATAAAAGAGAGAAAGAAAAACTGTTGTATCCCAGTTCCTTGAGCATTCATGGAAATTTCAATAAAATAATAAAAGATTGGTAATCTGCATAAAGAATAATAGTAAGAATGCAGAAGATAGAATATTAATGTTGTCAAGCATGATTTGGTAGCTGTGGGTTGTGAGGGATAAAAGAAATGAAGAAAAACTGTTGTATCCCATTTCCTTGAACATTCATGGAAATTTCAATAAAATAATAAAATGATTGTTAATCTGCATAAAGAACAAGAGTAAGAATGCAGAAGATAGAATATTAATGTTGTCAACCATGATTTGGAAGCTTGCGGGGATGGGGGATAAAAGAAAGAAACACTGTTGTATGCCATTTCCTTGAACATTCATGGAAATTTCAGTAAAGTAATAAAAAGATTGTTAATCTGCATAAAGAAAAAAAGTAAGAATGCACAAGATAGAATATTAATGTTGTCAACCATGATTTGGAAGCAGGGGGGTGGTGGGGGATAAAAGAAAGAAAGAAAAACTGTTGTATCCCATTTCCTTGAACATTCATGGAAATTTCAATAAAATAATAAAAAGATTGTTAATCTACATAAAGAAAAAGAGAAAGAATGCAGAAGATAGAATATTAATGTTGTCAACAATGATTTGGAAGCTGGGGGGGCTGGGGGATAAAAGAAAGAAAGAAAAACTGTTGTATCCCATTACCTTGAACATTCATGGGAATTTCAATAAAATAATAAAAAGATTGTTAATCTGCATAAAGAAAAAGTGTACGAATCCAAAAGTTAGAATATTAATGTTGTCAACCATGATTTGGAAGCTGGGGAGGTGGGGGATAAAAGAAAGAAAGAAAAAGTGTTGTATCCCATTTCCTTGAACATTCAAGGAAATTTCAATAAAATAATAAAAAGATTGTTATTTGCATAAAGAAAAAGTGTAAGAATGCAGAAGATAGAATATTAATGTTGTCAACCATGATTTGGAAGCTGGGGTGTGAGGGATAAAAGAAAGTATGAAAAACTGTTGTATCCCATTTCCTTCAACATTCATGGCAATTTCAATAAAATAATAAAAAGATTGTTAATCTGCATAAAGGAAAGGTGTAAGAATGCAGAAGATAGAATATTAATGTTGTCAACCATGATTTGGAAGCTCGGCCTGGGTGGGGGATAATGGAAAGAAATAAAAGTGTTGTATCCCATTTCCTTGAACATTCATGGAAATTTCAATAAAATAATAAAAACATAGTTCATCTGTATACAGAAAAAGGATAAGAATGCAGAAGATAGAATATTAATGTTGTCAAAAAAAAAAAAAAAAAAAGAATATTAATGTTGTCAACCATGATTTGGAATCTGGGCGGCATGGGCGATAAAAGAAGAAAGAAAAACTGTTGTATCCCATTTCCTTGAACATTCATGGAAATTTCAATAAAATAATAAAAAGATTGTTAATCTGCATAAAGAAAAGGTGTAAGAATGCAGAAGATAGAATATTAATGTTGTCAACAATGATTTGGAAGTTGGGGGCGGTGGGGGATAAAAGAAAGAAAGAAAAACTGTTGTATCCCATTTCCTTGAACATTCATGGTAATTTCAATAAAATAATAAAAAGATTGTTAATCTGCATAAAGTAAAAGTGTAAGAATGCAGAAGATTGAATATTAATGTTGTCAACAATGATGTGGAAGGTGGGGGGTGGTGGGGGATAAAAGAAAGAAAGAAAAAATGTTCTATCCCATTTCCTTGAACATTCATGGAAATTTCAATGAAATAATAAAAGATTGGTAATCTGCATTAAGAAAAACAGTAAGAATGCAGAAGATAGAATATTAATGTTGTCAACTAACTATGATTTGGAAGCTGGGGGGTGTTGTGGGATAAAAGAAAGAAATAAAAACTGTTGTATCCCATTTCCTTGAACATTCATGGAAAGTTCAATAAAATAATAAAAAGATTGTTAATCTGCATAAAGAAAGAGTAAGAATGCAGAAGATAGAAGATTAATGTTGTCAACCATGATTTGGAATCTAGGCGGCATGGGCGATAAAAGAAGAAAGAAAAACTGTTGTATCCCATTTCCTTGAACATTCATGGAAATTTCAATAAAATAATAAAAAGATTGTTAATCTGCATAAAGAAAAGGTGTAAGAATGCAGAATATAGAATATTAATGTTGTCACCCATGAGTTGGAAGCTGGAGGGGTGGGGGATAAAAGAAAGAGAGAAAAACTCTTGTATCACATTTCCTCGAACATTCATGGAAATTTCAATAAAATAATAAAAAGATTGTTAATCTGCATAAAGAAAAAGAGGAAGAATGCAGAAGATAGAATATTAATGTTGTGAACCATGATTTGGAAGCTCGGGCCGGTGGGGGATAAAAGAAAGAAAGAAAAACTGTTGTATCCCACTTCCTTGAACATTCATGGAAATTTCAATAAAATAATAAAAAGATTGGTAATCTGCATAAAGAAAAATAGTAAGAATGCAGGAGATGGAATATTAATGTTGTCAACCATGATTTGGAAGCTGGGGGGGTTGGGGGACGATAGAAAGAAAGAAAAAGTGTTGTAGCCCTTTTCCTTGAACATTCATGGAAATTTGAATAAAATAATAAAAAGATTGTTAATCTGCATAAAGAAAGATTAAGAATGCAAAAGATAGAATATTAATGTTGTGAACCATGATTTGGAAGCTGGGGGCGATGGAGGATAAAAGAAAGAAAGAAAAACTGTTGTATCCCATTTCCTTGAAGATTCATAGAATGTTCAATAAAATAATAAAAGATTGTTAATCTGCATGAAGAAAAACAGTAAGAATGCAGAAGATAGAATATTAATGTTCTCAAGCATGATTTGGTAGCTGTGGGTTTCGGGGGAAAAAAGAAAGAAAGAAAAACTGTTGTATCCCACTTCCTTGAACATTCAAGGAAATTTCAATAAAATAATAAAAAGATTGGTAATCTGCATAAAGAAAAATAGTAAGAATGCAGGAGATAGAATGTAAATGTTGTCAACCATGATTTGGAAGCTGGGGGGGTTGGGGGATGATAGAAATAAAGAAAAAGTGTTGTAGTCCATTTCCTTGAACATTCATGGAAATTTCAATAAAATACTTAAAAGATTGTTAATCTGCATAAAGAAAGATTAAGAATGCAGAAGATAGAATATTAATGTTGTCAACCATGATTTGGAAGCTGGGGGGTTTTGGGGGATAAAAGAAAGAAAGAAAAACTGTTGTATCCCATTTCCTTGAACATTCATGGAAAGTTCAATAAAATAATAAAAAGATTGTTAATCTGCATAAAGAAAAAGAGTAAGAATGCAGAAGATATAATATTAATGTTGTCAACGATGATTTGGAAGCTGGGGGCGTGGGGGGTAAAAGAAAGAAAGAGAAACTGTTGTATCCCATTTCCTTGAACATTCCTGGAAATTTCAATAAAATAATAAAAGATTGTTAATCTGCATAAAGAAAAAGAGTAAGAATGCAGGAGATAGAATGTTAATGTTGTCAACCACGATTTGGAAGCTGGGGGTGGTGGGGGATAAAAGAATGAAAGAAAAACTGTTGTATCCCACTTCCTTGAACATTCATGGAAATTTCAATAAAATAATAAAAAGATTGGTAATCTGCATATAGAAAAATGGTAAGAATGCAGGAGATAGTATATTAATTTTGTCAACCATGATTTGGAAGCTGGGGGTGTTGGGGGATGATAGAAAGAAAGAAAAAGTGTTGTAGCCCATTTCCTTGAACATTCATGGAAATTTCAATAAAATAATAAAAAGATTGTTAATCTGCATAAAGAAAGATTAAGAATGCAGAAGATAGAATATTAATGTTGTCAAGCATGATTTGGAAGCTGGGGGGTGTTGGGGGATAAAAGAAAGAAATAAAACCTGTTGTATCCCATTTCCTTGAACATTCATGGGAAGTTCAATAAAATAATAAAAAGATTGTTAATCTGCATAAAGAAAAAGAGTAAGAATGCAGAAGAGAGTATATTAATGTTGTCAAGTATGATTTGGACGCTGGCGGGGGAGGTGGATAAAAGAAAGAAAGAAAAACTGTTGTATCTCATTTCCTTGAACATTCATGGAAATTTCAATAAAATAATAAAAAGATTGTTAATCTGCATAAAGAAAAAGAGTAAGAATGGAGAAGATAGAATATTAATGTTGTCAACTATGATTTGGAAGCTGGGGGGTGTTGTGGGATAAAAGAAAGAAATAAAAACTGTTGTATCCCATTTCCTTGAACATTCATGGAAAGTTCAATAAAATAATAAAAAGATTGTTAATCTGCATAAAGAAAAAGAGTAAGAATGCAGAAGATCGATTATTAATGTTGTCAAACAGGATTTGGAACCTGGGGGGCGTGGGTTTTAAGAGAAGAAAGAAAAATTGTTGTATCCCATTACATTGAATATTCATGGCAATTTCAATAAAATAATAAAAAGGTTGTTAAAATGCATAAAGAAAAAGAGTGAGAATACAGAAGATAGAATATTAATGTTGTCAACCATGATTTGGAACCTGGGGGCGGTGGGGGATAAAAGAAAGAAAGAAAAACTGTTGTATCCCACCTCCTAGAAAATTCATGGAAATTTCCATAAAATAATAAAAAGATTGGTAATCTGCATAAAGAAATATCGTAAGAATGCAGGAGATAGAATGTTAATGTTGTCAAGCATTATTTGGAAGCTGGGGGGTTGGGGGATGATAGAAAGAAAGAAAAAGTGTTGTAGTCCATTTCCTTGAACATTCATGGAAAGTTCAATAAAATAATAAAAAGATTGTTAATCTGCATAAAGAAAAAGAGTAAGAATGCAGAAGATAGAATATTAATGTTGTCAACCATGATTTAGAAGCTCCGGGGAAGTGGGGGATAAAAGAAAGAAAGAAAAACAGTTGTATCCCATTTCCTTGAACATTCATGGAAATTTCAATAAAATAATAAAAAGATTGTTAATCTGCATAAAGAAAAAGAGGAAGAATGCAGAAGATAGAATATTAATGTTGTGAACCATGATTTGGAAGCTGGGGCCGGTGGGGGATAAAAGAAAGAAAGAAAAACTGTTTTATCCCACTTCCTTGAACATTCATGGAAATTTCAATAAAATAATAAAAAGATTGGTAATCTGCATAAAGAAAAATAATAAGAATGCAGGAGATAGAATATTAATGTTGTCAACCATGATTTGGAAGCTGGGGGGGTTGGGGGACGATAGAAAGAAAGAAAAAGTGTTGTAGCCCATTTCCTTGAACATTCATGGAAATTTGAATAAAATAATAAAAAGATTGTTAATCTGCATAAAGAAAGATTAAGAATGCAAAAGATAGAATATTAATGTTGTCAACCATGATTTGGAAGCTGGGGGCGATGGAGGATAAAAGAAAGAAAGAAAAACTGTTGTATCCCATTTCCTTGAAGATTCATAGAATGTTCAATAAAATAATAAAAGATTGTTAATCTGCATGAAGAAAAACAGTAAGAATGCAGAAGATAGAATATTAATGTTCTCAAGCATGATTTGATAGCTGTGGGTTGCGGGGGAAAAAAGAAAGAAAGAAAAACTGTTGTATCCCACTTCCTTGAACATTCAAGGAAATTTCAATAAAATAATAAAAAGATTGGTAATCTGGATAAAGAAAAATAGTAAGAATGCAGGAGATAGAATGTAAATGTTGTCAACCATGATTTGGAAGCTGGGGGGGTTGGGGGATGATAGAAATAAAGAAAAAGTGTTGTAGTCCATTTCCTTGAACATTCATGGAAATTTCAATAAAATAATTAAAAGATTGTTAATCTGCATAAAGAAAGATTAAGAATGCAGAAGATAGAATATTAATGTTGTCAACCATGATTTGGAAGCTGGGGGGTTTTGGGGGATAAAAGAAAGAAAGAAAAACTGTTGTATCCCATTTCCTTGAACATTCATGGAAAGTTCAATAAAATAATAAAAAGATTGTTAATCTGCATAAAGAAAAAGAGTAAGAATGCAGAAGATAGAATATTAATGTTGTCAACCATGATTTAGAAGCTCGGGGGAAGTGGGGGATAAAAGAAAGAAAGAAAAACTGTTGTATCCCATTTCCTTGAACATTCATGGAAATTTCAATAAAATAATAAAAAGATTGTTAATCTGCATAAAGTAAAAGAGTAAGAATGCAGAAGATAGAATATTAATGTTGTCAACCATGATTTGGAAGCTGGGGGGCTGGGGGATAAAAGAAAGAAAGAAAAACTGTTGTATCTCATTTCCTTGAACATTCATGGGAATTTCAATAAAATAATAAAAAGATTGTTAATCTGCATAAAGAAAAAGAGTACGAATCCAAAAGTTAGAATATTAATGTTGTCAACCATGATTTGGAAGCTGGGGAGGTGGGGGATAAAAGAAAGAAAGAAAAAGTGTTGTATCCCATTTCCTTGAACATTCATGGAAATTTCAATAAAATAATAAAAAGATTGTTATTTGCATAAAGAAAAAGTGTAAGAATGCAGAAGATAGAATATTAATGTTGTCAACCATGATTTGGAAGCTGGGGTGTGAGGGATAAAAGAAAGTATGAAAAACTGTTGTATCCCATTTCCTTCAACATTCATGGCAATTTCAATAAAATAATAAAAAGATTGTTAATCTGCATAAAGGAAAGGTGTAAGAATGCAGAAGATAGAATATTAATGTTGTCAACCATGATTTGGAAGCTCGGCCTGGGTGGGGGATAATGGAAAGACATAAAAGTGTTGTATCCCATTTCCTTGAACATTCATGGAAATTTCAATAAAATAATAAAAAGATAGTTCATCTGTATACAGAAAAAGAGTAAGAATGCAGAAGATAGAATATTAATGTTGTCAACCATGATTTGGAATCTGGGCGGCATGGGCGATAAAAGAAGAAAGAAAAACTGTTGTATCCCATTTCCTTGAACATTCATGGAAATTTCAATAAAATAATAAAAAGATTGTTAATCTGCATAAAGAAAAGGTGTAAGAATGCAGAAGATAGAATATTAATGTTGTCAACAATGATTTGGAAGTTGGGGGCGGTGGGGGATAAAAGAAAGAAAGAAAAACTGTTGTATCCCATTTCCTTGAACATTCATGGTAATTTCAATAAAATAATAAAAAGATTGTTAATCTGCATAAAGTAAAAGTGTAAGAATGCAGAAGATTGAATATTAATGTTGTCAACAATGATGTGGAAGGTGGGGGGTGGTGGGGGATAAAGGAAAGAAAGAAAAAATGTTGTATCCCATTTCCTTGAACATTCATGGAAATTTCAATGAAATAATAAAAGATTGGTAATCTGCATTAAGAAAAACAGTAAGAATGCAGAAGATAGAATATTAATGTTGTCAACTAACTATGATTTGGAAGCTGGGGGGTGTTGTGCGATAAAAGAAAGAAATAAAAACTGTTGTATCCCATTTCCTTGAACATTCATGGAAAGTTCAATAAAATAATAAAAAGATTGTTAATCTGCATAAAGAAAGAGTAAGAATGCAGAAGATAGAATATTAATGTTGTCAACCATGATTTGGAATCTAGGCGGCATGGGCGATAAAAGAAGAAAGAAAAACTGTTGTATCCCATTTCCTTGAACATTCATGGAAATTTCAATAAAATAATAAAAAGATTGTTAATCTGCATAAAGAAAAGGTGTAAGAATGCAGAATATAGAATATTAATGTTGTCACCCATGAGTTGGAAGCTGGAGGGGTGGGGGATAAGAGAAAGAGAGAAAAACTCTTGTATCACATTTCCTCGAACATTCATGGAAATTTCAATAAAATAATAAAAAGATTGTTAATCTGCATAAAGAAAAAGAGGAAGAATGCAGAAGATAGAATATTAATGTTGTGAACCATGATTTGGAAGCTGGGGCCGGTGGGGGATAAAAGAAAGAAAGAAAAACTGTTGTATCCCACTTCCTTGAACATTCATGGAAATTTCAATAAAATAATAAAAAGATTGGTAATCTGCATAAAGAAAAATAGTAAGAATGCAGGAGATAGAATATTAATGTTGTCAACCATGATTTGGAAGCTGGGGGGGTTGGGGGACGATAGAAAGAAAGAAAAAGTGTTGTAGCCCTTTTCCTTGAACATTCATGGAAATTTGAATAAAATAATAAAAAGATTGTTAATCTGCATAAAGAACGATTAAGAATGCAAAAGATAGAATATTAATGTTGTCAACCATGATTTGGAAGCTGGGGGCGATGGAGGATAAAAGAAAGAAAGAAAAACTGTTGTATCCCACTTCCTTGAACATTCAAGGAAATTTCAATAAAATAATAAAAAGATTGGTAATCTGCATAAAGAAAAATAGTAAGAATGCAGGAGATAGAATGTAAATGTTGTCAACCATGATTTGGAAGCTGGGGGGGTTGGGGGATGATAGAAATAAAGAAAAAGTGTTGTAGTCCATTTCCTTGAACATTCATGGAAATTTCAATAAAATAATTAAAAGATTGTTAATCTGCATAAAGAAAGATTAAGAATGCAGAAGATAGAATATTAATGTTGTCAACCATGATTTGGAAGCTGGGGGGTTTTGGGGGATAAAAGAAAGAAAGAAAAACTGTTGTATCCCATTTCCTTGAACATTCATGGAAAGTTCAATAAAATAATAAAAAGATTGTTAATCTGCATAAAGAAAAAGAGTAAGAATGCAGAAGATATAATATTAATGTTGTCAACGATGATTTGGAAGCTGGGGGCGTGGGGGGTAAAAGAAAGAAAGAGAAACTGTTGTATCCCATTTCCTTGAACATTCCTGGAAATTTCAATAAAATAATAAAAGATTGTTAATCTGCATAAAGAAAAAGAGTAAGAATGCAGGAGATAGAATGTTAATGTTGTCAACCACGATTTGGAAGCTGGGGGTGGTGGGGGATAAAAGAATGAAAGAAAAACTGTTGTATCCCACTTCCTTGAACATTCATGGAAATTTCAATAAAATAATAAAAAGATTGGTAATCTGCATATAGAAAAATGGTAAGAATGCAGGAGATATTATATTAATTTTGTCAACCATGATTTGGAAGCTGGGGGTGTTGGGGGATGATAGAAAGAAAGAAAAAGTGTTGTAGCCCATTTCCTTGAACATTCATGGAAATTTCAATAAAATAATAAAAGGTTGTTAATCTGCATAAAGAAAAAGAGTAAGAATGCAGGAGATAGAATGTTAATGTTGTCAATCACGATTTGGAAGCTGGGGGTGGTGGGGGATAAAAGAATGAAAGAAAAACTGTTGTATCCCACTTCCTTGAACATTCATGGAAATTTCAATAAAATAATAAAAAGATTGGTAATCTGCATATAGAAAAATAGTAAGAATGCAGGAGATAGTATATTAATGTTGTCAACCATGATTTGGAAGCTGGGGGTGTTGGGGGATGATAGAAAGAAAGAAAAAGTGTTGTAGCCCATTTCCTTGAACATTCATGGAAATTGCAATAAAATAATAAAAAGATTGTTAATCTGCATAAAGAAAGATTAAGAATGCAGAAGATAGAATATTAATGTTGTCAACCATGATTTGGAAGCTCGGGGTGTTGGGGGATAAAAGAAAGAAATAAAACCTGTTGTATCCCATTTCCTTGAACATTCATGGGAAGTTCAATAAAATAATAAAAAGATTGTTAATCTGCATAAAGAAAAAGAGTAAGAATGCAGAAGATAGAATATTAATGTTGTCAACCATGATTTGGAAGCTGGGGGGGTGGGGGGTAAAAGAAAGTAAGAGAAACTGTTGTATCCCATTTCCTTTAACATTCATGGCAATTTCAATAAAATAATAAAAAGATTGTTAATCTGCATAAAGAAAAAGAGTAAGAATGCAGAAGATCGATTATTAATGTTGTCAAACAGGATTTGGAACCTGGGGGGCGTGGGTTTTAAGAGAAGAAAGAAAAATTGTTGTATCCCATTACATTGAATATTCATGGCAATTTCAATAAAATAATAAAAAGGTTGTTAAAATGCATAAAGAAAAAGAGTGAGAACACAGAAGATAGAATATTAACGTTGTCAACCATGATTTGGAAGCTGGGGGCGGTGGGGGATAAAAGAAAGAAAGAAAAACTGTTGTATCCCACCTCCTAGAATATTCATGGAAATTTCCATAAAATAATAAAAAGATTGGTAATCTGCATAAAGAAATATCGTAAGAATGCAGGAGATAGAATGTTAATGTTGTCAAGCATTATTTGGAAGCTGGGGGGTTGGGGGATGATAGAAAGAAAGAAAAAGTGTTGTAGTCCATTTCCTTGAACATTCATGGAAAGTTCAATAAAATAATAAAAAGATTGTTAATCTGCATAAAGAAAAGGTGTAAGAATGCAGAAGATAGAATATTAATGTTGTCTACAATGATTTGGAAGTTGGGGGCGGTGGGGGATAAAAGAAAGAAAGAAAAACTGTTGTATCCCATTTCCTTGAACATTCATGGTAATTTCAATAAAATAATAAAAAGATTGTTAATCTGCATAAAGTAAAAGTGTAAGAATGCAGAAGATTGAATATTAATGTTGTCAACAATGATGTGGAAGGTGGGGGGTGGTGGGGGATAAAAGAAAGAAAGAAAAAATGTTCTATCCCATTTCCTTGAACATTCATGGAAATTTCAATGAAATAATAAAAGATTGGTAATCTGCATTAAGAAAAACAGTAAGAATGCAGAAGATAGAATATTAATGTTGTCAACTAACTATGATTTGGAAGCTGGGGGGTGTTGTGGGATAAAAGAAAGAAATAAAAACTGTTGTATCCCATTTCCTTGAACATTCATGGAAAGTTCAATAAAATAATAAAAAGATTGTTAATCTGCATAAAGAAAGAGTAAGAATGCAGAAGATAGAATATTAATGTTGTCAACCATGATTTGGAATCTAGGCGGCATGGGCGATAAAAGAAGAAAGAAAAACTGTTGTATCCCATTTCCTTGAACATTCATGGAAATTTCAATAAAATAATAAAAAGATTGTTAATCTGCATAACGAAAAGGTGTAAGAATGCAGAATATAGAATATTAATGTTGTCACCCATGAGTTGGAAGCTGGAGGGGTGGGGGATAAGAGAAAGAGAGAAAAACTCTTGTATCACATTTCCTCGAACATTCATGGAAATTTCAATAAAATAATAAAAAGATTGTTAATCTGCATAAAGAAAAAGAGGAAGAATGCAGAAGATAGAATATTAATGTTGTGAACCATGATTTGGAAGCTGGGGCCGGTGGGGGATAAAAGAAAGAAAGAAAAACTGTTGTATCCCACTTCCTTGAACATTCATGGAAATTTCAATAAAATAATAAAAAGATTGGTAATCTGCATAAAGAAAAATAGTAAGAATGCAGGAGATAGAATATTAATGTTGTCAACCATGATTTGGAAGCTGGGGGGGTTGGGGGACGATAGAAAGAAAGAAAAAGTGTTGTAGCCCTTTTCCTTGAACATTCATGGAAATTTGAATAAAATAATAAAAAGATTGTTAATCTGCATAAAGAAAAGGTGTAAGAATGCAGAAGATAGAATATTAATGTTGTCAACAATTATTTGGAAGTTGGGGGCGGTGGGGGATAAAAGAAAGAAAGAAAAACTGTTGTATCCCATTTCCTTGAACATTCATGGTAATTTCAATAAAATAATAAAAAGATTGTTAATCTGCATAAAGTAAAAGTGTAAGAATGCAGAAGATATAATATTAATGTTGTCAACAATGATGTGGAAGGTGGGGGGTGGTGGGGGATAAAAGAAAGAAAGAAAAAATGTTGTATCCCATTTCCTTGAACATTCATGGAAATTTCAAGAAAATAATACAAAGAATGGTAATCTGCATAAAGAAAAAGAGTAAGAATGCAGAAGATAGAATATTAATGTTGTCAACCATGATTTGGAAGCTGGGGGGGTTGGGGGACGATAGAAAGAAAGAAAAAGTGTTGTATCCCATTTCCTTGAACATTCATGGAAATTTCAATAAAATAATAAAATGATTGTTAATCTGCATAAAGAAAGAGTAAGAATGCAGAAGAGAGAATATTAATGTTGTCAACCATGATTTGGAAGCTGGGGCGGTTTGGGATAAAAGAAAGAAAGAAAAAATGTTGTATCCCATTTCCTTGAACATTCATGGAAATTTCAATAAAATAATAAAAAGATTGTTAATCTGCATAAAGAAAAAGTGTAAGAATGCAGAAGATAGAATGTTAATGTTGTCAACCATGATTTGGAAGCTGGTGGGGTGGGGGATAAAAGAAAGAATGAAAAACTGTTGTATCCCATTTCCTTGAACATTCATGGAAATTTCAATAAAGTAATAAAAAGATTGTTAATCTGCATAAAGAAAAATAGTAAGAATGCAGAAGATAGAATATTAATGTTGTCAACCATGATTTGGAAGCTGGGGTGTGAGGGATAAAAGAAAGTATGAAAAACTGTTGTATCCCATTTCCTTCAACATTCATGGCAATTTCAATAAAATAATAAAAAGATTGTTAAACTGCATAAAGGAAAGGTGTAAGAATGCAGAAGATAGAATATGAATGTTGTCAACCATGATTTGGAAGCTCGGCCTGGGTGGGGGATAAAGAAAAGACATAAACGTGTTGTATCCCATTTCCTTGAACATTCATGGAAATTTCAATAAAATAATAAAAAGATAGTTCATCTGTATACAGAAAAAGAGTAAGAATGCAGAAGATAGAATATTAATGTTGTCAACCATGATTTGGAATCTGGGCGGCATGGGCGATAAAAGAAGAAAGAAAAACTGTTGTATCCCATTTCCTTGAACATTCATGGAAATTTCAATAAAATAATAAAAAGATTGTTAATCTGCATAAAGAAAAGGTGTAAGAATGCAGAAGATAGAATATTAATGTTGTGAACAATGATTTGGAAGTTGGGGGCGGTGGGGGATAAAAGAAAGAAAGAAAAACTGTTGTATCCCATTTCCTTGAACATTCATGGTAATTTCAATAAAATAATAAAAAGATTGTTAATCTGCATAAAGTAAAAGTGTAAGAATGCAGAAGATTGAATATTAATGTTGTCAACAATGATGTGGAAGGTGGGGGGTGGTGGGGGATAAAAGAAAGAAAGAAAAAATGTTGTATCCCATTTCCTTGAACATTCATGGAAATTTCAATGAAATAATAAAAGATTGGTAATCTGCATTAAGAAAAACACTAAGAATGCAGAAGATAGAATATTAATGTTGTCAACTATGATTTGGAAGCTGGGGGGTGTTGTGGGATAAAAGAAAGAAATAAAAACTGTTGTATCCCATTTCCTTGAACATTCATGGAAAGTTCAATAAAATAATAAAAAGATTGTTAATCTGCATAAAGAAAAAGTGTAAGAATGCAGAAGATAGAATATTAATGTTGTCAACCATGATTTGGAAGCTGGGGTGTTGGGGGATAAAAGAAAGAAAGAAACACTGTTGTATCCCATTTCCTTGAACATTCATGAAAATTTCAATAAAATAATAAAAAGATTGTTAATTTGCATAAAGAAAAAGTGTAAGAATGCAGAAGATAGTTTATTAATGTTGTCATCCTCGATTTGGAAGCTGGGGGGGGTGGGTGATAAAAGATAGAAAGAAAAACTGTATCACATTTCCTTGAACATTCATACAAATTTCAATAAAATAATAAAAAGATTGTTAATCTGCATAAAGAAAAATAGTAAGAATGCAGAAGATAGAATATTAATGTTTTCAACCATGATTTCGAAGCAGGGGGTTGGTGGGGGACAAAAGAAAGAAAGAAAAACTGTTGTATCCCATTTCCTTGAACATTCATGGAAATTTCAATAAAATAATTAAAAGATTGTTAATCTGCATAAAGAAAAAGTGTAAGAATGCAGGAGATAGAATATTAATCTTGTCAACCATGATTTAGAAGTTCGGGGGGAGTGGGGGATAAAAGAAAGAAAGAAAAACAGTTGTAACCCATTTCCTTGAACATTCATGGAAATTTCAATAAAATAATAAAAAGATTGTTAATCTGCATAAAGTAAAAGTGTAAGAATGCAGAAGATTGAATATTAATGTTGTCAACCATGATTTGGAAGTTGGGGGTGGTGGGGGATAAAAGAGAGAAAGAAAAACTGTTGTATCCCAGTTCCTTGAACATTCATGGAAATTTCAATAAAATAATAAAAGATTGGTAATCTGCATAAAGAATAATAGTAAGAATGCAGAAGATAGAATATTAATGTTGTCAATCATGATTTGGTAGCTGTGGGTTGTGAGGGATAAAAGAAATGAAGAAAAACTGTTGTATCCCATTTCCTTGAACATTCATGGAAATTTCAATAAAATAATAAAATGATTGTTAATCTGCATAAAGAACAAGAGTAAGAATGCAGAAGATAGAATATTAATGTTGTCAACCATGATTTGGAAGCTTGCGGGGATGGGGGATAAAAGAAAGAAACACTGTTGTATCCCATTTCCTTGAACATTCATGGAAATTTCAGTAAAGTAATAAAAAGATTGTTAATCTGCATAAAGAAAAAGTGTAAGAATGCAGAAGATAGAATATTAATGTTGTCAACCATGATTTGGAAGCAGCGGGGTGGTGGGGGATAAAAGAAAGAAAGAAAAACTGTTGTATCCCATTTCCTTGAACATTCATGGAAATTTCAATAAAATAATAAAAAGATTGTTAATCTGCATAAAGAAAAAGAGTAAGAATGCAGAAGATAGAATATTAATGTTGTCAACCATGATTTGGAAGCTGGGGGGCTGGGGGATAAAAGAAAGAAAGAAAAACTGTTGTATCCCATTTCCTTGAACATTCCTGGGAATTTCAATAAAATAATAAAAAGATTGTTAATCTGCATAAAGAAAAAGAGTACGAATCCAAAAGTTAGAATATTAATGTTGTCAACCATGATTTGGAAGCTGGGGAGGTGGGGGATAAAAGAAAGAAAGAAAAAGTGTTGTATCCCATTTCCTTGAACATTCAAGGAAATTTCAATAAAATAATAAAAAGATTGTTATTTGCATAAAGAAAAAGTGTAAGAATGCAGAAGATAGAATATTAATGTTGTCAACCATGATTTGGAAGCTGGGGTGTGAGGGATAAAAGAAAATATGAAAAACTGTTGTATCCCATTTCCTTCAACATTCATGGCAATTTCAATAAAATAATAAAAAGATTGTTAATCTGCATAAAGGAAAGGTGTAAGAATGCAGAAGATAGAATATTAATGTTGTCAACCATGATTTCGAAGCTGGGGGGGAGTGGGGGATAAAAGAACGAAAGAAAAACTGTTGTATCCAATTTCCTTGAACATTCATGGAAATTTCAATAAAATAATAAGAAGATTGTTAATCTGCACAAAGTAAAAGTGTAAGAATGCAGAAGATTGAATATTAATGTTGTCAACAACGATTTGGAAGGTGGGGGGTGGTGGGGGATAAAAGAAAGAAAGAAAAACTGTTGTATCCCATTTCCTTGAACATTCATGGAAATTTCAATAAAGTAATAAAAAGATTGTTAATCTGCATGAAGAAAAAGAGTAAGAATGCAGAAGATTGAATATTAATGTTGTCAACCATGATTTGGAATCTGGGGGGCGTGGGCGATAAAAGAAGAACGAAAAACTGTTCTATCTCATTTCCCTGGACATTCATGGAAATTTTAATAAAATAATAGAAAGATTGTTAATCGGCATAAAGAAAAGGATTAAGAATGCAGAATATAGAATATTAATGTTGTCAACCATGATGTGGAAGCTGGGGGCGGTGGGCGATAAGAGAATGAAAGAAAAAATGTTGTATCCCATTTACTTGAACATTCATGGAAATTTCAATAAAATAAAAAAAAGATTGTTTATCTGCATAAAGAAAAAGTGTAAGAATGCAGAAGATAGAATATTAATGTTGTCAACCATGATTTGGAGGCTGGGGGGGGTGGGGGATAAAAGAAAGAAAGAAAAGCTCTTGTATCACATTTCATTGAACATTCATGGAAATATTAATAAAATAATAAATACTGTTAATCTGCATAAAGAAAAAGAGTAAGAATGCAGAAGATTGAATATTAATGTTTTCAACCATGATTTGGAAGCTGGGGGCGTGGGTGATAAAAGAAGAAAGACAAACTGTTGTATCCCATTTCCTTGAACATTCATGGAAATTTCAATAAAATAAAAAAAAGATTGTTTATCTGCATAAAGAAAAAGTGTAAGAATGCAGAAGATAGAATATTAATGTTGTCAACCATGATTTGGTAGCTGGGGGCTTGGGTGATAAAAGAAGAAAGAGAAACTGTTGTATCCCATTTCCTTGAACATTCATGGAAATTTAAATAACATAATAAAAATTGTTAATCTGCATAAAGAAAAAGAGTAAGAATGCAGAAGATAGAATATTAATGTTTTCAACCATGATTTTGAAGCTGGGGGGGTGTTCGGGATGAAAGAAAGAAAGAAAAAGTGTTGTATCCCATTTCCTTGAACATTCATGGAAATTTAAATAAAATAATAAAAAGATTGTTAATCTGCATAAAGAAAAAGGGTAAGAATGCAGAAGATAGAATATTAATGTTGTCAACCATGATTTGGAGGCTGGGGGGGGTGGGGGATAAAAGAAAGCAAGAAAAGCTCTTGTATCACATTTCATTGAACATTCATGGAAATATTAATAAAATAATAAATACTGATAAATTGCATAAAGAAAAAGAGTAAGAATGCAGAAGATAGAATATTAATGTTGTCAAAAATGATTTGGAACCTGGGGGGCGTGTGTGATAAGAGAAGAAAGAAAAATTGTTGTATCCCATTACATTGAACATTCATGGAAATTTCAATAAAATAATAAAAAGGTTGTTAATCTGCATAAAGAAAAAGAGTGAGAATGCAGAAGATAGAATATTAATGTTGTAAAGCATGATTTGGAAGCTGGGTGGCGAGGGCGATAAAAGAAGAAAGAAAACTGTTGTATCCCATTTCCTTGTACATTCATGGAAATTTCAATAAAATAATAAAAAGATTGTTAATCTGCATAAAGAAAAAGGGTAAGAAAGCAGACGATAGAATATTAATGTTGTAAAGCATGATTTGGAAGCTGGGTGGCGAGGGCGATAAAAGAAGAAAGAAAAACTGTTGTATCCCATTTCCTTGTACATTCATGGAAATTTCAATAAAATAATAAAAGATTGTCAATCTGCATAGAGAAAAAGAGTAATAATGCAGGAAGATAGAATGTTAATGTTGACAGCCATGATTTGGAAGCTGGGGGTGGTGGGGGATAAAAGAATGAAAGAAAAACTGTTGTATCCCATTTCCTTGAATATTCATGGAAATTTCAATAAAATAATAAAAAGTTTGTTAATCTGCATAAAGAGAAAGAGTAAGAATGCAGAAGATAAAATATTAATGTTGTCAACCATGATTTTGAAGCTGGCGGGGGTGGGGTATAAAAGAAAGAAAGAAAAACTGTTGTATCCCATTTCCTTGAACATTCATGGAAATTTCAATAAAAAAATAAAAAGATTGTTAATCTGCATAAAGAAAAAGTGTAAGAATGCAGAAGATTGAATATTAATGTTGTCAACAATGATGTGGAAGTTGGGGGGTGGTGGGGGATAAAAGAAAGACGGAAAAACTGTTGTATCCCATTTCCTTGTACATTCATGGAAATTTCAATAAAATAATAAAAGATTGTTAATCTGCATAAAGAAAAACAGTAAGAATGCAGAAGATAGAATATTAATGCTGTCAAGCATGATTTGGTAGCTGTGGGTTGTGGGGGAAAAAAGAAAGAAAGAAAAACTGTTGTATCCCAGTTTCTTGAACATTCATGGAAATTTCAATAAAATCATAAAAAGATTGGTAATCTGCATAAAGAAAAATAGTAAGAATGCAGGAGATAGAATGTAAATGTTGTCAACCATGATTTGGAAGCTGGGGGGGTTGGGGGATGATAGAAATAAAGAAAAAGTGTTGTAGTCCATTTCCTTGAACATTCATGGAAATTTCAATAAAATAATTAAAAGATTGTTAATCTGCATAAAGAAAGATTAAGAATGCAGAAGATAGAATAT
Organism: Cynocephalus volans; assembly: GCF_027409185.1. Classification (NCBI taxonomy): domain Eukaryota; kingdom Metazoa; phylum Chordata; class Mammalia; order Dermoptera; family Cynocephalidae; genus Cynocephalus; species Cynocephalus volans. The sequence continues at coordinate 1,365,718 of NC_084463.1, forward strand.
TAATGTTGTCAACCATGATTTGGAAGCTGGGGGGTTTTGGGGGATAAAAGAAAGAAAGAAAAACTGTTGTATCCCATTTCCTTGAACATTCATGGAAAGTTCAATAAAATAATAAAAAGATTGTTAATCTGCATAAAGAAAAAGAGTAAGAAAGCAGAAGATATAATATTAATGTTGTCAACGATGATTTGGAAGCTGGGGGCGTGGGGGGTAAAAGAACGAAAGAGAAACTGTTGTATCCCATTTCCTTGAACTTTCCCTTTAAATTTCAATAAAATAATAAAAGATTGTTAATCTGCATAAAGAAAAAGAGTAAGAATGCAGGAGATAGAATGTTAATGTTGTCAACCACGATTTGGAAGCTGGGGGTGGTGGGGGATAAAAGAATTAAAGAAAAACTGTTGTATCCCACTTCCTTGAACATTCATGGAAATTTCAATAAAATAATAAAAAGATTGGTAATCTGCATATAGAAAAATGGTAAGAATGCAGGAGATAGTATATTAATGTTGTCAACCATGATTTGGAAGCTGGGGGTGTTGGGGGATGATAGAAAGAAAGAAAAAGTGTTGTAGCCCATTTCCTTGAACATTCATGGAAATTTCAATGAAAAAATAAAAAATTGTTAATCTGCATAAAGAAAAAGAGTAAGAATGCAGGAGATAGAATGTTAATGTTGTCAACCACGATTTGGAAGCTGGGGGTGGTGGGGGATAAAAGAATGAAAGAAAAACTGTTGTATCCCACTTCCTTGAACATTCATGGAAATTTCAATAAAATAATAAAAAGATTGGTAATCTGCATATAGAAAAATAGTAAGAATGCAGGAGATAGTATATTAATGTTGTCAACCATGATTTGGAAGCTGGGGGTGTTGGGGGATGATAGAAAGAAAGAAATAGTGTTGTAGCCCATTTCCTTGAACATTCATGGAAATTTCAATAAAATAATAAAAAGATTGTTAATCTGCATAAAGAAAGATTAAGAATGCAGAAGATAGAATATTAATGTTGTCAACCATGATTTGGAAGCTGGGGGGTGTTTGGGGATAAAAGAAAGAAATAAAAACTGTTGTATCCCATTTCCTTGAACATTCATGGGAAGTTCAATAAAATAATAAAAAGATTGTTAATCTGCATAAAGAAAAAGAGTAAGAATGCAGAAGAGAGAATATTAATGTTGTCAAGTATGATTTGGAAGCTGGCGGGGGAGGTGGATAAAAGAAAGAAAGAAAAACTGTTGTATCTCATTTCCTTGAACATTCATGGAAATTTCAATAAAATAATAAAAAGATTGTTAATCTGCATAAAGAAAAAGAGTAAGAATGCAGAAGATAGAATATTAATGTTGTCAACTATGATTTGGAAGCTGGGGGGTGTTGTGGGATAAAAGAAAGAAATAAAAACTGTTGTATCCCATTTCCTTGAACATTCATGGAAAGTTCAATAAAATAATAAAAAGATTGTTAATCTGCATAAATAAAAAGAGAAAGAATGCAGAAGATAGAATATTAATGTTGTCAACCATGATTTGGAAGCTGGGGGGGTGGGGGGTAAAAGAAAGTAAGAGAAACTGTTGTATCCCATTTCCTTTAATGTTCATGGCAATTTCAATAAAATAATAAAAAGATTGTTAATCTGCATTAAGAAAAAGAGTAAGAATGCAGAAGATCGATTATTAATGTTGTCAAACAGGATTTGGAACCTGGGGGGCGTGGGTTTTAAGAGAAGAAAGAAAAATTGTTGTATCCCATTACATTGAATATTCATGGCAATTTCAATAAAATAATAAAAAGGTTGTTAAAATGCATAAAGAAAAAGAGTGAGAATACAGAAGATAGAATATTAATGTTGTCAACCATGATTTGGAAGCTGGGGGCGGTGGGGGATAAAAGAAAGAAAGAAAAACTGTTGTATCCCACCTCCTAGAAAATTCATGGAAATTTCCATAAAATAATAAAAAGATTGGTAATCTGCATAAAGAAATATCGTAAGAATGCAGGAGATAGAATGTTAATGTTGTCAAGCATTATTTGGAAGCTGGGGGGTTGGGGGATGATAGAAAGAAAGAAAAAGTGTTGTAGTCCATTTCCTTGAACATTCATGGAAAGTTCAATAAAATAATAAAAAGATTGTTAATCTGCATAAAGAAAAAGAGTAAGAATGCAGAAGATAGAATATTAATGTTGTCAACGATGATTTGGAAGCTGGGGGCGTGGGGGGTAAAAGAACGAAAGAGAAACTGTTGTATCCCATTTCCTTGAACATTCCTGGAAATTTCAATAAAATAATAAAAGATTGTTAATCTGCATAAAGAAAAAGAGTAAGAATGCAGGAGATAGAATGTTAATGTTGTCAACCACGATTTGGAAGCTGGGGGTGGTGGGGGATAAAAGAATGAAAGAAAAACTGTTGTATCCCACTTCCTTGAACATTCATGGAAATTTCAATAAAATAATAAAAAATTGGTATTCTGCATATAGAAAAATGGTAAGAATGCAGGAGATAGTATATTAATGTTGTCAAACATGATTTGGAAGCTGGGGTGTTGGGGGATGATAGAAAGAAAGAAAAAGTGTTGTAGCCCATTTCCTTTAACATTCATGGAAATTTCAATAAAATAATAAAAGATTGTTAATCTGCATAAAGAAAAAGAGTAAGAATGCAGGAGATAGAATGTTAATGTTGTCAACCACGATTTGGAAGCTGGGGGGTGTTGGGGAATAAAAGAAAGAAATAAAAACAGTTGTATCCCATTTCCTTGAACATTCATGGAAATTTCAATAAAATAATAAAAAGATTGTTAATCTGCATAAAGAAAGATTAAGAATGCAGAAGATAGAATATTAATGTTGTCAACCATGATTTGGAAGCTGGGGGGTGTTGGGGAATAAAAGAAAGAAATAAAAACAGTTGTATCCCATTTCCTTGAACATTCATGGGAAGTTCAATAAAATAATAAAAAGATTGTTAATCTGCATAAAGAAAAAGAGTAAGAATGCAGAAGAGAGAATATTAATGTTGTCAAGTATGATTTGGAAGCTGGCGGGGGAGGTGGATAAAAGAAAGAAAGAAAAACTGTTGTATCTCATTTCCTTGAACATTCATGGAAATTTCAATAAAATAATAAAAAGATTGTTAATCTGCATAAAGAAAAAGAGTAAGAATGCAGAAGATAGAATATTAATGTTGTCAACTATGATTTGGAAGCTGGGGGGTGTTGTGGGATAAAAGAAAGAAATAAAAACTGTTGTATCCCATTTCCTTGAACATTCATGGAAAGTTCAATAAAATAATAAAAAGATTGTTAATCTGCATAAATAAAAAGAGAAAGAATGCAGAAGATAGAATATTAATGTTGTCAACCATGATTTGGAAGCTGGGGGGGTGGGGGGTAAAAGAAAGTAAGAGAAACTGTTGTATCCCATTTCCTTTAACGTTCATGGCAATTTCAATAAAATAATAAAAAGATTGTTAATCTGCATTAAGAAAAAGAGTAAGAATGCAGAAGATCGATTATTAATGTTGTCAAACAGGATTTGGAACCTGGGGGGCGTGGGTTTTAAGAGAAGAAAGAAAAATTGTTGTATCCCATCACATTGAATATTCATGGCAATTTCAATAAAATAATAAAAAGGTTGTTAAAATGCATAAAGAAAAAGAGTGAGAATACAGAAGATAGAATATTAATGTTGTCAACCATGATTTGGAAGCCCGGGGCGGTGGGGGATAAAAGAAAGAAAGAAAAACTGTTGTATCCCACCTCCTAGAAAATTCATGGAAATTTCCATAAAATAATAAAAAGATTGGTAATCTGCATAAAGAAATATCGTAAGAATGCAGGAGATAGAATGTTAATGTTGTCAAGCATTATTTGGAAGCTGGGGGGTTGGGGGATGATAGAAAGAAAGAAAAAGTGTTGTAGCCCATTTCCTTAAACATTCATGGAAATTTCAATAAAATAATAAAAAGATTGTTAATCTGCATAAAGAAAGATTAAGAATGCAGAAGATAGAATATTAATGTTGTCAACCATGATTTGGAAGCTGGGGGGTGTGGGGGATAAAAGAAAGAAAGAAACACTGTTGTATCCCATTTCCTTGAACATTCATGGAAATTTCAATAAAATAATAAAAAGATTGTTAATTTGCATAGAGAAAAAGTGTAAGAATGCAGAAGATTGTATATTAATGTTGTCATCCTCGATTTGGAAGCTGGGGGGGTGGGTGATAAAAGAAAGAAAGAAAAACTGTATCGCATTTCCTTGAACATTCATACAAATTTCAATAAAAGAATAAAAAGATTGTTAATCTGCATAAAGAAAAAGAGTAAGAATGCAGAAGATAGAATATTAATGTTGTCAACCATGATTTGGAAGCTGGCGGGGGTGGGGGATAAAAGAAAGAAAGAAAAACTGTTGTATCCCATTTCCTTGAACATTCATGGAAATTTCAATAGAAGAATAAGAAGATTGTTAATCTGCATAAAGAAAAAGAGTAAGAATGCAGAAGATAGAATATTAATGTTGTCAACCATGATTTGGAAGCTGGGGGGGTGGGGGATAAAAGAAAGAGAGAAAAACTCTTGTATCACCTTTCCTTAAACATTCATGGCAATTTCAATAAAATAATAAAAAGATTGTTAATCTGCATAAAGAAAAAGAGTTAGAATGCAGAAGATAGAATATTAATATTGTCAGCCATGATTTGGAAGCTGGGGGGTGTGGGGGATAAAAGAAGGAAAGAACAATTGTTGTATCCCATTTCCTTGAACATTCATGGAAATTTCAATAAAATAATAAAAAGATTGTTAATCAGCATAAAGAAAAAGTGTAAGAATGCAGAATATAGAATATTAATGTTGTCACCCATGAGTTGGAAGCTGGAGGGGTGGGGGATAAAAGAAAGAGAGAAAAACTCTTGTATCACATTTCTTCGAACATTCATGGAAATTTCAATAAAATAATAAAAAGATTGTTAATCTGCATAAAGAAAAAGAGGAAGAATGCAGAAGATAGTATATTAATGTTGTGAACAATGATTTGGAAGCTGGGGCCGGTGGGGGATAAAAGAAAGAAAGAAAAACTGTTGTATCCCACTTCCTTGAACATTCATGGAAATTTCAATAAAATAATAAAAAGATTGGTAATCTGCATAAAGAAAAAGAGTAGGAATGCAGGAGATAGAATATTAATGTTGTCAACCATGATTTGGAAGCTGGGGGGGTTGGGGGACGATAGAAAGAAAGAAAAAGTGTTGTAGCCCATTTCCTTGAACATTCATGGAAATTTGAATAAAATAATAAAAAGATTGTTAATCTGCATAAAGAAAGATTAAGAATGCAGAAGATAGAATATTAATGTTGTCAACCATGATTTGGAAGCTGGGGCCCTGGAGGATAAAAGAAAGAAAGAAAAACTGTTGTATCCCATTTCCTTGAACATTCATGGAATGTTCAATAAAATAATAAAAGATTGTTAATCTGCATAAAGAAAAACAGTAAGAATGCAGAAGACAGAATATTAATGTTCTCAAGCATGATTTGGTAGCTCTGGGTTGCGGGGGAAAAAAGAAAGAAAGAAAAACTGTTGTATCCCATTTCCTTGAACATTCATGGAAATTTCAATAAAATAATAAATGATTGTTAATCTGCATAAAGAAAGATTAAGAATGCAGAAGATAGAATATTAATGTTGTCAACGATGCTTTGGAATCTGGGGGGGTAGGGGGAAAAAGAATGAAAGAAAAATTGTTGTATCCCATTTCCTTTAACATTCATGGCAATTTCAATAAAGTATTATAAGATTGTTAATCTGCATAGAGAAAAAGAGTAAGAATGCAGAAGATAGAATATTAATGTTGTCAACCATGATTTGTAAGCTGGGGGCGCTGGAGGATAAAAGAGAGAAAGAAAAACTGTTGTATCCCATTTCCTTGAACATTCATGGAAATTTCAATAAAATAATAAAAAGATTGTTAATCTGCATAAAGGAAAAGAGTAAGAATGCAGAAGATAGAATATTAATGTTGTCAACGATGATTTGGAAGATGGGGGGGTGGGGGGTAAATGAAAGAAAGAGAAACTGTTGTATCCCATTTCCTTGAACATTCATGGAAATTTCAATAAAATAATAAATGATTGTTAATCTGCATAAAGAAAAAGAGTAAGAATGCAGGAGATAGAATATTAATGTTGTCAACCATGATATGGAAGCTGGGGGTGTTGGGGGATGATAGAAAGAAAGAAAAAGTTTTGTAGCCCATTTCCTTGAACATTCATGGAAATTTCAATAAAATAATAAAAAGATTGTTAATCTTCATAAAGAAAGATTAAGAATGCAGAAGATAGAATATTAATGTTGTCAACCAGGATTTGGAAGCTGGGGTTGTTGGGGGATAAAAGAAAGAAATAAAAACTGTTGTATCCCATTTCCTTGAACATTCATAGAAAGTTCAATAAAACAATAAAAAGACTGTTAATCTGCATAAAGAAAAAGAGTAAGAATGCAGAAGATAGAATATTAATGTTGTCAACGATGATTTGGAAGCTGGGTGTTCGGGGGAAAAGGAAAGAAAGAGAAACTGTTGTATCCCATTTCCTTTAACATTCATGGCAATTTCAATAAAATAATAAAAAGATTGTTAATCTGCATAAAGAAAAAGAGTAAGAATGCAGAATATAGAATATTTACGTTGTCAACCATGATTTGGAAGCTGGGGGCACTGGAGGATAAAAGAAAGAAAGAGAAAATCTTGTATCCTATTACCTTGAACATTCATGGAAATTTCAATACAATAATAAAAAGATTGTTAATCTGCATATAGAAAAAGAGTACGAATCCAAAAGTTAGAATATTAATGTTGTCAACCATGATTTGGAAGCTGGGGAGGTGGGGGATAAAAGAAAGAAAGAAAAAGTGTTGTATCCCATTTCCTTGAACATTCAAGGAAATTTCAATAAAATAATAAAAAGATTGTTATTTGCATAAAGAAAAAGTGTAAGAATGCAGAAGATAGAATATTAATGTTGTCAACCATGATTTGGAAGCTGGGGTGTGAGGGATAAAAGAAATTATGAAAAACTGTTGTATCCCATTTCCTTCAACATTCATGGCAATTTCAATAAAATAATAAAAAGATTGTTAATCTGCATAAAGGAAAGGTGTAAGAATGCAGAAGATAGATTATTAATGTTGTCAACCATGATTTGGAAGCTCGGCCTGGGTGGGGGATAAAGGAAAGACATAAACGTGTTGTATCCCATTTCCTTGAACATTCATGGAAATTTCAATAAAATAATAAAAAGATTGTTAATCTGCATAAAGTAAAAGTGTAAGAATGCAGAAGATTGAATATTAATGTTGTCAACCATGATTTGGAAGTTAGGGGTGGTGGGGGATAAAAGAGAGAAAGAAAAACTGTTGTATCCCAGTTCCTTGAACATTCATGGAAATTTCAATAAAATAATAAAAGATTGGTAATCTGCATAAAGAATAATAGTAAGAATGCAGAAGATAGAATATTAATGTTGTCAAGCATGATTTATTAGCTGTGGGTTGTGAGGGATAAAAGAAATGAAGAAAATCTGTTGTATCCCATTTCCTTGAACATTCATGGAAATTTCAATAAAATAATAAAATGATTGTTAATCTGCATAAAGAAAAATAGTAAGAATGCAGAAGATAGAATATTAATGTTGTCAACCATGATTTGGAATCTGGGCGGCATGGGCGATAAAAGAAGAAAGAAAAACTGTTGTATCCCATTTCCTTGAACATTCATGGAAATTTCAATAAAATAATAAAAAGATTGTTAATCTGCATAAAGAAAAGGTGTAAGAATGCAGAAGATAGAATATTAATGTTGTCAACAATTATTTGGAAGTTGGGGGCGGTGGGGGATAAAAGAAAGAAAGAAAAACTGTTGTATCCCATTTCCTTGAACATTCATGGTAATTTCAATAAAATAATAAAAAGATTGTTAATATGCATAAAGTAAAAGTGTAAGAATGCAGAAGATTGAATATTAATGTTGTCAACAATGATGTGGAATGTGGGGGGTGGTGGGGGATAAAAGAAAGAAAGAAAAAATGTTGTATCCCATTTCCTTGAACATTCATGGAAATTTCAATGAAATAATAAAAGATTGGTAATCTGCATTAAGAAAAACAGTAAGAATGCAGAAGATAGAATATTAATGTTGTCAACTATGATTTGGAAGCTGGGGGGTGTTGTGGGATAAAAGAAAGAAATAAAAACTGTTGTATCCCATTTCCTTGAACATTCATGGAAAGTTCAATAAAATAATAAAAAGATTGTTAATCTGCATAAAGAAAAAGAGTAAGAATGCAGAAGATAGAATATTAATGTTGTCAACCATGATTTGGAATCTGGGCGGCATGGGCGATAAAAGAAGAAAGAAAATCTGTTGTATCCCATTTCCTTGAACATTCATGGAAATTTCAATAAAATAATAATAAGATTGTTAATCTGCATAAAGAAAAGGTGTAAGAATGCAGAAGATAGAATATTAATGTTGTCAACAATGATTTCGAAGTTGGGGGCGGTGGGGGATAAAAGAAAGAAAGAAAAACTGTTGTATCCCATTTCCTTGAACATTCATGGTAATTTCAATAAAATAATAAAAAGATTGTTAATCTGCATAAAGTAAAAGTGTAAGAATGCAGACGATTGAATATTAATGTTGTCAACAATGATGTGGAAGGTGGGGGGTGGTGGGGGATAAAAGAAAGAAAGAAAAAATGTTGTATCCCATTTCCTTGAACATTCATGGAAATTTCAAGAAAATAATACAAAGAATGGTAATCTGCATAAAGAAAAAGAGTAAGAATGCAGAAGATAGAATATTAATGTTGTCAACCATGATTTGGAAGCTGGGGGGGTTGGGGGACGATAGAAAGAAAGAAAAAGTGTTGTATCCCATTTCCTTGAACATTCATGGAAATTTCAATAAAATAATAAAAAGATTTTTAATCTGCATAAAGAAAGAGTAAGAATGCAGAAGAGAGAATATTAATGTTGTCAACCATGATTTGGAAGCTGGGGCGGTTTGGGATAAAAGAAAGAAAGAAAAAATGTTGTATCCCATTTCCTTGAACATTCATGGAAATTTCAATAAAATAATAAAAAGATTGTTAATCTGCATAAAGAAAAAGTGTAAGAATGCAGAAGATAGAATGTTAATGTTGTCAACCATGATTTGGAAGCTGGTGGGGTGGGGGATAAAAGAAAGAATGAAAAACTGTTGTATCCCATTTCCTTGAACATTCATGGAAATTTCAATAAAGTAATAAAAAGATTGTTAATCTGCATAAAGAAAAATAGTAAGAATGCAGAAGATAGAATATTAATGTTTTCAACCATGATTTCGAAGCAGGGGGTTGGTGGGGGACAAAAGAAAGAAAGAAAAACTGTTGTATCCCATTTCCTTGAACATTCATGGAAATTTCAATAAAATAATAAAAAGATTGTTAATCTGCATAAAGAAAAAGTGTAAGAATGCAGAAGATAGAATATTAATGTTGTCAACCATGATTTAGAAGCTCGGGGGGAGTGGGGGATAAAAGAAAGAAAGAAAAACAGTTGTATCCCATTTCCTTGAACATTCATGGAAATTTCAATAAAATAATAAAAAGATTGTTAATCTGCATAAAGTAAAAGTGTAAGAATGCAGAAGATTGAATATTAATGTTGTCAACCATGATTTGGAAGTTGGGGGTTGTGAGGGATAAAAGAAATGAAGAAAAACTGTTGTATCCCATTTCCTTGAACATTCATGGACATTTCAATAAAATAATAAAAAGATTGTTAATCTGCATGAAGAAAAAGAGTAAGAATGCAGAAGATACAATATTAGTGTTGTCCACCATGATTTGGAAGCTGGGCAGGGGTGGGGGATAAAAGAAAGAAAGACAAAGTGTCGTATCCCATTTCCTTGAGCATTCATGGAAATTTCAATAAAATAATATAAAGATTGTTAATCTCCATAAAGAAAAAGAGTAAGAATGCAGAAGATAGTTTATTAATGTTGTCATCCTCGATTTGGAAGCTGGGGGGGTGGGTGATAAAAGAAAGAAAGAAAAACTGTATCACATTTCCTTGAACATTCATACAAATTTCAATAAAATAATAAAAAGATTGTTAATTTGCATAAAGAAAAAGTGTAAGAATGCAGAAGATAGTTTATTAATGTTGTCATCCTCGATTTGGAAGCTGGGGGGGTGGGTGATAAAAGAAAGAAAGAAAAACTGTATCACATTTCCTTGAACATTCATACAAATTTCAATAAAATAATAAAAAGATTGTTAATCTGCATAAAGAAAAAGAGTAAGAATGCAGAAGATAGAATATTAATGTTGTCAACCATGATTTGGAAGCTGGCGGGTGTGGGGGATAAAAGAAAGAAAGAAAAACAGTTGTATCCCATTTCCTTAAACATTCCTGGAAATTTCAATAGAAGAATAAGAAGATTGTTAATCTGCATAAAGAAAAAGAGTAAGAATGCAGAAGATAAAATATTAATGTTGTCAACCATGATTTGGAAGCTGGGGGGGTGGGGGATAAAAGAAAGAGAGAAAAACTCTTGTATCACATTTCCTTGAACATTCATGGAAATTTCAATAAAATAATAAAAAGATTGTTAATCTGCATAAACAAAAATAGTAAGAATGCAGGAGATAGAATATTAATGTTGTCAACCATGATTTGGAAGCTGGGGGGGTAGGGGGATGATAGAAAGAAAGAAAAAGTGTTGTAGCCCATTTCCTTGAACATTCATGGAAAGTTCAATAAAATAATAAAAAGATTGTTAATCTTCATAAAGAAAAAGAGTAAGAATGCAGAAGATAGAATATTAATGTTGTCAACCATGATTTGGAAGCTCGGGGGTGGTGGGGGATAAAAGAAAGAAAGAAAAACTGTTGTATCCCATTTCCCTGAACATTCATGGAAATTTCAATCAAATAATAAAAGATTGTCAATCTGCATAGAGAAAAAGAGTAATAATGCAGGAGATAGAATGTTAATGTTGACAACCATGATTTGGAAGCTGGCGGGGGTGGGGTATAAAAGAAAGAAAGAAAAACTGTTGTATCCCATTTCCTTGAACATTCATGGAAATTTCAATAACATAATAAAAAGATTGTTAATCTGCATAAAGAAAAAGTGTAAGAATGCAGAAGATAGAATATTAATGTTGTCAACCATGATTTCGAAGCTGGGGGGGAGTGGGGGATAAAAGAACGAAAGAAAAACTGTTGTATCCAATTTCCTTGAACATTCATGGAAATTTCAATAAAATAATAAAAAGATTGTTAATCTGCACAAAGTAAAAGTGTAAGAATGCAGAAGATTGAATATTAATGTTGTCAACAACGATTTGGAAGGTGGGGGGTGGTGGGGGATAAAAGAAAGAAAGAAAAACTGTTGTATCCCATTTCCTTGAACATTCATGGAAATTTCAATAAAGTAATAAAAAGATTGTTAATCTGCATGAAGAAAAAGAGTAAGAATGCAGAAGATTGAATATTAATGTTGTCAACCATGATTTGGAATCTGGGGGGCGTGGGCGATAAAAGAAGAACGAAAAACTGTTCTATCTCATTTCCCTAGACATTCATGGAAATTTCAATAAAATAATAAAAAGATTGTTAATCTGCATAAAGAAAAGGATTAAGAATGCAGAATATAGAATATTAATGTTGTCAACCATGATGTGGAAGCTGGGGGCGGTGGGCGATAAGAGAAAGAAAGAAAAAATGTTGTATCCCATTTACTTGAACATTCATGGAAATTTCAATAAAATAAAAAAAAGATTGTTTATCTGCATAAAGAAAAAGTGTAAGAATGCAGAGGATAGTATATTAATGTTGTCAACCATGATTTGGAGGCTGGGGGGGGTGGGGGATAAAAGAAAGAAAGAAAAGCTCTTGTATCCCATTTCCTTGAACATTCATGGAAATATTAATAAAATAATAAATACTGTTAATCTGCATAAAGAAAAAGAGTAAGAATGCAGAAGATAGAATATTAATGTTTTCAACCATGATTTGGAAGCTGGGGGCGTGGGTGATAAAAGAAGAAAGAGAAACTGTTGTATCCCATTTCCTTGAACATTCATGGAAATTTCAATAAAATAAAAAAAAGATTGTTTATCTGCATAAAGAAAAAGTGTAAGAATGCAGAAGATAGAATATTAATGTTGTCAACCATGATTTGGTAGCTGGGGGCTTGGGTGATAAAAGAAGAAAGAGAAACTGTTGTATCCCATTTCCTTGAACATTCATGGAAATTTCAATAACATAATAAAAACTGTTAATCTGCATAAAGAAAAAGAGTAAGAATGCAGAAGATAGAATATTAATGTTTTCAACCATGATTTGAAGCTGGGGGGGGTTCGGGATGAAAGAAAGAAAGAAAAAGTGTTGTATACCATTTCCTTCAACATTCATGGAAATTTAAATAAAATAATAAATAGATTGTTAATCTGCATAAAGAAAAAGGGTAATAATGCAGAAGATAGAATATTAACGTTGTCAACCATGATTTGGAGGCTGGGGGGGGTGGGGGATAAAAGAAAGCAAGAAAAGCTCTTGTATCACATTTCATTGAACATTCATGGAAATATTAATAAAATAATAAATACTGATAATCTGCATAAAGAAAAAGAGTAAGAATGCAGAAGATAGAATATTAATGTTGTCAAACATGATTTGGAACCTGGGGGGCGTGTGTGATAAGAGAAGAAAGAAAAATTGTTGTATCCCATTACATTGAACATTCATGGAAATTTCAATAAAATAATAAAAAGATTGTTAATCTGCATAAAGAAAAAGAGTGAGAATGCAGAAGATAGAATATTAATGTTGTAAAGCATGATTTGGAAGCTGGGTGGCGAGGGCGATAAAAGAAGAAAGAAAACTGTTGTATCCCATTTCCTTGTACATTCATGGAAATTTCAATAAAATAATAAAAAGATTGTTAATCTCCATAAAGAAAAAGGGTAAGAAAGCAGAAGATAGAATATTAATGTTGTAAAGCATGATTTGGAAGCTGGGTGGCGAGGGCGATAAAAGAAGAAAGAGAAACTGTTGTATCCCATTTCCTTGTACATTCATGGAAATTTCAATAAAATAATAAAAGATTGTCAATCTGCATAGAGAAAAAGAGTAATAATGCAGGAGATAGAATGTTAATGTTGACAGCCATGATTTGGAAGCTGGGGGTGGTGGGGGATAAAAGAATGAAAGAAAAACTGTTGTATCCCATTTCCTTGAATATTCATGGAAATTTCAATAAAATAATAAAAAGATTGTTAATCTGCATAAAGAGAAAGAGTAAGAATGCAGAAGATAAAATATTAATGTTGTCAACCATGATTTGGAAGCTGGCGGGGGTGGGGTATAAAAGAAAGAAAGAAAAACTGTTGTATCCCATTTCCTTGAACATTCATGGAAATTTCAATAAAAAAATAAAAAGATTGTTAATCTGCATAAAGAAAAAGTGTAAGAATGCAGAAGATTGAATATTAATGTTGTCAACAATAATGTGGAAGTTGGGGGGTGGTGGGGGATAAAAGAAAGAAAGAAAAACTGTTGTATCCCATTTCCTTGAACATTCATGGAAATTTCAATAAAATAATAAAAGATTGTTAATCTGCATAAAGAAAAACAGTAAGAATGCAGAAGATAGAATATTAATGTTGTCAAGCATGATTTGGTAGCTGTGGGTTGTGCGGGAAAAAAGAAAGAAAGAAAAACTGTTGTATCCCAGTTCCTTGAACATTCATGGAAATTTCAATAAAATCATAAAAAGATTGGTAATCTGCATAAAGAAAAATGGTAAGAAATCAGGAGATAGAATATAAATGTTGTCAACCATGATTTGGAAGCTGGGGGTGTTGGGGGATGATAGAAAGAAAGAAAAAGTGTTGTAGCCCATTTCCTTGAACATTCATGGAAATTTCAATAAAATAATAAAAAGATTGTTAATCTGCATAAAGAAAGATTAAGAATGCAGGAGATAGAATATTAATGTTGTCAACCATGATTTGGAAGCTGGGAGGTGTTGGGGGATAAAAAAAAGAAATAAAAACTGTTGTATCCCATTTCCTTGAACATTCATGGGAAGTTCAATAAAATAATAAAAAGATTGAAAATCTGCATAAAGAAAAAGAGTAAGATTGCAGGAGATAGAATATTAATGTTGTCACCCATGATTTGGAAGCTGGCGGAGGTGGTGGATAAAAGAAAGAAAGAAAAACTGTTGTAGCTCATTTCCTTGAACATTCATGGAAATTTCAATAAAATAATAAAAAGATTGTTAATCTGCGTAAAGAAAAAGATTAAGAATGCAGAAGATAGAATATTAATGTTGTCAACTATGATTTGGAAGCTGGGGGGTGTTGGGGGATAAAAGAAAGAAATAAAAACTGTTGTATCCCATTTCCTTGAACATTCATGGAAAGTTCAATAAAATAATAAAAAGATTGTTAATCTGCATAAAGAAAAAGAGTAAGAATGCAGAAGATAGAATATTAATGTTGTCAACGATGATTTGGAAGCTGGGGGGGTGGGCGGTAAAAGAAAGAAAGAGAAACTGTTGTATCCCATTTCCTTTAACATTCATGGCAATTTCAATAAAATAATAAAAAGATTGTTAATCTGCATAAAGAAAAAGAGTAAGAATGCAGAATATCGATTATTAATGTTGTCAAACAGGATTTGGAACCTGGGGGGCGTGGGTGTTAAGAGAAGAAAGAAAAATTGTTGTATCCCATTACATTGAACATTCATGGAAATTTCAATAAAATAATAAAAAGGTTGTTAAAATGCATAAAGAAAAAGAGTGAGAATACAGAAGATAGAATATTAATGTTGTCAACCATGATTTGGAAGCTGGGGGGGTGGGGGATAAAAGAAAGAAAGAAAAACTGTATCCCATTTCCTTGAACATTCCTGGAAATTTCAATAGAAGAATAAGAAGATTGTTAATCTGCATAAAGAAAAAGAGTAAGAATGCAGAAGATAGAATATTAATGTTGTCAACCATGATTTGGAAGCTGGGGGGGTGGGGGATAAAAGAAAGAGAGAAAAACTCTTGTATCACATTTCCTTGAACATTCATGGAAATTTCAATAAAATAATAAAAAGATTGTTAATCTGCATAAACAAAAATAGTAAGAATGCAGGAGATAGAATATTAATGTTGTCAACCATGATTTGGAAGCTGGGGGGGTAGGGGGATGATAGAAAGAAAGAAAAAGTGTTGTAGCCCATTTCCTTGAACATTCATGGAAAGTTCAATAAAATAATAAAAAGATTGTTAATCTGCATAAAGAAAAAGTGTAAGCATGCAGAAGATAGAATATTAATGTTGTCAACGATGATTTGGAAGCTGGAGGGGTGGGGGGAAAAAGAAAGAAAGAGAAACGGTTGTATCCCATTTCCTTGAACATTCATGGCAATTTCAATAAAATAATAAAAAGATTGTTAATCTGCATAAAGAAAAAGAGTAAGAATGCAGAAGATAGAATATTAATGTTGTGAACCATGATTTGTAAGCTGGGGGCGCTGGAGGATAAAAGAAAGAAAGAAAAACTATTGTATCCCATTTCCTTGAACATTCATGGAAATTTCAATAAAATAATAAAAAGATTGTTAATCTGCATGAAGAAAAAGAGTAAGAATGCAGAAGATACAATATTAGTGTTGTCCACCATGATTTGGAAGCTGGGCGGGGGTGGGGGATAAAAGAAAGAAAGACAAAGTGTCGTATCCCATTTCCTTGAGCATTCATGGAAATTTCAATAAAATAATATAAAGATTGTTAATCTCCATAAAGAAAAAGAGTAAGAATGCAGAAGTTATAATATTAATGTTGTCAACCATGATTTGAAAGCTGGGGGGCGTGGGCGATAAAAGAAGAAAGAAAAACTGTTGTATCCCATTTCCTTGAACATTCATGGCAATTTCAATAAAATAATAAAAAGATTGTTAATCTTCATAAAAAAAAGAGTAAGAATGCAGAAGATAGAATATTAATGTTGTCAACCATGATTTGGAAGCTCGGGGGTGGTGGGGGATAAAAGAAAGAAAGAAAAACTGTTGTATCCCATTTCCCTGAACATTCATGGAAATTTCAATCAAATAATAAAAGATTGTCAATCTGCATAGAGAAAAAGAGTAATAATGCAGGAGATAGAATGTTAATGTTGACAACCATGATTTGGAAGCTGGCGGGGGTGGGGTATAAAAGAAAGAAAGAAAAACTGTTGTATCCCATTTCCTTGAACATTCATGGAAATTTCAATAACATAATAAAGAGATTGTTAATCTGCATAAAGAAAAAGTGTAAGAATGCAGAAGATAGAATATTAATGTTGTCAACCATGATTTCGAAGCTGGGGGGGAGTGGGGGATAAAAGAACGAAAGAAAAACTGTTGTATCCAATTTCCTTGAACATTCATGGAAATTTCAATAAAATAATAAAAAGATTGTTAATCTGCATAAAGAAAAAGTGTAAGAATGCAGAAGATTGAATATTAATGTGGTCAACAACGATTTGGAAGGTGGGGGGTGGTGGGGGATAAAAGAAAGAAAGAAAAACTGTTGTATCCCATTTCCTTGAACATTCATGGAAATTTCAATAAAGTAATAAAAAGATTGTTAATCTGCATGAAGAAAAAGAGTAAGAATGCAGAAGATTGAATATTAATGTTGTCAACCATGATTTGGAATCTGGGGGGCGTGGGCGATAAAAGAAGAACGAAAAACTGTTCTATCTCATTTCCCTGGACATTCATGGAAATTTCAATAAAATAATAAAAAGATTGTTAATCTGCATAAAGAAAAGGATTAAGAATGCAGAATATAGAATATTAATGTTGTCAACCATGATGTGGAAGCTGGGGGCGGTGGGCGATAAGAGAAAGAAAGAAAAAATGTTGTATCCCATTTACTTGAACATTCATGGAAATTTCCTTAAAATAAAAAAAAGATTGTTTATCTGCATAAAGAAAAAGTGTAAGAATGCAGAGGATAGTATATTAATGTTGTCAACCATGATTTGGAGGCTGGGGGGGGTGGGGGATAAAAGAAAGAAAGAAAAGCTCTTGTATCACATTTCCTTGAACATTCATGGAAATATTAATAAAATAATAAATACTGTTAATCTGCATAAAGAAAAAGAGTAAGAATGCAGAAGATAGAATATTAATGTTTTCAACCATGATTTGGAAGCTGGGGGCGTGGGTGATAAAAGAAGAAAGAGAAACTGTTGTATCCCATTTCCTTGAACATTCATGGAAATTTCAATAAAATAAAAAAAAGATTGTTTATCTGCATAAAGATAAAGTGTAAGATACAGAAGATAGAATATTAATGTTGTCAACCATGATTTGGTAGCTGGGGGCTTGGGTGATAAAAGAAGAAAGAGAAACTGTTGTATCCCATTTCCTTGAACATTCATGGAAATTTCAATAACATAATAAAAATTGTTAATCTGCATAAAGAAAAAGAGTAAGAATGCAAAAGATAGAATATTAATGTTTTCAACCATGATTTGGAAGCTGGGGGCGTGGGTGATAAAAGAAGAAAGAGAAACTGTTGTATCCCATTTCCTTGAACATTCATGGAAATTTCAATAAAATAAAAGAAAGATTGTTTATCTGCATAAAGAAAAAGTGTAAGAATGCAGAAGATAGAATATTAATGTTGTCAACCATGATTTGGAAGCTCGGCCTGGGTGGGGGATAAAGAAAAGACATAAACGTGTTGTATCCCATTTCCTAGAACATTCATGGAAATTTCAATAAAATAATAAAAAGATAGTTCATCTGTATACAGAAAAAGAGTAAGAATGCAGAAGATAGAATATTAATGTTGTCAACCATGATTTGGAATCTGGGCGGCATGGGCGATAAAAGAAGAAAGAAAAACTGTTGTATCCCATTTCCTTGAACATTCATGGAAATTTCAATAAAATAATAAAAAGATTGTTAATCTGCATAAAGAAAAGGTGTAAGAATGCAGAAGATAGAATATTAATGTTGTCAACAATGATTTGGAAGTTGGGGGCGGTGGGGGATAAAAGAAAGAAAGAAAAACTGTTGTATCCCATTTCCTTGAACATTCATGGTAATTTCAATAAAATAATAAAAAGATTGTTAATCTGCATAAAGTAAAAGTGTAAGAATGCAGAAGATTGAATATTAATGTTGTCAACAATGATGTGGAAGGTGGGGGGTGGTGGGGGATAAAAGAAAGAAAGAAAAAATGTTGTATCCCATTTCCTTGAACATTCATGGAAATTTCAATGAAATAATAAAAGATTGGTAATCTGCATTAAGAAAAACAGTAAGAATGCAGAAGATAGAATATTAATGTTGTCAACCATGATTTGGAAGCTGGGGGGTGTTGGGGAATAAAAGAAAGAAATAAAAACAGTTGTATCCCATTTCCTTGAACATTCATGGGAAGTTCAATAAAATAATAAAAAGATTGTTAATCTGCATAAAGAAAAAGAGTAAGAATGCAGAAGAGAGAATATTAATGTTGTCAAGTATGATTTGGAAGCTGGCGGGGGAGGTGGATAAAAGAAAGAAAGAAAAACTGTTGTATCTCATTTCCTTGAACATTCATGGAAATTTCAATAAAATAATAAAAAGATTGTTAATCTGCATAAAGAAAAAGAGTAAGAATGCAGAAGATAGAATATTAATGTTGTCAACTATGATTTGGAAGCTGGGGGGTGTTGTGGGATAAAAGAAAGAAATAAAAACTGTTGTATCCCATTTCCTTGAACATTCATGGAAAGTTCAATAAAATAATAAAAAGATTCTTAATCTGCATAAATAAAAAGAGAAAGAATGCAGAAGATAGAATATTAATGTTGTCAACCATGATTTGGAAGCTGGGGGGGTGGGGGGTAAAAGAAAGTAAGAGAAACTGTTGTATCCCATTTCCTTTAACGTTCATGGCAATTTCAATAAAATAATAAAAAGATTGTTAATCTGCATTAAGAAAAAGAGTAAGAATGCAGAAGATCGATTATTAATGTTGTCAAACAGGATTTGGAACCTGGGGGGCGTGGGTTTTAAGAGAAGAAAGAAAAATTGTTGTATCCCATTACATTGAATATTCATGGCAATTTCAATAAAATAATAAAAAGGTTGTTAAAATGCATAAAGAAAAAGAGTGAGAATACAGAAGATAGAATATTAATGTTGTCAACCATGATTTGGAAGCCCGGGGCGGTGGGGGATAAAAGAAAGAAAGAAAAACTGTTGTATCCCACCTCCTAGAAAATTCATGGAAATTTCCATAAAATAATAAAAAGATTGGTAATCTGCATAAAGAAATATCGTAAGAATGCAGGAGATAGAATGTTAATGTTGTCAAGCATTATTTGGAAGCTGGGGGGTTGGGGGATGATAGAAAGAAAGAAAAAGTGTTGTAGCCCATTTCCTTAAACATTCATGGAAATTTCAATAAAATAATAAAAAGATTGTTAATCTGCATAAAGAAAGATTAAGAATGCAGAAGATAGAATATTAATGTTGTCAACCATGATTTGGAAGCTGGGGGGTGTGGGGGATAAAAGAAAGAAAGAAACACTGTTGTATCCCATTTCCTTGAACATTCATGGAAATTTCAATAAAATAATAAAAAGATTGTTAATTTGCATAGAGAAAAAGTGTAAGAATGCAGAAGATTGTATATTAATGTTGTCATCCTCGATTTGGAAGCTGGGGGGGTGGGTGATAAAAGAAAGAAAGAAAAACTGTATCGCATTTCCTTGAACATTCATACAAATTTCAATAAAATAATAAAAAGATTGTTAATCTGCATAAAGAAAAAGAGTAAGAATGCAGAAGATAGAATATTAATGTTGTCAACCATGATTTGGAAGCTGGCGGGGGTGGGGGATAAAAGAAAGAAAGAAAAACTGTTGTATCCCATTTCCTTGAACATTCATGGAAATTTCAATAGAAGAATAAGAAGATTGTTAATCTGCATAAAGAAAAAGAGTAAGAATGCAGAAGATAGAATATTAATGTTGTCAACCATGATTTGGAAGCTGGGGGGGTGGGGGATAAAAGAAAGAGAGAAAAACTCTTGTATCACATTTCCTTGAACATTCATGGCAATTTCAATAAAAGAATAAAAAGATTGTTAATCTGCATAAAGAAAAAGAGTTAGAATGCAGAAGATAGAATATTAATATTGTCAGCCATGATTTGGAAGCTGGGGGGTGTGGGGGATAAAAGAAAGAAAGAACAATTGTTGTATCCCATTTCCTTGAACATTCATGGAAATTTCAATAAAATAATAAAAAGATTGTTAATCAGCATAAAGAAAAAGTGTAAGAATGCAGAATATAGAATATTAATGTTGTCACCCATGAGTTGGAAGCTGGAGGGGTGGGGGATAAAAGAAAGAGAGAAAAACTCTTGTATCACATTTCTTCGAACATTCATGGAAATTTCAATAAAATAATAAAAAGATTGTTAATCTGCATAAAGAAAAAGAGGAAGAATGCAGAAGATAGTATATTAATGTTGTGAACCATGATTTGGAAGCTGGGGCCGGTGGGGGATAAAAGAAAGAAAGAAAAACTGTTGTATCCCACTTCCTTGAACATTCATGGAAATTTCAATAAAATAATAAAAAGATTGGTAATCTGCATAAAGAAAAATAGTAGGAATGCAGGAGATAGAATATTAATGTTGTCAACCATGATTTGGAAGCTGGGGGGGTTGGGGGACGATAGAAAGAAAGAAAAAGTGTTGTAGCCCATTTCCTTGAACATTCATGGAAATTTGAATAAAATAATAAAAAGATTGTTAATCTGCATAAAGAAAGATTAAGAATGCAGAAGATAGAATATTAATGTTGTCAACCATGATTTGGAAGCTGGGGGCGCTGGAGGATAAAAGAAAGAAAGAAAAACTGTTGTATCCCATTTCCTTGAACATTCATGGAATGTTCAATAAAATAATAAAAGATTGTTAATCTGCATAAAGAAAAACAGTAAGAATGCAGAAGACAGAATATTAATGTTCTCAAGCATGATTTGGTAGCTCTGGGTTGCGGGGGAAAAAAGAAAGAAAGAAAAACTGTTGTATCCCATTTCCTTGAACATTCATGGAAATTTCAATAAAATAATAAATGATTGTTAATCTGCATAAAGAAAGATTAAGAATGCAGAAGATAGAATATTAATGTTGTCAACGATGCTTTGGAATCTGGGGGGGTAGGGGGAAAAAGAATGAAAGAAAAACTGTTGTATCCCATTTCCTTTAACATTCATGGCAATTTCAATAAACTATTATAAGATTGTTAATCTGCATAGAGAAAAAGAGTAAGAATGCAGAAGATAGAATATTAATGTTGTCAACCATGATTTGTAAGCTGGGGGCGCTGGAGGATAAAAGAGAGAAAGAAAAACTGTTGTATCCCATTTCCTTGAACATTCATGGAAATTTCAATAAAATAATAAAAAGATTGTTAATCTGCATGAAGAAAAAGAGTAAGAATGCAGAAGATACAATATTAGTGTTGTCCACCATGATTTGGAAGCTGGGCGGGGGTGGGGGATAAAAGAAAGAAAGACAAAGTGTCGTATCCCATTTCCTTGAACATTCATGGAAATTTCAATAAAATAATAAATGATTGTTAATCTGCATAAAGAAAAAGAGTAAGAATGCAGGAGATAGAATATTAATGTTGTCAACCATGATATGGAAGCTGGGGGTGTTGGGGGATGATAGAAAGAAAGAAAAAGTTTTGTAGCCCATTTCCTTGAACATTCATGGAAATTTCAATAAAATAATAAAAAGATTGTTAATCTTCATAAAGAAAGATTAAGAATGCAGAAGATAGAATATTAATGTTGTCAACCAGGATTTGGAAGCTGGGGTTGTTGGGGGATAAAAGAAAGAAATAAAAACTGTTGTATCCCATTTCCTTGAACATTCATAGAAAGTTCAATAAAACAATAAAAAGACTGTTAATCTGCATAAAGAAAAAGAGTAAGAATGCAGAAGATAGAATATTAATGTTGTCAACGATAATTTGGAAGCTGGGTGTTCGGGGGAAAAGGAAAGAAAGAGAAACTGTTGTATCCCATTTCCTTTAACATTCATGGCAATTTCAATAAAATAATAAAAAGATTGTTAATCTGCATAAAGAAAAAGAGTAAGAATGCAGAATATAGAATATTTACGTTGTCAACCATGATTTGGAAGCTGGGGGCACTGGAGGATAAAAGAAAGAAAGAGAAAATCTTGTATCCTATTACCTTGAACATTCATGGAAATTTCAATACAATAATAAAAAGATTGTTAATCTGCATAAAGAAAAAGTGTAAGAATGCAGAAGAGAGAATATTAATGTTGTCAACCATGATTTACAAGCTCGGGGGGAGTGGGGGATAAAAGAAAGAAAAACAGTTGTATCCCATTTCCTTGAACATTCATGGAAGTTTCAATAAAATAATAAAAAGATTGTTAATCTGCATAAAGTAAAAGTGTAAGAATGCAGAAGATTGAATATTAATGTTGTCAACCATGATTTGGAAGTTAGGGGTGGTGGGGGATAAAAGAGAGAAAGAAAAACTGTTGTATCCCAGTTCCTTGAACATTCATGGAAATTTCAATAAAATAATAAAAGATTGGTAATCTGCATAAAGAATAATAGTAAGAATGCAGAAGATAGAATATTAATGTTGTCAAGCATGATTTATTAGCTGTGGGTTGTGAGGGATAAAAGAAATGAAGAAAATCTGTTGTATCCCATTTCCTTGAACATTCATGGAAATTTCAATAAAATAATAAAATGATTGTTAATCTGCATAAAGAAAAATAGTAAGAATGCAGAAGATAGTATATTAATGTTGTCAACCATGATTTGGAAGCTTGCGGGGATGGGGGATAAAAGAAAGAAACACTGTTGTATCCCATTTCCTTGAACATTCATGGAAATTTCAGTAAAGTAATAAAAAGATTGTTAATCTGCATAAAGAAAAATAGTAAGAATGCAGAAGATAGAATATTAATGTTGTCAACCATGATTTGGAAGCAGGGGGGTGGTGGGGGATAAAAGAAAGAAAGAAAAACTGTTGTATCCCATTTCCTTGAACATTCATGGAAATTTCAATAAAATAATAAAAAGATTGTTAATCTGCATAAAGAAAAAGAGTAAGAATGCAGAAGATAGAATATTAATGTTGTCAACCATGATTTGGAATCTGGGGGGTTGGGGGATAAAAGAAAGAAAGAAAAACTGTTGTATCCCATTTCCTTGAACATTCATGGGAATTTCAATAAAATAATAAAAAGATTGTTAATCTGCATATAGAAAAAGAGTACGAATCCAAAAGTTAGAATATTAATGTTGTCAACCATGATTTGGAAGCTGGGGAGGTGGGGGATAAAAGAAAGAAAGAAAAAGTGTTGTATCCCATTTCCTTGAACATTCAAGGAAATTTCAATAAAATAATAAAAAGATTGTTATTTGCATAAAGAAAAAGTGTAAGAATGCAGAAGATAGAATATTAATGTTGTCAACCATGATTTGGAAGCTGGGGTGTGAGGGATAAAAGAAATTATGAAAAACTGTTGTATCCCATTTCCTTCAACATTCATGGCAATTTCAATAAAATAATAAAAAGATTGTTAATCTGCATAAAGGAAAGGTGTAAGAATGCAGAAGATAGATTATTAATGTTGTCAACCATGATTTGGAAGCTCGGCCTGGGTGGGGGATAAAGGAAAGACATAAACGTGTTGTATCCCATTTCCTTGAACATTCATGGAAATTTCAATAAAATAATAAAAAGATTGTTAATCTGCATAAAGTAAAAGTGTAAGAATGCAGAAGATTGAATATTAATGTTGTCAACCATGATTTGGAAGTTAGGGGTGGTGGGGGATAAAAGAGAGAAAGAAAAACTGTTGTATCCCAGTTCCTTGAACATTCATGGAAATTTCAATAAAATAATAAAAGATTGGTAATCTGCATAAAGAATAATAGTAAGAATGCAGAAGATAGAATATTAATGTTGTCAAGCATGATTTATTAGCTGTGGGTTGTGAGGGATAAAAGAAATGAAGAAAATCTGTTGTATCCCATTTCCTTGAACATTCATGGAAATTTCAATAAAATAATAAAATGATTGTTAATCTGCATAAAGAAAAATAGTAAGAATGCAGAAGATAGAATATTAATGTTGTCAACCATGATTTGGAATCTGGGCGGCATGGGCGATAAAAGAAGAAAGAAAAACTGTTGTATCCCATTTCCTTGAACATTCATGGAAATTTCAATAAAATAATAAAAAGATTGTTAATCTGCATAAAGAAAAGGTGTAAGAATGCAGAAGATAGAATATTAATGTTGTCAACAATTATTTGGAAGTTGGGGGCGGTGGGGGATAAAAGAAAGAAAGAAAAACTGTTGTATCCCATTTCCTTGAACATTCATGGTAATTTCAATAAAATAATAAAAAGATTGTTAATCTGCATAAAGTAAAAGTGTAAGAATGCAGAAGATTGAATATTAATGTTGTCAACAATGATGTGGAATGTGGGGGGTGGTGGGGGATAAAAGAAAGAAAGAAAAAATGTTGTATCCCATTTCCTTGAACATTCATGGAAATTTCAAAGAAATAATAAAAGATTGGTAATCTGCATTAAGAAAAACAGTAAGAATGCAGAAGATAGAATATTAATGTTGTCAACTATGATTTGGAAGCTGGGGGGTGTTGTGGGATAAAAGAAAGAAATAAAAACTGTTGTATCCCATTTCCTTGAACATTCATGGAAAGTTCAATAAAATAATAAAAAGATTGTTAATCTGCATAAAGAAAAAGAGTAAGAATGCAGAAGATAGAATATTAATGTTGTCAACCATGATTTGGAATCTGGGCGGCATGGGCGATAAAAGAAGAAAGAAAATCTGTTGTATCCCATTTCCTTGAACATTGATGGAAATTTCAATAAAATAATAATAAGATTGTTAATCTGCATAAAGAAAAGGTGTAAGAATGCAGAAGATAGAATATTAATGTTGTCAACAATGATTTCGAAGTTGGGGGCGGTGGGGGATAAAAGAAAGAAAGAAAAACTGTTGTATCCCATTTCCTTGAACATTCATGGCAATTTCAATAAAATAATAAAAAGATTGTTAATCTGCATAAAGTAAAAGTGTAAGAATGCAGACGATTGAATATTAATGTTGTCAAAAATGATGTGGAAGGTGGGGGGTGGTGGGGGATAAAAGAAAGAAAGAAAAAATGTTGTATCCCATTTCCTTGAACATTCATGGAAATTTCAAGAAAATAATACAAAGAATGGTAATCTGCATAAAGAAAAAGAGTAAGAATGCAGAAGATTGAATATTAATGTTGTCAACCATGATTTGGAAGTTGGGGGTTGTGAGGGATAAAAGAAATGAAGAAAAACTGTTGTATCCCATTTCCTTGAACATTCATGGAAATTTCAATAAAATAATAAAAAGATTGTTAATCTGCATGAAGAAAAAGAGTAAGAATGCAGAAGATACAATATTAGTGTTGTCCACCATGATTTGGAAGCTGGGCAGGGGTGGGGGATAAAAGAAAGAAAGACAAAGTGTCGTATCCCATTTCCTTGAGCATTCATGGAAATTTCAATAAAATAATATAAAGATTGTTAATCTCCATAAAGAAAAAGAGTAAGAATGCAGAAGATAGTTTATTAATGTTGTCATCCTCGATTTGGAAGCTGGGGGGGTGGGTGATAAAAGAAAGAAAGAAAAACTGTATCACATTTCCTTGAACATTCATACAAATTTCAATAAAATAATAAAAAGATTGTTAATTTGCATAAAGAAAAAGTGTAAGAATGCAGAAGATAGTTTATTAATGTTGTCATCCTCGATTTGGAAGCTGGGGGGTGGGTGATAAAAGAAAGAAAGAAAAACTGTATCACATTTCCTTGAACATTCATACAAATTTCAATAAAATAATAAAAAGATTGTTAATCTGCATAAAGAAAAAGAGTAAGAATGCAGAAGATAGAATATTAATGTTGTCAACCATGATTTGGAAGCTGGCGGGTGTGGGGGATAAAAGAAAGAAAGAAAAACAGTTGTATCCCATTTCCTTAAACATTCCTGGAAATTTCAATAGAAGAATAAGAAGATTGTTAATCTGCATAAAGAAAAAGAGTAAGAATGCAGAAGATAAAATATTAATGTTGTCAACCATGATTTGGAAGCTGGGGGGGTGGGGGATAAAAGAAAGAGAGAAAAACTCTTGTATCACATTTCCTTGAACATTCATGGAAATTTCAATAAAATAATAAAAAGATTGTTAATCTGCATAAACAAAAATAGTAAGAATGCAGGAGATAGAATATTAATGTTGTCAACCATGATTTGGAAGCTGGGGGGGTAGGGGGATGATAGAAAGAAAGAAAAAGTGTTGTAGCCCATTTCCTTGAACATTCATGGAAAGTTCAATAAAATAATAAAAAGATTGTTAATCTTCATAAAGAAAAAGAGTAAGAATGCAGAAGATAGAATATTAATGTTGTCAACCATGATTTGGAAGCAGGGGGTTGTTGGGGGACGATAGAAAGAAAGAAAAAGTGTTGTATCCCATTTCCCTGAACATTCATGGAAATTTCAATCAAATAATAAAAGATTGTCAATCTGCATAGAGAAAAAGAGTAATAATGCAGGAGATAGAATGTTAATGTTGACAACCATGATTTGGAAGCTGGCGGGGGTGGGGTATAAAAGAAAGAAAGAAAAACTGTTGTATCCCATTTCCTTGAACATTCATGGAAATTTCAATAACATAATAAAAAGATTGTTAATCTGCATAAAGAAAAAGTGTAAGAATGCAGAAGATAGAATATTAATGTTGTCAACCATGATTTCGGAGCTGGGGGGGAGTGGGGGATAAAAGAACGAAAGAAAAACTGTTGTATCCAATTTCCTTGAACATTCATGGAAATTTCAATAAAATAATAAAAAGATTGTTAATCTGCACAAAGTAAAAGTGTAAGAATGCAGAAGATTGAATATTAATGTTGTCAACAACGATTTGGAAGGTGGGGGGTGGTGGGGGATAAAAGAAAGAAAGAAAAACTGTTGTATCCCATTTCCTTGAACATTCATGGAAATTTCAATAAAGTAATAAAAAGATTGTTAATCTGCATGAAGAAAAAGAGTAAGAATGCAGAAGATTGAATATTAATGTTGTCAACCATGATTTGGAATCTGGGGGGCGTGGGCGATAAAAGAAGAACGAAAAACTGTTCTATCTCATTTCCCTAGACATTCATGGAAATTTCAATAAAATAATAAAAAGATTGTTTATCTGCATAAAGATAAAGTGTAAGAATACAGAAGATAGAATATTAATGTTGTCAACCATGATTTGGTAGCTGGGGGCTTGGGTGATAAAAGAAGAAAGAGAAACTGTTGTATCCCATTTCCTTGAACATTCATGGAAATTTCAATAAAGTAATAAAAAGATTGTTAATCTGCATGAAGAAAAAGAGTAAGAATGCAGAAGATTGAATATTAATGTTGTCAACCATGATTTGGAATCTGGGGGGCGTGGGCGATAAAAGAAGAACGAAAAACTGTTCTATCTCATTTCCCTGGACATTCATGGAAATTTCAATAAAATAATAAAAAGATTGTTAATCTGCATAAAGAAAAGGATTAAGAATGCAGAATATAGAATATTAATGTTGTCAACCATGATGTGGAAGCTGGGGGCGGTGGGCGATAAGAGAAAGAAAGAAAAAATGTTGTATCCCATTTACTTCAACATTCATGGAAATTTCAATAAAATAAAAAAAAGATTGTTTATCTGCATAAAGAAAAAGTGTAAGAATGCAGAGGATAGTATATTAATGTTGTCAACCATGATTTGGAGGCTGGGGGGGGTGGGGGATAAAAGAAAGAAAGAAAAGCTCTTGTATCACATTTCATTGAACATTCATGGAAATATTAATAAAATAATAAATACTGTTAATCTGCATAAAGAAAAAGAGTAAGAATGCAGAAGATAGAATATTAATGTTTTCAACCATGATTTGGAAGCTGGGGGCGTGGGTGATAAAAGAAGAAAGAGAAACTGTTGTATCCCATTTCCTTGAACATTCATGGAAATTTCAATAAAATAAAAAAAAGATTGTTTATCTGCATAAAGATAAAGTGTAAGATACAGAAGATAGAATATTAATGTTGTCAACCATGATTTGGTAGCTGGGGGCTTGGGGGATAAAAGAAGAAAGAGAAACTGTTGTATCCCATTTCCTTGAACATTCATGGAAATTTCAATAACATAATAAAAATTGTTAATCTGCATAAAGAAAAAGAGTAAGAATGCAAAAGATAGAATATTAATGTTTTCAACCATGATTTGGAAGCTGGGGGCGTGGGTGATAAAAGAAGAAAGAGAAACTGTTGTATCCCATTTCCTTGAACATTCATGGAAATTTCAATAAAATAAAAGAAAGATTGTTTATCTGCATAAAGAAAAAGTGTAAGAATGCAGAAGATAGAATATTAATGTTGTCAACCATGATTTGGTAGCTGGGGGCTTGGGTGATAAAAGAAGAAAGAGAAACTGTTGTATCCCATTTCCTTGAACATTCATGGAAATTTCAATAACATAATAAAAATTGTTAATCTGCATAAAGAAAAAGAGTAAGAATGCAGTAGATAGAATATTAATGTTTTCAACCATGATTTTGAAGCTGGGGGGGGTTCGGGATGAAAGAAAGAAAGAAAAAGTGTTGTATCCCATTTCCTTGAACATTCATGGAAATTTAAATAAAATAATAAAAAGATTGTTAATCTGCATAAAGAAAAAGGGTAAGAATGCAGAAGATAGAATATTAATGTTGTCAACCATGATTTGGAGGCTGGGGGGGGTGGGGGATAAAAGAAAGGAAGAAAAGCTCTTGTATCACATTTCATTGAACATTCATGGAAATATTAATAAAATAATAAATACTGATAATCTGCATAAAGAAAAAGAGTAAGAATGCAGAAGATAGAATATTAATGTTGTCAAACATGATTTGGAACCTGGGGGGCGTGTGTGATAAGAGAAGAAAGAAAAATTGTTGTATCCCATTACATTGAACATTCATGGAAATTTCAATAAAATAATAAAAAGATTGTTAATCTGCAGAAAGAAAAAGAGTGAGAATGCAGAAGATAGAATATTAATGTTGTAAAGCATGATTTGGAAGCTGGGTGGCGAGGGCGATAAAAGAAGAAAGAAAACTGTTGTATCCCATTTCCTTGTACATTCATGGAAATTTCAATAAAATAATAAAAAGATTGTTAATCTCCATAAAGAAAAAGGGTAAGAAAGCAGAAGATAGAATATTAATGTTGTAAAGCATGATTTGGAAGCGGGGTGGCGAGGGCGATAAAAGAAGAAAGAAAAACAGTTGTATCCCATTTCCTTGTACATTCATGGAAATTTCAATAAAATAATAAAAGATTGTCAATCTGCATAGAGAAAAAGAGTAATAATGCAGGAGATAGAATGTTAATGTTGACAGCCATGATTTGGAAGCTGGGGGTGGTGGGGGATAAAAGAGTGAAAGAAAAACTGTTGTATCCCATTTCCTTGAATATTCATGGAAATTTCAATAAAATAATAAAAAGATTGTTAATCTGCATAAAGAGAAAGAGTAAGAATGCAGAAGATAAAATATTAATGTTGTCAACCATGATTTGGAAGCTGGCGGGGGTGGGGTATAAAAGAAAGAAAGAAAAACTGTTGTATCCCATTTCCTTGAACATTCATGGAAATTTCAATAAAAAAATAAAAAGATTGTTAATCAGCATAAAGAAAAAGTGTAAGAATGCAGAAGATTGAATATTAATGTTGTCAACAATGATGTGGAAGTTGGGGGGTGGTGGGGGATAAAAGAAAGAAAGAAAAACTGTTGTATCCCATTTCCTTGAACATTCATGGAAATTTCAATAAAATAATAAAAGATTGTTAATCTGCATAAAGAAAAACAGTAAGAATGCAGAAGATAGAATATTAATGTTGTCAAGCATGATTTGGTAGCTGTGGGTTGTGGGGGAAAAAAGAAAGAAAGAAAAACTGTTGTATCCCAGTTCCTTGAACATTCATGGAAATTTCAATAAAATCATAAAAAGATTGGTAATCTGCATAAAGAAAAATGGTAAGAAATCAGGAGATAGAGTATAAATGTTGTCAACCATGATTTGGAAGCTGGGGGTGTTGGGGGATGATAGAAAGAAAGAAAAAGTGTTGTAGCCCATTTCCTTGAACATTCATGGAAATTTCAATAAAATAATAAAAAGATTGTTAATCTGCATAAAGAAAGATTAAGAATGCAAGAGATAGAATATTAATGTTGTCAACCATGATTTGGAAGCTGGGAGGTGTTGGGGGATAAAAGAAAGAAATAAAAACTGTTGTATCCCATTTCCTTGAACATTCATGGGAAGTTCAATAAAATAATAAAAAGATTGTAAATCTGCATAAGGAAAAAGAGTGAGAATGCAGAATATAGAATATTAATGTTGTCAAATATGATTTGGAAGCTGGCGGGGGTGGTGGATAAAAGAAAGAAAGAAAAACTGTTGTATCTCATTTCCTTGAACATTCATGGAAATTTCAATAAAATAATAAAAAGATTGTTAATCTGCATAAAGAAAAAGAGTAAGAATGCAGAAGATAGAATATTAATGTTGTCACCCATGATTTGGAAGCTGGCGGAGGTGGTGGATAAAAGAAAGAAAGAAAAACTGTTGTATCTCATTTCCTTGAACATTCATGGAAATTTCAATAAAATAATAAAAAGATTGTTAATCTGCATAAAGAAAAAGATTAAGAATGCAGAAGATAGAATATTAATGTTGTCAACGATGATTTGGAAGCTGGGGGGGTGGGCGGTAAAAGAAAGAAAGAGAAACTGTTGTATCCCATTTCCTTTAACATTCATGGCAATTTCAATAAAATAATAAAAAGATTGTTAATCTTCATAAAGAAAAAGAGTAAGAATGCAGAAGATAGTTTATTAATGTTGTCATCCTCGATTTGGAAGCTGGGGGGGTGGGTGATAAAAGAAAGTAAGAAAAACTGTATCACATTTCCTTGAACATTCATACAAATTTCAATAAAATAATAAAAAGATTGTTAATCTGCATAAAGAAAAAGAGTAAGAATGCAGAAGATAGAATATCAATGTTGTCAACCATGATTTGGAAGCTGGCGGGTGTGGGGGATAAAAGAAAGAAAGAAAAACAGTTGTGTCCCATTTCCTTGAACATTCCTGGAAATTTCAATAGAAGAATAAGAAGATTGTTAATCTGCATAAAGAAAAAGAGTAAGAATGCAGAAGATAGAATATTAATGTTGTCAACCATGATTTGGAAGCTGGGGGGGTGGGGGATAAAAGAAAGAGAGAAAAACTCTTGTATCACATTTCCTTGAACATTCATGGAAATTTCAATAAAATAATAAAAAGATTGTTAATCTGCATAAACAAAAATAGTAAGAATGCAGGAGATAGAATATTAATGTTGTCAACCATGATTTGGAAGCTGGGGGGGTAGGGGGATGATAGAAAGAAAGAAAAAGTGTTGTAGCCCATTTCCTTGAACATTCATGGAAAGTTCAATAAAATAATAAAAAGATTGTTAATCTGTATAAAGAAAAAGTGTAAGCATGCAGAAGATAGAATATTAATGTTGTCAACGATGATTTGGAAGCTGGAGGTGTGGGGGGAAAAAGAAAGAAAGAAAAACTGTTGTATCCCATTTCCTTGAACATTCATGGCAATTTCAATAAAATAATAAAAAGATTGTTAATCTGCATAAAGAAAAAGAGTAAGAATGCAGAAGATAGAATATTAATGTTGTGAACCATGATTTGTAAGCTGGGGGCGCTAGAGGATAAAAGAAAGAAAGAAAAACTATTGTATCCCATTTCCTTGAACATTCATGGAAATTTCAATAAAATAATAAAAAGATTGTTAATCTGCATGAAGAAAAAGAGTAAGAATGCAGAAGATACAATATTAGTGTTGTCCACCATGATTTGGAAGCTGGGCGGGGGTGGGGGATAAAAGAAAGAAAGACAAAGTGTCGTATCCCATTTCCTTGAGCATTCATGGAAATTTCAATAAAATAATATAAAGATTGTTAATCTCCATAAAGAAAAAGAGTAAGAATGCAGAAGTTATAATATTAATGTTGTCAACCATGATTAGAAAGCTGGGGGGCGTGGGCGATAAAAGAAGAAAGAAAAACTGTTGTATCCCATTTCCTTGTACATTCATGGAAATTTCAATAAAATAATAAAAAGATTGTTAATCTTCATAAAGAAAAAGAGTAAGAATGCAGAAGATAGAATATTAATGTTGTCAACCATGATTTGGAAGCTCGGGGGTGGTGGGGGATAAAAGAAAGAAAGAAAAACTGTTGTATCCCATTTCCCTGAACATTCATGGAAATTTCAATCAAATAATAAAAGATTGTCAATCTGCATAGAGAAAAAGAGTAATAATGCAGGAGATAGAATGTTAATGTTGACATCCATGATTTGGAAGCTGGCGGGGGTGGGGTATAAAAGAAAGAAAGAAAAACTGTTGTATCCCATTTCCTTGAACATTCATGGAAATTTCAATAACATAATAAAAAGATTGTTAATCTGCATAAAGAAAAAGTGTAAGAATGCAGAAGATAGAATATTAATGTTGTCAACAATGATTTCGAAGCTGGGGGGGAGTGGGGGATAAAAGAACGAAAGAAAAACTGTTGTATCCAATTTCCTTGAACATTCATGGAAATTTCAATAAAATAATAAAAAGATTGTTAATCTGCACAAAGTAAAAGTGTAAGAATGCAGAAGATTGAATATTAATGTTGTCAACAACGATTTGGAAGGTGGGGGGTGGTGGGAGATAAAAGAAAGAAAGAAAAACTGTTGTATCCCATTTCCTTGAACATTCATGGAAATTTCAATAAAGTAATAAAAAGATTGTTAATCTGCATGAAGAAAAAGAGTAAGAATGCTGAAGATTGAATATTAATGTTGTCAACCATGATTTGGAATCTGGGGGGCGTGGGCGATAAAAGAAGAACGAAAAACTGTTCTATCTCATTTCCCTGGACATTCATGGAAATTTCAATAAAATAATAAAAAGATTGTTAATCTGCATAAAGAAAAGGATTAAGAATGCAGAATATAGAATATTAATCTTGTCAACCATGATTTGGAGGCTGGGGGGGGTGGGGGATAAAAGAAAGAAAGAAAAGCTCTTGTATCACATTTCATTGAACATTCATGGAAATATTAATAAAATAATAAATACTGTTAATCTGCATAAAGAAAAAGAGTAAGAATGCAGAAGATAGAATATTAATGTTTTCAACCATGATTTGGAAGCTGGGGGCGTGGGTGCTAAAAGAAGAAAGAGAAACTGTTGTATCCCATTTCCTTGAACATTCATGGAAATTTCAATAAAATAAAAAAAAGATTGTTTATCTGCATAAAGATAAAGTGTAAGAATACAGAAGATAGAATATTAATGTTGTCAACCATGATTTGGTAGCTGGGGGCTTGGGTGATAAAAGAAGAAAGAGAAACTGTTGTATCCCATTTCCTTGAACATTCATGGAAATTTCAATAACATAATAAAAATTGTTACTCTGCATAAAGAAAAAGAGTAAGAATGCAAAAGATAGAATATTAATGTTTTCAACCATGATTTGGAAGCTGGGGGCGTGGGTGATAAAAGAAGAAAGAGAAACTGTTGTATCCCATTTCCTTGAACATTCATGGAAATTTCAATAAAATAAAAGAAAGATTGTTTATCTGCATAAAGAAAAAGTGTAAGAATGCAGAAGATAGAATATTAATGTTGTCAACCATGATTTGGTAGCTGGGGGCTTGGGTGATAAAAGAAGAAAGAGAAACTGTTGTATCCCATTTCCTTGAACATTCATGGAAATTTCAATAACATAATAAAAATTGTTAATCTGCATAAAGAAAAAGAGTAAGAATGCAGAAGATAGAATATTAATGTTTTCAACTATGATTTTGAAGCTGGGGGTGTTCGGGATGAAAGAAAGAAAGAAAACGTGTTGTATCCCATTTCCTTGAACATTCATGGAAATTTAAATAAAATAATAAAAAGATTGTTAATCTGCATAAAGAAAAAGGGTAAGAATGCAGAAGATAGAATATTAATGTTGTCAACCATGATTTGGAGGCTGGGGGGGGTGGGGGATAAAAGAAAGCAAGAAAAGCTCTTGTATCACATTTCATTGAACATTCATGGAAATATTAATAAAATAATAAATACTGATAATCTGCATAAAGAAAAAGAGTAAGAATGCAGAAGATAGAATATTAATGTTGTCAAACATGATTTGGAACCTGGGGGGCGTGTGTGATAAGAGAAGAAAGAAAAATTGTTGTATCCCATTACATTGAACATTCATGGAAATTTCAATAAAATAATAAAAAGATTGTTAATCTGCAGAAAGAAAAAGAGTGAGAATGCAGAAGATAGAATATTAATGTTGTAAAGCATGATTTGGAAGCTGGGTGGCGAGGGCGATAAAAGAAGAAAGAAAACTGTTGTATCCCATTTCCTTGTACATTCATGGAAATTTCAATAAAATAATAAAAAGATTGTTAATCTCCATAAAGAAAAAGGGTAAGAAAGCAGAAGATAGAATATTGATGTTGTAAAGCATGATTTTGAAGCTGGGTGGCGAGGGCGATAAAAGAAGAAAGAAAAACTGTTGTATCCCATTTCCTTGTACATTCATGGAAATTTCAATAAAATAATAAAAGATTGTCAATCTGCATAGAGAAAAAGAGTAATAATGCAGGAGATAGAATGTTAATGTTGACAGCCATGATTTGGAAGCTGGGGGTGGTGGGGGATAAAAGAGTGAAAGAAAAACTGTTGTATCCCATTTCCTTGAATATTCATGGAAATTTCAATAAAATAATAAAAAGATTGTTAATCTGCATAAAGAGAAAGAGTAAGAATGCAGAAGATAAAATATTAATGTTGTCAACCATGATTTGGAAGCTGGCGGGGGTGGGGTATAAAAGAAAGAAAGAAAAACTGTTGTATCCCATTTCCTTGAACATTCATGGAAATTTCAATAAAAAAATAAAAAGATTGTTAATCAGCATAAAGAAAAAGTGTAAGAATGCAGAAGATTGAATATTAATGTTGTCAACAATGATGTGGAAGTTGGGGGGTGGTGGGGGATAAAAGAAAGAAAGAAAAACTGTTGTATCCCATTTCCTTGAACATTCATGGAAATTTCAATAAAATAATAAAACATTGGTAATCTGCATAAAGAAAAATGGTAAGAAATCAGGAGATAGAATATAAATGTTGTCAACCATGATTTGGAAGCTGGCGGTGTTGGGGGATGATAGAAAGAAAGAAAAAGTGTTGTAGCCCATTTCCTTGAACATTCATGGAAATTTCAATAAAATAATAAAAAGATTGTTAATCTGCATAAAGAAAGATTAAGAATGCAAGAGATAGAATATTAATGTTGTCAACCATGATTTGGAAGCTGGGAGGTGTTGGGGGATAAAAGAAAAAAATAAAAACTGTTGTATCCCATTTCCTTGAACATTCATGGGAAGTTCAATAAAATAATAAAAAGATTGTAAATCTGCATAAAGAAAAAGAGTGAGAATGCAGAAGATAGAATATTAATGTTGTCAAGTATGATTTGGAAGCTGGCGGGGGTGGTGGATAAAAGAAAGAAAGAAAAACTGTTGTATCTCATTTCCTTGAACATTCATGGAAATTTCAATAAAATAATAAAAAGATTGTTAATCTGCATAAAGAAAAAGAGTAAGAATGCAGAAGATAGAATATTAATGTTGTCACCCATGATTTGGAAGCTGGCGGAGGTGGTGGATAAAAGAAAGAAAGAAAAACTGTTGTATCTCATTTCCTTGAACATTCATGGAAATTTCAATAAAATAATAAAAAGATTGTTAATCTGCATAAAGAAAAAGATTAAGAATGCAGAAGATAGAATATTAATGTTGTCAACTATGATTTGGAAGCTGGGGGGTGTTGGGGGATAAAAGACAGAAATAAAAACTGTTGTATCACATTTCCTTGAACATTCATGGAAAGTTCAATAAAATAATAAAAAGATTGTTAATCTGCATAAAGAAAAAGAGTAAGAATGCAGAAGATAGAATATTAATGTTGTCAACGATGATTTGGAAGCTGGGGGGGTGGGCGGTAAAAGAAAGAAAGAGAAACTGTTGTATCCCATTTCCTTTAACATTCATGGCAATTTCAATAAAATAATAAAAAGATTGTTAATCTGCATAAAGAAAAAGAGTAACAATGCAGAATATCGATTATTAATGTTGTCAAACAGGATTTGGAACCTGGGGGGCGTGGGTGATAAGAGAAGAAAGAAAAATTGTTGTATCCCATTACATTGAACATTCATGGAAATTTCAATAAAATAATAAAAAGGTTGTTAAAATGCATAAAGAAAAAGAGTGAGAATACAGAAGATAGAATATTAATGTTGACAACCATGATTTGGAAGCTGGGGGTGTGGGGGATAAAAGAAAGAAAGAAAAACTGTATCCCAATTCCTTGAACATTCATGGAAATTTTAGTAGAAGAATAAGAAGATTGTTAATCTGCATAAAGAAAAAGAGTAAGAATGCAGAAGATAGAATATTAATGTTGTCAAGCATTATTTGGAAGCTGGGGGGGTTGGGGGATAATAGAAAGAAAGAAAAAGTGTTGTAGCCCGTTTCCTTGAACATTCATGCAAATTTCAATAAAATAATAAAAAGATTGTTAATCTGCATAAAGAAAGATTAAGAATGCAGAAGATAGAATATTAATGTTGTCAACCATGATTTGGAAGCTGGGGGGTGTGGGGGATAAAAGAAAGAAAGAAACACTGTTGTATCCCATTTCCTTGAACATTCATGGAAATTTCAATAAAATAATAAATAGATTGTTAATTTGCATAAAGAAAAAGTGTAAGAATGCAGAAGATAGTTTATTAATGTTGTCATCCTCGATTTGGAAGCTGGGGGGGTGGGTGATAAAAGAAAGAAAGAAAAACTGTATCACATTTCCTTGAACATTCATACAAATTTCAATAAAATAATAAAAAGATTGTTAATCTGCATAAAGAAAAAGAGTAAGAATGCAGAAGATAGAATATCAATGTTGTCAACCATGATTTGGAAGCTGGCGGGTGTGGGGGATAAAAGAAAGAAAGAAAAACAGTTGTATCCCATTTCCTTGAACATTCCTGGAAATTTCAATAGAATAATAAGAAGATTGTTAATCTGCATAAAGAAAAAGAGTAAGAATGCAGAAGATAGAATATTAATGTTGTCAACCATGATTTGGAAGCTGGGGGGGTGGGGGATAAAAGAAAGAGAGAAAAACTCTTGTATCACATTTCCTTGAACATTCATGGAAATTTCAATAAAATAATAAAAAGATTGTTAATCTGCATAAACAAAAATAGTAAGAATGCAGGAGATAGAATATTAATGTTGTCAACCATGATTTGGAAGCTGGGGGGGTAGGGGGATGATAGAAAGAAAGAAAAAGTGTTGTAGCCCATTTCCTTGAACATTCATGGAAAGTTCAATAAAATAATAAAAAGATTGTTAATCTGTATAAAGAAAAAGTGTAAGCATGCAGAAGATAGAATATTAATGTTGTCAACGATGATTTGGAAGCTGGAGGTGTGGGGGGAAAAAGAAAGAAAGAAAAACTGTTGTATCCCATTTCCTTGAACATTCATGGCAATTTCAATAAAATAATAAAAAGATTGTTAATCTGCATAAAGAAAAAGAGTAAGAATGCAGAAGATAGAATATTAATGTTGTGAACCATGATTTGTAAGCTGGGGGCGCTAGAGGATAAAAGAAAGAAAGAAAAACTATTGTATCCCATTTCCTTGAACATTCATGGAAATTTCAATAAAATAATAAAAAGATTGTTAATCTGCATGAAGAAAAAGAGTAAGAATGCAGAAGATACAATATTAGTGTTGTCCACCATGATTTGGAAGCTGGGCGGGGGTGGGGGATAAAAGAAAGAAAGACAAAGTGTCGTATCCCATTTCCTTGAGCATTCATGGAAATTTCAATAAAATAATATAAAGATTGTTAATCTCCATAAAGAAAAAGAGTAAGAATGCAGAAGTTATAATATTAATGTCGTCAACCATGATTTGAAAGCTGGGGGGCGTGGGCGATAAAAGAAGAAAGAAAAACTGTTGTATCCCATTTCCTTGAACATTCATGGAAATTTCAATAAAATAATAAAAAGATTGTTAATCTTCATAAAGAAAAAGAGTAAGAATGCAGAAGATAGAATATTAATGTTGTCAACCATGATTTGGAAGCTCGGGGGTGGTGGGGGATAAAAGAAAGAAAGAAAAACTGTTGTATCCCATTTCCCTGAACATTCATGGAAATTTCAATCAAATAATAAAAGATTGTCAATCTGCATAGAGAAAAAGAGTAATAATGCAGGAGATAGAATGTTAATGTTGACAACCATGATTTGGAAGCTGGCGGGGGTGGGGTATAAAAGAAAGAAAGAAAAACTGTTGTATCCCATTTCCTTGAACATTCATGGAAATTTCAATAACATAATAAAAATTGTTAATCTGCATAAAGAAAAAGAGTAAGAATGCAGAAGATAGAATATTAATGTTTTCAACCATGATTTTGAAGCTGGGGGGGGTTCGGGATGAAAGAAAGAAAGAAAAAGTGTTGTATCCCATTTCCTTCAACATTCATGGAAATTTAAATAAAATAATAAAAAGATTGTTAATCTGCATAAAGAAAAAGGGTAAGAATGCAGAAGATAGAATATTAATGTTGTCAACCATGATTTGGAGGCTGGGGGGGGTGGGGGATAAAAGAAAGAAAGAAAAGCTCTGGTATCACATTTCCTTGAACATTCATGGAAATATTAATAAAATAATAAATACTGATAATCTGCATAAAGAAAAAGAGTAAGAATGCAGAAGATAGAATATTAATGTTGTCAAACATGATTTGGAACCTGGGGGGCGTGTGTGATAAGAGAAGAAAGAAAAATTGTTGTATCCCATTACATTGAACATTCATGGAAATTTCAATAAAATAATAAAAAGGTTGTTAATCTGCATAAAGAAAAAGAGTGAGAATGCAGAAGATAGAATATTAGTGTTGTAAAGCATGATTTGGAAGCTGGGTGGCGAGGGCGATAAAAGAAGAAAGAAAACTGTTGTATCCCATTTCCTTGTACATTCATGGAAATTTCAATAAAATAATAAAAAGATTGTTAATCTGCATAAAGAAAAAGGGTAAGAAAGCAGAAGATAGAATATTAATGTTGTAAAGCATGATTTGGAAGCTGGGTGGCGAGGGCGATAAAAGAAGAAAGAAAAACTGTTGTATCCCATTTCCTTGTACATTCATGGAAATTTCAATAAAATAATAAAAGATTGTCAATCTGCATAGAGAAAAAGAGTAATAATGCAGGAGATAGAATGTTAATGTTGACAGCCATGATTTGGAAGCTGGGGGTGGTGGGGGATAAAAGAATGAAAGAAAAACTGTTGTATCCCATTTCCTTGAATATTCATGGAAATTTCAATAAAATAATAAAAAGATTGTTAATCTGCATAAAGAGAAAGAGTAAGAATGCAGAAGATAAAATATTAATGTTGTCAACCATGATTTGGAAGCTGGCGGGGGTGGGGTATAAAAGAAAGAAAGAAAAACTGTTGTATCCCATTTCCTTGAACATTCATGGAAATTTCAATAAAAAAATAAAAAGATTGTTAATCTGCATAAAGAAAAAGTGTAAGAATGCAGAAGATAGAATATTAATGTTGTCAACCATGATTTAGAAGCTGGGGGGGAGTGGGGGATAAAAGAACGAAAGAAAAACTGTTGTATCCAATTTTCTTGAAAATTCATGGAAATTTCAAAAAAATAATAAAAAGATTGTTAATCTGCACAAAGTAAAAGTGTAAGACTGCTGAAGATAAAATATTAATGTTGTCAACAATGATTTCGAAGGTGGGGGGTGGTGGGGCATAAAAGAAAGACAGAAAAACTGTTGTATCCCATTTCCCTGAACATTCATGGAAATTTCAATAAAATAATAAAAGATTGTCAATCTGCATAGAGAAAAAGATTAATAATGCAGGAGATAGAATGTTAATGTTGACAACCTTGATTTGGAAGCTGGCGGGGGTGGGGTATAAAAGAAAGAAAGAAAAACTGTTGTATCCCATTTCCTTGAACATTCATGGAAATTTCAATAAAGTAATAAAAAGATTGTTAATCTGCATAAAGAAAAAGTGTAAGAATGCAGAAGATAGAATATTAATGTTGTCAACCATGATTTAGTAGCTGGGGGGGAGTGGGGGATAAAAGAACGAAAGAAAAACTGTTGTATCCAATATCCTTGAACATTCATGGAAATTTCAATACAATAATAAAAAGATTGTTAATCTGCACAAAGTAAAAATGTAAGAATGCAGGAGATTGAATATTAATGTTGTCAACAACGATTTGGAAGGTGGGGGGTGGTGGGGGATAAAAGAAAGAAAGAAAAACTGTTGTATCCCATTTCCTTGAACATTCATGGAAATTTCAATAAAGTAATAAAAAGATTGTTAATCTGCATGAAGAAAAAGAGTAAGAATGCAGAAGATTGAATATTAATGTTGTCAACCATGATTTGGAAGCTGGGGGCTTGGGTGATAAAAGAAGAAAGAGAAACTGTTGTATCCCATTTCCTTGAACATTCATGGAAATTTCAATAAAATAATAAAAATTGTTAATCTGCATAAAGAAAAAGAGTAAGAATGCAGAAGATAGAATATTAATGTTTTCAACCATGATTTTGAAGCTGGGGGGGGTTCGGGATGAAAGAAAGAAAGAAAAAGTGTTGTATCCCATTTCCTTGAACATTCATGGAAATTTAAATAAAATAATAAAAAGATTGTTAATCTGCATAAAGAAAAAGGTTAAGAATGCAGAAGATAGAATATTAATGTTGTCAACCATGATTTGGAGGCTGGGGGGGGTGGGGGATAAAAGAAAGAAAGAAAAGCTCTTGTATCACATTTCATTGAACATTCATGGAAATATTAATAAAATAATAAATACTGTTAATCTGCATAAAGAAAAAGAGTAAGAATGCAGAAGATAGAATATTAATGTTGTCAAACATGATTTGGAACCTGGGGGGCGTGGGTGATAAGAGAAGAAAGAAAAATTGTTGTATCCCATTACATTGAACATTCATGGAAATTTCAATAAAATAATAAAAAGGTTGTTAATCTGCATAAAGAGAAAGAGTGAGAATGCAGAAGATAGAGTATTAATGTTGTAAAGCATGATTTGGAAGCTGGGTGGCGAGGGCGATAAAAGAAGAAAGAAAACTGTTGTATCCCATTTCCTTGTACATTCATGGAAATTTCAATAAAATAATAAAAAGATTGTTAATCTGCATAAAGAAAAAGGGTAAGAATGCAGAAGATAGAATATTAATGTTGTAAAGCATGATTTGGAAGCTGGGTGGCGAGGGCGATAAAAGAAGAAAGAAAAACTGTTGTATCCCATTTCCTTGTACATTCATGGAAATTTCAATAAAATAATAAAAGATTGTCAATCTGCATAGAGAAAAAGAGTAATAATGCAGGAGATAGAATGTTAATGTTGACAACCATGATTTGGAAGCTGGGGGTGGTGGGGGATAAAAGAATGAAAGAAAAACTGTTGTATCCCATTTCCTTGAATATTCATGGAAATTTCAGTAAAATAATAAAAAGATTGTTAATCTGCATAAAGAGAAAGAGTAAGAATGCAGAAGATAAAATATTAATGTTGTCAAACATGATTTGGAAGCTCGGGGGTGGTGGGGGATAAAAGAAAGAAAGAAAAACTGTTGTATCCCATTTCCCTGAACATTCATGGAAATTTCAATCAAATAATAAAAGATTGTCAATCTGCATAGAGAAAAAGAGTAATAATGCAGGAGATAGAATGTTAATGTTGACATCCATGATTTGGAAGCTGGCGGGGGTGGGGTATAAAAGAAAGAAAGAAAAACTGTTGTATCCCATTTCCTTGAACATTCATGGAAATTTCAATAACATAATAAAAAGATTGTTAATCTGCATAAAGAAAAAGTGTAAGAATGCAGAAGATAGAATATTAATGTTGTCAACAATGATTTCGAAGCTGGGGGGGAGTGGGGGATAAAAGAACGAAAGAAAAACTGTTGTATCCAATTTCCTTGAACATTCATGGAAATTTCAATAAAATAATAAAAAGATTGTTAATCTGCACAAAGTAAAAGTGTAAGAATGCAGAAGATTGAATATTAATGTTGTCAACAACGATTTGGAAGGTGGGGGGTGGTGGGAGATAAAAGAAAGAAAGAAAAACTGTTGTATCCCATTTCCTTGAACATTCATGGAAATTTCAATAAAGTAATAAAAAGATTGTTAATCTGCATGAAGAAAAAGAGTAAGAATGCAGAAGATTGAATATTAATGTTGTCAACCATGATTTGGAATCTGGGGGGCGTGGGCGATAAAAGAAGAACGAAAAACTGTTCTATCTCATTTCCCTGGACATTCATGGAAATTTCAATAAAATAATAAAAAGATTGTTAATCTGCATAAAGAAAAGGATTAAGAATGCAGAATATAGAATATTAATCTTGTCAACCATGATTTGGAGGCTGGGGGGGGTGGGGGATAAAAGAAAGAAAGAAAAGCTCTTGTATCACATTTCATTGAACATTCATGGAAATATTAATAAAATAATAAATACTGTTAATCTGCATAAAGAAAAAGAGTAAGAATGCAGAAGATAGAATATTAATGTTTTCAACCATGATTTGGAAGCTGGGGGCGTGGGTGATAAAAGAAGAAAGAGAAACTGTTGTATCCCATTTCCTTGAACATTCATGGAAATTTCAATAAAATAAAAAAAAGATTGTTTATCTGCATAAAGATAAAGTGTAAGAATACAGAAGATAGAATATTAATGTTGTCAACCATGATTTGGTAGCTGGGGGCTTGGGTGATAAAAGAAGAAAGAGAAACTGTTGTATCCCATTTCCTTGAACATTCATGGAAATTTCAATACCATAATAAAAATTGTTACTCTGCATAAAGAAAAAGAGTAAGAATGCAAAAGATAGAATATTAATGTTTTCAAC
Organism: Cynocephalus volans; assembly: GCF_027409185.1. NCBI lineage: Eukaryota > Metazoa > Chordata > Mammalia > Dermoptera > Cynocephalidae > Cynocephalus > Cynocephalus volans. The sequence goes on from NC_084463.1 coordinate 1,409,025, forward strand.
CATGATTTGGAAGCTGGGGGCGTGGGTGATAAAAGAAGAAAGAGAAACTGTTGTATCCCATTTCCTTGAACATTCATGGAAATTTCAATAAAATAAAAGAAAGATTGTTTATCTGCATAAAGAAAAAGTGTAAGAATGCAGAAGATAGAATATTAATGTTGTCAACCATGATTTGGTAGCTGGGGGCTTGGGTGATAAAAGAAGAAAGAGAAACTGTTGTATCCCATTTCCTTGAACATTCATGGAAATTTCAATAACATAATAAAAATTGTTAATCTGCATAAAGAAAAAGAGTAAGAATGCAGAAGATAGAATATTAATGTTTTCAACTATGATTTTGAAGCTGGGGGTGTTCGGGATGAAAGAAAGAAAGAAAAAGTGTTGTATCCCATTTCCTTGAACATTCATGGAAATTTAAATAAAATAATAAAAAGATTGTTAATCTGCATAAAGAAAAAGGGTAAGAATGCAGAAGATAGAATATTAATGTTGTCAACCATGATTTGGAGGCTGGGGGGGGTGGGGGATAAAAGAAAGCAAGAAAAGCTCTTGTATCACATTTCATTGAACATTCATGGAAATATTAATAAAATAATAAATACTGATAATCTGCATAAAGAAAAAGAGTAAGAATGCAGAAGATAGAATATTAATGTTGTCAAACATGATTTGGAACCTGGGGGGCGTGTGTGATAAGAGAAGAAAGAAAAATTGTTGTATCCCATTACATTGAACATTCATGGAAATTTCAATAAAATAATAAAAAGATTGTTAATCTGCAGAAAGAAAAAGAGTGAGAATGCAGAAGATAGAATATTAATGTTGTAAAGCATGATTTGGAAGCTGGGTGGCGAGGGCGATAAAAGAAGAAAGAAAACTGTTGTATCCCATTTCCTTGTACATTCATGGAAATTTCAATAAAATAATAAAAAGATTGTTAATCTCCATAAAGAAAAAGGGTAAGAAAGCAGAAGATAGAATATTAATGTTGTAAAGCATGATTTTGAAGCTGGGTGGCGAGGGCGATAAAAGAAGAAAGAAAAACTGTTGTATCCCATTTCCTTGTACATTCATGGAAATTTCAATAAAATAATAAAAGATTGTCAATCTGCATAGAGAAAAAGAGTAATAATGCAGGAGATAGAATGTTAATGTTGACAGCCATGATTTGGAAGCTGGGGGTGGTGGGGGATAAAAGAGTGAAAGAAAAACTGTTGTATCCCATTTCCTTGAATATTCATGGAAATTTCAATAAAAAAATAAAAAGATTGTTAATCTGCATAAAGAGAAAGAGTAAGAATGCAGAAGATAAAATATTAATGTTGTCAACCATGATTTGGAAGCTGGCGGGGGTGGGGTATAAAAGAAAGAAAGAAAAACTGTTGTATCCCATTTCCTTGAACATTCATGGAAATTTCAATAAAAAAATAAAAAGATTGTTAATCAGCATAAAGAAAAAGTGTAAGAATGCAGAAGATTGAATATTAATGTTGTCAACAATGATGTGGAAGTTGGGGGGTGGTGGGGGATAAAAGAAAGAAAGAAAAACTGTTGTATCCCATTTCCTTGAACATTCATGGAAATTTCAATAAAATAATAAAAGATTGTTAATCTGCATAAAGAAAAACAGTAAGAATGCAGAAGATAGAATATTAATGTTGTCAAGCATGATTTGGTAGCTGTGGGTTGTGGGGGAAAAAAGAAAGAAAGAAAAACTGTTGTATCCCAGTTCCTTGAACATTCATGGAAATTTCAATAAAATCATAAAAAGATTGGTAATCTGCATAAAGAAAAATGGTAAGAAATCAGGAGATAGAATATAAATGTTGTCAACCATGATTTGGAAGCTGGCGGTGTTGGGGGATGATAGAAAGAAAGAAAAAGTGTTGTAGCCCATTTCCTTGAACATTCATGGAAATTTCAATAAAATAATAAAAAGATTGTTAATCTGCATAAAGAAAGATTAAGAATGCAAGAGATAGAATATTAATGTTGTCAACCATGATTTGGAAGCTGGGAGGTGTTGGGGGATAAAAGAAAAAAATAAAAACTGTTGTATCCCATTTCCTTGAACATTCATGGGAAGTTCAATAAAATAATAAAAAGATTGTAAATCTGCATAAAGAAAAAGAGTGAGAATGCAGAAGATAGAATATTAATGTTGTCAAGTATGATTTGGAAGCTGGCGGGGGTGGTGGATAAAAGAAAGAAAGAAAAACTGTTGTATCTCATTTCCTTGAACATTCATGGAAATTTCAATAAAATAATAAAAAGATTGTTAATCTGCATAAAGAAAAAGAGTAAGAATGCAGAAGATAGAATATTAATGTTGTCACCCATGATTTGGAAGCTCGCGGAGGTGGTGGATAAAAGAAAGAAAGAAAAACTGTTGTATCTCATTTCCTTGAACATTCATGGAAATTTCAATAAAATAATAAAAAGATTGTTAATCTGCATAAAGAAAAAGATTAAGAATGCAGAAGATAGAATATTAATGTTGTCAACTATGATTTGGAAGCTGGGGGGTGTTGGGGGATAAAAGACAGAAATAAAAACTGTTGTATCACATTTCCTTGAACATTCATGGAAAGTTCAATAAAATAATAAAAAGATTGTTAATCTGCATAAAGAAAAAGAGTAAGAATGCAGAAGATAGAATATTAATGTTGTCAACGATGATTTGGAAGCTGGGGGGGTGGGCGGTAAAAGAAAGAAAGAGAAACTGTTGTATCCCATTTCCTTTAACATTCATGGCAATTTCAATAAAATAATAAAAAGATTGTTAATCTGCATAAAGAAAAAGAGTAACAATGCAGAATATCGATTATTAATGTTGTCAAACAGGATTTGGAACCTGGGGGGCGTGGGTGATAAGAGAAGAAAGAAAAATTGTTGTATCCCATTACATTGAACATTCATGGAAATTTCAATAAAATAATAAAAAGGTTGTTAAAATGCATATAGAAAAAGAGTGAGAATACAGAAGATAGAATATTAATGTTGACAACCATGATTTGGAAGCTGGGGGTGTGGGGGATAAAAGAAAGAAAGAAAAACTGTATCCCAATTCCTTGAACATTCATGGAAATTTTAGTAGAAGAATAAGAAGATTGTTAATCTGCATAAAGAAAAAGAGTAAGAATGCAGAAGATAGAATATTAATGTTGTCAAGCATTATTTGGAAGCTGGGGGGGTTGGGGGATAATAGAAAGAAAGAAAAAGTGTTGTAGCCCGTTTCCTTGAACATTCATGCAAATTTCAATAAAATAATAAAAAGATTGTTAATCTGCATAAAGAAAGATTAAGAATGCAGAAGATAGAATATTAATGTTGTCAACCATGATTTGGAAGCTGGGGGGTGTGGGGGATAAAAGAAAGAAAGAAACACTGTTGTATCCCATTTCCTTGAACATTCATGGAAATTTCAATAAAATAATAAATAGATTGTTAATTTGCATAAAGAAAAAGTGTAAGAATGCAGAAGATAGTTTATTAATGTTGTCATCCTCGATTTGGAAGCTGGGGGGGTGGGTGATAAAAGAAAGAAAGAAAAACTGTATCACATTTCCTTGAACATTCATACAAATTTCAATAAAATAATAAAAAGATTGTTAATCTGCATAAAGAAAAAGAGTAAGAATGCAGAAGATAGAATATCAATGTTGTCAACCATGATTTGGAAGCTGGCGGGTGTGGGGGATAAAAGAAAGAAAGAAAAACAGTTGTATCCCATTTCCTTGAACATTCCTGGAAATTTCAATAGAATAATAAGAAGATTGTTAATCTGCATAAAGAAAAAGAGTAAGAATGCAGAAGATAGAATATTAATGTTGTCAACCATGATTTGGAAGCTGGGGGGGTGGGGGATAAAAGAAAGAGAGAAAAACTCTTGTATCACATTTCCTTGAACATTCATGGAAATTTCAATAAAATAATAAAAAGATTGTTAATCTGCATAAACAAAAATAGTAAGAATGCAGGAGATAGAATATTAATGTTGTCAACCATGATTTGGAAGCTGGGGGGGTAGGGGGATGATAGAAAGAAAGAAAAAGTGTTGTAGCCCATTTCCTTGAACATTCATGGAAAGTTCAATAAAATAATAAAAAGATTGTTAATCTGTATAAAGAAAAAGTGTAAGCATGCAGAAGATAGAATATTAATGTTGTCAACGATGATTTGGAAGCTGGAGGTGTGGGGGGAAAAAGAAAGAAAGAAAAACTGTTGTATCCCATTTCCTTGAACATTCATGGCAATTTCAATAAAATAATAAAAAGATTGTTAATCTGCATAAAGAAAAAGAGTAAGAATGCAGAAGATAGAATATTAATGTTGTGAACCATGATTTGTAAGCTGGGGGCGCTAGAGGATAAAAGAAAGAAAGAAAAACTATTGTATCCCATTTCCTTGAACATTCATGGAAATTTCAATAAAATAATAAAAAGATTGTTAATCTGCATGAAGAAAAAGAGTAAGAATGCAGAAGATACAATATTAGTGTTGTCCACCATGATTTGGAAGCTGGGCGGGGGTGGGGGATAAAAGAAAGAAAGACAAAGTGTCGTATCCCATTTCCTTGAGCATTCATGGAAATTTCAATAAAATAATATAAAGATTGTTAATCTCCATAAAGAAAAAGAGTAAGAATGCAGAAGTTATAATATTAATGTTGTCAACCATGATTTGAAAGCTGGGGGGCGTGGGCGATAAAAGAAGAAAGAAAAACTGTTGTATCCCATTTCCTTGAACATTCATGGAAATTTCAATAAAATAATAAAAAGATTGTTAATCTTCATAAAGAAAAAGAGTAAGAATGCAGAAGATAGAATATTAATGTTGTCAACCATGATTTGGAAGCTCGGGGGTGGTGGGGGATAAAAGAAAGAAAGAAAAACTGTTGTATCCCATTTCCCTGAACATTCATGGAAATTTCAATCAAATAATAAAAGATTGTCAATCTGCATAGAGAAAAAGAGTAATAATGCAGGAGATAGAATGTTAATGTTGACAACCATGATTTGGAAGCTGGCGGGGGTGGGGTATAAAAGAAAGAAAGAAAAACTGTTGTATCCCATTTCCTTGAACATTCATGGAAATTTCAATAACATAATAAAAATTGTTAATCTGCATAAAGAAAAAGAGTAAGAATGCAGAAGATAGAATATTAATGTTTTCAACCATGATTTTGAAGCTGGGGGGGGTTCGGGATGAAAGAAAGAAAGAAAAAGTGTTGTATCCCATTACATTGAACATTCATGGAAATTTCAATAAAATAATAAAAAGGTTGTTAATCTGCATAAAGAAAAAGAGTGAGAATGCAGAAGATAGAATATTAGTGTTGTAAAGCATGATTTGGAAGCTGGGTGGCGAGGGCGATAAAAGAAGAAAGAAAACTGTTGTATCCCATTTCCTTGTACATTCATGGAAATTTCAATAAAATAATAAAAAGATTGTTAATCTGCATAAAGAAAAAGGGTAAGAAAGCAGAAGATAGAATATTAATGTTGTAAAGCATGATTTGGAAGCTGGGTGGCGAGGGCGATAAAAGAAGAAAGAAAAACTGTTGTATCCCATTTCCTTGTACATTCATGGAAATTTCAATAAAATAATAAAAGATTGTCAATCTGCATAGAGAAAAAGAGTAATAATGCAGGAGATAGAATGTTAATGTTGACAGCCATGATTTGGAAGCTGGGGGTGGTGGGGGATAAAAGAATGAAAGAAAAACTGTTGTATCCCATTTCCTTGAATGTTCATGGAAATTTCAATAAAATAATAAAAAGATTGTTAATCTGCATAAAGAGAAAGAGTAAGAATGCAGAAGATAAAATATTAATGTTGTCAACCATGATTTGGAAGCTGGCGGGGGTGGGGTATAAAAGAAAGAAAGAAAAACTGTTGTATCCCATTTCCTTGAACATTCATGGAAATTTCAATAAAAAAATAAAAAGATTGTTAATCTGCATAAAGAAAAAGTGTAAGAATGCAGAAGATAGAATATTAATGTTGTCAACCATGATTTAGAAGCTGGGGGGGAGTGGGGGATAAAAGAACGAAAGAAAAACTGTTGTATCCAATTTTCTTGAAAATTCATGGAAATTTCAAAAAAATAATAAAAAGATTGTTAATCTGCACAAAGTAAAAGTGTAAGACTGCTGAAGATAAAATATTAATGTTGTCAACAATGATTTCGAAGGTGGGGGGTGGTGGGGCATAAAAGAAAGACAGAAAAACTGTTGTATCCCATTTCCCTGAACATTCATGGAAATTTCAATAAAATAATAAAAGATTGTCAATCTGCATAGAGAAAAAGAGTAATAATGCAGGAGATAGAATGTTAATGTTGACAACCTTGATTTGGAAGCTGGCGGGGGTGGGGTATAAAAGAAAGAAAGAAAAACTGTTGTATCCCATTTCCTTGAACATTCATGGAAATTTCAATAAAGTAATAAAAAGATTGTTAATCTGCATAAAGAAAAAGTGTAAGAATGCAGAAGATAGAATATTAATGTTGTCAACCATGATTTAGTAGCTGGGGGGGAGTGGGGGATAAAAGAACGAAAGAAAAACTGTTGTATCCAATATCCTTGAACATTCATGGAAATTTCAATACAATAATAAAAAGATTGTTAATCTGCACAAAGTAAAAATGTAAGAATGCAGGAGATTGAATATTAATGTTGTCAACAACGATTTGGAAGGTGGGGGGTGGTGGGGGATAAAAGAAAGAAAGAAAAACTGTTGTATCCCATTTCCTTGAACATTCATGGAAATTTCAATAAAGTAATAAAAAGATTGTTAATCTGCATGAAGAAAAAGAGTAAGAATGCAGAAGATTGAATATTAATGTTGTCAACCATGATTTGGAAGCTGGGGGCTTGGGTGATAAAAGAAGAAAGAGAAACTGTTGTATCCCATTTCCTTGAACATTCATGGAAATTTCAATAAAATAATAAAAATTGTTAATCTGCATAAAGAAAAAGAGTAAGAATGCAGAAGATAGAATATTAATGTTTTCAACCATGATTTTGAAGCTGGGGGGGGTTCGGGATGAAAGAAAGAAAGAAAAAGTGTTGTATCCCATTTCCTTGAACATTCATGGAAATTTAAATAAAATAATAAAAAGATTGTTAATCTGCATAAAGAAAAAGTGTAAGAATGCAGAAGATAGAATATTAATGTTGTCAACCATGATTTGGAGGCTGGGGGGGGTGGGGGATAAAAGAAAGAAAGAAAAGCTCTTGTATCACATTTCATTGAACATTCATTGAAATATTAATAAAATAATAAATACTGTTAATCTGCATAAAGAAAAAGAGTAAGAATGCAGAAGATAGAATATTAATGTTGTCAAACATGATTTGGAACCTGGGGGGCGTGGGTGATAAGAGAAGAAAGAAAAATTGTTGTATCCCATTACATTGAACATTCATGGAAATTTCAATAAAATAATAAAAGGTTGTTAATCTGCATAAAGAGAAAGAGTGAGAATGCAGAAGATAGAGTATTAATGTTGTAAAGCATGATTTGGAAGCTGGGTGGCGAGGGCGATAAAAGAAGAAAGAAAACTGTTGTATCCCATTTCCTTGTACATTCATGGAAATTTCAATAAAATAATAAAAGATTGTCAATCTGCATAGAGAAAAAGAGTAATAATGCAGGAGATAGAATGTTAATGTTGACAACCATGATTTGGAAGCTGGGGGTGGTGGGGGATAAAAGAATGAAAGAAAAACTGTTGTATCCCATTTCCTTGAATATTCATGGAAATTTCAGTAAAATAATAAAAAGATTGTTAATCTGCATAAAGAGAAAGAGTAAGAATGCAGAAGATAAAATATTAATGTTGTCAACCATGATTTGGAAGCTGGCGGGGGTGGGGTATAAAAGAAAGAAAGAAAAACTGTTGTATCCCATTTCCTTGAACATTCATGGAAATTTCAATAAAAAAATAAAAAGATTGTTAATCTGCATAAAGAAAAAGTGTAAGAATGCAGAAGGTAGAATATTAATGTTGTCAACCATGATTTAGAAGCTGGGGGGGAGTGGGGGATAAAAGAACGAAAGAAAAACTGTTGTATCCAATATTCTTGAAAATTCATGGAAATTTCAAAAAAATAATAAAAAGATTGTTAATCTGCACAAAGTAAAAGTGTAAGACTGCAGAAGATAGAATATTAATTTTGTCAACAATGATTTCGAAGGTGGGGGGTGGTGGGGCATAAAAGAAAGACAGAAAAACTGTTGTATCCCATTTCCTTGAACATTAATGGAAATTTCAATAAAATAATAAAAGATTGTTAATCTGCATCGGGAAAAAGAGTAAGAATGCAGGAGATGGAATGTTAATGTTGTCAACCATGATTTGGAAGCTGGGCGGGGGTGGGGGATAAAAGAAAGAAAGAAAAATGTCGTATCCCATTTCCTTGAACATTCATGGAAATTTCAATAAAATAATAAAAGATTGTCAATCTGCATAGAGAAAAAGAGTAATAATGCAGGAGATAGAATGTTAATGTTGACAGCCATGATTTGGAAGCTGGGGGTGGTGGGGGATAAAACAATGAAAGAAAAACTGTTGTATCCCATTTCCTTGAATATTCATGGAAATTTCAATAAAATAATAAAAAGATTGTTAATCTGCATAAAGAGAAAGAGTAAGAATGCAGAAGATAAAATATTAATGTTGTCAACCGTGATTTGGAAGCTGGCGGGGGTGGGGTATAAAAGAAAGAAAGAAAAACTGTTGTATCCCATTTCCTTGAACATTCATGGAAATTTCAATAAAAAAATAAAAAGATTGTTAATCAGCATAAAGAAAAAGTGTAAGAATGCAGAAGATTGAATATTAATGTTGTCAACAATGATGTGGAAGTTGGGGGGTGGTGGGGGATAAAAGAAAGAAAGAAAAACTGTTGTATCCCATTTCCTTGAACATTCATGGAAATTTCAATAAAATAATAAAAGATTGTTAATCTGCATAAAGAAAAACAGTAAGAATGCAGAAGATAGAATATTAATGTTGTCAAGCATGATTTGGAAGCTGGGGGGTTGGGGGATAAAAGAAAGAAAGAAAGACTGTTGTATCCCATTTCCTTGAACATTCATGGAAATTTCAATAAAATAATAAAAAGATTGTTAATTTGCATAAAGAAAAAGTGTAAGAATGCAGAAGATAGTTTATTAATGTTGTCATCCTCGATTTGGAAGCTGGGGGGGTGGGTGATAAAAGAAAAAAAGAAAAACTGTATCACATTTCCTTGAACATTCATACAAATTTCAATAAAATAGTAAAAAGATTGTTAATCTGCATAAAGAAAAAGAGTAAGAATGCAGAAGATAGAATATTAATGTTGTCAACCATGATTTGGAAGCTGGCGGGTGTGGGGGATAAAAGAAAGAAAGATAAACAGTTGTATCCCATTTCCTTAAACATTCCTGGAAATTTCAATAGAAGAATAAGAAGATTGTTAATCTGCATAAAGAAAAAGAGTAAGAATGCAGAAGATAGAATATTAATGTTGTCAACCATGATTTGGAAGCTGGGGGGGTGGGGGATAAAAGAAAGAGAGAAAAACTCTTGTATCACATTTCCTTGAACATTCATGGAAATTTCAATAAAATAATAAAAAGATTGTTAATCTGCATAAACAAAAATTGTAAGAATGCAGGAGATAGAATATTAATGTTGTCAACCATGATTTGGAAGCTGGGGGGGTAGGGGGATGATAGAAAGAAAGAAAAAGTGTTGTAGCCCATTTCCTTGAACATTCATGGAAAGTTCAATAAAATAATAAAAAGATTGTTAATCTGCATAAAGAAAAAGTGTAAGCATGCAGAAGATAGAATATTAATGTTGTCAACGATGATTTGGAAGCTGGAGGGGTGGGGGGAAAAAGAAAGAAAGAGAAACTGTTGTATCCCATTTCCTTGAACATTCATGGCAATTTCAATAAAATAATAAAAAGATTGTTAATCTGCATGAAGAAAAAGAGTAAGAATGCAGAAGATTGAATATTAATGTTGTCAACCATGATTTGGAATCTGGGGGGCGTGGGCGATAAAAGAAGAACGAAAAACTGTTCTATCTCATTTCCCTGGACATTCATGGAAATTTCAATAAAATAATAAAAAGATTGTTAATCTGCATAAAGAAAAGGATTAAGAATGCAGAATATAGAATATTAATGTTGTCAACCATGATGTGGAAGCTGGGGGCGGTGGGCGATAAGAGAAAGAAAGAAAAAATGTTGTATCCCATTTACTTCAACATTCATGGAAATTTCAATAAAATAAAAAAAAGATTGTTTATCTGCATAAAGAAAAAGTGTAAGAATGCAGAGGATAGTATATTAATGTTGTCAACCATGATTTGGAGGCTGGGGGGTGGGGGATAAAAGAAAGAAAGAAAAGCTCTTGTATCACATTTCATTGAACATTCATGGAAATATTAATAAAATAATAAATACTGTTAATCTGCATAAAGAAAAAGAGTAAGAATGCAGAAGATAGAATATTAATGTTTTCAACCATGATTTGGAAGCTGGGGGCGTGGGTGATAAAAGAAGAAAGAGAAACTGTTGTATCCCATTTCCTTGAACATTCATGGAAATTTCAATAAAATAAAAAAAAGATTGTTTATCTGCATAAAGATAAAGTGTAAGAATACAGAAGATAGAATATTAATGTTGTCAACCATGATTTGGTAGCTGGGGGCTTGGGTGATAAAAGAAGAAAGAGAAACTGTTGTATCCCATTTCCTTGAACATTCATGGAAATTTCAATAACATAATAAAAATTGTTAATCTGCATAAAGAAAAAGAGTAAGAATGCAAAAGATAGAATATTAATGTTTTCAACCATGATTTGGAAGCTGGGGGCGTGGGTGATAAAAGAAGAAAGAGAAACTGTTGTATCCCATTTCCTTGAACATTCATGGAAATTTCAATAAAATAAAAAAAAGATTGTTTATCTGCATAAAGAAAAAGTGTAAGAATGCAGAAGATAGAATATTAATGTTGTCAACCACGATTTGGTAGCTGGGGGCTTGGGTGATAAAAGAAGAAAGAGAAACTGTTGTATCCCATTTCCTTGAACATTCATGGAAATTTCAATAACATAATAAAAATTGTTAATCTGCATAAAGAAAAAGAGTAAGAATGCAGAAGATAGAATATTAATGTTTTCAACCATGATTTTGAAGCTGGGGGGGGTTCGGGATGAAAGAAAGAAAGAAAAAGTGTTGTATCCCATTTCCTTGAACATTCATGGAAATTTAAATAAAATAATAAAAAGATTGTTAATCTGCATAAAGAAAAAGGGTAAGAATGCAGAAGATAGAATATTAATGTTGTCAACCATGATTTGGAGGCTGGGGGGGGTGGGGGATAAAAGAAAGCAAGAAAAGCTCTTGTATCACATTTCATTGAACATTCATGGAAATATTAATAAAATAATAAATACTGATAATCTGCATAAAGAAAAAGAGTAAGAATGCAGAAGATAGAATATTAATGTTGTCAAACATGATTTGGAACCTGGGGGGTGTGTGTGATAAGAGAAGAAAGAAAAATTGTTGTATCCCATTACATTGAACATTCATGGAAAGTTCAATAAAATAATAAAAAGATTGTTAATCTCCATAAAGAAAAAGGGTAAGAAAGCAGAAGATAGAATATTAATGTTGTAAAGCATGATTTGGAAGCTGGGTGGCGAGGGCGATAAAAGAAGAAAGAAAAACTGTTGTCTCCCATTTCCTTGTACATTCATGGAAATTTCAATAAAATAATAAAAGATTGTCAATCTGCATAGAGAAAAAGAGTAATAATGCAGGAGATAGAATGTTAAAGTTGACAGCCATGATTTGGAAGCTGGGGGTGGAGGGGGATAAAAGAATGAAAGAAAAACTGTTGTATCCCATTTCCTTGAATATTCATGGAAATTTCAATAAAATAATAAAAAGATTGTTAATCTGCATAAAGAGAAAGAGTAAGAATGCAGAAGATAGAATATTAATGTTGTCAACCAGGATTTGGAAGCTGGGGTTGTTGGGGGATAAAAGAAAGAAATAAAAACTGTTGTATCCCATTTCCTTGAACATTCATAGAAAGTTCAATAAAACAATAAAAAGACTGTTAATCTGCATAAAGAAAAAGAGTAAGAATGCAGAAGATAGAATATTAATGTTGTCAACGATGATTTGGAAGCTGGGTGTTCGGGGGAAAAGGAAAGAAAGAGAAACTGTTGTATCCCATTTCCTTTAACATTCATGGCAATTTCAATAAAATAATAAAAAGATTGTTAATCTGCATAAAGAAAAAGAGTAAGAATGCAGAATATAGAATATTTACGTTGTCAACCATGATTTGGAAGCTGGGGGCACTGGAGGATAAAAGAAAGAAAGAGAAAATCTTGTATCCTATTACCTTGAACATTCATGGAAATTTCAATACAATAATAAAAAGATTGTTAATCTGCATATAGAAAAAGAGTACGAATCCAAAAGTTAGAATATTAATGTTGTCAACCATGATTTGGAAGCTGGGGAGGTGGGGGATAAAAGAAAGAAAGAAAAAGTGTTGTATCCCATTTCCTTGAACATTCAAGGAAATTTCAATAAAATAATAAAAAGATTGTTATTTGCATAAAGAAAAAGTGTAAGAATGCAGAAGATAGAATATTAATGTTGTCAACCATGATTTGGAAGCTGGGGTGTGAGGGATAAAAGAAATTATGAAAAACTGTTGTATCCCATTTCCTTCAACATTCATGGCAATTTCAATAAAATAATAAAAAGATTGTTAATCTGCATAAAGGAAAGGTGTAAGAATGCAGAAGATAGATTATTAATGTTGTCAACCATGATTTGGAAGCTCGGCCTGGGTGGGGGATAAAGGAAAGACATAAACGTGTTGTATCCCATTTCCTTGAACATTCATGGAAATTTCAATAAAATAATAAAAAGATTGTTAATCTGCATAAAGTAAAAGTGTAAGAATGCAGAAGATTGAATATTAATGTTGTCAACCATGATTTGGAAGTTAGGGGTGGTGGGGGATAAAAGAGAGAAAGAAAAACTGTTGTATCCCAGTTCCTTGAACATTCATGGAAATTTCAATAAAATAATAAAAGATTGGTAATCTGCATAAAGAATAATAGTAAGAATGCAGAAGATAGAATATTAATGTTGTCAAGCATGATTTATTAGCTGTGGGTTGTGAGGGATAAAAGAAATGAAGAAAATCTGTTGTATCCCATTTCCTTGAACATTCATGGAAATTTCAATAAAATAATAAAATGATTGTTAATCTGCATAAAGAAAAATAGTAAGAATGCAGAAGATAGAATATTAATGTTGTCAACCATGATTTGGAATCTGGGCGGCATGGGCGATAAAAGAAGAAAGAAAAACTGTTGTATCCCATTTCCTTGAACATTCATGGAAATTTCAATAAAATAATAAAAAGATTGTTAATCTGCATAAAGAAAAGGTGTAAGAATGCAGAAGATAGAATATTAATGTTGTCAACAATTATTTGGAAGTTGGGGGCGGTGGGGGATAAAAGAAAGAAAGAAAAACTGTTGTATCCCATTTCCTTGAACATTCATGGTAATTTCAATAAAATAATAAAAAGATTGTTAATATGCATAAAGTAAAAGTGTAAGAATGCAGAAGATTGAATATTAATGTTGTCAACAATGATGTGGAATGTGGGGGGTGGTGGGGGATAAAAGAAAGAAAGAAAAAATGTTGTATCCCATTTCCTTGAACATTCATGGAAATTTCAATGAAATAATAAAAGATTGGTAATCTGCATTAAGAAAAACAGTAAGAATGCAGAAGATAGAATATTAATGTTGTCAACTATGATTTGGAAGCTGGGGGGTGTTGTGGGATAAAAGAAAGAAATAAAAACTGTTGTATCCCATTTCCTTGAACATTCATGGAAAGTTCAATAAAATAATAAAAAGATTGTTAATCTGCATAAAGAAAAAGAGTAAGAATGCAGAAGATAGAATATTAATGTTGTCAACCATGATTTGGAATCTGGGCGGCATGGGCGATAAAAGAAGAAAGAAAATCTGTTGTATCCCATTTCCTTGAACATTCATGGAAATTTCAATAAAATAATAATAAGATTGTTAATCTGCATAAAGAAAAGGTGTAAGAATGCAGAAGATAGAATATTAATGTTGTCAACAATGATTTCGAAGTTGGGGGCGGTGGGGGATAAAAGAAAGAAAGAAAAACTGTTGTATCCCATTTCCTTGAACATTCATGGTAATTTCAATAAAATAATAAAAAGATTGTTAATCTGCATAAAGTAAAAGTGTAAGAATGCAGACGATTGAATATTAATGTTGTCAACAATGATGTGGAAGGTGGGGGGTGGTGGGGGATAAAAGAAAGAAAGAAAAAATGTTGTATCCCATTTCCTTGAACATTCATGGAAATTTCAAGAAAATAATACAAAGAATGGTAATCTGCATAAAGAAAAAGAGTAAGAATGCAGAAGATAGAATATTAATGTTGTCAACCATGATTTGGAAGCTGGGGGGGTTGGGGGACGATAGAAAGAAAGAAAAAGTGTTGTATCCCATTTCCTTGAACATTCATGGAAATTTCAATAAAATAATAAAAAGATTTTTAATCTGCATAAAGAAAGAGTAAGAATGCAGAAGAGAGAATATTAATGTTGTCAACCATGATTTGGAAGCTGGGGCGGTTTGGGATAAAAGAAAGAAAGAAAAAATGTTGTATCCCATTTCCTTGAACATTCATGGAAATTTCAATAAAATAATAAAAAGATTGTTAATCTGCATAAAGAAAAAGTGTAAGAATGCAGAAGATAGAATGTTAATGTTGTCAACCATGATTTGGAACCTGGTGGGGTGGGGGATAAAAGAAAGAATGAAAAACTGTTGTATCCCATTTCCTTGAACATTCATGGAAATTTCAATAAAGTAATAAAAAGATTGTTAATCTGCATAAAGAAAAATAGTAAGAATGCAGAAGATAGAATATTAATGTTTTCAACCATGATTTCGAAGCAGGGGGTTGGTGGGGGACAAAAGAAAGAAAGAAAAACTGTTGTATCCCATTTCCTTGAACATTCATGGAAATTTCAATAAAATAATAAAAAGATTGTTAATCTGCATAAAGAAAAAGTGTAAGAATGCAGAAGATAGAATATTAATGTTGTCAACCATGATTTAGAAGCTCGGGGGGAGTGGGGGATAAAAGAAAGAAAGAAAAACAGTTGTATCCCATTTCCTTGAACATTCATGGAAATTTCAATAAAATAATAAAAAGATTGTTAATCTGCATAAAGTAAAAGTGTAAGAATGCAGAAGATTGAATATTAATGTTGTCAACCATGATTTGGAAGTTGGGGGTTGTGAGGGATAAAAGAAATGAAGAAAAACTGTTGTATCCCATTTCCTTGAACATTCATGGAAATTTCAATAAAATAATAAAAAGATTGTTAATCTGCATGAAGAAAAAGAGTAAGAATGCAGAAGATACAATATTAGTGTTGTCCACCATGATTTGGAAGCTGGGCAGGGGTGGGGGATAAAAGAAAGAAAGACAAAGTGTCGTATCCCATTTCCTTGAGCATTCATGGAAATTTCAATAAAATAATATAAAGATTGTTAATCTCCATAAAGAAAAAGAGTAAGAATGCAGAAGATAGTTTATTAATGTTGTCATCCTCGATTTGGAAGCTGGGGGGGTGGGTGATAAAAGAAAGAAAGAAAAACTGTATCACATTTCCTTGAACATTCATACAAATTTCAATAAAATAATAAAAAGATTGTTAATTTGCATAAAGAAAAAGTGTAAGAATGCAGAAGATAGTTTATTAATGTTGTCATCCTCGATTTGGAAGCTGGGGGGGTGGGTGATAAAAGAAAGAAAGAAAAACTGTATCACATTTCCTTGAACATTCATACAAATTTCAATAAAATAATAAAAAGATTGTTAATCTGCATAAAGAAAAAGAGTAAGAATGCAGAAGATAGAATATTAATGTTGTCAACCATGATTTGGAAGCTGGCGGGTGTGGGGGATAAAAGAAAGAAAGAAAAACAGTTGTATCCCATTTCCTTAAACATTCCTGGAAATTTCAATAGAAGAATAAGAAGATTGTTAATCTGCATAAAGAAAAAGAGTAAGAATGCAGAAGATAAAATATTAATGTTGTCAACCATGATTTGGAAGCTGGGGGGGTGGGGGATAAAAGAAAGAGAGAAAAACTCTTGTATCACATTTCCTTGAACATTCATGGAAATTTCAATAAAATAATAAAAAGATTGTTAATCTGCATAAACAAAAATAGTAAGAATGCAGGAGATAGAATATTAATGTTGTCAACCATGATTTAGAAGCTGGGGGGGAGTGGGGGATAAAAGAACGAAAGAAAAACTGTTGTATCCAATTTTCTTGAAAATTCATGGAAATTTCAAAAAAATAATAAAAAGATTGTTAATCTGCACAAAGTAAAAGTGTAAGACTGCTGAAGATAAAATATTAATGTTGTCAACAATGATTTCGAAGGTGGGGGGTGGTGGGGCATAAAAGAAAGACAGAAAAACTGTTGTATCCCATTTCCCTGAACATTCATGGAAATTTCAATAAAATAATAAAAGATTGTCAATCTGCATAGAGAAAAAGAGTAATAATGCAGGAGATAGAATGTTAATGTTGACAACCTTGATTTGGAAGCTGGCGGGGGTGGGGTATAAAAGAAAGAAAGAAAAACTGTTGTATCCCATTTCCTTGAACATTCATGGAAATTTCAATAAAGTAATAAAAAGATTGTTAATCTGCATAAAGAAAAAGTGTAAGAATGCAGAAGATAGAATATTAATGTTGTCAACCATGATTTAGTAGCTGGGGGGGAGTGGGGGATAAAAGAACGAAAGAAAAACTGTTGTATCCAATATCCTTGAACATTCATGGAAATTTCAATACAATAATAAAAAGATTGTTAATCTGCACAAAGTAAAAATGTAAGAATGCAGGAGATTGAATATTAATGTTGTCAACAACGATTTGGAAGGTGGGGGGTGGTGGGGGATAAAAGAAAGAAAGAAAAACTGTTGTATCCCATTTCCTTGAACATTCATGGAAATTTCAATAAAGTAATAAAAAGATTGTTAATCTGCATGAAGAAAAAGAGTAAGAATGCAGAAGATTGAATATTAATGTTGTCAACCATGATTTGGAAGCTGGGGGCTTGGGTGATAAAAGAAGAAAGAGAAACTGTTGTATCCCATTTCCTTGAACATTCATGGAAATTTCAATAAAATAATAAAAATTGTTAATCTGCATAAAGAAAAAGAGTAAGAATGCAGAAGATAGAATATTAATGTTTTCAACCATGATTTTGAAGCTGGGGGGGGTTCGGGATGAAAGAAAGAAAGAAAAAGTGTTGTATCCCATTTCCTTGAACATTCATGGAAATTTAAATAAAATAATAAAAAGATTGTTAATCTGCATAAAGAAAAAGGTTAAGAATGCAGAAGATAGAATATTAATGTTGTCAACCATGATTTGGAGGCTGGGGGGGGTGGGGGATAAAAGAAAGAAAGAAAAGCTCTTGTATCACATTTCATTGAACATTCATGGAAATATTAATAAAATAATAAATACTGTTAATCTGCATAAAGAAAAAGAGTAAGAATGCAGAAGATAGAATATTAATGTTGTCAAACATGATTTGGAACCTGGGGGGCGTGGGTGATAAGAGAAGAAAGAAAAATTGTTGTATCCCATTACATTGAACATTCATGGAAATTTCAATAAAATAATAAAAAGGTTGTTAATCTGCATAAAGAGAAAGAGTGAGAATGCAGAAGATAGAGTATTAATGTTGTAAAGCATGATTTGGAAGCTGGGTGGCGAGGGCGATAAAAGAAGAAAGAAAACTGTTGTATCCCATTTCCTTGTACATTCATGGAAATTTCAATAAAATAATAAAAAGATTGTTAATCTGCATAAAGAAAAAGGGTAAGAATGCAGAAGATAGAATATTAATGTTGTAAAGCATGATTTGGAAGCTGGGTGGCGAGGGCGATAAAAGAAGAAAGAAAAACTGTTGTATCCCATTTCCTTGTACATTCATGGAAATTTCAATAAAATAATAAAAGATTGTCAATCTGCATAGAGAAAAAGAGTAATAATGCAGGAGATAGAATGTTAATGTTGACAACCATGATTTGGAAGCTGGGGGTGGTGGGGGATAAAAGAATGAAAGAAAAACTGTTGTATCCCATTTCCTTGAATATTCATGGAAATTTCAGTAAAATAATAAAAAGATTGTTAATCTGCATAAAGAGAAAGAGTAAGAATGCAGAAGATAAAATATTAATGTTGTCAACCATGATTTGGAAGCTGGCGGGGGTGGGGTATAAAAGAAAGTAAGAAAAACTGTTGTATCCCATTTCCTTGAACATTCATGGAAATTTCAATAAAAAAATAAAAAGATTGTTAATCTGCATAAAGAAAAAGTGTAAGAATGCAGAAGGTAGAATATTAATGTTGTCAACCATGATTTAGAAGCTGGGGGGGAGTGGGGGATAAAAGAACGAAAGAAAAACTGTTGTATCCAATATTCTTGAAAATTCATGGAAATTTCAAAAAAATAATAAAAAGATTGTTAATCTGCACAAAGTAAAAGTGTAAGACTGCAGAAGATAGAATATTAATTTTGTCAACAATGATTTCGAAGGTGGGGGGTGGTGGGGCATAAAAGAAAGACAGAAAAACTGTTGTATCCCATTTCCTTGAACATTAATGGAAATTTCAATAAAATAATAAAAGATTGTTAATCTGCATCGGGAAAAAGAGTAAGAATGCAGGAGATGGAATGTTAATGTTGTCAACCATGATTTGGAAGCTGGGCGGGGGTGGGGGATAAAAGAAAGAAAGAAAAATGTCGTATCCCATTTCCTTGAACATTCATGGAAATTTCAATAAAATAATAAAAGATTGTCAATCTGCATAGAGAAAAAGAGTAATAATGCAGGAGATAGAATGTTAATGTTGACAGCCATGATTTGGAAGCTGGGGGTGGTGGGGGATAAAACAATGAAAGAAAAACTGTTGTATCCCATTTCCTTGAATATTCATGGAAATTTCAATAAAATAATAAAAAGATTGTTAATCTGCATAAAGAGAAAGAGTAAGAATGCAGAAGATAAAATATTAATGTTGTCAACCGTGATTTGGAAGCTGGCGGGGGTGGGGTATAAAAGAAAGAAAGAAAAACTGTTGTATCCCATTTCCTTGAACATTCATGGAAATTTCAATAAAAAAATAAAAAGATTGTTAATCAGCATAAAGAAAAAGTGTAAGAATGCAGAAGATTGAATATTAATGTTGTCAACAATGATGTGGAAGTTGGGGGGTGGTGGGGGATAAAAGAAAGAAAGAAAAACTGTTGTATCCCATTTCCTTGAACATTCATGGAAATTTCAATAAAATAATAAAAGATTGTTAATCTGCATAAAGAAAAACAGTAAGAATGCAGAAGATAGAATATTAATGTTGTCAAGCATGATTTGGAAGCTGGGGGGTTGGGGGATAAAAGAAAGAAAGAAAGACTGTTGTATCCCATTTCCTTGAACATTCATGGAAATTTCAATAAAATAATAAAAAGATTGTTAATTTGCATAAAGAAAAAGTGTAAGAATGCAGAAGATAGTTTATTAATGTTGTCATCCTCGATTTGGAAGCTGGGGGGGTGGGTGATAAAAGAAAAAAAGAAAAACTGTATCACATTTCCTTGAACATTCATACAAATTTCAATAAAATAGTAAAAAGATTGTTAATCTGCATAAAGAAAAAGAGTAAGAATGCAGAAGATAGAATATTAATGTTGTCAACCATGATTTGGAAGCTGGCGGGTGTGGGGGATAAAAGAAAGAAAGATAAACAGTTGTATCCCATTTCCTTAAACATTCCTGGAAATTTCAATAGAAGAATAAGAAGATTGTTAATCTGCATAAAGAAAAAGAGTAAGAATGCAGAAGATAGAATATTAATGTTGTCAACCATGATTTGGAAGCTGGGGGGGTGGGGGATAAAAGAAAGAGAGAAAAACTCTTGTATCACATTTCCTTGAACATTCATGGAAATTTCAATAAAATAATAAAAAGATTGTTAATCTGCATAAACAAAAATTGTAAGAATGCAGGAGATAGAATATTAATGTTGTCAACCATGATTTGGAAGCTGGGGGGGTAGGGGGATGATAGAAAGAAAGAAAAAGTGTTGTAGCCCATTTCCTTGAACATTCATGGAAAGTTCAATAAAATAATAAAAAGATTGTTAATCTGCATAAAGAAAAAGTGTAAGCATGCAGAAGATAGAATATTAATGTTGTCAACGATGATTTGGAAGCTGGAGGGGTGGGGGGAAAAAGAAAGAAAGAGAAACTGTTGTATCCCATTTCCTTGAACATTCATGGCAATTTCAATAAAATAATAAAAAGATTGTTAATCTGCATGAAGAAAAAGAGTAAGAATGCAGAAGATTGAATATTAATGTTGTCAACCATGATTTGGAATCTGGGGGGCGTGGGCGATAAAAGAAGAACGAAAAACTGTTCTATCTCATTTCCCTGGACATTCATGGAAATTTCAATAAAATAATAAAAAGATTGTTAATCTGCATAAAGAAAAGGATTAAGAATGCAGAATATAGAATATTAATGTTGTCAACCATGATGTGGAAGCTGGGGGCGGTGGGCGATAAGAGAAAGAAAGAAAAAATGTTGTATCCCATTTACTTCAACATTCATGGAAATTTCAATAAAATAAAAAAAAGATTGTTTATCTGCATAAAGAAAAAGTGTAAGAATGCAGAGGATAGTATATTAATGTTGTCAACCATGATTTGGAGGCTGGGGGGTGGGGGATAAAAGAAAGAAAGAAAAGCTCTTGTATCACATTTCATTGAACATTCATGGAAATATTAATAAAATAATAAATACTGTTAATCTGCATAAAGAAAAAGAGTAAGAATGCAGAAGATAGAATATTAATGTTTTCAACCATGATTTGGAAGCTGGGGGCGTGGGTGATAAAAGAAGAAAGAGAAACTGTTGTATCCCATTTCCTTGAACATTCATGGAAATTTCAATAAAATAAAAAAAAGATTGTTTATCTGCATAAAGATAAAGTGTAAGAATACAGAAGATAGAATATTAATGTTGTCAACCATGATTTGGTAGCTGGGGGCTTGGGTGATAAAAGAAGAAAGAGAAACTGTTGTATCCCATTTCCTTGAACATTCATGGAAATTTCAATAACATAATAAAAATTGTTAATCTGCATAAAGAAAAAGAGTAAGAATGCAAAAGATAGAATATTAATGTTTTCAACCATGATTTGGAAGCTGGGGGCGTGGGTGATAAAAGAAGAAAGAGAAACTGTTGTATCCCATTTCCTTGAACATTCATGGAAATTTCAATAAAATAAAAAAAAGATTGTTTATCTGCATAAAGAAAAAGTGTAAGAATGCAGAAGATAGAATATTAATGTTGTCAACCACGATTTGGTAGCTGGGGGCTTGGGTGATAAAAGAAGAAAGAGAAACTGTTGTATCCCATTTCCTTGAACATTCATGGAAATTTCAATAACATAATAAAAATTGTTAATCTGCATAAAGAAAAAGAGTAAGAATGCAGAAGATAGAATATTAATGTTTTCAACCATGATTTTGAAGCTGGGGGGGGTTCGGGATGAAAGAAAGAAAGAAAAAGTGTTGTATCCCATTTCCTTGAACATTCATGGAAATTTAAATAAAATAATAAAAAGATTGTTAATCTGCATAAAGAAAAAGGGTAAGAATGCAGAAGATAGAATATTAATGTTGTCAACCATGATTTGGAGGCTGGGGGGGGTGGGGGATAAAAGAAAGCAAGAAAAGCTCTTGTATCACATTTCATTGAACATTCATGGAAATATTAATAAAATAATAAATACTGATAATCTGCATAAAGAAAAAGAGTAAGAATGCAGAAGATAGAATATTAATGTTGTCAAACATGATTTGGAACCTGGGGGGTGTGTGTGATAAGAGAAGAAAGAAAAATTGTTGTATCCCATTACATTGAACATTCATGGAAAGTTCAATAAAATAATAAAAAGATTGTTAATCTCCATAAAGAAAAAGGGTAAGAAAGCAGAAGATAGAATATTAATGTTGTAAAGCATGATTTGGAAGCTGGGTGGCGAGGGCGATAAAAGAAGAAAGAAAAACTGTTGTCTCCCATTTCCTTGTACATTCATGGAAATTTCAATAAAATAATAAAAGATTGTCAATCTGCATAGAGAAAAAGAGTAATAATGCAGGAGATAGAATGTTAAAGTTGACAGCCATGATTTGGAAGCTGGGGGTGGAGGGGGATAAAAGAATGAAAGAAAAACTGTTGTATCCCATTTCCTTGAATATTCATGGAAATTTCAATAAAATAATAAAAAGATTGTTAATCTGCATAAAGAGAAAGAGTAAGAATGCAGAAGATAGAATATTAATGTTGTCAACCAGGATTTGGAAGCTGGGGTTGTTGGGGGATAAAAGAAAGAAATAAAAACTGTTGTATCCCATTTCCTTGAACATTCATAGAAAGTTCAATAAAACAATAAAAAGACTGTTAATCTGCATAAAGAAAAAGAGTAAGAATGCAGAAGATAGAATATTAATGTTGTCAACGATGATTTGGAAGCTGGGTGTTCGGGGGAAAAGGAAAGAAAGAGAAACTGTTGTATCCCATTTCCTTTAACATTCATGGCAATTTCAATAAAATAATAAAAAGATTGTTAATCTGCATAAAGAAAAAGAGTAAGAATGCAGAATATAGAATATTTACGTTGTCAACCATGATTTGGAAGCTGGGGGCACTGGAGGATAAAAGAAAGAAAGAGAAAATCTTGTATCCTATTACCTTGAACATTCATGGAAATTTCAATACAATAATAAAAAGATTGTTAATCTGCATATAGAAAAAGAGTACGAATCCAAAAGTTAGAATATTAATGTTGTCAACCATGATTTGGAAGCTGGGGAGGTGGGGGATAAAAGAAAGAAAGAAAAAGTGTTGTATCCCATTTCCTTGAACATTCAAGGAAATTTCAATAAAATAATAAAAAGATTGTTATTTGCATAAAGAAAAAGTGTAAGAATGCAGAAGATAGAATATTAATGTTGTCAACCATGATTTGGAAGCTGGGGTGTGAGGGATAAAAGAAATTATGAAAAACTGTTGTATCCCATTTCCTTCAACATTCATGGCAATTTCAATAAAATAATAAAAAGATTGTTAATCTGCATAAAGGAAAGGTGTAAGAATGCAGAAGATAGATTATTAATGTTGTCAACCATGATTTGGAAGCTCGGCCTGGGTGGGGGATAAAGGAAAGACATAAACGTGTTGTATCCCATTTCCTTGAACATTCATGGAAATTTCAATAAAATAATAAAAAGATTGTTAATCTGCATAAAGTAAAAGTGTAAGAATGCAGAAGATTGAATATTAATG
This sequence comes from Cynocephalus volans, assembly GCF_027409185.1. Classification (NCBI taxonomy): domain Eukaryota; kingdom Metazoa; phylum Chordata; class Mammalia; order Dermoptera; family Cynocephalidae; genus Cynocephalus; species Cynocephalus volans. The sequence goes on from NC_084463.1 coordinate 1,432,574, forward strand.
TTGTCAACCATGATTTGGAAGTTAGGGGTGGTGGGGGATAAAAGAGAGAAAGAAAAACTGTTGTATCCCAGTTCCTTGAACATTCATGGAAATTTCAATAAAATAATAAAAGATTGGTAATCTGCATAAAGAATAATAGTAAGAATGCAGAAGATAGAATATTAATGTTGTCAAGCATGATTTATTAGCTGTGGGTTGTGAGGGATAAAAGAAATGAAGAAAATCTGTTGTATCCCATTTCCTTGAACATTCATGGAAATTTCAATAAAATAATAAAATGATTGTTAATCTGCATAAAGAAAAATAGTAAGAATGCAGAAGATAGAATATTAATGTTGTCAACCATGATTTGGAATCTGGGCGGCATGGGCGATAAAAGAAGAAAGAAAAACTGTTGTATCCCATTTCCTTGAACATTCATGGAAATTTCAATAAAATAATAAAAAGATTGTTAATCTGCATAAAGAAAAGGTGTAAGAATGCAGAAGATAGAATATTAATGTTGTCAACAATTATTTGGAAGTTGGGGGCGGTGGGGGATAAAAGAAAGAAAGAAAAACTGTTGTATCCCATTTCCTTGAACATTCATGGTAATTTCAATAAAATAATAAAAAGATTGTTAATATGCATAAAGTAAAAGTGTAAGAATGCAGAAGATTGAATATTAATGTTGTCAACAATGATGTGGAATGTGGGGGGTGGTGGGGGATAAAAGAAAGAAAGAAAAAATGTTGTATCCCATTTCCTTGAACATTCATGGAAATTTCAATGAAATAATAAAAGATTGGTAATCTGCATTAAGAAAAACAGTAAGAATGCAGAAGATAGAATATTAATGTTGTCAACTATGATTTGGAAGCTGGGGGGTGTTGTGGGATAAAAGAAAGAAATAAAAACTGTTGTATCCCATTTCCTTGAACATTCATGGAAAGTTCAATAAAATAATAAAAAGATTGTTAATCTGCATAAAGAAAAAGAGTAAGAATGCAGAAGATAGAATATTAATGTTGTCAACCATGATTTGGAATCTGGGCGGCATGGGCGATAAAAGAAGAAAGAAAATCTGTTGTATCCCATTTCCTTGAACATTCATGGAAATTTCAATAAAATAATAATAAGATTGTTAATCTGCATAAAGAAAAGGTGTAAGAATGCAGAAGATAGAATATTAATGTTGTCAACAATGATTTCGAAGTTGGGGGCGGTGGGGGATAAAAGAAAGAAAGAAAAACTGTTGTATCCCATTTCCTTGAACATTCATGGTAATTTCAATAAAATAATAAAAAGATTGTTAATCTGCATAAAGTAAAAGTGTAAGAATGCAGACGATTGAATATTAATGTTGTCAACAATGATGTGGAAGGTGGGGGGTGGTGGGGGATAAAAGAAAGAAAGAAAAAATGTTGTATCCCATTTCCTTGAACATTCATGGAAATTTCAAGAAAATAATACAAAGAATGGTAATCTGCATAAAGAAAAAGAGTAAGAATGCAGAAGATAGAATATTAATGTTGTCAACCATGATTTGGAAGCTGGGGGGGTTGGGGGACGATAGAAAGAAAGAAAAAGTGTTGTATCCCATTTCCTTGAACATTCATGGAAATTTCAATAAAATAATAAAAAGATTTTTAATCTGCATAAAGAAAGAGTAAGAATGCAGAAGAGAGAATATTAATGTTGTCAACCATGATTTGGAAGCTGGGGCGGTTTGGGATAAAAGAAAGAAAGAAAAAATGTTGTATCCCATTTCCTTGAACATTCATGGAAATTTCAATAAAATAATAAAAAGATTGTTAATCTGCATAAAGAAAAAGTGTAAGAATGCAGAAGATAGAATGTTAATGTTGTCAACCATGATTTGGAAGCTGGTGGGGTGGGGGATAAAAGAAAGAATGAAAAACTGTTGTATCCCATTTCCTTGAACATTCATGGAAATTTCAATAAAGTAATAAAAAGATTGTTAATCTGCATAAAGAAAAATAGTAAGAATGCAGAAGATAGAATATTAATGTTTTCAACCATGATTTCGAAGCAGGGGGTTGGTGGGGGACAAAAGAAAGAAAGAAAAACTGTTGTATCCCATTTCCTTGAACATTCATGGAAATTTCAATAAAATAATAAAAAGATTGTTAATCTGCATAAAGAAAAAGTGTAAGAATGCAGAAGATAGAATATTAATGTTGTCAACCATGATTTAGAAGCTCGGGGGGAGTGGGGGATAAAAGAAAGAAAGAAAAACAGTTGTATCCCATTTCCTTGAACATTCATGGAAATTTCAATAAAATAATAAAAAGATTGTTAATCTGCATAAAGTAAAAGTGTAAGAATGCAGAAGATTGAATATTAATGTTGTCAACCATGATTTGGAAGTTGGGGGTTGTGAGGGATAAAAGAAATGAAGAAAAACTGTTGTATCCCATTTCCTTGAACATTCATGGAAATTTCAATAAAATAATAAAAAGATTGTTAATCTGCATGAAGAAAAAGAGTAAGAATGCAGAAGATACAATATTAGTGTTGTCCACCATGATTTGGAAGCTGGGCAGGGGTGGGGGATAAAAGAAAGAAAGACAAAGTGTCGTATCCCATTTCCTTGAGCATTCATGGAAATTTCAATAAAATAATATAAAGATTGTTAATCTCCATAAAGAAAAAGAGTAAGAATGCAGAAGATAGTTTATTAATGTTGTCATCCTCGATTTGGAAGCTGGGGGGGTGGGTGATAAAAGAAAGAAAGAAAAACTGTATCACATTTCCTTGAACATTCATACAAATTTCAATAAAATAATAAAAAGATTGTTAATTTGCATAAAGAAAAAGTGTAAGAATGCAGAAGATAGTTTATTAATGTTGTCATCCTCGATTTGGAAGCTGGGGGGGTGGGTGATAAAAGAAAGAAAGAAAAACTGTATCACATTTCCTTGAACATTCATACAAATTTCAATAAAATAATAAAAAGATTGTTAATCTGCATAAAGAAAAAGAGTAAGAATGCAGAAGATAGAATATTAATGTTGTCAACCATGATTTGGAAGCTGGCGGGTGTGGGGGATAAAAGAAAGAAAGAAAAACAGTTGTATCCCATTTCCTTAAACATTCCTGGAAATTTCAATAGAAGAATAAGAAGATTGTTAATCTGCATAAAGAAAAAGAGTAAGAATGCAGAAGATAAAATATTAATGTTGTCAACCATGATTTGGAAGCTGGGGGGGTGGGGGATAAAAGAAAGAGAGAAAAACTCTTGTATCACATTTCCTTGAACATTCATGGAAATTTCAATAAAATAATAAAAAGATTGTTAATCTGCATAAACAAAAATAGTAAGAATGCAGGAGATAGAATATTAATGTTGTCAACCATGATTTGGAAGCTGGGGGGGTAGGGGGATGATAGAAAGAAAGAAAAAGTGTTGTAGCCCATTTCCTTGAACATTCATGGAAAGTTCAATAAAATAATAAAAAGATTGTTAATCTTCATAAAGAAAAAGAGTAAGAATGCAGAAGATAGAATATTAATGTTGTCAACCATGATTTGGAAGCTCGGGGGTGGTGGGGGATAAAAGAAAGAAAGAAAAACTGTTGTATCCCATTTCCCTGAACATTCATGGAAATTTCAATCAAATAATAAAAGATTGTCAATCTGCATAGAGAAAAAGAGTAATAATGCAGGAGATAGAATGTTAATGTTGACAACCATGATTTGGAAGCTGGCGGGGGTGGGGTATAAAAGAAAGAAAGAAAAACTGTTGTATCCCATTTCCTTGAACATTCATGGAAATTTCAATAACATAATAAAAAGATTGTTAATCTGCATAAAGAAAAAGTGTAAGAATGCAGAAGATAGAATATTAATGTTGTCAACCATGATTTCGAAGCTGGGGGGGAGTGGGGGATAAAAGAACGAAAGAAAAACTGTTGTATCCAATTTCCTTGAACATTCATGGAAATTTCAATAAAATAATAAAAAGATTGTTAATCTGCACAAAGTAAAAGTGTAAGAATGCAGAAGATTGAATATTAATGTTGTCAACAACGATTTGGAAGGTGGGGGGTGGTGGGGGATAAAAGAAAGAAAGAAAAACTGTTGTATCCCATTTCCTTGAACATTCATGGAAATTTCAATAAAGTAATAAAAAGATTGTTAATCTGCATGAAGAAAAAGAGTAAGAATGCAGAAGATTGAATATTAATGTTGTCAACCATGATTTGGAATCTGGGGGGCGTGGGCGATAAAAGAAGAACGAAAAACTGTTCTATCTCATTTCCCTAGACATTCATGGAAATTTCAATAAAATAATAAAAAGATTGTTAATCTGCATAAAGAAAAGGATTAAGAATGCAGAATATAGAATATTAATGTTGTCAACCATGATGTGGAAGCTGGGGGTGGTGGGCGATAAGAGAAAGAAAGAAAAAATGTTGTATCCCATTTACTTGAACATTCATGGAAATTTCAATAAAATAAAAAAAAGATTGTTTATCTGCATAAAGAAAAAGTGTAAGAATGCAGAGGATAGTATATTAATGTTGTCAACCATGATTTGGAGGCTGGGGGGGGTGGGGGATAAAAGAAAGAAAGAAAAGCTCTTGTATCCCATTTCCTTGAACATTCATGGAAATATTAATAAAATAATAAATACTGTTAATCTGCATAAAGAAAAAGAGTAAGAATGCAGAAGATAGAATATTAATGTTTTCAACCATGATTTGGAAGCTGGGGGCGTGGGTGATAAAAGAAGAAAGAGAAACTGTTGTATCCCATTTCCTTGAACATTCATGGAAATTTCAATAAAATAAAAAAAAGATTGTTTATCTGCATAAAGAAAAAGTGTAAGAATGCAGAAGATAGAATATTAATGTTGTCAACCATGATTTGGTAGCTGGGGGCTTGGGTGATAAAAGAAGAAAGAGAAACTGTTGTATCCCATTTCCTTGAACATTCATGGAAATTTCAATAACATAATAAAAACTGTTAATCTGCATAAAGAAAAAGAGTAAGAATGCAGAAGATAGAATATTAATGTTTTCAACCATGATTTTGAAGCTGGGGGGGGTTCGGGATGAAAGAAAGAAAGAAAAAGTGTTGTATACCATTTCCTTCAACATTCATGGAAATTTAAATAAAATAATAAATAGATTGTTAATCTGCATAAAGAAAAAGGGTAATAATGCAGAAGATAGAATATTAACGTTGTCAACCATGATTTGGAGGCTGGGGGGGGTGGGGGATAAAAGAAAGCAAGAAAAGCTCTTGTATCACATTTCATTGAACATTCATGGAAATATTAATAAAATAATAAATACTGATAATCTGCATAAAGAAAAAGAGTAAGAATGCAGAAGATAGAATATTAATGTTGTCAAACATGATTTGGAACCTGGGGGGCGTGTGTGATAAGAGAAGAAAGAAAAATTGTTGTATCCCATTACATTGAACATTCATGGAAATTTCAATAAAATAATAAAAAGTTTGTTAATCTGCATAAAGAAAAAGAGTGAGAATGCAGAAGATAGAATATTAATGTTGTAAAGCATGATTTGGAAGCTGGGTGGCGAGGGCGATAAAAGAAGAAAGAAAACTGTTGTATCCCATTTCCTTGTACATTCATGGAAATTTCAATAAAATAATAAAAAGATTGTTAATCTCCATAAAGAAAAAGGGTAAGAAAGCAGAAGATAGAATATTAATGTTGTAAAGCATGATTTGGAAGCTGGGTGGCGAGGGCGATAAAAGAAGAAAGAGAAACTGTTGTATCCCATTTCCTTGTACATTCATGGAAATTTCAATAAAATAATAAAAGATTGTCAATCTGCATAGAGAAAAAGAGTAATAATGCAGGAGATAGAATGTTAATGTTGACAGCCATGATTTGGAAGCTGGGGGTGGTGGGGGATAAAAGAATGAAAGAAAAACTGTTGTATCCCATTTCCTTGAATATTCATGGAAATTTCAATAAAATAATAAAAAGATTGTTAATCTGCATAAAGAGAAAGAGTAAGAATGCAGAAGATAAAATATTAATGTTGTCAACCATGATTTGGAAGCTGGCGGGGGTGGGGTATAAAAGAAAGAAAGAAAAACTGTTGTATCCCGTTTCCTTGAACATTCATGGAAATTTCAATAAAAAAATAAAAAGATTGTTAATCTGCATAAAGAAAAAGTGTAAGAATGCAGAAGATTGAATATTAATGTTGTCAACAATGATGTGGAAGTTGGGGGGTGGTGGGGGATAAAAGAAAGAAAGAAAAACTGTTGTATCCCATTTCCTTGAACATTCATGGAAATTTCAATAAAATAATAAAAGATTGTTAATCTGCATAAAGAAAAACAGTAAGAATGCAGAAGATAGAATATTAATGTTGTCAAGCATGATTTGGTAGCTGTGGGTTGTGCGGGAAAAAAGAAAGAAAGAAAAACTGTTGTATCCCAGTTCCTTGAACATTCATGGAAATTTCAATAAAATCATAAAAAGATTGGTAATCTGCATAAAGAAAAATGGTAAGAAATCAGGAGATAGAATATAAATGTTGTCAACCATGATTTGGAAGCTGGGGGTGTTGGGGGATGATAGAAAGAAAGAAAAAGTGTTGTAGCCCATTTCCTTGAACATTCATGGAAATTTCAATAAAATAATAAAAAGATTGTTAATCTGCATAAAGAAAGATTAAGAATGCAGGAGATAGAATATTAATGTTGTCAACCATGATTTGGAAGCTGGGAGGTGTTGGGGGATAAAAAAAAGAAATAAAAACTGTTGTATCCCATTTCCTTGAACATTCATGGGAAGTTCAATAAAATAATAAAAAGATTGAAAATCTGCATAAAGAAAAAGAGTAAGATTGCAGGAGAAAGAATATTAATGTTGTCACCCATGATTTGGAAGCTGGCGGAGGTGGTGGATAAAAGAAAGAAAGAAAAACTGTTGTAGCTCATTTCCTTGAACATTCATGGAAATTTCAATAAAATAATAAAAAGATTGTTAATCTGCGTAAAGAAAAAGATTAAGAATGCAGAAGATAGAATATTAATGTTGTCAACTATGATTTGGAAGCTGGGGGGTGTTGGGGGATAAAAGAAAGAAATAAAAACTGTTGTATCCCATTTCCTAGAACATTCATGGAAAGTTCAATAAAATAATAAAAAGATTGTTAATCTGCATAAAGAAAAAGAGTAAGAATGCAGAAGATAGAATATTAATGTTGTCAACGATGATTTGGAAGCTGGGGGGGTGGGCGGTAAAAGAAAGAAAGAGAAACTGTTGTATCCCATTTCCTTTAACATTCATGGCAATTTCAATAAAATAATAAAAAGATTGTTAATCTGCATAAAGAAAAAGAGTAAGAATGCAGAATATCGATTATTAATGTTGTCAAACAGGATTTGGAACCTGGGGGGCGTGGGTGTTAAGAGAAGAAAGAAAAATTGTTGTATCCCATTACATTGAACATTCATGGAAATTTCAATAAAATAATAAAAAGGTTGTTAAAATGCATAAAGAAAAAGAGTGAGAATACAGAAGATAGAATATTAATGTTGTCAACCATGATTTGGAAGCTGGGGGGGTGGGGGATAAAAGAAAGAAAGAAAAACTGTATCCCATTTCCTTGAACATTCCTGGAAATTTCAATAGAAGAATAAGAAGATTGTTAATCTGCATAAAGAAAAAGAGTAAGAATGCAGAAGATAGAATATTAATGTTGTCAACCATGATTTGGAAGCTGGGGGGGTGGGGGATAAAAGAAAGAGAGAAAAACTCTTGTATCACATTTCCTTGAACATTCATGGAAATTTCAATAAAATAATAAAAAGATTGTTAATCTGCATAAACAAAAATAGTAAGAATGCAGGAGATAGAATATTAATGTTGTCAACCATGATTTGGAAGCTGGGGGGGTAGGGGGATGATAGAAAGAAAGAAAAAGTGTTGTAGCCCATTTCCTTGAACATTCATGGAAAGTTCAATAAAATAATAAAAAGATTGTTAATCTGCATAAAGAAAAAGTGTAAGCATGCAGAAGATAGAATATTAATGTTGTCAACGATGATTTGGAAGCTGGAGGGGTGGGGGGAAAAAGAAAGAAAGAGAAACGGTTGTATCCCATTTCCTTGAACATTCATGGCAATTTCAATAAAATAATAAAAAGATTGTTAATCTGCATAAAGAAAAAGAGTAAGAATGCAGAAGATAGAATATTAATGTTGTGAACCATGATTTGTAAGCTGGGGGCGCTGGAGGATAAAAGAAAGAAAGAAAAACTATTGTATCCCATTTCCTTGAACATTCATGGAAATTTCAATAAAATAATAAAAAGATTGTTAATCTGCATGAAGAAAAAGAGTAAGAATGCAGAAGATACAATATTAGTGTTGTCCACCATGATTTGGAAGCTGGGCGGGGGTGGGGGATAAAAGAAAGAAAGACAAAGTGTCGTATCCCATTTCCTTGAGCATTCATGGAAATTTCAATAAAATAATATAAAGATTGTTAATCTCCATAAAGAAAAAGAGTAAGAATGCAGAAGTTATAATATTAATGTTGTCAACCATGATTTGAAAGCTGGGGGGCGTGGGCGATAAAAGAAGAAAGAAAAACTGTTGTATCCCATTTCCTTGAACATTCATGGCAATTTCAATAAAATAATAAAAAGATTGTTAATCTTCATAAAAAAAAGAGTAAGAATGCAGAAGATAGAATATTAATGTTGTCAACCATGATTTGGAAGCTCGGGGGTGGTGGGGGATAAAAGAAAGAAAGAAAAACTGTTGTATCCCATTTCCCTGAACATTCATGGAAATTTCAATCAAATAATAAAAGATTGTCAATCTGCATAGAGAAAAAGAGTAATAATGCAGGAGATAGAATGTTAATGTTGACAACCATGATTTGGAAGCTGGCGGGGGTGGGGTATAAAAGAAAGAAAGAAAAACTGTTGTATCCCATTTCCTTGAACATTCATGGAAATTTCAATAACATAATAAAGAGATTGTTAATCTGCATAAAGAAAAAGTGTAAGAATGCAGAAGATAGAATATTAATGTTGTCAACCATGATTTCGAAGCTGGGGGGGAGTGGGGGATAAAAGAACGAAAGAAAAACTGTTGTATCCAATTTCCTTGAACATTCATGGAAATTTCAATAAAATAATAAAAAGATTGTTAATCTGCATAAAGAAAAAGTGTAAGAATGCAGAAGATTGAATATTAATGTGGTCAACAACGATTTGGAAGGTGGGGGGTGGTGGGGGATAAAAGAAAGAAAGAAAAACTGTTGTATCCCATTTCCTTGAACATTCATGGAAATTTCAATAATGTAATAAAAAGATTGTTAATCTGCATGAAGAAAAAGAGTAAGAATGCAGAAGATTGAATATTAATGTTGTCAACCATGATTTGGAATCTGGGGGGCGTGGGCGATAAAAGAAGAACGAAAAACTGTTCTATCTCATTTCCCTGGACATTCATGGAAATTTCAATAAAATAATAAAAAGATTGTTAATCTGCATAAAGAAAAGGATTAAGAATGCAGAATATAGAATATTAATGTTGTCAACCATGATGTGGAAGCTGGGGGCGGTGGGCGATAAGAGAAAGAAAGAAAAAATGTTGTATCCCATTTACTTGAACATTCATGGAAATTTCCTTAAAATAAAAAAAAGATTGTTTATCTGCATAAAGAAAAAGTGTAAGAATGCAGAGGATAGTATATTAATGTTGTCAACCATGATTTGGAGGCTGGGGGGGGTGGGGGATAAAAGAAAGAAAGAAAAGCTCTTGTATCACATTTCCTTGAACATTCATGGAAATATTAATAAAATAATAAATACTGTTAATCTGCATAAAGAAAAAGAGTAAGAATGCAGAAGATAGAATATTAATGTTTTCAACCATGATTTGGAAGCTGGGGGCGTGGGTGATAAAAGAAGAAAGAGAAACTGTTGTATCCCATTTCCTTGAACATTCATGGAAATTTCAATAAAATAAAAAAAAGATTGTTTATCTGCATAAAGATAAAGTGTAAGATACAGAAGATAGAATATTAATGTTGTCAACCATGATTTGGTAGCTGGGGGCTTGGGTGATAAAAGAAGAAAGAGAAACTGTTGTATCCCATTTCCTTGAACATTCATGGAAATTTCAATAACATAATAAAAATTGTTAATCTGCATAAAGAAAAAGAGTAAGAATGCAAAAGATAGAATATTAATGTTTTCAACCATGTTTTGGAAGCTGGGGGCGTGGGTGATAAAAGAAGAAAGAGAAACTGTTGTATCCCATTTCCTTGAACATTCATGGAAATTTCAATAAAATAAAAGAAAGATTGTTTATCTGCATAAAGAAAAACTGTAAGAATGCAGAAGATAGAATATTAATGTTGTCAACCATGATTTGGAAGCTCGGCCTGGGTGGGGGATAAAGAAAAGACATAAACGTGTTGTATCCCATTTCCTTGAACATTCATGGAAATTTCAATAAAATAATAAAAAGATAGTTCATCTGTATACAGAAAAAGAGTAAGAATGCAGAAGATAGAATATTAATGTTGTCAACCATGATTTGGAATCTGGGCGGCATGGGCGATAAAAGAAGAAAGAAAAACTGTTGTATCCCATTTCCTTGAACATTCATGGAAATTTCAATAAAATAATAAAAAGATTGTTAATCTGCATAAAGAAAAGGTGTAAGAATGCAGAAGATAGAATATTAATGTTGTCAACAATGATTTGGAAGTTGGGGGCGGTGGGGGATAAAAGAAAGAAAGAAAAACTGTTGTATCCCATTTCCTTGAACATTCATGGTAATTTCAATAAAATAATAAAAAGATTGTTAATCTGCATAAAGTAAAAGTGTAAGAATGCAGAAGATTGAATATTAATGTTGTCAACAATGATGTGGAAGGTGGGGGGTGGTGGGGGATAAAAGAAAGAAAGAAAAAATGTTGTATCCCATTTCCTTGAACATTCATGGAAATTTCAATGAAATAATAAAAGATTGGTAATCTGCATTAAGAAAAACAGTAAGAATGCAGAAGATAGAATATTAATGTTGTCAACCATGATTTGGAAGCTGGGGGGTGTTGGGGAATAAAAGAAAGAAATAAAAACAGTTGTATCCCATTTCCTTGAACATTCATGGGAAGTTCAATAAAATAATAAAAAGATTGTTAATCTGCATAAAGAAAAAGAGTAAGAATGCAGAAGAGAGAATATTAATGTTGTCAAGTATGATTTGGAAGCTGGCGGGGGAGGTGGATAAAAGAAAGAAAGAAAAACTGTTGTATCTCATTTCCTTGAACATTCATGGAAATTTCAATAAAATAATAAAAAGATTGTTAATCTGCATAAAGAAAAAGAGTAAGAATGCAGAAGATAGAATATTAATGTTGTCAACTATGATTTGGAAGCTGGGGGGTGTTGTGGGATAAAAGAAAGAAATAAAAACTGTTGTATCCCATTTCCTTGAACATTCATGGAAAGTTCAATAAAATAATAAAAAGATTGTTAATCTGCATAAATAAAAAGAGAAAGAATGCAGAAGATAGAATATTAATGTTGTCAACCATGATTTGGAAGCTGGGGGGGTGGGGGGTAAAAGAAAGTAAGAGAAACTGTTGTATCCCATTTCCTTTAACGTTCATGGCAATTTCAATAAAATAATAAAAAGATTGTTAATCTGCATTAAGAAAAAGAGTAAGAATGCAGAAGATCGATTATTAATGTTGTCAAACAGGATTTGGAACCTGGGGGGCGTGGGTTTTAAGAGAAGAAAGAAAAATTGTTGTATCCCATTACATTGAATATTCATGGCAATTTCAATAAAATAATAAAAAGGTTGTTAAAATGCATAAAGAAAAAGAGTGAGAATACAGAAGATAGAATATTAATGTTGTCAACCATGATTTGGAAGCCCGGGGCGGTGGGGGATAAAAGAAAGAAAGAAAAACTGTTGTATCCCACCTCCTAGAAAATTCATGGAAATTTCCATAAAATAATAAAAAGATTGGTAATCTGCATAAAGAAATATCGTAAGAATGCAGGAGATAGAATGTTAATGTTGTCAAGCATTATTTGGAAGCTGGGGGGTTGGGGGATGATAGAAAGAAAGAAAAAGTGTTGTAGCCCATTTCCTTAAACATTCATGGAAATTTCAATAAAATAATAAAAAGATTGTTAATCTGCATAAAGAAAGATTAAGAATGCAGAAGATAGAATATTAATGTTGTCAACCATGATTTGGAAGCTGGGGGGTGTGGGGGATAAAAGAAAGAAAGAAACACTGTTGTATCCCATTTCCTTGAACATTCATGGAAATTTCAATAAAATAATAAAAAGATTGTTAATTTGCATAGAGAAAAAGTGTAAGAATGCAGAAGATTGTATATTAATGTTGTCATCCTCGATTTGGAAGCTGGGGGGGTGGGTGATAAAAGAAAGAAAGAAAAACTGTATCGCATTTCCTTGAACATTCATACAAATTTCAATAAAATAATAAAAAGATTGTTAATCTGCATAAAGAAAAAGAGTAAGAATGCAGAAGATAGAATATTAATGTTGTCAACCATGATTTGGAAGCTGGCGGGGGTGGGGGATAAAAGAAAGAAAGAAAAACTGTTGTATCCCATTTCCTTGAACATTCATGGAAATTTCAATAGAAGAATAAGAAGATTGTTAATCTGCATAAAGAAAAAGAGTAAGAATGCAGAAGATAGAATATTAATGTTGTCAACCATGATTTGGAAGCTGGGGGGGTGGGGGATAAAAGAAAGAGAGAAAAACTCTTGTATCACATTTCCTTGAACATTCATGGCAATTTCAATAAAATAATAAAAAGATTGTTAATCTGCATAAAGAAAAAGAGTTAGAATGCAGAAGATAGAATATTAATATTGTCAGCCATGATTTGGAAGCTGGGGGGTGTGGGGGATAAAAGAAAGAAAGAACAATTGTTGTATCCCATTTCCTTGAACATTCATGGAAATTTCAATAAAATAATAAAAAGATTGTTAATCAGCATAAAGAAAAAGTGTAAGAATGCAGAATATAGAATATTAATGTTGTCACCCATGAGTTGGAAGCTGGAGGGGTGGGGGATAAAAGAAAGAGAGAAAAACTCTTGTATCACATTTCTTCGAACATTCATGGAAATTTCAATAAAATAATAAAAAGATTGTTAATCTGCATAAAGAAAAAGAGGAAGAATGCAGAAGATAGTATATTAATGTTGTGAACCATGATTTGGAAGCTGGGGCCGGTGGGGGATAAAAGAAAGAAAGAAAAACTGTTGTATCCCACTTCCTTGAACATTCATGGAAATTTCAATAAAATAATAAAAAGATTGGTAATCTGCATAAAGAAAAATAGTAGGAATGCAGGAGATAGAATATTAATGTTGTCAACCATGATTTGGAAGCTGGGGGGGTTGGGGGACGATAGAAAGAAAGAAAAAGTGTTGTAGCCCATTTCCTTGAACATTCATGGAAATTTGAATAAAATAATAAAAAGATTGTTAATCTGCATAAAGAAAGATTAAGAATGCAGAAGATAGAATATTAATGTTGTCAACCATGATTTGGAAGCTGGGGGCGCTGGAGGATAAAAGAAAGAAAGAAAAACTGTTGTATCCCATTTCCTTGAACATTCATGGAATGTTCAATAAAATAATAAAAGATTGTTAATCTGCATAAAGAAAAACAGTAAGAATGCAGAAGACAGAATATTAATGTTCTCAAGCATGATTTGGTAGCTCTGGGTTGCGGGGGAAAAAAGAAAGAAAGAAAAACTGTTGTATCCCATTTCCTTGAACATTCATGGAAATTTCAATAAAATAATAAATGATTGTTAATCTGCATAAAGAAAGATTAAGAATGCAGAAGATAGAATATTAATGTTGTCAACGATGGTTTGGAATCTGGGGGGGTAGGGGGAAAAAGAATGAAAGAAAAACTGTTGTATCCCATTTCCTTTAACATTCATGGCAATTTCAATAAACTATTATAAGATTGTTAATCTGCATAGAGAAAAACAGTAAGAATGCAGAAGATAGAATATTAATGTTGTCAACCATGATTTGTAAGCTGGGGGCGCTGGAGGATAAAAGAGAGAAAGAAAAACTGTTGTATCCCATTTCCTTGAACATTCATGGAAATTTCAATAAAATAATAAAAAGATTGTTAATCTGCATGAAGAAAAAGAGTAAGAATGCAGAAGATACAATATTAGTGTTGTCCACCATGATTTGGAAGCTGGGCGGGGGTGGGGGATAAAAGAAAGAAAGACAAAGTGTCGTATCCCATTTCCTTGAACATTCATGGAAATTTCAATAAAATAATAAATGATTGTTAATCTGCATAAAGAAAAAGAGTAAGAATGCAGGAGATAGAATATTAATGTTGTCAACCATGATATGGAAGCTGGGGGTGTTGGGGGATGATAGAAAGAAAGAAAAAGTTTTGTAGCCCATTTCCTTGAACATTCATGGAAATTTCAATAAAATAATAAAAAGATTGTTAATCTTCATAAAGAAAGATTAAGAATGCAGAAGATAGAATATTAATGTTGTCAACCAGGATTTGGAAGCTGGGGTTGTTGGGGGATAAAAGAAAGAAATAAAAACTGTTGTATCCCATTTCCTTGAACATTCATAGAAAGTTCAATAAAACAATAAAAAGACTGTTAATCTGCATAAAGAAAAAGAGTAAGAATGCAGAAGATAGAATATTAATGTTGTCAACGATAATTTGGAAGCTGGGTGTTCGGGGGAAAAGGAAAGAAAGAGAAACTGTTGTATCCCATTTCCTTTAACATTCATGGCAATTTCAATAAAATAATAAAAAGATTGTTAATCTGCATAAAGAAAAAGAGTAAGAATGCAGAATATAGAATATTTACGTTGTCAACCATGATTTGGAAGCTGGGGGCACTGGAGGATAAAAGAAAGAAAGAGAAAATCTTGTATCCTATTACCTTGAACATTCATGGAAATTTCAATACAATAATAAAAAGATTGTTAATCTGCATAAAGAAAAAGTGTAAGAATGCAGAAGAGAGAATATTAATGTTGTCAACCATGATTTACAAGCTCGGGGGGAGTGGGGGATAAAAGAAAGAAAGAAAAACAGTTGTATCCCATTTCCTTGAACATTCATGGAAATTTCAATAAAATAATAAAAAGATTGTTAATCTGCATAAAGTAAAAGTGTAAGAATGCAGAAGATTGAATATTAATGTTGTCAACCATGATTTGGAAGTTAGGGGTGGTGGGGGATAAAAGAGAGAAAGAAAAACTGTTGTATCTCAGTTCCTTGAACATTCATGGAAATTTCAATAAAATAATAAAAGATTGGTAATCTGCATAAAGAATAATAGTAAGAATGCAGAAGATAGAATATTAATGTTGTCAAGCATGATTTATTAGCTGTGGGTTGTGAGGGATAAAAGAAATGAAGAAAATCTGTTGTATCCCATTTCCTTGAACATTCATGGAAATTTCAATAAAATAATAAAATGATTGTTAATCTGCATAAAGAAAAATAGTAAGAATGCAGAAGATAGAATATTAATGTTGTCAACCATGATTTGGAAGCTTGCGGGGATGGGGGATAAAAGAAAGAAACACTGTTGTATCCCATTTCCTTGAACATTCATGGAAATTTCAGTAAAGTAATAAAAAGATTGTTAATCTGCATAAAGAAAAATAGTAAGAATGCAGAAGATAGAATATTAATGTTGTCAACCATGATTTGGAAGCAGGGGGGTGGTGGGGGATAAAAGAAAGAAAGAAAAACTGTTGTATCCCATTTCCTTGAACATTCATGGAAATTTCAATAAAATAATAAAAAGATTGTTAATCTGCATAAAGAAAAAGAGTAAGAATGCAGAAGATAGAATATTAATGTTGTCAACCATGATTTGGAATCTGGGGGGTTGGGGGATAAAAGAAAGAAAGAAAAACTGTTGTATCCCATTTCCTTGAACATTCATGGGAATTTCAATAAAATAATAAAAAGATTGTTAATCTGCATATAGAAAAAGAGTACGAATCCAAAAGTTAGAATATTAATGTTGTCAACCATGATTTGGAAGCTGGGGAGGTGGGGGATAAAAGAAAGAAAGAAAAAGTGTTGTATCCCATTTCCTTGAACATTCAAGGAAATTTCAATAAAATAATAAAAAGATTGTTATTTGCATAAAGAAAAAGTGTAAGAATGCAGAAGATAGAATATTAATGTTGTCAACCATGATTTGGAAGCTGGGGTGTGAGGGATAAAAGAAATTATGAAAAACTGTTGTATCCCATTTCCTTCAACATTCATGGCAATTTCAATAAAATAATAAAAAGATTGTTAATCTGCATAAAGGAAAGGTGTAAGAATGCAGAAGATAGATTATTAATGTTGTCAACCATGATTTGGAAGCTCGGCCTGGGTGGGGGATAAAGGAAAGACATAAACGTGTTGTATCCCATTTCCTTGAACATTCATGGAAATTTCAATAAAATAATAAAAAGATTGTTAATCTGCATAAAGTAAAAGTGTAAGAATGCAGAAGATTGAATATTAATGTTGTCAACCATGATTTGGAAGTTAGGGGTGGTGGGGGATAAAAGAGAGAAAGAAAAACTGTTGTATCCCAGTTCCTTGAACATTCATGGAAATTTCAATAAAATAATAAAAGATTGGTAATCTGCATAAAGAATAATAGTAAGAATGCAGAAGATAGAATATTAATGTTGTCAAGCATGATTTATTAGCTGTGGGTTGTGAGGGATAAAAGAAATGAAGAAAATCTGTTGTATCCCATTTCCTTGAACATTCATGGAAATTTCAATAAAATAATAAAATGATTGTTAATCTGCATAAAGAAAAATAGTAAGAATGCAGAAGATAGAATATTAATGTTGTCAACCATGATTTGGAATCTGGGCGGCATGGGCGATAAAAGAAGAAAGAAAAACTGTTGTATCCCATTTCCTTGAACATTCATGGAAATTTCAATAAAATAATAAAAAGATTGTTAATCTGCATAAAGAAAAGGTGTAAGAATGCAGAAGATAGAATATTAATGTTGTCAACAATTATTTGGAAGTTGGGGGCGGTGGGGGATAAAAGAAAGAAAGAAAAACTGTTGTATCCCATTTCCTTGAACATTCATGGTAATTTCAATAAAATAATAAAAAGATTGTTAATCTGCATAAAGTAAAAGTGTAAGAATGCAGAAGATTGAATATTAATGTTGTCAACAATGATGTGGAATGTGGGGGGTGGTGGGGGATAAAAGAAAGAAAGAAAAAATGTTGTATCCCATTTCCTTGAACATTCATGGAAATTTCAAAGAAATAATAAAAGATTGGTAATCTGCATTAAGAAAAACAGTAAGAATGCAGAAGATAGAATATTAATGTTGTCAACTATGATTTGGAAGCTGGGGGGTGTTGTGGGATAAAAGAAAGAAATAAAAACTGTTGTATCCCATTTCCTTGAACATTCATGGAAAGTTCAATAAAATAATAAAAAGATTGTTAATCTGCATAAAGAAAAAGAGTAAGAATGCAGAAGATAGAATATTAATGTTGTCAACCATGATTTGGAATCTGGGCGGCATGGGCGATAAAAGAAGAAAGAAAATCTGTTGTATCCCATTTCCTTGAACATTGATGGAAATTTCAATAAAATAATAATAAGATTGTTAATCTGCATAAAGAAATGGTGTAAGAATGCAGAAGATAGAATATTAATGTTGTCAACAATGATTTCGAAGTTGGGGGCGGTGGGGGATAAAAGAAAGAAAGAAAAACTGTTGTATCCCATTTCCTTGAACATTCATGGCAATTTCAATAAAATAATAAAAAGATTGTTAATCTGCATAAAGTAAAAGTGTAAGAATGCAGACGATTGAATATTAATGTTGTCAAAAATGATGTGGAAGGTGGGGGGTGGTGGGGGATAAAAGAAAGAAAGAAAAAATGTTGTATCCCATTTCCTTGAACATTCATGGAAATTTCAAGAAAATAATACAAAGAATGGTAATCTGCATAAAGAAAAAGAGTAAGAATGCAGAAGATAGAATATTAATGTTGTCAACCATGATTTGGAAGCTGGGGGGGTTGGGGGACGATAGAAAGAAAGAAAAAGTGTTGTATCCCATTTCCTTGAACATTCATGGAAATTTCAATAAAATAATAAAAAGATTTTTAATCTGCATAAAGAAAGAGTAAGAATGCAGAAGAGAGAATATTAATGTTGTCAACCATGATTTGGAAGCTGGGGCGGTTTGGGATAAAAGAAAGAAAGAAAAAATGTTGTATCCCATTTCCTTGAACATTCATGGAAATTTCAATAAAATAATAAAAAGATTGTTAATCTGCATAAAGAAAAAGTGTAAGAATGCAGAAGATAGAATGTTAATGTTGTCAACCATGATTTGGAAGCTGGTGGGGTGGGGGATAAAAGAAAGAATGAAAAACTGTTGTATCCCATTTCCTTGAACATTCATGGAAATTTCAATAAAGTAATAAAAAGATTGTTAATCTGCATAAAGAAAAATAGTAAGAATGCAGAAGATAGAATATTAATGTTTTCAACCATGATTTCGAAGCAGGGGGTTGGTGGGGGACAAAAGAAAGAAAGAAAAACTGTTGTATCCCATTTCCTTGAACATTCATGGAAATTTCAATAAAATAATAAAAAGATTGTTAATCTGCATAAAGAAAAAGTGTAAGAATGCAGAAGATAGAATATTAATGTTGTCAACCATGATTTAGAAGCTCGGCGGGAGTGGGGGATAAAAGAAAGAAAGAAAAACAGTTGTATCCCATTTCCTTGAACATTCATGGAAATTTCAATAAAATAATAAAAAGATTGTTAATCTGCATAAAGTAAAAGTGTAAGAATGCAGAAGATTGAATATTAATGTTGTCAACCATGATTTGGAAGTTGGGGGTTGTGAGGGATAAAAGAAATGAAGAAAAACTGTTGTATCCCATTTCCTTGAACATTCATGGAAATTTCAATAAAATAATAAAAAGATTGTTAATCTGCATGAAGAAAAAGAGTAAGAATGCAGAAGATACAATATTAGTGTTGTCCACCATGATTTGGAAGCTGGGCAGGGGTGGGGGATAAAAGAAAGAAAGACAAAGTGTCGTATCCCATTTCCTTGAGCATTCATGGAAATTTCAATAAAATAATATAAAGATTGTTAATCTCCATAAAGAAAAAGAGTAAGAATGCAGAAGATAGTTTATTAATGTTGTCATCCTCGATTTGGAAGCTGGGGGGGTGGGTGATAAAAGAAAGAAAGAAAAACTGTATCACATTTCCTTGAACATTCATACAAATTTCAATAAAATAATAAAAAGATTGTTAATTTGCATAAAGAAAAAGTGTAAGAATGCAGAAGATAGTTTATTAATGTTGTCATCCTCGATTTGGAAGCTGGGGGGGTGGGTGATAAAAGAAAGAAAGAAAAACTGTATCACATTTCCTTGAACATTCATACAAATTTCAATAAAATAATAAAAAGATTGTTAATCTGCATAAAGAAAAAGAGTAAGAATGCAGAAGATAGAATATTAATGTTGTCAACCATGATTTGGAAGCTGGCGGGTGTGGGGGATAAAAGAAAGAAAGAAAAACAGTTGTATCCCATTTCCTTAAACATTCCTGGAAATTTCAATAGAAGAATAAGAAGATTGTTAATCTGCATAAAGAAAAAGAGTAAGAATGCAGAAGATAAAATATTAATGTTGTCAACCATGATTTGGAAGCTGGGGGGGTGGGGGATAAAAGAAAGAGAGAAAAACTCTTGTATCACATTTCCTTGAACATTCATGGAAATTTCAATAAAATAATAAAAAGATTGTTAATCTGCATAAACAAAAATAGTAAGAATGCAGGAGATAGAATATTAATGTTGTCAACCATGATTTGGAAGCTGGGGGGGTAGGGGGATGATAGAAAGAAAGAAAAAGTGTTGTAGCCCATTTCCTTGAACATTCATGGAAAGTTCAATAAAATAATAAAAAGATTGTTAATCTTCATATAGAAAAAGAGTAAGAATGCAGAAGATAGAATATTAATGTTGTCAACCATGATTTGGAAGCTCGGGGGTGGTGGGGGATAAAAGAAAGAAAGAAAAACTGTTGTATCCCATTTCCCTGAACATTCATGGAAATTTCAATCAAATAATAAAAGATTGTCAATCTGCATAGAGAAAAAGAGTAATAATGCAGGAGATAGAATGTTAATGTTGACAACCATGATTTGGAAGCTGGCGGGGGTGGGGTATAAAAGAAAGAAAGAAAAACTGTTGTATCCCATTTCCTTGAACATTCATGGAAATTTCAATAACATAATAAAAAGATTGTTAATCTGCATAAAGAAAAAGTGTAAGAATGCAGAAGATAGAATATTAATGTTGTCAACCATGATTTCGGAGCTGGGGGGGAGTGGGGGATAAAAGAACGAAAGAAAAACTGTTGTATCCAATTTCCTTGAACATTCATGGAAATTTCAATAAAATAATAAAAAGATTGTTAATCTGCACAAAGTAAAAGTGTAAGAATGCAGAAGATTGAATATTAATGTTGTCAACAACGATTTGGAAGGTGGGGGGTGGTGGGGGATAAAAGAAAGAAAGAAAAACTGTTGTATCCCATTTCCTTGAACATTCATGGAAATTTCAATAAAGTAATAAAAAGATTGTTAATCTGCATGAAGAAAAAGAGTAAGAATGCAGAAGATTGAATATTAATGTTGTCAACCATGATTTGGAATCTGGGGGGCGTGGGCGATAAAAGAAGAACGAAAAACTGTTCTATCTCATTTCCCTAGACATTCATGGAAATTTCAATAAAATAATAAAAAGATTGTTTATCTGCATAAAGATAAAGTGTAAGAATACAGAAGATAGAATATTAATGTTGTCAACCATGATTTGGTAGCTGGGGGCTTGGGTGATAAAAGAAGAAAGAGAAACTGTTGTATCCCATTTCCTTGAACATTCATGGAAATTTCAATAAAGTAATAAAAAGATTGTTAATCTGCATGAAGAAAAAGAGTAAGAATGCAGAAGATTGAATATTAATGTTGTCAACCATGATTTGGAATCTGGGGGGCGTGGGCGATAAAAGAAGAACGAAAAACTGTTCTATCTCATTTCCCTGGACATTCATGGAAATTTCAATAAAATAATAAAAAGATTGTTAATCTGCATAAAGAAAAGGATTAAGAATGCAGAATATAGAATATTAATGTTGTCAACCATGATGTGGAAGCTGGGGGCGGTGGGCGATAAGAGAAAGAAAGAAAAAATGTTGTATCCCATTTACTTCAACATTCATGGAAATTTCAATAAAATAAAAAAAAGATTGTTTATCTGCATAAAGAAAAAGTGTAAGAATGCAGAGGATAGTATATTAATGTTGTCAACCATGATTTGGAGGCTGGGGGGGGTGGGGGATAAAAGAAAGAAAGAAAAGCTCTTGTATCACATTTCATTGAACATTCATGGAAATATTAATAAAATAATAAATACTGTTAATCTGCATAAAGAAAAAGAGTAAGAATGCAGAAGATAGAATATTAATGTTTTCAACCATGATTTGGAAGCTGGGGGCTTGGGGGATAAAAGAAGAAAGAGAAACTGTTGTATCCCATTTCCTTGAACATTCATGGAAATTTCAATAACATAATAAAAATTGTTAATCTGCATAAAGAAAAAGAGTAAGAATGCAAAAGATAGAATATTAATGTTTTCAACCATGATTTGGAAGCTGGGGGCGTGGGTGATAAAAGAAGAAAGAGAAACTGTTGTATCCCATTTCCTTGAACATTCATGGAAATTTCAATAAAATAAAAGAAAGATTGTTTATCTGCATAAAGAAAAAGTGTAAGAATGCAGAAGATAGAATATTAATGTTGTCAACCATGATTTGGTAGCTGGGGGCTTGGGTGATAAAAGAAGAAAGAGAAACTGTTGTATCCCATTTCCTTGAACATTCATGGAAATTTCAATAACATAATAAAAATTGTTAATCTGCATAAAGAAAAAGAGTAAGAATGCAGTAGATAGAATATTAATGTTTTCAACCATGATTTTGAAGCTGGGGGGGGTTCGGGATGAAAGAAAGAAAGAAAAAGTGTTGTATCCCATTTCCTTGAACATTCATGGAAATTTAAATAAAATAATAAAAAGATTGTTAATCTGCATAAAGAAAAAGGGTAAGAATGCAGAAGATAGAATATTAATGTTGTCAACCATGATTTGGAGGCTGGGGGGGGTGGGGGATAAAAGAAAGGAAGAAAAGCTCTTGTATCACATTTCATTGAACATTCATGGAAATATTAATAAAATAATAAATACTGATAATCTGCATAAAGAAAAAGAGTAAGAATGCAGAAGATAGAATATTAATGTTGTCAAACATGATTTGGAACCTGGGGGGCGTGTGTGATAAGAGAAGAAAGAAAAATTGTTGTATCCCATTACATTGAACATTCATGGAAATTTCAATAAAATAATAAAAAGATTGTTAATCTGCATAAAGAAAAAGAGTGAGAATGCAGAAGATAGAATATTAATGTTGTAAAGCATGATTTGGAAGCTGGGTGGCGAGGGCGATAAAAGAAGAAAGAAAACTGTTGTATCCCATTTCCTTGTACATTCATGGAAATTTCAATAAAATAATAAAAAGATTGTTAATCTCCATAAAGAAAAAGGGTAAGAAAGCAGAAGATAGAATATTAATGTTGTAAAGCATGATTTGGAAGCGGGGTGGCGAGGGCGATAAAAGAAGAAAGAAAAACAGTTGTATCCCATTTCCTTGTACATTCATGGAAATTTCAATAAAATAATAAAAGATTGTCAATCTGCATAGAGAAAAAGAGTAATAATGCAGGAGATAGAATGTTAATGTTGACAGCCATGATTTGGAAGCTGGGGGTGGTGGGGGATAAAAGAGTGAAAGAAAAACTGTTGTATCCCATTTCCTTGAATATTCATGGAAATTTCAATAAAATAATAAAAAGATTGTTAATCTGCATAAAGAGAAAGAGTAAGAATGCAGAAGATAAAATATTAATGTTGTCAACCATGATTTGGAAGCTGGCGGGGGTGGGGTATAAAAGAAAGAAAGAAAAACTGTTGTATCCCATTTCCTTGAACATTCATGGAAATTTCAATAAAAAAATAAAAAGATTGTTAATCAGCATAAAGAAAAAGTGTAAGAATGCAGAAGATTGAATATTAATGTTGTCAACAATGATGTGGAAGTTGGGGGGTGGTGGGGGATAAAAGAAAGAAAGAAAAACTGTTGTATCCCATTTCCTTGAACATTCATGGAAATTTCAATAAAATAATAAAAGATTGTTAATCTGCATAAAGAAAAACAGTAAGAATGCAGAAGATAGAATATTAATGTTGTCAAGCATGATTTGGTAGCTGTGGGTTGTGGGGGAAAAAAGAAAGAAAGAAAAACTGTTGTATCCCAGTTCCTTGAACATTCATGGAAATTTCAATAAAATCATAAAAAGATTGGTAATCTGCATAAAGAAAAATGGTAAGAAATCAGGAGATAGAATATAAATGTTGTCAACCATGATTTGGAAGCTGGGGGTGTTGGGGGATGATAGAAAGAAAGAAAAAGTGTTGTAGCCCATTTCCTTGAACATTCATGGAAATTTCAATAAAATAATAAAAAGATTGTTAATCTGCATAAAGAAAGATTAAGAATGCAAGAGATAGAATATTAATGTTGTCAACCATGATTTGGAAGCTGGGAGGTGTTGGGGGATAAAAGAAAGAAATAAAAACTGTTGTATCCCATTTCCTTGAACATTCATGGGAAGTTCAATAAAATAATAAAAAGATTGTAAATCTGCATAAAGAAAAAGAGTGAGAATGCAGAATATAGAATATTAATGTTGTCAAATATGATTTGGAAGCTGGCGGGGGTGGTGGATAAAAGAAAGAAAGAAAAACTGTTGTATCTCATTTCCTTGA
Source organism: Cynocephalus volans (assembly GCF_027409185.1). Classification (NCBI taxonomy): domain Eukaryota; kingdom Metazoa; phylum Chordata; class Mammalia; order Dermoptera; family Cynocephalidae; genus Cynocephalus; species Cynocephalus volans. Next base: position 1,456,570 of record NC_084463.1, read on the forward strand.
ACATTCATGGAAATTTCAATAAAATAATAAAAAGATTGTTAATCTGCATAAAGAAAAAGAGTAAGAATGCAGAAGATAGAATATTAATGTTGTCACCCATGATTTGGAAGCTGGCGGAGGTGGTGGATAAAAGAAAGAAAGAAAAACTGTTGTATCTCATTTCCTTGAACATTCATGGAAATTTCAATAAAATAATAAAAAGATTGTTAATCTGCATAAAGAAAAAGATTAAGAATGCAGAAGATAGAATATTAATGTTGTCAACGATGATTTGGAAGCTGGGGGGGTGGGCGGTAAAAGAAAGAAAGAGAAACTGTTGTATCCCATTTCCTTTAACATTCATGGCAATTTCAATAAAATAATAAAAAGATTGTTAATCTTCATAAAGAAAAAGAGTAAGAATGCAGAAGATAGTTTATTAATGTTATCATCCTCGATTTGGAAGCTGGGGGGGTGGGTGATAAAAGAAAGTAAGAAAAACTGTATCACATTTCCTTGAACATTCATACAAATTTCAATAAAATAATAAAAAGATTGTTAATCTGCATAAAGAAAAAGAGTAAGAATGCAGAAGATAGAATATCAATGTTGTCAACCATGATTTGGAAGCTGGCGGGTGTGGGGGATAAAAGAAAGAAAGAAAAACAGTTGTGTCCCATTTCCTTGAACATTCCTGGAAATTTCAATAGAAGAATAAGAAGATTGTTAATCTGCATAAAGAAAAAGAGTAAGAATGCAGAAGATAGAATATTAATGTTGTCAACCATGATTTGGAAGCTGGGGGGGTGGGGGATAAAAGAAAGAGAGAAAAACTCTTGTATCACATTTCCTTGAACATTCATGGAAATTTCAATAAAATAATAAAAAGATTGTTAATCTGCATAAACAAAAATAGTAAGAATGCAGGAGATAGAATATTAATGTTGTCAACCATGATTTGGAAGCTGGGGGGGTAGGGGGATGATAGAAAGAAAGAAAAAGTGTTGTAGCCCATTTCCTTGAACATTCATGGAAAGTTCAATAAAATAATAAAAAGATTGTTAATCTGTATAAAGAAAAAGTGTAAGCATGCAGAAGATAGAATATTAATGTTGTCAACGATGATTTGGAAGCTGGAGGTGTGGGGGGAAAAAGAAAGAAAGAAAAACTGTTGTATCCCATTTCCTTGAACATTCATGGCAATTTCAATAAAATAATAAAAAGATTGTTAATCTGCATAAAGAAAAAGAGTAAGAATGCAGAAGATAGAATATTAATGTTGTGAACCATGATTTGTAAGCTGGGGGCGCTAGAGGATAAAAGAAAGAAAGAAAAACTATTGTATCCCATTTCCTTGAACATTCATGGAAATTTCAATAAAATAATAAAAAGATTGTTAATCTGCATGAAGAAAAAGAGTAAGAATGCAGAAGATACAATATTAGTGTTGTCCACCATGATTTGGAAGCTGGGCGGGGGTGGGGGATAAAAGAAAGAAAGACAAAGTGTCGTATCCCATTTCCTTGAGCATTCATGGAAATTTCAATAAAATAATATAAAGATTGTTAATCTCCATAAAGAAAAAGAGTAAGAATGCAGAAGTTATAATATTAATGTTGTCAACCATGATTAGAAAGCTGGGGGGCGTGGGCGATAAAAGAAGAAAGAAAAACTGTTGTATCCCATTTCCTTGTACATTCATGGAAATTTCAATAAAATAATAAAAAGATTGTTAATCTTCATAAAGAAAAAGAGTAAGAATGCAGAAGATAGAATATTAATGTTGTCAACCATGATTTGGAAGCTCGGGGGTGGTGGGGGATAAAAGAAAGAAAGAAAAACTGTTGTATCCCATTTCCCTGAACATTCATGGAAATTTCAATCAAATAATAAAAGATTGTCAATCTGCATAGAGAAAAAGAGTAATAATGCAGGAGATAGAATGTTAATGTTGACATCCATGATTTGGAAGCTGGCGGGGGTGGGGTATAAAAGAAAGAAAGAAAAACTGTTGTATCCCATTTCCTTGAACATTCATGGAAATTTCAATAACATAATAAAAAGATTGTTAATCTGCATAAAGAAAAAGTGTAAGAATGCAGAAGATAGAATATTAATGTTGTCAACAATGATTTCGAAGCTGGGGGGGAGTGGGGGATAAAAGAACGAAAGAAAAACTGTTGTATCCAATTTCCTTGAACATTCATGGAAATTTCAATAAAATAATAAAAAGATTGTTAATCTGCACAAAGTAAAAGTGTAAGAATGCAGAAGATTGAATATTAATGTTGTCAACAACGATTTGGAAGGTGGGGGGTGGTGGGAGATAAAAGAAAGAAAGAAAAACTGTTGTATCCCATTTCCTTGAACATTCATGGAAATTTCAATAAAGTAATAAAAAGATTGTTAATCTGCATGAAGAAAAAGAGTAAGAATGCAGAAGATTGAATATTAATGTTGTCAACCATGATTTGGAATCTGGGGGGCGTGGGCGATAAAAGAAGAACGAAAAACTGTTCTATCTCATTTCCCTGGACATTCATGGAAATTTCAATAAAATAATAAAAAGATTGTTAATCTGCATAAAGAAAAGGATTAAGAATGCAGAATATAGAATATTAATCTTGTCAACCATGATTTGGAGGCTGGGGGGGGTGGGGGATAAAAGAAAGAAAGAAAAGCTCTTGTATCACATTTCATTGAACATTCATGGAAATATTAATAAAATAATAAATACTGTTAATCTGCATAAAGAAAAAGAGTAAGAATGCAGAAGATAGAATATTAATGTTTTCAACCATGATTTGGAAGCTGGGGGCGTGGGTGCTAAAAGAAGAAAGAGAAACTGTTGTATCCCATTTCCTTGAACATTCATGGAAATTTCAATAAAATAAAAAAAAGATTGTTTATCTGCATAAAGATAAAGTGTAAGAATACAGAAGATAGAATATTAATGTTGTCAACCATGATTTGGTAGCTGGGGGCTTGGGTGATAAAAGAAGAAAGAGAAACTGTTGTATCCCATTTCCTTGAACATTCATGGAAATTTCAATAACATAATAAAAATTGTTACTCTGCATAAAGAAAAAGAGTAAGAATGCAAAAGATAGAATATTAATGTTTTCAACCATGATTTGGAAGCTGGGGGCGTGGGTGATAAAAGAAGAAAGAGAAACTGTTGTATCCCATTTCCTTGAACATTCATGGAAATTTCAATAAAATAAAAGAAAGATTGTTTATCTGCATAAAGAAAAAGTGTAAGAATGCAGAAGATAGAATATTAATGTTGTCAACCATGATTTGGTAGCTGGGGGCTTGGGTGATAAAAGAAGAAAGAGAAACTGTTGTATCCCATTTCCTTGAACATTCATGGAAATTTCAATAACATAATAAAAATTGTTAATCTGCATAAAGAAAAAGAGTAAGAATGCAGAAGATAGAATATTAATGTTTTCAACTATGATTTTGAAGCTGGGGGTGTTCGGGATGAAAGAAAGAAAGAAAACGTGTTGTATCCCATTTCCTTGAACATTCATGGAAATTTAAATAAAATAATAAAAAGATTGTTAATCTGCATAAAGAAAAAGGGTAAGAATGCAGAAGATAGAATATTAATGTTGTCAACCATGATTTGGAGGCTGGGGGGGGTGGGGGATAAAAGAAAGCAAGAAAAGCTCTTGTATCACATTTCATTGAACATTCATGGAAATATTAATAAAATAATAAATACTGATAATCTGCATAAAGAAAAAGAGTAAGAATGCAGAAGATAGAATATTAATGTTTTCAACCATGATTTGGAAGCTGGGGGCGTGGGTGATAAAAGAAGAAAGAGAAACTGTTGTATCCCATTTCCTTGAACATTCATGGAAATTTCAATAAAATAAAAAAAAGATTGTTTATCTGCATAAAGATAAAGTGTAAGATACAGAAGATAGAATATTAATGTTGTCAACCATGATTTGGTAGCTGGGGGCTTGGGGGATAAAAGAAGAAAGAGAAACTGTTGTATCCCATTTCCTTGAACATTCATGGAAATTTCAATAACATAATAAAAATTGTTAATCTGCATAAAGAAAAAGAGTAAGAATGCAAAAGATAGAATATTAATGTTTTCAACCATGATTTGGAAGCTGGGGGCGTGGGTGATAAAAGAAGAAAGAGAAACTGTTGTATCCCATTTCCTTGAACATTCATGGAAATTTCAATAAAATAAAAGAAAGATTGTTTATCTGCATAAAGAAAAAGTGTAAGAATGCAGAAGATAGAATATTAATGTTGTCAACCATGATTTGGTAGCTGGGGGCTTGGGTGATAAAAGAAGAAAGAGAAACTGTTGTATCCCATTTCCTTGAACATTCATGGAAATTTCAATAACATAATAAAAATTGTTAATCTGCATAAAGAAAAAGAGTAAGAATGCAGTAGATAGAATATTAATGTTTTCAACCATGATTTTGAAGCTGGGGGGGGTTCGGGATGAAAGAAAGAAAGAAAAAGTGTTGTATCCCATTTCCTTGAACATTCATGGAAATTTAAATAAAATAATAAAAAGATTGTTAATCTGCATAAAGAAAAAGGGTAAGAATGCAGAAGATAGAATATTAATGTTGTCAACCATGATTTGGAGGCTGGGGGGGGTGGGGGATAAAAGAAAGGAAGAAAAGCTCTTGTATCACATTTCATTGAACATTCATGGAAATATTAATAAAATAATAAATACTGATAATCTGCATAAAGAAAAAGAGTAAGAATGCAGAAGATAGAATATTAATGTTGTCAAACATGATTTGGAACCTGGGGGGCGTGTGTGATAAGAGAAGAAAGAAAAATTGTTGTATCCCATTACATTGAACATTCATGGAAATTTCAATAAAATAATAAAAAGATTGTTAATCTGCATAAAGAAAAAGAGTGAGAATGCAGAAGATAGAATATTAATGTTGTAAAGCATGATTTGGAAGCTGGGTGGCGAGGGCGATAAAAGAAGAAAGAAAACTGTTGTATCCCATTTCCTTGTACATTCATGGAAATTTCAATAAAATAATAAAAAGATTGTTAATCTCCATAAAGAAAAAGGGTAAGAAAGCAGAAGATAGAATATTAATGTTGTAAAGCATGATTTGGAAGCGGGGTGGCGAGGGCGATAAAAGAAGAAAGAAAAACAGTTGTATCCCATTTCCTTGTACATTCATGGAAATTTCAATAAAATAATAAAAGATTGTCAATCTGCATAGAGAAAAAGAGTAATAATGCAGGAGATAGAATGTTAATGTTGACAGCCATGATTTGGAAGCTGGGGGTGGTGGGGGATAAAAGAGTGAAAGAAAAACTGTTGTATCCCATTTCCTTGAATATTCATGGAAATTTCAATAAAATAATAAAAAGATTGTTAATCTGCATAAAGAGAAAGAGTAAGAATGCAGAAGATAAAATATTAATGTTGTCAACC